>NW_028261388.1:57018637-57674262 GCF_051295495.1 Thamnophis sirtalis
AGGGTTCCTAGAGCATTTTGAGTGCTTCTTGCTCACGAATGACTTCCATGAGCTGTCTATGGACAGAAAGAGAGGATTTTTCCTTAGCGCTTGTGGACCCCAGATGTTCTCCACAGTGCAAGTGTTAGCTGCTCCCCTGCTGTTATAACCTGGGACACCTTTCTGTTAAAGCTGAGGAACCATTGTGAGGAACCCAGTGCCTTCCCGCATTGCCAGACACCACACATTCCGTCAGTGCCCATAGAAGGATGGGGAGGCCAATACATGGCCTCCCTTCACATGGCTGCAATTCATTGTGAATTTCATGACCTCGACAACTCCCTCCTGGAGCAATTTGTCTGCAATGTACAAGATATTTGCCTGCAGCGGCGGCTGCTGGCATGTTCAGAACTAACAGTACAAATAGCATTAGATGAAGCCAGGGTATCTGAAATGTCAGGCAAATACATGACAGAAATTCAGAAGTGCCAGCAGCTCTCAGCAGCATCAGCCAAATCATTCCAGGTCAACAATCAAGATCTGACTGAGGCCCCAGATGACACCGTCAAAGGAGATGTCAGCCACCTCAAACATGGCGAGTTAAACCACTCACCAGATCCCCTCAGGCTGGCTGTTTGGACTGTGGTGGTGCTCATCCCTGGTCTACCTGTCAGTTTAAAAATGCAACCTGCCAGCACTGGGGCAAGAAAGAGCATCTAGCCATGTTTGCCAGGCTAACCTGCCCTCAACCAGTCCAGCAATGCCCCAGTTTTCCAGCTCTCGCCCTGACCACTGAGGAAACCAACAACACAATGACTGTTTTGCTGTCACCCATGACCAGCGGCTCCCTACTGCCTCCATTAGCAGTGCATTGTCCCAAAACTAAACCGCATCTCTCTCTCTCTCTGCATCGAAGGGGCTCCATGTTGAATGGAGATCGATACTGGGTCCTCCAGATCGATCATGTCCTGGAGACCCTCCGCCACCTCATCCCTGGCATCAACATAGCCCACCTGCAAGAAGCAAGCACCAGCCTCCAAGACTACCAGGGTCACTCCATTCCCATCTTGGGCAGCAGCACCTTCCTCATAGAATATGCCGCCTTCTGTAGCCACCTACCCATGGTCATCATTCCTAATTCCCTGCCTATGCTTCTGGGGCTGGACTGGTTCTCTGACCTCAAACTTTCAGTCTCACGGATCCATGCCACCTTCAATACCGATCCTAGTTTTGAAGACATCACCAGGGAGTTTGCTGATGTTTTTGATGTATCCCTGGGTAAATATAAGGGACCATCAATCTCCCTCAATCTAGACCCACACATTGCCCCCATCCATCTAAAAGCCCGCCATGTCTCTCTTGCTCTGCGTTCCAAGGTCAATGCAGAGCTTGACAAATTCCTTGTGCAGGGCATCCTTGAACCCGTCAACCATGTCAAATGGGAGACCCCATAGTTATTCCCCTCAAAGCCGACAGGTCCTTTAGGATCTGCACTGATTACAAATCAATAATAAACAAAAGACTACAGGCTAATCCCTACCCTGTACCTGTGGTCCAGAACTTGCTCCAGGCCCTGGGCAAGGCTCAATATTTGCCAAACTAGATATGGCCAGGCCTACCAGCAGCTCCCAGTGGAGGACAAGTCTGCAGAAGCTCAGTCCATCGTCACCCACCAGGACGCTTTCCACTGCAGACGGCTGCAATTTGGTGTTTCCATGGGCCCTGGCATATTCCAGAGCCTTATGGAGCTACTGCTCCATGGCCTCCCAGGGGTCATTCCCTATTTTGATGATGTTCTGACCACTGCTGGCAGCAGATCAAAACTCATCTAAATGCTACGGGCCATCCTCTCGTGTTTCTGGAAGGCTGGCCTCAAATTAAAAAGCAGTAAATGCAAAATTGGAGTTCCCCAGATGGAGTTCTTGGGCTATCTTATAGATGCCCAGGGACTATACCTCATCTAAAATAGCAGTTGACAGGAACACCCCCACTCCTATCAATAAAATGGAACTGCAGCCATTCCTGGGCCTTCTAAATTTGTACTCCTCCTTCCTGCCGCACAAGGCCTCGCTAGCTGAGCCCTTGCATTGATTGCTTGATCATTCGGCAATCTATCATTGGGGCAGCCATGAAGCGCATGTGTTCGTGGCTGTTAAATCCATGCTGACGTCAGTGGCCATTCTGGTTCAATATAATGACAGACTACTGCTGTCGCTAGCATGCAACACATCCCCCTTTGGCATTGGGGAGGTCCTCAGCCATTTGTTCCCAAGGAAGTCCCCATTGCCTACTTCTCCTGCACACTCTAAACCATAGAGAAACTACAGCCAGATTGACAAGGAGGCTCTGGTTGCAGTTTCCGGAATCAAGAGATTTCACAATTATCTGTATGGGAGACCCTTCACCCTTCACCCTGACCATAAGTCTCTCCTTGGGCTTCTGGCCAGTGACTGCCGAACCCCTATCCTGACCCCGCACATGTTGCTGGTTGCGTACAATTATGAGCTAGTCTACCAGCCAGGTAAACAACTTGGCCACGTAGATGCATTGACCTGTTGTTTATTGCCCACCATAGCTCAGGACCCCCCTCCTCCTCCCTGGTCCTCTCCATCAAAGAACTTAACCTCCCCACATCAGCTGCTGTCAGGTGTGCCTCCTTCAATAACCAATAAAGAAAACTCTCAACTCCATTTTTGTGGATAAAGATACTTTTACTGGTTATGAAAAGAAAGCAGCAAAAGGAAAGCAAGTTCTGAGCCAAAAAGGCACAAACATGTACATATCAAATGCTTGTCCAGCACCCTCCCCGCAATTACCCCAACCCAATAACCAATCTGCAACTCATGTGGGGTTCATCTTCAAAAAAACCTCATCCAATTGGTATGCAGAGATGGTTGATCTTGACCAAGTCCAAACACAGGCCATCAGCATGTGCAGAATATGGTGAGAACTAAACTCCCTCCTGAAAACTTCTCCAGCACCAGAAATTCCCAATCCCAAATATCTCAAGCCCCTTCCCTCCCCGTTTCTATGGCAGTCAATAGCAAGCAAGCAAAGTAGAGGCTGACATTCCCCACCCCCCTTCAGAAAGGACATCATCCCTGGAGAAAAAGATAAAAATGGAAAACAAAAATAACAACCAATGCATCACAATTAGGGTTTATCAGGGTACTTAGAATAGAGTTGTCATAAAAATTTGGGAGCCCTGACATCAGTCTTGTTCACCCACTCAGCCTGGATGGAGGGAAATGTTTCAAGACCACCAAATATTGGATTCATCCCCTATCTTTTCTGGAATCCAAGATTTCTTTAACTTCAAAATGTTGTTCTCCTTCAATAAGGAGGGGGATGGGGGAGGGTTGGGGTGAACACATAGAAGATGTGTGTTCTGGCTTCAGTAAGTTTACATGAAATACAGGATGGATTCTCCTAAGAGTTTTTGGCAATTCCAATTGCACTGACACGGGATTCACAATCTTGACAATGGGGAAAGGACCCACAAATTTCGGGCCCAGTTTCTTTGATTTCTGAGTAGTTTAAAAAAACTTGGTGGACAAAAATACTCTATCCCCAAGTTGGTACTCTTTTGGCTTTACCCTTTTTTATCAGCTTGTTTTTTGTGCGCTTGGTGAGCCGCATCCAAGGCCTTGCAGGTCATAGGCCAGAAACGTTGAAGTTGATCATTCCACTCAGACAAGGACAAATTCTGTGGCTTCTCCTGAGGCAATTCAGGGTACAAAATCCTGGCCAAACACTACTTTAAAAGGGGTCATTCCAGTACTGCTATGTACTGAATTGTTGTATGGCACCTCTGCATGGGGCAAGAGGTCAGCCCGATTATCTTGCTGATAATTGACATAGCACCTAAGATACTGCTCTAGAACTGAGTTAGCCCTTTCACAAGCCCCATTAGTCTGTGGATGGTGGGTGGAGCTTAGTCCCTGGTTGGAGCCTATTAACTTTAGGAATGCTTTCCAAAAGAGGAAAGTGAATTGGACCCCCCTATCCAAAATAATGTGTTTAGGAACCCCATGTAAGCTATACACATGTAAAATAAACAGTTTAGCCAGTGTCTTTGCCGAAGGGATCTTGGAACACCGTATAAAATGCATCGGTGATCACCCAGATGACAGTATTTCCCAGACTTTCTGGTAGCTCGACAATAAAAACCATTGATATCTCCTTCCACAGTGCACCAGGTGGGGCAACACTCTGAAGTAGTCCTTGAGGTTTCCCTGGTGGTCTCTTTGCTGCTGTACAAACAGGACAGCTAGCTATGTAGGATTCTATGTTTTCAGAGAAAGCCACCAAAAGTGCCTTCTAACCAAATGCAAGGTTTTCAAAAAACCAAAGTGTCCTGCCATTCTTCAGTCATGGGTCCATTGAAGGACACTTTTTAGGCTGGCAGGAACATACAAATTAGCTCCTACCCACACAAGGCCTTCTTGCATAGTGCATTCATTGGAGTGCTGCTTGAACCAGTCATCAGATGGGAGACCTTCCTTCAGTTGCTTCATCAGATCAGTGAGCACCTCTAAATCCACTGTTCCCTAGCTCCTGGTGACCATGGGAGCAGCTAGGTGTTTAGCTGGGATAACTGGATGAATCACCACCGATTTGGTACTGTTGTACTGGGGAAGCCTGGACAAGGAATCAGCCATAAAGTCCTCCCCTCAGGGATGTATTTTAGAATAAAATGAAATCGTTTAAAATGTTGTGCCCAGCGAACTTGTTTTGGTGACAGTTTCCATGGGGTTTTTAATGCTTCAAGGTTTTTATGATCGATCCATACCTCAAATGGGTATTTAGCCCCCTCAAGGAAATGCCACCAGATTAGCAAGGCCCACCAGACAGCAAAAGCTTCCTTTTCCCATATTGCCCGTCTTATTTCCGTTTCCTTTAGTTTTCTGGAGGTGTAGGTGCAAGGTTGCAGGTTTCCATCTACGTTTGTTTGGAGCAACACTGCCCCCATGACTACGTAACTTGCATCTGCTTGGACTGCAAAAGGGGTATCCATGTCAGGTTGTTTTAAACCTGGTTCAGCTGCAAACAGTTGTTTCAACTTCTTGAACACTGACATTCCATAGTCCAGTTCAGAGGCTTACTAGGCCTAGGTTTAGATTGAGTGGCCATGCAATGATGGAGGCTGTTCAGGTGTTTTAGCCAGTATCCATGCAGTTCGTCCAGGCCAGGTGAACTCCAGTTCTTGACCTTCTTTGCTTGTTTTGCCACCATGTCAGTTTTTATTACAATATTTTCCATTTTGTTTCGTGTTGTTTGTTGCTGAATATCTTTGATCCAGGAGGTAGTTTTGTTGTGTTGTTTTCCCACAGTTCTTTCCAAAAGTTCACGGCTTTTTCTTTACATGGGTGAACATTAATTTGGACTTGATTTTCATCAAGAGACTAGTAGAAGAGGTGTTGGTTTCTTCTGAACTGGACATTTTCACGATTTTGTTTTATTCGTCCTTCGTATCTTTCAATTTTCTTTGCTGTTGCTATTACACGTTGTTTTAATTCTTCCATGATTTCCGTTACTGTTTTTTCCTCCAGGTTGTATTTTTTGTGTAAACTGTTTTTCAGCTTTTTGTTCTTTAGTTTTCCTTCTTTCAAGTATTTCAAATTGCTAACATCCCCTCATAGTTTTTTTATTTTAGTTTCAAGTCAAATTTTCCCAGTTCTGCAGTTATAACGGCAGCTGAGTTTGAGTTTGAGTTTCATTTTATTTATATGCCGCCCTATTCTCTGCGGGACTCAGGGCGGTGCACAAACCCAAGGAGGGGAAGGGAAAAACACAAAAACTACAAAAATACAGGGCATTTAAAAACAACCAACAGCCACACGATTCGAGAGGGAAAGGGAACTCATCGACCCCAGGCCTGCCGACACAGCCAGGTTTTAACAGCTTTTTGGAAGGCCTGGAGAGCGGTGAGGGTCCGAATCTCTGCAGGGAGTTCGTTCCAAAGGGCCGGAGCCGCCACAGAGAAGGCCCTCCCCTGGGTAGTAGCCAGATGACATTGGCTGGTAGATGGAACCCGGAGGAGGCCTGCTCTGTGTGATCTAATGGGTCTTTGGGAGGTAATTGGCAGCAGGCGGTCTCTCAAGTACCCAGGTCCAATACCATGAAGGGCTTTATAAGTGACGACTAGCACCTTGAAGCATATCCGGAGACCAATCGGTAACCAGTGCAGCTCGCGGAGGATAGGTGTAACGTGGGTGTACCGAGGTGCACCCACAATCGCTTGCGCGGCTGCATTCTGGACGAGCTGAAGTCTCTGAATGCTCTTCAAGGGCTGCCCCATGTAGGGTGCATTGCAGTAGTCCAGTCTTGAGGTCACGAGGGCATGAGTGACTGTTGTGAGTGCCTCCCGGTTCAGGTAGGGACGCAATTGGTGCACCAGGCGAACCTGGGCAAATGCCCCCTGGTCAGAGCAGACAAATGATGTTCTAAGATCAGCTGTGGGTCCAAGAGGACTCCCAAATTGCGAACCCTGTCTGAGGGGTGTATAATTTCACCCCCCTAGCCAAATTTTTGGGAGGGAAACACAACAGCCACTCGGTCTTGTCTGGATTGAGCGCAAGCTTGTTAACCCCCATCCAGACCCTGACAGCCTCCAGGCACTGGCACATCACGTCAACCGCTTCACTGAGTTGGCACGGGGCGGACAGATACAACTGGGTATCATCCGCGTACTGATGGTATTTTATCCCGTGCCGCCGAATGATCTCACCCAGCGGCTTCATGTAGATGTTAAACAGGAGGGGGGACAGGACCGAACCCTGTGGGACCCCATATTTCAGGGGCCTAGGGGTCGACCTCTGCCCCCTGACCAACACCGACTGCGACCTGTCCGAGAGGTAGGAGGAGAACCACCGAAAAACGGTGCCTCCCACCCCCATCTCTCGTAACTGTCGCAGAAGGATACCATGGTCGATGGTATTGAAGGCCGCTGAGAGGTCAAGAAGCACTAGGATGGAGGGATGACCTCCATCCCTGGCTCTCCAGAGATCATCGGTCAGTGCGACCAAAGCGGTTTCCATGTTGAAGCCAGGCCTGAATCCGGACTGAAAGGGATCCAGATAATCGGCTTCATCCAAGGACCGTCGGAGCTGAAAGGCTACACTTTCTCAACAACCTTCCCAACAAAGGGGAGGTTGGAGACTGGATGGTAGTTATTCAAAACGGCTGGATCCAGAGATGGCTGTTCTATACATTAGTTGCTTGGTTTCATATAGTGTGCTGGATGGGATGGAAGGTGTTGTTGCTGCTGCTGCTGCTGCTGCTGCTGTTGTTGTTATGTACTTTATTCATTAAACATGAAACTCAGCCAACTGAACGTTCAAAAACACATTACAAATACCAGTGTCTGGTGCTAATGGTTGATACAGCTTGCTGCCAGCGTCCTAGGTATCAACCAAGTACCTTCTTAAAATAGAAGATGTTCTGAGTAGCACAGTTTTTTTGCAGTTCCGCTGGTGTTATTGCAGGAAGCTGCAATTTGTTGATGTATCTTGTAAGATTCTTGGACATGGTGCCAAGTGTCCTGATGACAATGACAATCACTGTTACATGCTTCATCCATAGCCGTGTATTATTATTATTATTATTATTATTATTATTATTATTATTATTATTATTATACAATTATATCACAGCGGCCAGTTGTTTTGCCGGATTTGGCATTGGTTACTAGTCGGGCCCCACCCAGGGGCCTAGGACGTTGTAACGTATTTTCGTAATATGCGTGCAGATTCAAGCAGTGCGGCTTTTTGCATTTGACTGATGGTGATTTTGTCAATTTTTAACTGTTTTAAATGTAATTCCAGTGCTTTTGGAATAGCACCCAGTGTGCCAATTACCACTGGAATTACCACTGCTGGTTTGTGCCATAGTCGTTGAATTTCAATTTTTAAGTCCTGGTATTTTGCGATTTTTTCATTTTCCTTCTCAGCAACCCTGCTACCACCTGGTATTGCGATGTCTATGATTGTGACCTTATTTTTCTCAACCAATGTGATGTCTGGTGTATTATGTGCCAGTATTTTGTCTGTTTGTATGCGAAAATCCCACAAGATCTTGACCATCTGATTTTCGGTGACTTTTTCAGGCTGATGTTCCCACCAGTTTGTTGCTGTTTTAATATTATAATTTTTGCACAAATTCCAATGGATCATTTGTGCTACTGAATTGTGCCGCAATTTATAATCAGTCTGCGTGATTTTTTTACAGCAGCTGAGTATGTGATCAACAGTTTCATCAGCTTCTTTGCAAAGTCTGCATTTGGCATCATCAGAGGATTTTTTGACTTTGGCCTTAATGGCATTTGTGCGGATAGGTTGTTCTTGTGCAGCCAGGATTAGTGACTCTGTTTCTTTCTTTAATGTACCTGTTGTTAACCATAACCAAGTTTGTTCACTGTCCACTTTATCTTTTATTTTTTCCAGAAATTGGCCATGCAGTGCTTTGTTCTGCCAACTCTCCATTCTTGATTTTATCACATCTTTTCTGTATTCTTGTTTCATCTGTTGGGCCTTCAGTAGATTTTTGTTCTTTACTTCGATTAATAGATGTTCTTGACTTTCTTTTAAATAATCAGCCAGTGCATGTTTTTCTTCTTCAACTGTTTGCTTCACTTGTAATAATCCTCTGCCACCTGATTTTCGGGGCAGGTAGAGTCTATCAGTATCACCACATGGATGTAAATTATTATTATTATAAATTATTATTATTATTATTATTATACAATTGTATCACAGTGGCCAGTTGTTTCGCCAGATTTGGCTTTGGTTACTAGTCGGGCCCCACCCAGGGGCCTAGGACGTCGTAACGTATTTTCGTAATATGCGTGCAGATCCAAGCAGTGCGGCTTTTTGCATTTGACTGATGGTGATTTTGTCAATTTTTAACTGTTTTAAATGTAATTCCAGTGCTTTTGGAATAGCACCCAGTGTGCCAATTACCACTGGAATTACCACTGCTGGTTTGTGCCATAGTCGTTGAATTTCAATTTTTAAGTCCTGGTATTTTGCGATTTTTTCATTTTCCTTCTCAGCAACCCTGCTATCACCTGGTATTGCGATGTCTATGATTGTGACCTTATTTTTCTCAACCAATGTGATGTCTGGTGTATTATGTGCCAGTATTTTGTCTGTTTGTATGCGAAAATCCCACAAGATCTTGACCATCTGATTTTCGGTGACTTTTTCAGGCTGATGTTCCCACCAGTTTGTTGCTGTTTTAATATTATAATTTTTGCACAAATTCCAATGGATCATTTGTGCTACTGAATTGTGCCGCAATTTATAATCAGTCTGCGTGATTTTTTTACAGCAGCTGAGTATGTGATCAACAGTTTCATCAGCTTCTTTGCAAAGTCTGCATTTGGCATCATCAGAGGATTTTTCGACTTTGGCCTTAATGGCATTTGTGCGGATAGGTTGTTCTTGTGCAGCCAGGATTAGTGACTCTGTTTCTTTCTTTAATGTACCTGTTGTTAACCATAACCAAGTTTGTTCACTGTCCACTTTATCTTTTATTTTTTCCAGAAATTGGCCATGCAGTGCTTTGTTCTGCCAACTCTCCATTCTTGATTTTATCACATCTTTTCTGTATTCTTGTTTCATCTGTTGGGCCTTCAGTAGATTTTTGTTCTTTACTTCGATTAATAGATGTTCTTGACTTTCTTTTAAATAATCAGCCAGTGCATGTTTTTCTTCTTCAACTGTTTGCTTCACTTGTAATAATCCTCTGCCACCTGATTTTCGGGGCAGGTAGAGTCTATCAGTATCACCACGTGGATGTAAATTATTATTATTATAAATTATTATTATTATTATTATACAATTGTATCACAGCGGCCAGTTGTTTCGCCAGATTTGGCTTTGGTTACTAGTCGGGCCCCACCCAGGGGCCTAGGACGTCGTAACGTATTTTCGTAATATGCGTGCAGATCCAAGCAGTGCGGCTTTTTGCATTTGACTGATGGTGATTTTGTCAATTTTTAACTGTTTTAAATGTAATTCCAGTGCTTTTGGAATAGCACCCAGTGTGCCAATTACCACTGGAATTACCACTGCTGGTTTGTGCCATAGTCGTTGAATTTCGATTTTTAAGTCCTGGTATCTTGCGATTTTTTCATGTTCCTTCTCGGCGACCCTGCTATCACCTGGTATTGCGATGTCTATGATTGTGACCTTATTTTTCTCAACCAGTGTGATGTCTGGTGTATTATGCGCCAGTATTTTGTCGGTTTGTATACGGAAATCCCACAAGATCTTGACCATCTGATTTTCGGTGACTTTTTCAGGCTGATGTTCCCACCAGTTTGTTGCTGTTTTAATATTATAATTTTTGCACAAATTCCAATGGATCATTTGTGCTACTGAATTGTGCCGCAATTTATAATCAGTCTGCGCGATTTTTTTACAGCAGCTGAGTATGTGATCAACAGTTTCATCAGCTTCTTTGCAAAGTCTGCATTTGGCATCATCAGAGGATTTTTCGATTTTGGCCTTAATGGCATTTGTGCGGATAGCTTGTTCTTGCGCAGCCAGGATTAGTGACTCTGTTTCTTTCTTTAATGTACCTGTTTTTAACCATAACCAAGTTTGTTCACTGTCCACTTTATCTTTTATTTTTTCCAGAAATTGACCATGCAGTGCTTTGTTCTGCCAACTCTCCATTCTTGATTTTATCACATCTTTTCTGTATTCTTGTTTTGTCTGTTGGGCCTTCAGTAGATTTTTGTTCTTTACTTCGATTAATAGATGTTCTTGAGTGTCTTTTAAATAATCAGCCAGTGCATGTTTTTCTTCTTCAACTGTTTGCTTCACTTGTAATAATCCTCTGCCACCTGATTTTCGGGGCAGGTAGAGTCTATCAGTATCACCACGTGGATGTAAACTGTAGTGCATTGTCATTAGTTTCCTGGTTTTTCGGTCCAAAAGGTCCAAATCAGCTTGTGTCCAGTTAACTATGCCAGCTGTGTATCTTATAACTGGTATTGCCCAGGTATTTATGGCCTTGATTGTATTTCCACCATTCAATTTAGATTTCAAAATTTTCCTAACTCTGTTGGTGTACTCTCGCCTGACAATAGTTTTTACTTCTCCATGCTTGATGTTATCCAACTGCAGAATGCCTAAGTATTTGTAGGCTTCATTTTCTTTGCATTTAATTAGTTGGCCATTGGGCATTTCAATTCCCTCAGATGCAGTGATTTTGCCCCTTTTTATGGATACAGTGGCGCATTTTTCCATGCCAAACTGCATTGAAATATCGGTGCTGAATACTCGGACTGTATTTGTCAATGATTGGATTTCTATTTCTGACTTTCCATAGAGTTTCAAATCATCCATATATAGTAAATGCGAAATTTTTTCAGCTTTTTTTGCTGTTTGGTAGCCTAATTTCATTTTTTTTAAGATTACTGATAGTGGGATCATTGCGATGATGAAGAGAAGAGGTGAAAGTGAATCACCCTGGAAAATTCCTCGCTTGATATTAACCATTCCGTAGCTCTCATTCCCTACTGCCAACTCAGTTCTCCATTGTTTCATTGCCTTTTCAGTAAAGGATGTAATATTTTTGCTAATGCCAGTTGTTTCTAAGCATTTTATGATCCAACTATGTGGCAGTGAGTCAAATGCCTTTTTGTAATCAATCCAGACCATATTCAAGTTCGTTTTTCTGTTCTTACAATTTTCTAATATCATTTTATCAATTAGAAGCTGATCTTTTGTGCCCCTGCTCCTTCTTTTGTTGCCTTTTTGCTCTACTGGCAAGATGTTGTTTGTTTCCAAATAATCCATCATGTTATCTGCAATAATGCCTGTGAGTAATTTGAAGGTTGTTGGTAAGCATGTTATTGGTCTATAGTTTTCAGGTGTTGTTCCTTTAGTTGGATCTTTCTGAATCAAGTATGTTTTTCCAGTTGTCAACCATTCATCAATTTGGCCCTTTTGTAAAATTTCATTCAGTTGCCTGGCCAATATTGCATGTAAACTGGTCAGATATTTGAGCCAGAAACCATGTAATTGGTCCTTTCCAGGTGATGCCCAATTCTTTACCTTTTTAACTCGATTTTTGATCATCTCAGTTGTTATTTCTAATACTTGCATTTGTTTGTTGCCAATGCTTTTCTCAAAGTCATGTATCCACTTTGCTTCCTTGTTGTAGTCCTTTGCATTTTCCCACAATTCTTTCCAGAATTCAACTGTGGCCTGCTTTTCTGGTTTTTCACTTTTGGTTTCACCATTCACATTAAGACTTTGATAAAAACGCCGTTGGTCTGATCGAAATTGTTGATTTTGTTTATATTGGATGATTCGTGCCTCATATCTTTCAATTTTTCCAGCTGTTGCTGTTATCTGCTGTTTTACAATCTCTACAGCTTCATTGATGTTTCTTGTATCCAATCTATATCTTCTGATTAGCCGATCTATGATTTTGTTGTTTTTAAGCCGTTGCTCATGCATGTTCTTTAAGTTACTAGCATCTGCCCTTAATTTTTTGATTTTTTGTTCTAGACGGATTTTCCACTTTGGCTTTGATGCTTTTTCTGTTGTGTGACTAGGTACTTTAATTTTAATGCCTAGTTCATTAGTGACTATTACAGCTGCGCTGTACATTAACTGGTTTGTTTCCAAGATGGATCCCGGTTCAATTGTTGAAAACACTGCATTAACCATTTTCATGATAGGGGCCAAAATTTTCTTAGGCACAGTTTTTAGTGATGGTAAACGTTGCCTTTCCTCATTAAGCAGAAAATGCTCCATGATCTTATCCTTCAATTCTTTTTGTTTTTGAGTTAGTTCACCAGTTGGTTCAGTGATAACTGGTTCTAGTGGTGGTGATGTTATTTCCTCCCTGAGAGCTTCTTCTGGGAGTTCTACTATAGTGTCTTTAGTTATGTCTTGAATATCAGTTATTTCCGCTTGTGATATTGTTTTTTGGGTTTTGCAGTTTGCCTGAATTTCCTCATGTTCAACTTCACTAAACACTTTATTCCGTATAATAAGTTGTTGTTATTATTATTATTATTATTATTATTATTATTATTATTATTATTATTATTATTATTATTATTGGTATCCAGAAGCTCACTGATAGCCAGGTGAGGTCTTCAATACCTGTCACAGGCCTGGCGGTTCTGTTAAACAGGAAACCTAGAGGAAATCACACAATGGGACATTTTATTTATTCATTTAGCAGAGAGGTACAACTTTCAGATTTTTCAAAGTTCTCACTATTGGATTACTCCTTATCTCTGATCTTTTATTGTGTCATCTGATTTGGATTTACTCACACTTTTTTTTAATAAATGACTCTCTCTAGATATCCTGGATATTTTCAAAGTGTTTTTTTTTTTTTTTAATTTTCAAAAGCTTTCTTTACTTTTGGAGATATCATGGGATTTTATATAGCAGCTTTTGATCTTCTATCAGCACAAACATGGCTCTTTTTTCTGCCTTGTCTTCATGATCTACCACCCATGCTTGGAGTAGACATAAACCAACATTAATTGTTCTTATGTTAAAATACTAAAATAGTAGATTGTAATCCAATGTGGTTCACTGACCAATTATCAGTATAGTCAATTGATCTCTGTGGTTATCAGTCCCTGGGCAGAGTCCTCCAAAGATATGCCACTTTGACCAGTAAGTGTAGCCATATGTTTCAAACTGGTCTTTGTCTCTTTACTTCCAGATCTTTGAGATCATTTGCAACTGGAAGACCTGACTTTGAAAGTGACATGAGCCAACCAACAGCTGATAGGCACTGGGGACGCTGCAGGATACAACAGGAAGAATAATTATATTCTTCCACACCCCAAAGCTGAATAGTCCTGGGACCAACAATGGGATAATGATGATGATGTCTGGATCAACTTAAAATAGTTATTCATTGGCTAGCTGATCCCATCACCTAAGATTCACTGACACTATCATTAAAAGTGCCCTAGGTTGTACCTTGCTAAATCTGTTAGCTATTTTCATTTTTGAAGAGCTAAGAATCTCAGAGATTCCACCTCTTGTGAATTTGAATTGCTCTCAGAGGGTAAGAAGATGGAGGTAATATTATAAAGACACAGAAGTGGAGGCGGGGAGGTTTTTGGAACATCCCTGTGCTGGTAGAAAAAATCCCTAGGACATATTGATGAAATGAATTACTATATTTTCATATTCACATATTGATACTAAAATGAAAACTTTTGAGATTAGAATAGGTGCTATGTTGAGAATAAAAATAGCAATCTAAAATTTCTATATTTTGGCAGATGGATTGCTAGTTAATAATATGTTAATTATAGTGTGTAGCTAATTGCTATCTAAATTCTTTTTTTCCTTAGCTTCTAATTATCAAACATTTGGGATGATTTTGTGCTGCAATGATTGGAAAGAAAAAAATGGCCAAAGTTCTATTTGAAGGAGACCAGGGGAATGGGGGAGAGAGATTCATTTTCCTGTTTAGATAACTAGCCATGAATGCTGACCTAAGATTTAAATGCATGTCCAAGATGGGGCAGCCCCTGAAGAGCATTCGGAGACTTCAGCTTGTCCAGAATGCAGCCGCGCGAGCGATTGTGGGTGCACCCCGGTACACCCACGTAACACCTATCCTCCGCGAGCTGCACTGGCTGCCTATTGGTCTTCGGATACACTTCAAGGTGGTAGTCGTCACTTATAAAGCCCTTCATGGTATTGGACCTGGGTACTTGAGAGACCGCCTGCTGCCAATTACCTCCAGCAGACCTATTAGGTCCCACAGACTAGGCCTCCTCCGAATTCCATCTACCGGCCAATGCCGATTGGCTACCACCCGGAGGAGGGCCTTCTCTGTGGCTGCTCCGGCCCTCTGGAACGAGCTCCCCGTGGAGATTTGGACCCTCACCACCCTTCAGGCTTTCCGCAAAACCCTTAAAACCTGGCTGTTCCGACAGACCTGGGGCTGACGAGTTCCCGTCCCTGCTCGAATTGTGTGGTTGTTGATTGTTTTTAAATTGTTGTAGTTGTTTGTCCGTTGTTTTCCTCCTGTTTGTAAACCCCCCCCCTTACTTTGGTTTATGAGCCGCCCTGAGTCCCTCTGGGAATAGGGCGGCATAGAAATGCAATAAATCAAATCAAATCAAATCAAGATATTAAATAGTAACTCATTTTCAAATGTGAACTTAGCCTTGTTATAGCAGCTTTCAGCTGAAATTATTTCAATTCCTATTATGAAAGAATTCAAACTGTGTTTAAGAAATAATCATCTCTCCTCCATAATTAAAGTATAAAGCAAGAAAATATATTCTAGGGTACAGTAGAAAAAATTCAAATGATAAACATTTCTTTTCTAAAGTCCTGTGGTTTTTGGATCTCATTTCAAGCACGTTCATGGCACTTGGATCAAACTTCTCAATATTTATTCTGTCTTTAATGAGAGTGTGGCTAAAGATCGCTATGATGGTTTCATCTGGGCCAAAATGAGAGAGGCCTATTTAGCTAAATTTATATATCTCTGATATTTTCTTTTGAGTTTCACTAAAATAAAAATCATCAAGCATATGCTGATTAAGGAAATAAAAATTGATCAAAATGTATATGTTTTATTGCATGACAGACAAGAGCAGCAGGCCCTGAATGCTCCTCTCTCTGCAAAACAAGAAAAATCAAGGTTTATCCTTCACTTTCATTAATTTCAGGCTTCAGGCTTAGTATGCTTGTTTAGATCATAAGAGTCAGCAACACTTCCAATAAAAAGTAGCAAAAAGCAACTGTTAACAAAACGCTTTAATGGTTCTCAGGAAAGCTACAAGATGTTAAAGGAATCTCCATATTATATTCTAAATCTTCTCTTGACTGGTTCATCAATTAGATAATTTAAGCTATGACAACCAACCAGATGAAAAAAAAATTCCATTTTATTGAAATGTTTGAAGATGAATGTGGAGAGACAGAAAATACCAATTCTACTAGCTTAGATTAATTATTTGTAGTTTTAGCTTCTTATTTGTTCTTATTGAGAATATGAGTTCACTGCTTTTATGTCATTTGTTTTGTTCCTTATTAGATTTCATTGTAGCTGATAGGATGGCATGACTTGTTGGCTTACTAAATTATTATTATTATTATTATTATTATCATTTTCATTTTATTGTCATTTATAGGCCGCCCTTTTCCCTGAAGGGACTCAGGGCGGCTTACAATTCGTGGGAAAGGAGTGCAAGACAAAACATGAAATAATATGTGAATAAAATAAAACAATAAAACACAACATTCATTCAACATTCGGGTGGGGCGGATGAAAATCTTATCCCCAGGCCTGACGGGATAGCCAGATCTTAAGGGCTGCGCGGAAGGTCTGGACGGTGGTGAGGGTGCGAATCTCTACGGGGAGATCGTTCCAAAGGGTCGGAGCTGCTACTGAGAAGGCTCTCCTCCGCGTAGTCACCAGTCGGCACTAAATTATACTAATTATACTAAATAATACTAATAATACTAAATTATTATATTGTTATTCTACTGTTACCATTCTTCAACTCTCATGACAGACATACAAATGCACAACTATGCACATACAACACAATATCTTATCATTTTGCTGTAAAGTAAATTAGGCTCACAGATGCTTAAAGTCCCCTAATTGACCAGTGAAAATTGTGGCTGATTTGAACGGATTTAAAATGGATTTTCTTGTCCTCATCAGTCACATTAAGTACTGTACCATCAAGATGAGACCATCAAACAAGGGGTGGGTTTCATCCGGTACGCTCCGGTACGTGCGTACCGGATGGTCAAATTTACCATGTCTTTCTGTACCCACTGGTCAGGTGGCACCGTACTGGAATGCTTCCTCCCCTGGCCTGCCCCCCCCAGCTTGGCTAGAGGGGGAAAAACAGGAAAGCAAAAAAAGGGGAGAAAGATCAACAAATTAATAAACAACTACAAAATCGGAAAAATATTAAAAGATAGAAATACAAGATAGACTGTAGCAAATAAATATTATACAAAATGACTCAAATGTAGTAAAGGCTGTTATACATAGAATATATAGAATATTATATATAGAATAAAAACATGTATGAAATAATATAAATGCACATATTTTTTTAGTATAAGACACACTGGAGTATAAGATGCACCAAGGTTTTGAAGAGACAATTTTTTTTTAAAGTAGGTAGATAGATAGAGGGATAGAGAGGGAGAGAAAGAAATACAGTAGGTAGGTAGGGAGAGAGAGAAAGTAGTTAGGTAGATAGGTAGATAAAGGGATAGAAAAAGAGAAAGAGAAATAGAGAGAGATAGAGAGAGAAATACAGTAGGTAGGTAGGGAAAGAGAGAGTGTGTGTGTAGGTAGGTAGGTAGGTAGGTAGGTAGGTAGGTAGGTAGGTAGGTAGGTAGAGGGATAGAGAAAGAGAAAGATAGAGAGAGAGGGAGAGAGAGAGAGAAATACAGTAGATAGGTAGGTGTTTCTGCTGGCACAGCACTTGATAAATGTAATTCTCATCAATCAGTTAAAGAAAAAAGGCATGACTAACCTTGGGGGAGCTTGCAGAGTGCTCGGGGGAGGCAAAAATGAGCAAAAAATGGCCCATTTTTTGCAAAAACTGGCCCATTTTTTAATAAACAAATTGCATGCATAGCCTTATGGAGGCTTATAGAGTGCTGCTGGGACTGGGGAAGGGGGCAAAAACCATCCTGTTTTTTGCTCATTTCTGCCCTCCCCAGCCCCCAAGAGCTCTCTGAAGGCCTCCATAAGGGTATGCACGGCCATTTTGGTGAAGGGATGGGGCTTCGGGAGGCAAAAAATGCTGTATTCAGTGTATAAGACATACCCAGATTTTCTGCCTCTTTTTTGAGGCAAAAAGGTGCATCTTATATTTTGAAAAATATGGTATATATAAAGTTATAGTTATAAAATATTTATTTGTATAGATAAAAGAATCACAACAGATATGTAAAAAATGTAATGTGTTGGAAAGAAGTGAAGTTTCTGCAAACAAAATAAAAAGTAAAAAAAATATAAGTATAACTTGAAATAAAATATTTTTAAACATAACTTACCTTTGATTACGACTCCTAAGATAGAGAATAGTAAACGAAACCAAATGCAATACATAAAAGAACATCCAAAGAAATGATAAGCAGAAAACCAACAAAGTGAGCAATAAAAGCAGTAATAATGTCTCTTAACATATTTCCAAATTAACCAAACCTTGTTGGAAAGTTAACTTTTGCTCTTGACACTTCACAGTTATTGATAATGTGTATTCTTCCTATTTTAATTGTTTACCCTAAGTAGCATGGAACATAATTCTTACTTATAAAGGGCCATTGTCTGCTGTCAGTGGAAATTACCTCAGATGCAGAGCCTCAAACCATTTACCCTGTACCTTGCATGCAGTGTTACAAATTTTATTACAAAACTTATCATGAAGTGAAAGATACAGAAACATATTGAAAATTCAAACTCTTTGCTGCTACCTAGAAGCTGTCCTAATTTTGGAAGTCTGATTTATTTATTTAAGTTATTTTTATGATCATCGATTTGACAAATGTGAATTTGAGTAATTGACAATTTAAAAAAATATAATACAATGCCAGACAATGCAATGCAATATAAAAAGTACATTTCAAAGCTAAGTGTAACACAAAATAGCTGCCCAAGACACCATCTACCAATATTGAGGCTATATTGCTTTCCCAGCCCTGAAGTCTGTGGAAACAGCCAGGTCTTCAAAGCTTTCTAAAAGATGAAACAAGGTGGGACCTAATATGAGCTCAAATTAAATTATTGAGTAATCTGGTTTCTTCTTCTGTGTTCCATGTGTTGAGATGAATCCTCTACTAAAATTGTCACAAGAGAAAAGGAAGATGAGGGACAGAAAAAAGTAGAAAGAATATTCAGACTTAAAGGGACTTTTGTCTCCTCTTCGAAGGACCACACTTGCTGACAGTCTGATGACAGTCTGTCTAAGTTTTTCCACAAACTTAATAGAGGTAATAATACTTGGAATTTGTAAATCTCTCCATGAAAATAGGAAAGATATATTGACATAAAAGAGAAAACCCCAGATACAGAGTACAAGATTTAGAAAGAAATTACAATGTATTGCTTTGCAATTCCTGCATTTGCGGTGCATAGCTTAGCAATGGAAGCAACCATAGCTCACTGTAATGTGAATTCAAAAAAAGAAATAACAACAGAGGTTGGAAAGAATAATAATAATAAAGATGTGCTTCTTTTATATCAAATGAGGACTTTATAATTAAAATTTGAGGCTACAAAGTTCAGAAGCAAGATGAAAGCATTTTCATTTGTTACAGTGGTGAGTTAAACTGCACTCAGCTTAGAAGAACAGTAATTTCAATAGTAATGAATAGTTTCAACTAGAATTTGGAAGAAAACTAATTCTCAGCATATAAATATCAGTCAGTCATGCTATTGGTGTCTGATGTGGTTGTTCTGTTTGAACATTGCTGCAGTTGTTCCTGCTTAAGTTAGACCTCCCCAAGATATCCTGTTTTCTGTTTTTTGAAAGTTTCCTGCTCTGAGTAATTTTTAATCAACATCCATAGACAAGTTGATAGTTCAAGACTGCCATCTTGAGGTTCAATCCACTGAAGAGAAGTATTTCATTGAATGAATGGTAATTTTGATTTTTCTAAGGGAGAGGGGAATGGTTTGCCAATTCTTTATATCAGTTGATCAATGTTTATTTTTAACTTGACTTTCCTAAGACCAAGCGATCTTATTTTTCCATTGTATTTATTATTAGGAACAAAAGTTTTCTATTAAAACTGATTCCTAATCATGATTCAAGTGAAAGTACTGCTTTTCCACAAAATCAGGTGTTTACAGAAGATCTACATATCCTTATATAGGTGATAGTTTAACCTAGGTAGCAGGGAGAAAGGATTCCCTTGTATAGGAAGACTATAAGTTGTTAAATGTTCATTATAACAAAATTGTTATAATTGTTATAACAAACATTTAACAACTTAACCATCAGAAAGAACTTTCCAGTAAACAGATTTCGTGAAATGAATATCATTTTCCTTTTTTCAGAATTCTGCATGAGAAGCAGAATCTTCTATCAATGACCAGTGCAGAATAAAATAGCATGCAGAATCCTACCAGTCCATTGTATGAATAGCATTTCTACCTAATTGTTCAGAATCAAGTTGAATGGAAGTATCTTTGGGGTTTTCCTATTAAACTGTGAACCATATCATGAAGGCACGTTACTAATCATTTTGAGAGGTATTCCTGATCCAGTATATGTTTCATATCCAACCAACTACAGAGGTAGCTTACATTCAGAATTAGCTGTTCCCATTTTAAAATACCATATTTCTTTCTCTTCTCACAACAAATCCCTTGCCATTCAAACACTTTATGTCATTTTATAACATGATACTGGCAGTGTGAAGGTCAGAGATTAGGATGTACCCAGCTCCTATTGGCCATTTTTAGTTGCTGTGGACATGCTCCTTTCCAGTCACTGGGGACTGTCCCGATATCCATTTTTGCTTGGACTACATAAGAGATCCGGCACTTGGAAGGTTGATTTCAGGTCTGCCAATTCTTACTGGTTCTGCTTCTGTACTGATGGAGACATCACAGGTTTGAAGCTGTTTGTGCCAAAAAAGGGTTTTCCAGCAACATCTCTCCTTAAAAAAAAATACCCACTTTGGGTACTCTTAACACTTTTTTGTGTACTTTATGAAATATTCTGGGCACTGTTAGTCACAATGACGCTGCTCATGCTACATACCCTTGCATTTACCCATATTTGGCATATTTGATTGGAATTTGGTGATTGGTGATTGAATGTTCCCTTTGAGGCTGAGTAACTGACCCCAGACATAGCCCACTGGCAGGGGTAAGGCGGGCAGGACACTCCTGCACTATCATGACTTGACTATTTCTGAACATGAGCGTGATTGTCCTCTGGAAGACTGTTAAACCTTTGTTCCAAATCAACCAGCCTGCACATTGGTGGAGCTGGATAGCCTAGAATAAAACAGAAGGGAATTTTTTTGGTGCACTTTGTAAACCCCTCTTCCTTCACCTCATATGACATCTTCATCCCACTGATCTGTCAGTCAGACTATTTTTGGACATATCTTTACAGTCTTCCAGAAAAGACACTCTATTCATACTTGCACCATGTGAGGGAGGGGAATTGGTGTAGGCTTTCCACACTGGGCAGGAAAAGAGAAAAGCTAGAGGATCCATTAAGTCAGTGTTTTTCAACCACTGTGCCGCGGCACACTAGTGTGCCGTGACATAGTGTAAGGTGTGCCGTGGGAAAAACACTTTATATATAGTCAATATAGGCACAGAGTTAAATTTTTTTAACATTTTCTAATGGTGGTGTGCCTCGTGATTTTTTTCATGAAAAAAGTGTGCCTTTGCACAAAAAAGGTTGAAAAACACTGCATTAAGTGATTCTCTTAAATTGTCCCGCAAGAAAGCTGTAAAGACAAGATCATTCACAAGCCTTGTTGCTCTAAGAGTGCAGCCTCGGGGCAATATAAAATATGCTGATATTCTTCTCTACTGAGGAAGATATGTTAACATGGTTATAATGAAAAGCCTCTTATCTGCCTCCTTCAAAACCCTGGAAGGAGGGGGGTGGGATGTTGCAGAGCAGGACATTCAGATGGAAGGGCCTGATAGAGATGAAAGGAAAAGTGCTCCTAACTAAACAGAAGTACTTTTTTTAGAGTGGCTCCACTTGGCCTTCCATGATGGGGGAGTGGAGGGACAGATGGGAGAAGGGTCAAGAAACTTAGCTAAACGAAATAGCCATGTTTAGCTTAACAAAGAGAAGGTGTAGGGAAGAACTAATAGTAATCTTTCAATACTGGAAGGGCTGCAACAGGAAGAGGCTATCAATTTATTCTCCTTAGTCCCTGTGGGTAGGACAAGAAGCAATGGGTGGAAGCTTGTCAGAGGGCGGTCCAACCTGGATTTGAGGGGGAATTTTCTGACAGTGAAATCTTTCAAGCAGTGGAAATCTTGTCTCCTGGAATTGTAGGTGTTCCATTGCTGGAGGTTTTAAAGAAAATATTGGACAACTATTTGTACAAGATGGTGTGGGGACTCTTGCTTTGGGCAGGAGGTTGGGCTAGAAGACCTCTAAGGTCCCTCCCAACACTATGATTCTATGAAATTGCTGCTTGGTTTTAAGATAATAGACCATATGGATACTTTAATAACATTATTTTATTACAGCTTCCCTCTGCAGTCAGTGATTTGACCAATAACTTCTGATGCCCAGAGTCATCCTTGCCATTTCCTTTCCTCCTTCCAGTTGCTAAGCCATGGTAACATCTTCCAAGTGTGAAAAGACTCTATTTCCCATGCATTGGCTCCCTCTCCTCTGCCCCATCCTTCCCTTACTTTTCCAAGCACAGAGTACAACAAACATTTTGATATTAACATTTTTGACATTATGTAAAAGCAGACTTTATAGGATTTGTTTTATATCAGGTAATCCACACTAAATTAAACCTCAGCAAAATATAAATCAAAGGCAAACCCTTCCACCACCACCCGATCCCCACAGAGCTAATCACACACGAACAATACCTATAATGATTTGCTGTAACATAGATAACACTTCCTGAAAATGTTTGTGGAGGAAAATAAATACTGTCAACATTTGCACAAAATGTTTCCTAAGGAAAAGATGTTTTTATCTACTAACCCTTATTAGTAACAGCTGTTCTCCCAAAGACTGGTACAGAGGCACCAGTCAACAGTCATCAGAGAGTATGTTAGCTTAGTGAAGGTTTTGGTTGTTTTTAAAGGCACATAGACAATCAGACATAAAAACTGCCATGATGTAAGGGGTAGGAAGAATATTATTTATTGTTAATATTGAATATTATAACTGTTAAAACTACAATGGAAGGAAGGAAGGAAAGAAGGAATGCCCCCCCCCCAATTTGTTTGGAAATTGATTTATTTGAAATTTACTGCCAAGCAACTGGGACAACCTTGTAGAATTATATGCATATAAGAAAGAGAAATTCTCTCTTTGAAAAATAATATTAGATTGCTTGTGCCAACAGGGCCTTTATTTTAACTATTTTTATTTCCACCTGAGACTATTATATATGGTAAATACAGAGTCCTAAAAATCTTGCAATGACATCTGTTTGGATGTTATAGAAAATGACCTCAGAAACTGTGAAAATATAACAGTACAATGTTAGGTGACATGTCAAATAGGCAAGAGTTTGGGATTTGGCAAATGCCTAAATTCTAAGGCAAAATTGACCATTGGTTTTCATTTTTATCAGGACTGCCATAAATAACTAGGAAATCATTGCTTTCTAGGTTAGGAATTCCCTAAAGTACTGAACCTGAATGTTGGTCCATATTTTTTGGAGTATGACTCACCGGAGTGTAAGATGCATCAAGGTTTTGAAGAGGCAAATTAAATGAAAGTAGGTAGGTAGATAGAGGGATAGAGAGGGAGAGAAAGAGAGTTAGATAGAGAGATAGAGAAATACAGTAGATAGGTAGGGAGAGAGAGGGAGTAAGTTGCAGAGGTAGGAAGTAAGTTCCGGAATGCCTGCCCTGGCCCTGTCGCTCGGTCGCCCCACCCGTTCCATTGCAGCTCATTCGCTCCCCCGCCCGTCCGCACTAAACTAGCCCAGCCCATCACTCACTGATTGGCTGGACTCCAGCCAGTCAATGAGCGGGCTGGAGTTGACCCGCCTGCCTCTAACACCTGTTTAAAAGCGCAGTGCCAAAGGCCAACATCCCGAGCAGCTATCGCACCATGCTTGCTGATCGCGTCCTCCCTTCACTTTGCTTTGCTTTGCTTCGCCTTCCAGCAGCTTGCTGCTTCCCTCAGGTAAGCAACTAAGCACGAGGGGGGCAGCGGTGGCAGGTGACTAGCATACGCCAGCTCGCAGCTTTCACGAGGGAAGGCCACATATGCCGCGTGGACGAAAGGGGGTGGGTGGCAGCAGGGGCAGAAGGCTAGCATACACCAGCTTGCGGCTTTTGCAAGGGAAAGCCACAAGCTGGCATATGCCGTGTGGCCAAAAAAGTGTGGGCGGCAGCAGCGGCGGGAGGCTGGCATATGCCACATGGCCGAAAAGGAGTGGGCGGCGGTGGGAGGCTAGCATACGCCAGCTTGTGGCTTTCATGAGGGAAGGCCTGAAGGCCAGCTGGCAGCTTTCACGAGGGAAGGCCTGAAGGCCTATGCTGCGTGGCTGAAAGGGAGTTTCCTTTTACCCCCCCCATCCCCCCCCAGTCCCCAGCCTCGCCTGACTGGCTAAGGCCTAGCTGACCTGGTTGTCCTTTGTCCTTTCAGTCCAGCTTACCTGCTGCTGATTCTGCCTGCTGGTAAGTGACCCGGGTTTTTTTCTTTTGTGCTTTTAATGTTTTTTTTAAAGAATATTTTATTTATTGTGTATAATTTTTTAAAAAATGGTTTATTTTCATTTATTGTTGATAGAATCTTTTTTTAATTGTCTTAGACTATTTACTTTTAAATGTATTGTGTATAGAATTTTTTTATATTGTTTTATTTAAAAGTATTGAGTATAGAATTTTTAAAAATGGTTTATTTTCATTTATAGTGTTTAGAATACTTTTAACTGGTTTTATTTTAATTTATTGTGTGTGGAATACTTTTAACTGGTTTTTTTAAAATTATTGTGTGTGGAATATTTTAAAATGGTTTTTGAGGATTTTTTATTATTTATAGAATATCTTTTTTTAAATTATTTTTAGGGATTATTTATTTATTTATTGTTTATAGAATATGTTTATTTCAAAAAATGTTATTCCTTTTCGCAAATGTTTTATTTGTGATGCAATATGTTGCTTTTAATTGTACAGGTTGGTACATGGTTTATGTGTCTCAAGGTGGCTGCTTTTCTATGGGCAGGCCAGGTTGGTGCAAGGCAACTTTGCCAGATTTTGTGTGTTTCTGTGTGATACCTGGTTGTTTAGATAATTGTGAGGTGGTTGCTGGTTCTGTGAGCTTCCTGGCACTGTCCTTTATAATTTCCCACAATGCCTTGATGGTTTTTATTCCAGTGCTTTTGTCTTTTCTGTCCTTAGGGTTAGGGGAAAAAAAACTGGTTTCATCTGCAGTCTTGTGGGGGAAATTGTTGTTTTTGGGTGTTTTCCTGGCACTGTCATAGTTTGTGTGGGTATGTGTGTAATGTTCCGCAGTTATCTACACATTAATAATGATCAAGTACTAATAATATTTCCTTATACATTTTAGTGACCTTTCCTTACATAATTGGTGTTTTCTTTCATACTTTTAGATTTCTAATTTCTGTTTCTGTTAGTTAGCAATTGATAAAACAAATCTCACGTGAAAAAGTATTCAAAACCTTCTTGATTTTAATTGTCAATTTATTCATTCCTGCACATTCTAATATTTATTCATTTTCATATATTTGTTTTTCCACTGTTGTGCAAACACAATTCCAGCAGCTGTTAACATGTGTAAAATTAAATATGTATTGTATTCCCTTTGAAATGTCCAACCAAATATTACTGGTTTTAAATCCATATCTTGCTTTACCATTGCTTCTAACCATGACACCACTAACTCTTGAATAGCTACTTGGTCTGTCCTAAGTACTGAACCTAATTCATGTATTCCTGTTTTTTGAACTGAGGAATAAATTTCAGAAAAAGAAATCTATATTGCTCTGTGAATCTACCTATGACATTCATTCTTGATCTAACTTCTTAGATGAAAAACTATATCTTTCCTGTTTGTTGGGGGACATCCTTCCTGAAAAGACTGTATATCGTTGGGTGAAAAAAGAGGTCCCCTCTGTTACCTGTAGTGTAGTCCTCAGCTTACAACCACAATCGAGTCCAATATTGTTTTATTTCTTCTGCAGTTAGTATTATTTAACAGGATGAAGAGGCAACAGAGTATGACCGCTAGGACAGTCATCTTTCCTATGTATTGCTTTGTGTGCTTGTTTCATCCTTAATATAGTAGTGCAAGCGATTAAAGTCTTCCTTTCTGTATCTCTTTGTGCAGGCCATTCATTGGAGCAAGGTGGTCAATGGGTGACTTCAAAACACAAAAGGATCATAATCTTCCTTTTCTATTATTTTGTGTGCTAGTTTCATCCTAATGCACTGCATGCAATGAAAGAGTTCATTTCTGTGTCTCTTCTTTGTGCAGGCCATTCATTCAAGTCAGTGATATTGAAGACTGGCAAGGACAGTCATCTTCCTTCTGCAAGTAGCTCTTTTATTGTTTTGTGTAGTTATTTTAATCTTATTTAAGTAGTAAGTACAAAAAATAATAAATTTCCTTTTTTATATCTTTTTATAGATCATCCATTGGAGCAAAGAATTCAGTGACATCGTTTTGGCCACTCCCACCCGGTCACATGACTGCCAAGCCACTCCCACCCGGTCACATGACTGCCAAGCCACTCTCGCCTGGTCACGTGGCTGGCAAGCCGCTCCCACCCGGTCACATGGCCACCAAGCCACTCCCACAAAGCAGGCCACTCCTACAGAAGAGGTTCCAATTTTTTTTAAAATCCACCACTGGTAGGTTGGTAGGTAGAGGAAGAGGGAGAGAGAAATAGAAAGAGAGGGAGAGAGAAATACAGTAGATAGGGAGAGAGAGAGAGAGTAGGTAGGTTCGTAGGTAGAGGGATAGGGAGAGAGAGAAAGAGAGAGAGAGAGAGAAATACAGTAGATATAGGGAGAGAGAGAATAGGTAGGTACGTAGATAGGGGGGGAGAGAGAAATACAGTAGATAGAGAAAGAGAGAGAGTAGGTAGGTAGGTAGGTAGGTAGAGGGATAGAGAAAGAGAAATAGAGAGAGAGAGAAATACAGTAGATAGGTAGGGGGAGAGAGAGAGAGTAGGTAAGTAGATAGATGTTTCCAGGTGTATTTATCCATGTGCTGGAGAAGGAAATCGCGGACAATCTGCAGCACCTAAGACTTTGTTTCTGCTGGCATAGCACTTGATCAATGTAATTCTCATCAATCAGTTAAAGAGCTTTCCAAAAGGAAAAAAGAAGTTTTTGCACTCTGCAAACCTCCCAAAAACGGTCGATTTTTTGCAAAAATGGGCCCGTTTTTTGTCAAAAAATTGCATGCATAGCCTTATGGAGGCTTATAGAGTGCTGCTGAGAGCTGTGGGGCAATAAGGACCCATTTTTTGCTTATTTCTGCTCTCCCCAGCCCACAGGAGCTCTCTGAAAGCCTCCATAAGGGTATGCATGGCCATTTTGGTGAACGGGGCGGGGCTTCGGAAGGCAAAAAATGCTGTTTTCAGTGTATAAGATGCACCCATGTCAGCATTCCAAATATCATCCAGAATTAAATCAGAGTCCAAGGCACAGCTTTCATCAAAGTTCTGATTTAATAAGAGAGACATGTTGGTACATCTGTGGAAAACACAAATCTGAAAGCTTACAGGGTTTTCCACCCAGTTGAAAGTTCAAGACCTTGCCCCCATACCCACAAGTTCATCACATGGTTCAATCTTCCTCTGCCACGCTGGAATTTCCACCCATCTAGTTCCGGTCAGATGCAGAGATGAGTAGACAAAAGATGACCTTGGACTTCTAGAAAAGAATGTTTTATTTTGATAACAACACATTCTGCTCCTTACTATTCCCCCTCCCAATTCCCCACTAATGAAACAGCATAGTAAAGGAAGAGAGAGTGTGTGTGCCAAAGATCCTAAAGGGAATATGACTGCAGGTCTGACAGGCGGCCTCTCCTCAGAAGAAAAATGTTTCCTGAAAAGAGAATAACATAAAAGTTAACATAACAAAATTAACCACCTCTTCCCCCACCCCAGGGGGACCCTTTGGCTTATCAGGAAACTTCTCATGGAATCGTTTTACTAACGTATCTGCTTTTAGGTCCCAGCTTTTCACCCAAGTAGCTTCAGACAAAGGGTACCTGTAAGGCTCCACTCCTAACTTAAGAAAGTGAAGACTCCTGAAATGGATTATTTCAACAGGGACCTTTAATTAAGGAGAATGGAAGCTGTTAAGGCAAAGTAACATCTGAATCCCTTTAGGCAATGCAAGTAGAATTAAAGTGATAGGGTACCGGGTGTCATGTGAGGAAATAGAGATGGATCCAGGAAAGATGAAAGCCATTTTAGAGTTGCAAGTCCACCGAACTCAAAAGCAGCTGCAGAGTTTCCTAGGTTTCGCCAATTTTTATAGGCAGTTTATTCCCTCATTTAGTCAGATCACCTTGCTCAAGACAGGCAAAGGCAGAGTGAAGCCCAAGCCCAGCCAGCTGCTAAAATGGACTATGAAATGCCAAGTGGCATTCAAGAAGCTCAAATGGCTTTTTGCAGCCAAGATAGTTCTCAAATACCCAAACCCAGATGTACCATTCATAATACAGGTGGACACAAGCAATGTGGCAGTGGGAGCAATCCTGCTCTAGAAGAACACAGCGGGAAAGTTGCAACCCTGTGATTACATGTCCTGCAAACTAAATGAGACTGGGCAGTGTGGGAGAAAGAGGCTTTTGTGGTTCATTGGGCCCTGCTTACATAGAGGCAGGTCCTAGAAAGCAGCAAGGTCCCCTTTGAAGTATGGACAGATCACAAAAACCTGGAGTAACTGAGGACCCCCCCCCCCGGTAAACTTTCCCTGAAGTAAGTGTGATGGGCCCAATTTGACTTTACAATGAAGTACATTCCGGGAGGAAAAAACTTCTTAGAAGATGCACTCTCCCGGATGCCCAAACACAAGAGCACCCACGAAGAGATAGTTAATCCTATCATAACCTCCAAGCAACCAGCAAACAAAATCTCTATGAAACAGCAGATGTGAGGGACCCTACTGACACCCAGTGATGCCCTAAAGCAACACTTGAAAGAAGCATTGCAAAAAGGTATGTAGTTCAAGACTCATCAAGGAGAGATGACAATGAGAAGTGAACTGGCCTGGAAAGGGGGCAAATTATACATCCCTGATAGCCTGTGAACACAAGTCTTGCAGCGAAATCATGATGACAAGCAAGCCAGCCACTTCGGGTTTCTAAAAACCCTATACTTGGCCAGAAGGCAATTTTGCATGGCACATTATCTCTGATCGAGGAGTGCAGTTCACATCAAAGTTTTGGTGTGAATTTGTAAAATTGATTGGGTCCTTCCAGGGTCTTAACTCCAGGTTCCATCTGAGTATGAACAGGGCCAGAAAATGAGCTAAAACAGTGGTAGAGCAATATCTACAGTATATTGTTATGCTAACTATCAACAATCCAACTGGGCTGAGCTCTTACCATTTGCAGAGGTAGCATATAATAATTCAGTGCATAGTAGCACTGGGTTTACCCCATTTAAAGTAACCACAGGAATGAAATATATACCTATGCCAGAATAACCAAAGGAGCCTCCCTCCTTAGTAACTCTTGGATGGACTCCCTAAAGGGGGTTTGGGGAAGTGTAAAGAAGGTCCTAGTGAAAGCAAGAGAAAGGCAGAAGCAACAACCATTGTAATTTGTTAAAACCTGTTCGGGGTCTGAGACCGGTGGGAAAAGAAACCCCGGACCTGATCATAGTGGGGGGAAGAAGAACACTATGAAATAAAAAGGATCTTAGATTCTAGATAGTTCAAGGGAATGTTGCAGTATCTAGTGCAATGGAAAGGGTATCCAATATCAGAATGGGTCAAAGCACACAATGTTAAGGCAGGTCGATTAATGAGCAAATTTCATTCTAAGTATCCTCAAAAATCAGGGAAGTATGTTAAGGGGGAGAGAATGAAACCATGATTTTAATATGTGTTTAATATTTTTTAGTTAACCATTTTTCACAGGAGGTCTGCATGTCAAGATTGAAAACCACTTAAGCTTCCTGTGACTATTATTGCTTTTCAACTGGGGGAGGGAAGGGTGAGATGGAATGCAAGAGGCTATAATGTTCAACTGTGAGAGCAGAGGACACTTCTGAGGTGTCTCCAAGATGTGGACTATTATCAAAACAAAATGATGATTCTTAATTGAACAATGTGATCCATTCCATGGGAGGAGGGGATGAAACTCATTTTTAACTATGTAGGGCTGTGCATGGAAATTTAGAGTTGGTTTTGCTTTCTTCAATTCCGAAATGATGTTGTCACGTTCCGGCATTCACGTTGCATACAAACAGAGATTCAGTTTGTTTGGTGAAAAACTTTTATCTCTATCTAAGAAACTACGTGATATCCAGCACTAAATGACAATGATACAAAGGTAATCAAATCCAAGTCAGTTCTAACCAAGTTAATACCATCACACACACACACACACACACACACACACACACACACACACACACACACATCACCCCCACTCAATGTCATCATAGCCTCTTTCCTGGTTAGCAGTTGCACGTGAGTAGAAGAGTTACATCAAAGTAGGCAGTTGCACCTGAGTAGACGAGCCACATGCAGCTACAGGTGCAATCGACATCAGAGAGGCAACATCAACGTGGCAGCATTAGTGGAATGTAAGCATGGCCGAGCGGGCATGGTGATGGACAGGTTCCCCCTGGATGGCAGCCTGAGGGATGACAGATGTACTCAATAAAGTTTTCTTTTTGGGATTTTAAAGTTCTTGAAGATGTCTGCTTTTATTGAGTCTGTTAGTCAGATGGTTGTTATCTTCCTTCCTTCCTTCCTTCCTTCCTTCCTTCCTTCCTTCCTTCCTTCCTTCCTTCCTTCCCTGAAAATTGTTGCAGTTAAAATTCTGTTTTTAAAATATTGCTCCACGCTCCCTTAAGAGAGATGGATAAATTCAAAATGTTGATTGTGCATCAATTAAATCATATCATGGTTGGAGCTATATTTATTACTTTTTCTGTACTTGATGGAAATGGTATCAAATACCATTTCAGTGAATCACATCAGATATGCCAGATTACAAAATAGACATCCATTCTATCTTTCCATTGTATTTATTTATTAACTTTATATGTCATCCATCTTGCAGTTCATGGTGACATATCATGCAGTTACAGAGAGAGAAGCTCTTCCATTTCAGTTATCTTTCTATATTTAGTCATGATTAGAAAGTAAGGTCAACCATAGAACAGAGCTTTGTGAAACAGAATTTAGAATAATCCAAACTGAAAGATCATCTCATTTACAATTCCCTAACATCCCTTCACACCTGAATCAGGGGTTGGGTTCCTGTATCGATTGGTACTGGTTCATTTTGCATGCGCTTTGCAAACTGGGAGCAACCTGTTGAATAGCCTCGTAAGTCCTCGCACTTACGAATGACAGCTCGGCAGCAGCCAGGTGCGTCTTAACCAATCAGACGCGCCTGCCGGTTGCCGGGCTGTCATAAGTGAGGCGATTGGCTAAACGGTTTGACAGCCGAGTATAAAAGGCTGCACAACTCCGGAGGCTATCCGATCTACCACTCACAACTCCAGAGTCTATCCGGTCTACTGTTAGTTACTGTTGCAAACGTTCTTGTTACAATAAACGGTTACTGTTACCTCAGACGCCTCTGATTCTTCATACAGCCGATTTAACACTGGCGACGAGGACTAGGGAACTGGCTCTGAGTACAACCTTCCAAACATTCCTAGCCGAGCAAGGGGTCCGCCACGCGCCGGTTGCCCCTTACCATCCGGCCAGCAATGGCCGGGCGGAGAGGGCGGTTCGATCGGCCAAGGAGGCTTTGGGACGATTGAACCGAGGTTACTGGCAGGCAAGGGTGGATGCATACTTAATGGCACAGCACTCCACACCTTGCCCCCTTACACGGAAAAGCCCCGCGGAGCTGCTGATGGGCAGGCGCCTGCGGACCACCCTGGATAGATTGCATCCCCTCTATTCAGGGGTTCAGCCTGGCAACCTGGGGCCTCCAACACCCTCCCGCTCTTTCATTCCTGGGGACTTGGTCTGGACTCGGAACTATGGAGGGGATAATAGATGGGTGCCTGCCACCATCATCGAAGTAACAGGACCCGTCTCCTACAGGGCAAGAATTCCCGATGGTTCCATCTGGAGAAGGCACCTGGATCAACTGAGGCGCCGACCCAACTCCGATTCAACAACTCAAGCCGACACGCAAGGGTCTGACATAGGCGTCTCTCAGCCAGCCCTGGTTCCGCAACATCGCTCCAACATTGACAGTCCTCCAGGTTTCCCAAACTCAGGCCAGCCTAACCTTTCCTCAGGGGTTCCGAACCCTGATGTTACATCTGCTGCTTCTCAAGCCGAGCCCGCAATCCTCCACCCATGTTTTTTAGGTCGCTCTGGGCCTAACCCTCCCATCTCACAGGCCGCCTACCGGCCTAATTCCAATCCACCGCCATCCACGGCCGCGCCCCCATCGCCCAACCTACCTTTCCTTAGTAGTTCTCCAGTTACACAACGAGGGCCTTCTGACGTCACCTGGAGCTCTACTCCCCGAAGGGAGGAGCTCAGACAGGGACATCCTTTACCAGATCCGCCTGCAGTACAACTGCGGCGGTCGGGGTGTGTCCGCTGTTCACCAGCGTATCTCAATGATTACGCGTGCGCAAGTCTAACGCATGCGCACAGCTGGGGGGGAAGAAGTGTTGAATAGCCTCGTAAGTCCTCGCACTTATGAATGACAGCTCGGCAGCAGCCAGGCGCGTCTTAACCAATCAGACGCGCCTGCCGGTTGCCGGGCTGTCATACGCGAGGCGATTGGCTAAACGGTTTGACAGCCGAGTATAAAAGGCTGCACAACTCCGGAGGCTATCCGATCTACCACTCACAACTCCAGAGTCTATCCGGTCTACTGTTAGTTACTGTTGCAAACGTTCTTGTTACAATAAACGGTTACTGTTACCTCAGACGCCTCTGATTCTTCATACAGCCGATTTAACACAACCCACCTCTGACGTGAATGAATGAACACATTCCTTCCTTTGACCTCAAATGCAGAGGATGTGAGAGTCAAAAGTTATCCTAAAGGCTGCCTTGCTACAGTTTGAGTTTGAGGTGAAACTGCAGATTTTTAAGGTCAAATGTGCCCTCTGGAATCAACTGCATAGCCATTGGTCTATCTAAAAACTCACCATTTGTTATGAATTACTATTGAACTGACAACTTAGTAGAGATTTCATTAATAATTGCTGTTACGTTGGACGGGTTGGGGGGGTTGTGTTATAAACTGTGCCTTTCCCCTCCCTCTGCTCTTCCTTTTCATTTCAAGCCATAGATTGTTTTAATTATAAGTATGAAATTTTTCATATAATAAAAGACATTGGAAACAAAGATAATAAAGGAAAATAAAGAGTACAAAAAAAGAAAAATAAAGTTAAGTAAATGACTTTCAACTTTCTTTTCTACAGGTAATTACAATCTTATTGTCCCTCCTCCCTCTTAAATATTTTGCAAATCCCTTCACACCCTTATTTTATCTGCTTCTTAATATGCATCTTAGTCTTCAAATCCATAAATGATCCTGCCAGCAAAGTTTATAGCAGAGTCAGAAGAGGAGGAGGTAAAGAGAGAGCCTGGGCCATCTTCGGAGCTTTTGGAAGGCTCTGATAAAGAAAGAGCATCAGAGGCAGAGGCAGGGCCTTCCATCCTCCCCCAGGTGGTGAGACACTGTCTTTGGAGCCTGAGGTGAGTGAGGGGGAGGAACAGATGGGGCCCATTCCAAATGCGCATATGTGCAGAGAGGAAAGGAGAGCAAAGGAAAACAATAATCCGGTTCTCAAAGAAAAGCAGATGTGGAAGCTAGCCAGCCACTCTCTGACTGGGAAATAAATAGTAGGGACTTGGGAGTGGCGGGTTGTTGCAGACAATCATTTGTTTTTAGGATACAGCAAGCAATTCAGATTTCTAGGCCAGAACCAGATCTGTTGGACCTAACTACATTTGGGTTTTTTTGTTTATCCACATGAATAAATGACTGCTTCTACTCTGTTTGAAAAGGGGTTTGTGTTTACTCATGAGTGAGTGGCTTATCATTACTTGCTTAGGCTGTATCAGAACAGATCCATTCATTTTTTAAATTCTTTCAGAAAAACGTTCACATAAAGTTTCCAATCCTTGAGAAAAAATGTTTGTTCCCCGACCAGACAGATTAGTTTTGCCATGTCTGTAAATTCTGACAGCTCATTCCTCCATTGTGGGAATTTCATTATTCTTCCATCAAGCCATATCTTGAACACTAGGTAGGATACAGTTATATAGTATATGTCCGAAAGGTATAGAGTGACTCTTATTAGAAAAGAATCCCTTTTGCGGAAGCAAGATTTCTGGGTCAGCATAGTAGGTTTGGTGCATTATAGACTGTGGGTGGAAATAGGAGAGGGGCCTTCTTGTAGGACTGCATTTGTCAATAATGCATTTCATTCAGCCTACTTTTGGCCAAGTTTCCTAATTGTTTAAGACTCATTTTGAGCCGCTTCTTTTTAAAAACATAACTATAGAACTATAGAATCATAAATTCCCCCTTCCCCATCTGAAACCTTGAGTAAAAGAATGCTTTCAAAAGTGGTTGCTATGTAATAATTTGAAATTTATCAGCAGAATATTCATATCAACTGCAGCTAATTAACATAATTTAGATTAGAATTCATTTTTGCTTCAAGTAATACCAAGAAAGTTGTTTCTGGAGCATAAAACGATAGCCAAGTATCGCTAGGAAGAGCTGTACCGGCCTGAACTCTTGAAATGAGGCAAAATCCATTTGGGGTCATTGTGGAAGATCTCTGGGCATCTTGATGATGAGGAACACTATGAGAAGCCTTCAACATTCCAGGTATGTGCATTACATTTTTGTCTACCCACATGTCACTGACATCATGTGCATTATTACTGCTACTGTGTAGTAGATATTTATATGGTTTTGTGCAATTCTCGAAAAGGCTTCAGACTTCTCTAGGCTTACCAGAATTATTGCAAAATGTGTTAAATGTTGTTTCAAACATCAATTACAGTTGGTCTGTGAATCGGACTTCTTTTAAAGCTGCAGCATAAAAAAAGTCTCAGTTCTTGATTGCTATTGACTGATGGTTTTTAAAGAGCACAGTATTGTTTTCCTTGCTGCTTTGTCTATTGACATTTAAGCATTAGTAGGGATGGCTAATTTTAGAACATATCAGTTATATCCTAGTCATTATATTTTCAAATAATTGGAATATTAAGGTCCTACATAAAAGTCAATATTTTTTTTAAAAAAACGACAATTCTTATCACACAGTAAAAGTAGGTCTAAACCAGTGACGTGCAGTGAGGTTTATGGCTGGTGAGGCACTGATGTCATCACAATCAGATTTACAAAGATTAAAACTCTACAAATTAACCAATATTTGATTGGCAGCAATTAAAGGGTTATCTTTGAGGTCTCATATCAGCATTTTTTACACATACTGTAGCACACAAAAAAGCACATTTAATTGAAAAAAATGAAGTTATTATGGGTCTTACCATTATTTATAAATGAAGTCCATCCGCTTTAAAGTACCGGCATGCCTTCCGGGCCGGCCATTCAGCGGGATGGCTGACCCAGAAGGCATGCTGGCACTTTAACGTGCATGCCGGCTCAGCGGCCATTCAGCGAAACATGTCCTGGTTTGTGGCCGGGTGGCACGCTGGCACTTTAAAGTGCATGCCGCCCGGCCACAAACCAGGACATGTTTCACTGAATGGCGGCCGAGCCAGCATGCACTTTGCCAGCTGGCTCGGCCGCCATTCAGCGAAATATGTCTTGGTTTGTGGCCAGGCGGCACGCTGCACTTTAAAGTGCATGCCGCCCGGCCACAAACCAGGACATGTTTCGCTCTATGGTGCACCGAGGCGGCATGGCTTTAAAAAATAAAAAATAAATAAAAAATAAAAAAATGAAACTGAAACTGAAAAATAAAAATAGATGTGCCAGCCTGCGCGCCATCAGAGGCGGGTAAACACACACACACACACACACACACATAATAAAAACAAATTACAATTACTTACATTACAAATAAATTGAATTCCTCCCCCCTGCCCCCTCCCTCTGACCCACATACCTTCCAGCTGCGTCAAAAATGCAAGATTTGGTCTAGCCAGGGCCAGGCAGGCTAGGATAGTTGCTGCTAGAGCCACCACATGGATGACTCTGCTTAAATGTTTTAAAATAGCCTCTAAACAAAGTGCCCTGTGCAGGAGGAGGCAGGAGAATCACGTGCCTCCTTTGCATATGAAATTTTTCACTTTTTAACCCTTGCTTAACTCTTAAAAGGCAAAAAATTCCTTATGCAAAGGAGGCCCATAGTTCTCTAGCCTCCTCCTACAGTTAGCGCTAAGCAGACTCAGAGTCACTGTGACTTGGAGTCTGGGAGCAACTACCTTGGCCTTTTTAATTATTTTAAAAATTGTTTCCTTTTCCTCAAGAGACTGGTGAGGCCCCGCCTCCCCTCCTTCTAGTGACTGCACGTCACTGGTCTAAACATACATCCAGGAAAGTATAACAAAGAAAAGAAATACGGTAATACTGTAATAGTACACTTGTGTGCTAAAACCTAATTTAGCATAACAGCTAACTTTAAAATAATGAGGAGTTTTCCAAAGGCTTTCATTAGAAAAATATGGGTAAGATAGACATTCTTCAAGAATCTAGAGGCAAAAAAAATATTTAATACAAGTAAAAATTTGTTAATACTGACAAATTCCTGTAGGTATGTCTTGCATGCAAACAAGGCTAAGATTGTTTTTTTCCCCTGGACTTGTGATAGAAAGATTGCAGAAGACTTTTTTTAAAAAAAAAATAAAGCCTATTTTAAAGTTTCCACTGTAATTCTCCTATGTTTCTCACTTGTTAGATTGATTTTCAGCAATTGTGACCAAAGACATTTGTGGAAATATTAAAGTGAAAAAGAAGTAATTATTGCTATATATTTTAACAATTAGGGAAATCATCAAGTGTCCACACTTCCTTAAAGAAAATTATTTTGTAATGTTCAAAGCAATCGCCCAAAATCATATATTATTTTTTTCACATAATCAAGCCTGACCTCATACGGCTAAAATCCACACTGATTCATTGCTATGCTCCTACCATAGAATGCCCACAGACTATGACACAGTGAGTCAAGCAGTAAATAAAACACATCTAATTAAGATTAATGATTGACCATGTTAGCAATTTATATATCTTCAAATTAGCCCTGAATTTGACATTTTGACTAAGCAAAACTATTGTTGGAAGAAATGTCCATATGGGTTCAGTTCCAAGTGGGGAGAAAGATACTAGAAACACGGAGTTTGTTGGGAAAGATAGTTTAAAGGTGGACAGGACCACATGGTTTTTTTGCGTCCTGGGCAAATGAGCACATAGGTGAGAAAGAGAGATTTATACTCCCTCTTGGACCTTCCTGTTCCTGTATAAGGGCAGGCAAATGTGCAAATCCTACGAGTTTGTCTGATATAAGTCTGGTTGAACTGTGGGCAGATGTAATGTCCCTAGGTGATTTTGAAATGCAGTGAGCCCTGCGGTTAGATGGGTAGAGAGCTAATCCTATCATGTCTTGAGGGCCATGTCTTAATCCCATCACCCTGGAGCTGAAGTGGGGGGGCAGGGAGCTGCTTTGTCTTTAAAAACATGTTTCTACTTTTCTCATCCAGGGAAATATAATATTCTGTCTTTTTAATATTTCCTAGAATATTTCATCATTTTAAGAGGGATGGGTTCTTCACTGTGGATTTGATGGCTCTTCTTTTAATTTCTGAACAAATTTTAAAAGCAACAAAATCTCATTGAACAATCTCTAAAATAACAAGAATACTTGAAACCATTTGTGTATATAAATCATTTTAAGGCTATAAGTAACAGCTACAAGGTAATTTTTTTCACACCAATATCAAGAAAATCCTGAAAATAACATTAAAATCACATATCACAGATATGATTTCAGAAAATATAAATGTAAAGCATCCCAATGACAGCAGCAAAAATCAATATAGCACAACATTGGAAAGGAGAAACCTTGCCGACAATACAAGACTGGGAGACTAAAACCAGAGAATACATGACAATGGAAAAGTTGACAGCAGGGGTGGGATTCAGCCAGTTCGGACTGGTTCGGGCAAACCAGATGCTAATTTTACATCTGGATCACTGAACCAGTAGTTGCAAGGACTGGCTGGTCCCACTTGCCCCGCCCCTTCCAGAATCCCCACACAGCCCATTTTGGATGCCGGGTAAGTGCAGGGCCCATGCAGAAAGTCTAGAAATGGGCCTGTTTCTGGCCTCCGGAGCCTCCTGGAGGCTCAAGAAAAGCCTGGAGAGGGTGAAAATGCCCTCCCCCCCACCATGGTGCAGGAGACTGAGTAGGCCATGGCCACCATGGCCACCCCCACCCAGTAACCAGGCAGACAATTGGTTGCTAAAATTTTTGAATCCCACTCCTGAGACAGTATATGTTCACAGCAGAAGGATATCCAAATCAAGCAGGAATGGTTCCCTCATATACAACACGGAATGGGACAGCTTTCTGTGGCCAATTCACCATGGCCAACTCTCCATGGGACACTTCACCACAGGACAATTCAACAATTCAATTTAATTATTTAAAATGGTTTAAAAATTATTTTAATTTTTGTCATTCACATTTTATTTTGTCCCTCCTTTTGCATCCTTTCTTTAATGATTCTATTCCACCATTTCTTTCATATTAGTGTAACTCTTGTCGCATGGTGAATTGTCCCATGGTGAGTTGCCCATGACAAGTTGGCTGCGGTGAGTTGACCGTGCGGAGTTGGCCACAGTGAGTTCGCTGTGGTGAATTGGCTGTGAAAAGTTGTTGCAACCAAATCTTTAGAATATGGTTTTTGTAGAAAAATAAAAACTGTTTAGCGAACAAATTGAAAAATGCAGTTTAACAAATAGCAATAATTGTAGATGATCAAAGTATATTACAAAATATTTGTACTTTGGTATAAATTAGAAATTAGGGGAAAAAGGAAAAGAAAAGAAGGGGCCTACTAGATTTTTTTCCTTAAAATGTTTCGCCTTTTTTTACTTTAATCTTTTTCTTAAATTATAATCTTAGTTTCACTTCAACTTTTATTTTAGTATAAAGTTTATTTTATGTATGTATATTTATTCTTTCCCCTTTTTGTTTTCACTTTCTTGCTGTTTGTTTTACTTAATGAGAAATGAGACCAGAAAAAAAGAGTATTTTTTCTCTCCAGGGAAATAAAAGGAAACATTACTGAAAAATTATTTTCAAAGTTCATTTAATAAATTTCTCTATTAGTTAATGATTGACCAATCCACAAACCAGACTTCCATCAAATAACAACCTACTTCACTTCTTTAAGCAATTATCACATTTAATTGGATTTAACACAACTGACATTTGCTTTCATTTTAATTATGATTATCAATTAATGGTTCAGCCTGAAGAATTAAATAGCAAGTATCCATAACTCAGTTTTCCCCCTTGAAATTCTATTTAAACATGTTTCTTTTTTATTTCTTATGTAATCAAGTTTTCCCCCCAATAGTTTTTCTTCACTGCTTCCAGTATTTGTATCCTGGAACAAGAATGAAAGAAATGAGGAAGCCTTGTTTTTTAGAATAAACCACCTCCTTTCAGCACTATGGGAAAATTTATCTATTAAATCACACAGACTCACAAGTATACAGAAAGGCTTTCTGAGATTACATTGTTGCAAACACAAATACCAGTGAAATGGAACTGAGTTATAACACTGATTTTACAAAGTAGGGCAAAACTGAAGTGCAATTTTTCATTACTTTACATGTCTTGGCTATAAACGTGGCCTATATTTGAAGCCATGCCTTGGGGTTTTCACTTTGAATGACTTCTGTTCCTTCAACAGGATATCCTTTATTTGTCTCCATGAACATTATGATGAGTGAAACTTTTTTTGCATGCTGTGTTTTGTGATGGGTGGGTCAGCAGCTGCTCCTAGAAGAGGAAAGGTAACTATAGCAACAAATGTTATCTGCATCCTCATGTATTTCCTTGTGCCCACCCTAATTCATACTCCTTCTACTAAAGCTACCAACTAGTTGGTAAGAGAAAAACATTCCAGTCTCTTGGATCAAATTCTCTTCTTTTGTAAATGCCGTTCAGTTAAAACTGAGAATATTAGAACTTAGGTAGACATAAGAGATGCTAGAGATGTATCACCTTGTCTCCAAATTCCTGCTCTCTCTTCTGAGTTTCACTGTGAATTGCAATCTGTTCTTAGAATCAACAGTTTCCCCCTCTTCAGGGCCCCGAGTCAAATCCAGCTATACTTTTGGTCGGACCTTTCTGGGACTTGATAAGTGCAATGCCTGCATTGGAACATCCATTTGCAAGAAATTCTTTAAAGAAGAAATAAGGTCAGAATCTCCATACCATATTTGGGGTGGGATGAAGGGAAAATGGGATTTACTTCTTTGGAGGAGGAAAACCCCCCTCAAATATATAAATCTGTCATCATGCAACCTGGCACACATTTATGTGCTAGCAACACATATAATTTTATTGAAATTATTAATAAATCACTAAATCATTTAACGATGCAAGCATCCATTTTTGCCCTAGACAGACCTTACATAATATTGTTTCAAAAGCTTAGTTGCTTTTTAAAAAGTTGCTTATAATTTGCATAAGCAAGATTTGACCTTAACAATTGTACCATAAAATATAAGTAAACTTATCACTATAATATGCCTTAAGTTTTGACTATTGTTTGCTGTTTGCTTTATATTTCGAACATTTTGGCTAAGGAAATGACATGGGGCAGATTGCTATCATGTATTTTGAGTCCAATTAATTTCACGCACATAGTTAACTCTTTCAAAATGAAATCAATGTAATTTATTTTATTATTATCTATGCTTGTGTTACTAATTTTATGAACCTGGAAGCAGCTCTAGCTATGTGGCTGTTGTTTGTCTAACTATAGTGAAAATTAAAAAAAAAATTAAGCTTTCAATATCTAGGCAAGAGATACAGATGCTAAATTAATTTCAGACTCAAATGGTCCCTCAAATAAATAGGTTTTGTTAGCACTTCTAAAATTAACATTAAGCTGGCTTGATGTGGTTCTAAAGACATGGCATTTGAAAGGGACTCCGCAACAAAGAAAGCCTGAAATATTTGGCTAACTGCTGAACTGCTCTGTAATGGTGATACCAAGATAAACTATATCTGATCATCTTAAGTTCAAGAAGAACACAGAGGATGTGAGAAGATAGCACATTTTCACCAGAGCATATTACCCCCTGGAAGTACACGAGGCTACAATTTTAGTGTTGGAATAAGCATTTTTGAGACTATTGTAGTTGAGCTTTTCCCAAATCAATGTGTGCTTAGTTCACATCATTTTGAATGAACTAAAATATGAATCAGGCTCAAGTACTTTTATCATACTTGAACTATGCTAAAGGAGTATGGCAATTTAAGCCAAGTTTTCTAATTTGCAGACATTATCAGTGCTCTTGTCATGATTTGTTAAATTTCAAATTTTCTAAGAGAGAAAAAAATATGATAGCAGGCTGAGAGTTCTGAGAGAAATGCTTATTCTTTTCCAATGATTTATATAATTTTAAATGCTTTAAAATGTATAGCAGACAGAAATTGTTGTGCTAATAAACTACAGTATATTTTTATCCGATGCTTATTGCTACTGAACCAGATAGATAAGTTGCTCTCCGCTCTCATATTGAAGGTAATATAATATAATCATGACAGCCTTGGTAAGTCCTAGTACATATATTTTTAGCTATTTTGTATTTGTATATTTAAATCCCCAGCACAGACATGCATGATTGGACCTACAGGTTGCAAGGGGTCCTATGGATGTCTTTTATATCTCTGCATTCTTTAAACTTTTGCAAATTCTCTGAATGGGCTGAGGGATTGGTGCATCTTTCCCTCCTCCTTCTATTCAATATGACCATTCAATGTGTGATTGGAGAAAAACATGGCTCACGTTATGTCTAAAATGCTCTGAGATATGTACACACACACACACACACACACACACACACGCCACTTTTAATATTATTTTCAGGTTCTAAATACTTTGTGGCAATTGAGTCAGCCTTCGGGACGAGTTAAAGCTTAATTCATAAAGCCTTACAAAAAATGTTATTACTATTTGGCATAACCATGCTTCAGTTTTACTTTATGGTCACAAATCCTAGCAACAATGACTATTATATAGGGGTATCAACTATATTGGGGTACCAAGGATCATCAAGGCACATAAGCTTCCTTCAAATAAGGATGCACCTCAAAAGTTCCCCTGAATTTGTGAAATAATACTAGTTTTGTATGATCAATGCTAATAAATTCAGCAAGACAATGAAGATGGAAAGGATACTCTAAAAGCATTTTCCCCCTTACTCTCCAGGAATACTGGGGTTAGCTATTAAATTTCCTAGAAATTCAGCATGGTGGAAAGTGAGTATTTAAGAAAAAACACACCACCATCTGCTTTGCTGCATTGTTCAAAACTACATCAGATCTTTAATGAGATGTGGTGTATGCTTGTCTCATTTCAACTTATTGAAACTGATGCAGTGGTTGGATTCAAATAATTTAACAACCGCTTCACCCAGGGTCGTGTTGGCCATTGCGGAAGGCTCGTCCCACATATATAGTGATGCTGGGATGGGCCACACCTCCCATGACAGCCAACCTGATCCTGGGAGAACTGGTTGTTGTTGTGTTCTTTCGACGCAGCCGGCAGGCGAGGCAGAGCCTCAGGCGCCTGATTGGCTCAGGCGCACCTGCCGGCCGGCGGGAGAAATACTGGCCACCGATTGGCCAACCGCCTGACAGCTGTCAAATATAAATAGCTGTCAGGTAGGTTTCGCTTTGTCCGTGTTCTTAACTCCGTTATAATTGTTGCCTGTTAATAAAGCCTGTTCTATTTTACCTCACACCTCGTATTTAAAACTGGCGATGAGGATGAGCGACACGGACCCCGTTATCGTCCCTGTCTTGGCTCCTTCATCAGTTTTCGCTGCTTTCCGGCCAGAGGCTGAATCCTGGGACGCATTTCTTGAGAGGTTCGAGGTTTTTCTTCAAGCTCATGACCTCTCCAAGCTCCCTGAGGGGAGAAGACAGGGCACCTTCTTACATTATTGTGGCCCAGAAATGTTTGCCACCGCCAGGGCTCTCTCTGCACTGACCCCGGTGCACACTATGCCGCTTGACCTCCTCATGGCTAGGCTCAAGATACAGCGGCGCTGCATCCAACGTGAGGGACAATCAATAAGCCAGTACGTGGCTGAGCTGAGGGCTGCCACATTTAATTGCGAGTTCGCTGATCTCGAGGATGCTCTCCTAGAACAGTTTATTTACGAGCTCCTCGATATAAATCTTTACCGCCGCATCTTGTCCCGCGCCGAACTGTCAATGAAAATTGCGGTGGACAAAGCCCGCGCTTACGAGATGGCCGGCCAGTCCACCCCTGATGTCCGGCGATTCCCTCCGTCTGCAATGCCTGTTTTGCCTCACTCGGCTGTCCATTGCCAGATGATGGTCAACGATCCCTATGCTGATGCTGCCTCCTCCGTTGACCGCTTCAGGTCCCTGCCCTCTAGGGATGGCAGCGTATGCCTCAGCTGTGCGGCTGCCATTCTAGGGCATTCTGCCGCTTCAGAACGGCCCTCTGCCGCAAGTGCGGTAAGAAGGGCCACATCACCAACGTTTGCCGCTCCGCTCCGGGGAATGCCCGCAACCCAAGGCCCCCGCCTCCTGCTGCAACTGCTCCGCCTGCTGCCTTCAGACGCCAGCCTCCAGGGTCGTCTGCCACCCGCCTTGGGTGCTACGCAGTCTCCGATCCTGAGCCTCCTCTGCCCGACTGGCAGCCCGACTCCACTGCCTCCTCCCATGGCGGCCGGGGTAAGATGCACCTTCGCGTCTTACTCGCCGGCCGCCCCTGCCAGATGGAATTGGACATGGGCTCCGCCCGCACAATTATGTCTTGGGACACCCTGAGGGCATTAATACCAACCCTCACTCCTAGCCAGCTGTCCCCTGCTGACTGCCTCCTTCGAGATTATCAGGGCAACCTGATCCCCATCCTGGGTTGTGGGCATTTCCCTGTCAGATTTGGTAAATTCCAAGGTTCCCTGCCCCTTGTAGTGGTCCAAAGCCCCCTGGCTTCCCTCCTGGGGCTTGACTGGTTCAGGGCTTTTGGCCTCAGCATAGCCGGCATTAACTCTCTCCGCTTTGCCTCTTCCTTAGATTCCTTCCTGTCAGAGTTCAATGACGTCTTCTCTGACACTCTGGGGTGCTACAAAGGCAACCCCATCTCCCTTAATTTGGACCCTATGGTGGTGCCCATCCGCCTGAACGCGCGACGGGTTCCTTTTGCCCTGCGGGCTCATGTGGACGCGGAGATTGATAAACTGATCTCCCAGGGCATCCTGGAACCCATCGACCACGCCCCCTGGGAGACCCCCATCATGCTGCCTTTAAAGGCTGATGGGTCCCTGAGGGTCTGCGCTGATTACAAGGCAACCCTCAACAAGGCCCTTCAGGCGCACCCCTATCCCGTGTCTGTCATGCAGCACGTTCTGCACTCCTTGGGCCAGGGCAAGATTTTCGCAAAATTGGACCTGGCCCAAACCTACCAGCAATTGCCGGTGGACGAGGCCTCCGCCACTGCCCAAACCATAGTGACCCACCGCGGGGCTTTCAAATGCCGCCGGCTGCAATTTGGGGTCAGCGTGGCTCCTGGCATTTTTCAGGGGCTCATGGAGCGGGTGCTCCATGGCACCTCGGGGGTTGTGCCCTATTTTGACGATGTTCTGATTGCCGCTCCAGACCAATCAGGGCTCGTCAAAACCCTTAGGGCAGTGCTCTCCCGATTCCGTGATGCCGGCTTGCACTTGAAGCGCTCCAAGTGCCAACTGGGCGTGCCATCTGTGGAGTTCCTTGGATTTCTCATGGATTCCAGAGGAATCCACCCCACCCCTTCCAAAATTGAGGCCATTGCCCCTGCCCCCACTCCTTCCTCGAAGGCAGAGCTTCAGGCACTCCTGGGGCTCCTCAATTTCTATTCCTCCTTTATACCTCACAAGGCATCCGTTGCGGAGCCCCTGCATCGCCTCCTCAATGCCTCTGCCCCTTGGAACTGGACAGACTGCGAGGCATATGCACTCGTGGCTGTCAAAACTCTTTTAACTTCTGCCCCTGTCCTCGTCCAGTATGATGAGCACCTCCCACTCCTCCTGGCCTGTGACGCCTCCCCCTTCGATGTGGGGGCCGTCCTCAGCCACTCCTACCCCGATAGCTCCGAAGCCCCGATTGCGTTTTACTCTCGCACCTTGTCCAAAGCTGAGCAGAATTATAGCCATTATTATGGACAAGGAGGCCCTTGCGGCCGTTGCGGGAGTAAAACGCTTTCACCCCTACCTGTACGGTCACCACTGCACCCTCCAGACCGACCACACGCCCCTCTTGGGCATCATCTCTTGGGACCGGCCCACGCCCCGTATCCTATCTCCCCGCATGGGCCACTGATCGGAGTTCCTCTTCGCCTATTCTTACTCCCTCTTGTATCAGCCTGGCAAGCACAGGGCCATGCCGATGCCCTTAGCCACTGCCCACTATCCATCCCTGTTTCAGACCCAGCGCCCTCCATCTCAGTCGCAGCCCTGACTGATGACCTCGAGTGTCCTCTCTCTGCCGCAGATGTTTCCCAGGCTTCCCACTCCGCCCCTTTCCTCCAGAGGGTCCTGGATGCAGTTCGGTGGGGCTGGACAGAGGAGACTCGCTCGCCCGAGTTCCTTCCATTTTTCCGCCGCCGGGACGAACTGTCCATCCTACAGGACTGCCTGCTCTGGGGCTCCAGGGTCGTTGTACCTGCTGCCCTCGCCGCCTCCATGAAGGGCACCCGGGCATAGTGCGGATGAAGGCCCTCGGCCGCCTGGTGGCCCTCCATGGATGCTGACATCACTGCCTGGGTCCAGCGGCGTCCTCCCTGCCAGGCCGTTCACCCTGCACCGCCCTCCGCCCCTGCCTGCTCCTGGGAGACCCCTACCTCTTTGTGGAGCCGCCTCCACCTTGACTTTTTCAGCCCCCTGGACGGCCATTCTTTTCTCCTTGTTGTGGACGCCCTGTCCAAATGGGTGGACATCTTCCCCATGGCGTCCACCATGTCCGGCGCCACCATCCAAATTCTCCAGTCCCTCTTTACCACCCATGGCATCCCTGACGTCATCGTCTCTGACAATGGGCCCCAATTTTCCTCTGCCACCTTCCTTTCCTACCTCACTTCCCTGGGCATCCGGTACGCCCCTGTTGCCCCCTACCACCCAGCTGGCAATGGCATGGCTGAGTGCTCCATCCGATTGGCCAAGGAAGGCCTGGCATGGCTCTCCCACCTGCCATGGCCTCCGGTCATACCTCTTGGCCCAGCACTCCACCTCCTGCCAGTCCACTGGCAAAAGTCCTGTGGAGATCCTCATGGGTCGCCGCCTGAGGACCACCCTTGACTGGTTGCACCCCTCCTTCGCCCCCACTGCTAGCCCCCTACCTGCACCCCCTAGGTATTTTCTGGTGGGTGAGGGGGTCTTCGCGCAGAACTATGCCAGAGACCCAAAGTGGCTACCGGGGGTCATTGTAGAGCTAACTGGATCCTGCTCTTATAGGGTCCAGCTTGGCAATGGACGACTATGGCGGCGCCATCTGAACCAGCTGCACCGCCGAACAACCGAGGAACCGCTTCCATCATCCACAGCGCCCGCACAACCACCACAGCCGGGGCCTGCTTGTCCAGCGGCCGCCCATCCTACCCAGCCATGACCAGCCGTGGCTCAACCATCTCCAGCCACATTCCCCGCTCCGCGCCACCGTCAGCCACTACCCGCAGCAAGAGAAGGACTCCTACCCTCAAACTTTCCCGCTGGCTCGGGGGGCGGGCCTTCCAGTCTGATGTGTCACAGCAGCAGACCTCCTCCTCTGACGACGATGGACACTCCCTATCTCCAGCGTTTGCAGCACGTGCGCAGAAGACCGGCTTACCTCGAGGACTACGCATGCGCTGTCTGGGGGCAAGGGGTGTTGCGTCCTCCTGACGCAGGCAGCAGGAGGGGCCAGAGCCTCAGGCCCCTGATTGGCTCAGGCGCGCCTGTCGGCCGGCGGGAAAAATATTGGCCACCAATTGGCCAACCGCCTGACAGCTGTCAAATATAAATAGCTGTCAGGTGGGCTTCGCTTTGTCCGTGTTCTTAACTCCGTTGTAGTTGTTGCCTGTTAATAAAGCCTGTTCTATTTTACCTCATGCCTCGTATTTAAAAGTTGTTAAATTTCCACCTTTTGACAAAAGGCTTTTTCCGAGGTGCTTGTCTGCACATTGATCTCGCAGCTGTTTCAGCCTTCTAGATGGCTCCTTTAAGAGGCGAGGTTTCCGAGGAAGGAGTGAGGGTTACCATAGAGGCAAGGAGTTGATGCTCTTGAGAGCTCACATGGAAAGGTGAAGAATTGGGAAGTGGAGGGAGGGGAAAATCCCAATTCTTCCCAATTCTTCATCTTCCCGACCATGGAGCTGTGTGCAGGTTGTGTTGGTCAGTCTGCAGGAAAAGGGAGAGGGGTGAAGAATTAAGTTGGCAGCACAATTCGAAGCTGGCCCAATGTAGAAGAGATTCTGAGGTTAGTTTGATCAGGCAACTTATTACACACACAACCCACTATCAAAGTGGATCCTGGGTGCTGTGCTGCAATGGAGAAACAGACAACGGAGTGGCCGGCACAAGGGAAAGAGGAGGAACAGGGAGAAGAAAGAGAGAAAATGGTCTTCTCCTCCCCTCACACTGGCCACTCCGTTGCCCATTTCTCCATTGCAGTGCAGTGCCCAGGATCCACTTTGATTGTGGGGGGTGAGTAATTTAACAACAGATTTGGTCTGAACCAGCTGAATCCCACCACTAAGTCATGCATATAGCTAAACAAATGAGTATATTTCATAAGGATTTTTTATTATAAAAAATAATAAAGTGTATGAGAATTTTTCACAGAGGTAACAGTATGTCTGGTTACCAAGTTCAGTGCTCTGAGTCCTCCAAATATTTTAGACTTCAATTATTATGAGCCCTGAGTAAGAATTAGGAACTCTACCAATTGTAGACCACATTTGGAGGGCACCAGGTTGCTTAATTTTGCCATACTGAAGAAGCAGAAATAGAAAGCATATTATTAAAAATTTCTATGCCAGAGTTGAACAACTATTTGTCGTTGCTTTTTTGTTATTTTCTAAGGATCCGCTTTAAAAGGATATAGGAAGAAATGGTGGCAGTGTGCTAATATTACTGGAAGAGCAAAGTAAAAACTTGCTCTCACACTTTTTAACATCTCATTTAGAAATGGAATTAAACCAAATATTTTACTACTACTTTAAAGTTGTCATGAAGAATCACAGTTCTGGGGAACTTTAGGGACTGAAAAAAGGAGCAGTAAGTCATGTGATGCTGAAAGTTTTCTACAGGTAATTCTCAACTTATGACCACAATTGAGGCCAAATTTTCTGTTGCTAAGTGAATTTTTGTTAAGTGAGTTTTGGCCATTTTATGACCTTTCTTGCCACTGTTACGTGAACTAGTGCAGTTGTTAAGTTAGTAATATGGTTGTTAAGCGAATCGGTTTTCTCCATTGACTTTGCTTATCAGAAGATTGCAAAAGGTGATACAGGACCCCGGGACACTGCAACTGTCATAACAAATGCCAGTTGTCAAACATTTACATTTTGATCATGTGACCATGGGGATTCGGCAATGGTCATAAGTGTGAAAAATGGACATAAGTCACTTTTTTCAGTGCTGTTGTAACTTCAAACGATGACTAAGCAAATGGTTCTAAGTAGAGGACTACCTATGCAATAAAGCTAATTGTGCAGTAACTTTGTAACTTTGAATAGTCACTAAATGAACTGTTGAAAGTCAAGGACCTATTTTTTTTAAAATGACAATCAGAAGTGAGTCACACCAATGTTACTTGAGTGGTATCAGGGGGGTTCTGGCTTCTTTTACTGCCGATTCGCTCAGGGATGTGCTTTGAGCGCACATGTGCATGCACAGTAGTCAAAAAATGCTTCTGCGCATGTGCAGAAGAAAAAAACAAGATGGAAGCACCTATGGCGGTGATACATATACAACAGTGATACATATAATAAATGCAAATACAGGATTATACAAGATTAATTCAAACATTAAGCTAACATCTGAATCATATTGGATAACAATGAGGCCTCTTCCTCATTTCTTGCTGTCATAAAATTACACACATTACCAAGAGTAGGATTTATCTCTGAGTAAATATACACAGGAATGTACTATCAAAAAATATTCATTCATAAACATCACTTAAGAATCCAATGTTTTTCGAAATTCAAAGACTTTGCAGAGATTTTATTTTCTTTTGGAGCTCGAGGGCAAAAACCCCTGCAATTTTAAATAAATTTAGCATTAATGTATCAAATGATCAAATCACCTACTCTGAAAAGATTCTACTGGAATTGTTTTCTAAATGAACATTGTAGCCCAAGGCTTGATTCCTATATCAGTTTTGAAATACATTGCTTAGAATTATTAAGGCAGTCTTCAAAATCATATGCATCTTTCAATACACTTTAAAAATCAGTCAGTTAAGTCAAATGAGTCATAAGTCATATCAGTTGTAAAGTAGTTTTTATTGCGCACTCCTGATAATCTGCCAAAGCTTCAGGTTTGAATGTTTACAGGTTTGGTTATATTTATAATAAGAGAAAATTGCAATAGGTTCCCTTGATTTATTGGAAGCATTGCAACATTTAGCACATTATTGGGAGTGTCTGCCACTTAGTATGTATGTTGCATGTCTGTGGAAGCTGCTAGAGCACTATTCCATCAACCTTTTGTTTGAACATTTTATAGCTTTATATATATAAAACAGTTTGCAAGAGAGAAACAAAATAGAAAAAGGCCAAATTCACTTTTCCCTAGCCTGAAGGTTTATGAAAAAGGGCCTGAGGCAGAGGTGGTATTCAGCAGATTCTGACCAGTTCTGTAGAACCAGTAGCAGAACTTTTGAGTAGTAACTGGTAAATACCACCTCTGACTGGCCCCACCCACCCCCATCTATTCTCTGTCTCCCGAGTCCCAGCTGATTGGGAGGGACTGGAGATTTTATAGCATCCTTCCCCTGCCAAATCCACCAAGCCACACCCACCAAGCCATGCCATGCCCACAGAACCGGTAGTAGAAAATTTTGAATCCCACCATTGGCATGAGGATATATGTTTGTAAATACAAAAGTTTTTGATGATTCTGAAATTTAAATAACTATTAACAAAAAATACATATCTGCAGAATGTGTCATCACTGTTAATTTTTTACATCGACCATTTCCTTTCCTTCCGGGATCAGGTCCAATGGTTTCATTCTGACTTATGGTGTTCTGTCAAAATAATGGAATCTTGGTATTCCCAACCACCCAAGGATATGACTGAGAAAGCTCAAAATCTCCAAATCAAATATGCAACATAAATAGCAAAGATGCTATTAATGAGTATGCAAAAGAGCAATAGCAGTTTTTCTGAGTATAAATATGTCAGATGTACTGAACTACAACTACCCGTAGGGTTATTGTATTCTACAATTTTTTTTCTCACCAATAAAGTAAAGAATGGGGAAAATGTATTCAACTCTTCCAGTGGCAATAACACAGAGTACTTCCCACAAGATTAACATTCTTCCAAAAATGGTCCTTATTTAGCCATTTTATAGATTTCTTTTTGGAAGCCTATCTTAAACTATGGGAAAATATTCCCATGCTAAACTGGGTAAAGATCAATTAACACTCTTTTATGTTTGTGTTTTGATGACAGGTTTGACAGTTGGCTCTCTTCCCATTTAATCCTCCCTCCAAGCTCTCTCTCCCGTTACCCTGGGAACTATTCAGATGACAGCAAAAGTTGGCGACTGGTTGAGATCTCCCGATTAACCACAAAATACCAACATGACGAGTCTGATGAGAGAATTTGCACTTTCCTTACCCAGACTAAAAGATGCAGCATTGAGAGGGCTCTATGGAAGACAGAGAGATTCCAGAAATGGCTGAAAGCAAAGCGCCTGACCCCTCTCTTGGTCCAGGTCTGTACACAGTCTTCTGTAATACCCAACTGATATGCAACGAACAGTCTTGTATAAAGACTGCTTGTGGGTGGGAAAGAACTATTGCAATATGGATTTTGGATCATCCTTGCTTCTTACTCCTCCTTCCCTACAAACCACATAAGTCACAAGTAAGGTGACAAGCTGCTGAATGGCCCAGTTTCTCTAGCACATGATTACTTTCATAAAGAAAGAAACTATGGAGTATAATAGATTCTGTTGTTATTATTGATGACTATGCATGCTTTTCATTTTGTATTGATACGTGATTACCATAGGCTGCTTTGCATCATTCTTGAAGACTTAGTAGAAGTTACTGTAAAGCGAGCAGCAGAAAAAGTACTTTTGACTCCAATCGTCTTACTGATCAGTAAAAAAAGACACAATAGTAAAAAACTAAGTTGGATAATTAAACAAGCAAACAAACCCCAAACCCTTCTGAAGCTTCACTTTATTGTATTCTATTCTGAAGTTTCTTGGTCTATGGCTTTTCACTGTGGGTGAGATCACATTGTTGCTACACAAATGTACTTTACAGTGAGTTTAAATATAACTTGGTGCTCTGTCATTTGGCAGGATTCACTTTGATAAGATCAAGTCAAAAGAAGATGCCTTCCTCCTCTTCTTAATCCTGAATGTTCCAGTCTGTGCATTTGTCTGTCTTATACCAGTCAGATTACCCAGTGGCCTCCTCCTTTCATATGAGATACATCTTGATCAGGGGTGGGTTCCTCCCGGTTCGCACCGGTTCTTGCGATCCGGTTCGTCAGTGAACCCGGAAGTAATTAACTTCCGGGTTCCTAGCTCCTAGCCCCTGTCGCTGGGTGCCTGCAGGGTTTTTCTTTTTAAAAAACACCTCTCCAGATGATCTTGAAAACCTGCAAGGCTGCTTTGGAAGGGGACAGATGGGCAGCATTTCCCCAGAATCCCCAGAACCAGGAGCGCAGCCCATTCCCCCTCCCAAGAAGACCTTTCCCGCCTCGGCGGCTGCAGGGACCACACCGCCGCTTCATCTTCCTCCTCCTCCTCCTCCCCTTCTGCCCTGAGCAACGGCAGCCAAGCTGGGAAAGAGGCGCTTTGGCAGGGCTGTGGAAGCCCTGCCAAAGCGCACTTTTCCCGCCTCGGCGGCTACAGGGACCGCACCACCACTTCATCTTCCTCCTCCTCCTCCTCCCCTTCCGCCCTGAGCAGCAGCAATAGCAGCCGAGCCGGGAAAGGGGCACTTTGGCAGGGCTGTGGAAGCCCTGCCAAAGCGCACCTTTCCCGCCTCGGCGGCTACAGAGACCGCACCGCCGCTTCATCTTCCTCCTCCTCCTCCTCCCCTTCTGCCCTGAACAGCAGCAACGGCAGCCGAGCCGGGAAAGGGGCGCTTTGGCAGGGCTGTGGAAGCCCTGTCAAAGCGCACCTTTCCCGCCTCGGCGGCTACGGGGACCACACCGCCGCTTCATCTTCCTCCTCCTCCCCTTCCGCCCTGAGCAGCAGCAACGGCAGCCGAGCTGGGAAAGGGGCGCTTTGGCAGGGCTGTGGAAGCCCTGCCAAAGCGCACCTTTCCTGCCTCGGCGGCTACAGGGACCGCACCGCCGCTTCATCTTCCTCCTCCTCCTCCTCCCCTTCTGCCCTGAACAGCAGCAATGGCAGCCGAGCCAGGAAAGGGGCGCTTTGGCAGGGCTGTGGAAGCCCTGCCAAAGTGCACCTTTCCCGCCTCGGCGGCTACAGGGACCACACCGCCGCTTCATCTTCCTCCTCCTCCTCCTCCCCTTCTGCCCTGAACAGCAGCAACGGCAGCCGAGCCGGGAAAGGGATGCTTTGGCAGGGCTGTGGAAGCCCTGCCAAAGCGCACCTTTCCCGCCTCGGCGGCTACAGGGACCGCACCACCGCTTCATCTTCCTCCTCCTCCTCCTCCCCTTCTGCCCTGAACAGCAGCAACGGCAGCCAAGCCGGGAAAGGGGCGCTTTGGCAGGGCTTCCGCTGCGCCCCCAAGGACCGCTGACCTCGCGCCGCTGCTTCTTCTTCTTCCCCGGCCTTCCCAGTTAGCTTGCTTGAAGCTCCGAGGAGGCGGGAGGAGGGTCGCAGGAGTGGAAGTGGGGGGAGGTCTCCCCAGCCGGGAAGAGCTGAGAGGCTGCCGGCCCCTTTCGCAGGAAAGTTAACTTTTCTTGGTGAAATCCTGCCCCCCCCCCCGCGTGGGTGAGTGGTCGGCTGTCCTCTTCCCGTAAGCCGGCCAGAGTTACCTGTGTGTGAGGTGGGCTGCCCTATGCATTTGCGTGTGTGCACTGGAGAGAGAGTGAAAAAGAGAGGGAGAAATAATTATATTAATTAGATAGATCAGTCTTTCTCCACCTTGGAGTAAAGTGTGTGGACTTCAACTCCCAGAAAGGGAGTTGGGAGAAAGGGAGAAAGGAGGAGAGAATGAAAGGAAGATGGGGGAAAGAAGAAAGAGGTAAGGAGAGGAGGATGGAAAGGAGAGAAAGAGGGGGAGAGAGGGTAGAAAGGGGAAGAGGAAGAGCAGGAGTAGGAGAAAGGTAAGGGAAGAAGGAAGGGGAAGGAGAGGAGGAAGGAGGAAAGTAGAGAAGGGAGGGAGGGAGAAAGGAAAGGGAAAGGAAAGGAGGATGGAAGGGAGAGAAAAGGAAGGAGAGAGGGTAGGAAGGGAAAGAGGAAGAGCAGGAGCAAAGGAGAGGTAAGGGAAGAAGGAAGGGGAAGGAGAGGAGGAAGGAAGAAAGTAGAGAAGGGAGAGAGGGTGAAAAGAAAGAGGTAAGGAGAGGAGGATGGAAAGGAGAGAAAGAGGAGGAGAGAGGGTAGGAAGGGGATGAGGAAGAGCAGGAGTAGGAGAAAGGTACAGGAAGAAGGAAGGGAAAGGAGAGCAGGAAGGAAGAAAGTAGAGAAGGGAGGAAGGGAGAAAAGAAAGGGAAAATAAGGTGGTGTTATAACAGGAGGAAGGGATGGTAAACAAAGCAACCCAAACTGTATATTATAACCTATTAAATGAAATAATAAATGTATAAGAATGATAAATGTTAAAACACTTGTAACCAAACGACATGCTATATGTGATGATAGGTTTTTTTCTTTTTGTTTTGTTTTGTTTTTATTGTTGTGGGTATGTGTCGTCTATGTAACAAAAAAAATAAAAAAATAATTTTTATAAAAGGGTGGAGAAACACTGAGATAGATGATAATGAGATGAAGGAGGGGGAGGGAGAGAGAGAGAGAGACCATAACTAGATAGACAGATAGGCAGGCAGATAGATGGATGGAGAAAGAGAGGGGGAAAGAGGGAGAGGGATACCATAACTAGATAGGCAGGCAGATAGACAGACAGATGGATGGATGGATAGAGAGAGAGAGGATATATATAATTAAGGTGACCAGACGTCCCTAGCAAGGTCGCGGGCTGGCAGTAACCGCCGCGGCCTAGCTCCCCCCCCCCCCGGTCAATGGTGTCCCTCTTTACCAATCTGAAAATCTGGTCACCTTACTTGTTTAGGTAATTCTGAGGTGGTTGATGGTTCTGTGAGTGCCTGTCCTTTATAATTTTCCACATTGCCTTGATGGTTTTTATTCCAGTGACTTTGTCTTTCCTGTTCTTAGGCTTAGGAAAAAAAAACTGGTTTCATTGGCAGTCTTTTTTTTGGGGGGGGGGGATTTTTATTTTTTGGGTGTTTTCCTAGCACTGTCATAGTTTGTGGGTGTGGGTGGGTGTGTAATGTCCCACAGTTATCTATGCATTAATAATGATCTAGTAATATTAATAATATCTAGTAATTAGTAATATCTAGTAATAACATCGTCTTGGCCACTCCCACCAGGTCACATGGGTGGCAGGCCACTCCCATCCGGTCACATGGGCGGCAAGCCATTCCCACAAAGGAGGCCATGCCCACAGAGTAGGTTCGAACAATTTTTGAAACCCACCCCTGATCTTGATCTATTTGACTATATAAAGTCCTTGTTTTTCTTTCAAAATGACCGTTGACTTACCTGAACGGTCCTTCTATGTGTGCTGCGAGGGGAATCCAAGCATGGGTTAACTTTGTCCATTAGCCTAGACTGAGTTATGCAAATTGGTGACCACGCCTCCTCTGACTGGTAGGGTCAGTTTTGTACGAAGTCAGCCATTTAATGATGTATAACAATAACAATAGAGGCCGTAGCCCAACAGGTATACAAACATGGTAACAACAACAAGATACAACCAGTCACAAACAGTCATAGTCAAGTCAGAGATCAGAGTCAAGCAGGTGAAAGTCACAATAGCCCTGGCCAGCCGAAGCTGCGGGCGGGTTTGGATTCCCCTTGCAGCACACATAGAAGGACCGTTCAGGTAAGTCAATGGTCGTTCTCCTGTGTGCTGCTTGGGGAATCCAAGCATGGGACATGCCAAAGCAATTAAGGGCGGGAGCTAGGCTGGCTAGGGTCCCCCGCAGGGGGGAGCACCTGTTGCAGCACATGCCGCTCAAAGGAGGCCTCAGCCAAGGCATACACGTCAACTTTGTAGTGCCGGATGAACGGTAAAGGCGTAGACCAGGTCGCCGCCCTGCAGATTTCTTCCACAGAAGCTTGCGTGGCCAAGGCCGCTGTGGTAGCCACACTCCTGGTAGAATGGAGAGTGATGCGCCTGGGTACCTGCCGAGATTGACTGTCATTAGCAAGGGCGATGCACGCCTTCAACCAGCGACCTATCGTGTGGGAAGAAACCTTCTGCCCCATCGACGATGGCTGAAAGGACACAAAAAGCGCTTCCGACCGCCTGAAAGATGCTGTGCGTTTCACGTAGCGACGAAGAACCCTGCGCACATCCAGGTGATGCCATTGGTGCTCCTGTGGATGAGAAGGATTGGGGCAAAAGTCCGGGAGGAGTTCCTGAGCCCTGTGAAACAACGTGTTGATTTTCGGTAGAAAGGCAGGATCCAAATGGAGGACGACTCTGTTGAGGTGGAAAATACAGAGGTCCGCCCGAACGGACAACGCCGCCAGTTCGGAAACCCGCCTAGTGGATGTAATAGCTACCAAAAACACGGTCTTAAGAGTCAATAGTTGAAGACTGATGGAAGTAATAGGTTCAAATGGAGAGTCCATGAGCGCTCTGAGCACTAAGGTCAAATCCCATGTAGGGTAGCGGTGCACGGTCGGAGGCCGGATGTTGGCCGCCCCCTTCAGGAAAGCCTGTCTTGTGAACGTTGAGACAATGAACGACCCTGACCGCCCCCAATCACCGTGGCAAGAGCCGTGACCTGCCTGCGAAGCATGTTGGGTGCCAAACCTTTGTTGAGACCCGATTGCAGAAAATCCAAAACTCGGGGCACCGAATCCTGGAGGGAGTCTGCCCCCGCCCAGCGGCACCATCTGCAAAAGGCCTGCCAAGTAGCCTCGTAAATCCGAGTGGTGGAGGGGCGACGAGCCGCTTGAATTGTGGCGATGACCTCGTTGGAGTAGTGAAGCTCGGTCAGCAGAGCCCGCTCACGTGCCCCATGGCTAACTGCATCAACTGGGCGTTCGGATGTATGATAGCCCCCTGGCAGAGCTGGATCTGTTCGTCCGGAATTCTCCACGGGCGTGAGATCGACAGGTGCACCAGGTCGGCATACCAGGGGTGCCGGGACCACATCGGAGCCACCAGGAGGACTTCCGCCTGCTCCGTCAGTATCTTTTGTATGACCGCCGGAATCACTGGCAGAGGCGGGAAGGCGTAGAGAAGGCCGGCCGGGCACGGGCTGCACAGGGCATCCACCCTCTATGCCCCGGGAGTCACATATCTGGAGTAAAATCAAGGCAGCTGAGCGTTGTGAGGTTGTGTGAACAAGTCCACTACCGGCTTGCTGAACCAGCGAGAGACTTGTTGGAAGAGGTCAGGATGGAGTTGCCACTCCGCATGATCCACTGTGGCTCTGCTCAACCAATCTGCCTGGACGTTGGAGTCGCCTGAGATGTGCTCCGCCCGGAGCGACAACAGTCTGGACTCCGCCCAGTGATGCAACCTCTCTGCCTCCAACATGAGAGCTGTGGAGTGCGTGCCCCCTTGGTGGTTGACATGCGCTTTGGCGGCCACATTGTCCATTAGGATCAGTACATGGTTGTGACTCACAATGTCCTGGAACTCCCGTAGGGACAGACGGATGGCCCGGAGCTCTAGCCAATTGATGCTGTTGTGCAGCTCTCAACTCGACCAACGGCCCTGTGCCACCCGGTTAAAGGCATGGCCGCCCCATCCGAAGAGGCTGGCATCTGTCGTAACCTGGATACGATCCGGCTCCTTGAATAGGTAGCCCTTGAAGAGCTTGGAGGATGTCCACCACCGAAGGGATCTGAGAGGCTTGGACGGCAGTCGAACTTTGAGCTGTGAATGACTGCTGTGAGACCTTTGATAAGGTAGCAGGAACCATTGCAGGGATCGTGCGTGAAATCTGGCCCATGGAACGATGTCAATACATGAAATCATCTTCCCCAACAGCTGGGAGAGCAGGGCCAGGGGCACAAGGGGCTGAGCTGACACCTGGGCCGCCAGTCGTTGGATGCTCTGACGTCTCTCCAAGGACAGGAAAACTTCGCATGTGGCAGAATTGATAACGGTCCCTAAGTGAAGCAGCGATGTAGTTGGCTGCAGATGACTCTTGGGAAGGTTCAGGATGAAACCGTGCCTCCGCAGGGAGTCCATCATTACTTGAAGATCCCAAAGGGCCTGTTTCCGGGACGGCGAGAGGACCAAGATGTTGTCTAAGTAAAAATTCACTCTCACGGGAAGCGAGCGAAGCGAAGCCGCCACCACCGCCAGAAGCTTGGTAAAGGTGCGCAGGGCCGAGGAGAGACCGAAGGGCAAGGCTCTGTACTGGAAATGCCGGTCTGCAAACTAGAAGCGCAGAAACTTGCGATGTGCCAGGTGAATGGGCACATGGAGGTACGCTTCCTTGATGTCGACTGATGTCATCAGGTCACCCTGGTGGATGGCTGCCAGGATGCTCTTTAAGGACTGCATTTTGAACCTTTGGTACTTGATGTACCAATTGAGTCTTTTCAGATCTAGAATGGCCCACCATCCCCCTGGGTTCTTGGGTACCAGAAATAATATTGAGTAAAACCCTAGGCCTTCCTGCCCTCTGGGAACCTGTTCTATGGCGTTGATGGATAAGAGATGATGTATTTCGGCTTCCATGAGGCGCCGTTTCACAGAGCATCTGGGGACTGGACACCTGATGAATCGTCTCGGGGGGATGGAGAGAAATTCCAGGGTGAGGTCCAGTCTCACCACCTGAAGGGCCCAGGCGTCGGACATGGTCTCCTCCCACTGATGAGCGAAGTCCAGTAAGCGGCCGCCCACTGGCACCTCGCCTTGGGAGTCACCGGTACCTTCGAAAGGACCGGTTACCAGATCCACGAAAGGACCGCCTATTATGGGATTGCGCCTGATGCTGTTGGTGCCCCCTATCCCTGGACCCCGCACGGTCCTGGCCATGTTCCTGAGTCTGGTGGAACGGTCTATTGTAGTGGGGAACAAAGGGAGCCGCTGAATATCCCGAGTAGCCACCTCGAAAGGGCTGGCGTCTGCCATATGGCTGCTGCCTCCTGTTGTTGCGACCCCCAGTGGAGGGGAGAACCTTGCATTTGTCCCTGGTCTCAATGAGTATGGGGTCAAGAACGGCTCCAAACAATGCCCCGCCCTTGAAGGGTGTGGAAGCTAAGCGCCATTTAGACTTAACATCTGCCTGCCAATGGCGAAGCCACAGCAGGCGCCTGGACGCTACATTGGAAACTACAGCTCGGGAAGCGAACTTGGCCGCATTGAGAGTGGCATCCGCCGAGAATTCCAGGGCAGCCATAATCTTGGTGACATCTTGGTGAAGACGCACCTCATCAGGGGGTAGCCTTTCCTGTAATTGCTTGAGCGAAAGGACTGAAGTCCTATTAAAGAACGACGCTGCTGTCACAGCACGCAAGGCCCATGCTGCAGCCTGGTGAGTCTTACGAATGACCGTTTCAGCCTTGCGATCCTCCGCTTTCAGACCCTCAGAAATCTCAGAGGGAATGAGAGCCGGGGAGGCCAGAGCCGCTACTGGTGGATCCACAGTCGGGAACTGTAAAATATTCTCCAAATCAGGAGTGGAAGTGTACAGTTTTCTCTCCCCATTGCTTGGTGGGGTAACCGCAGTTGGTTGATCCCACTGTTTTTGAATAAGAGCCATAAAGAGTTTTAGAGAAGGAATCACCTCCTGCAGTGAGACCGGCTCAGCGAAAAGTCGCTCAGTGGAATCAAGGCCTACTGCAGAACCATCCTTAGAAGCCATGTCTCCCATATGGGTAGCGGCCTTAGCTTTATACAACAATGACTTGAATAGCGTGGGCCAAAATAAGCTCAAGGAATTATGCTGATCGGAGATCAAACTCTCATCATCAGAGAACTCCCTATCAATCAACTCTCCTTCCTCCACTAATGCTGAATCCTCGCTGTAAGTAGAAGGAAGAGGCGAGGAAGGCCCAGCAGCAACATCAGGAAGATCCACCTGTGGGACCTGAAGAGTAGGCCCACTAGGGGCACTGGTAGTCACAGGGGGCTGGTTTCTATGGATCAATTCAGCATCCACCCCCCTTGAAATAGCTGCAGAAATCATCTGGTAAAGATCCGGGGGAAAACCCTGATCATAGCTTTCTATAGGCCTGAGGCCTGCAGAAGTGGGAGTAAAGGTGGCGGAGGGCCCAGCGCGTGGCATCAAGTAAGCTGAGGTAGCCTGGGCTTCAGCAACAACTGGGGGAAGTTGGATCCCCAACCTCCCCACCCCAGCCTCCGGAATAACGGGTAAAGGGCAATCAGGAGACCAGGCCTGCAGGTGGTGGGATAGGAGCTGGTGAAATACGCTGAGAAGCTAGCGTGGGAGGAGAAACTCTACCTTCCCCAGAAGCCTTAGAAACGTTCTTTGATTTATCTTTCTTTTTATGGCCTTTATCCGGAGCCCCGGATGCCTCCCTGGGCCTCTGGCTAGTGGCTCTAGATGCGGCCCTGCCAGGCCTCGAACTAATCCCCGTTTGGGCAGAATGCTGGGCCTCAGTAGAGGACTCCACAGTACCCCCTGAGGTGGATTGATCAGCCATTGTAACTTTAAGAAGTGAAAAGACTCAAATAATACAAAAAGGCCCCGGTTTACTGTGCAAGAACTGCAGCCTTGTGGTCAACAAAGGCAGCGGCAGCGCGATCCTCTCACCAGGCGATCAAGCTCGAAGTGAGGGAAATGGGAGGGGCGATGACTCAGCAGCCTTCCCGGCGTGGAGAGACCAACGCCCTATCCCAAAGGCCTAGGGCGTATGCGTCGGAAATGGCCCCAAAATGGCGGGCGCAAATTAAGCGCCAATATTCAAACCGGCCGTTAGATGGCAAGCCGGTCCGAGACTCCCCCGCAGGAAGAGATGCCGGCGGCAGTGCTGGAGTGATCCTGTCGCTCCCAGCGATGACGTAGCCAGACAAACCACGCCACGAACGGCGGGCGAATGTGGCTGGTTCCCCCCGGTTAACCACGCCATGAACAGCGGGAATTCCGGTCCTCTGATGTGGCTGGCAAAGGGCTTCAGGCGCAGTAACAAGCCATCGGCTACAAACCTCATCGCGAAGCCCAAACGGCAAGCACATAGGGCAGAACAGGCGCTAAGCCCAGTTCCCAGCCTCCCATCCAATGATCCAGGCTAGTTTCAAGCCCACATGCAACGGCTGTAAGAGCCTGCAATGCCTGCCACGAATCCAAATGGTAGGAAAACTGGCAGACAGCGAACTGTCGCCTCTCCTTACATGCAATAATAAACACTCACACACATCACTTGAAAATCCAAACAAAGGCAACTTTATCTCAGAAGACTGGAGAGAAAATTGGTATACATCTCGTCTGGCTGGACTGAGTAAAAAAACTGACCCTACCAGTCAGAGGAGGCGTGGTCACCAATTTGCATAACTCAGTCTCTAGGCTAATGGACAAAGTTAACCCATGCTTGGATTCCCCAAGCAGCACACAGGAGAATGCCAGAACTTCAGTAATTTGCATCCTTTCTCTAAAGCAACATTCGCTTCTATGGTATATCATGCTCCAGTCAGGGTCCTTTGCCTGTTTCCTTTTTGTACACAAATAATTATTTTAATACCAACCTTGCTAGGAAATAGAAGCATCTCTTTAATCTTAGAGAGTCCAAAATACTGGTTTATGCCTCCCGAATGTTGATAAATGATGTGAATGATCAATGCATTTTTGGTGTTCACACTATTTGGATTCTAGACTGATTTGGATAACACCTTTCTTTGATGTGCTTAAATTCTATCTGTTTGTTTACTGTCTGATTTATTTAAACAAGATTAGCCAAAGAAATAAAATAGATAAACATATTTTACTATAAAATTCAGTGGGAGAATATTAATATCTTCTGTCATTGACAGGAATAACAATATGATTCAATTTTAAGATTCACAGGAAGTTTGGCCCCTATGTTTGTAGCAATGTTTTAGGATTATTCTATGAAGACTAGCATTTCGACATGTACTATATGAAATATAATTTACACAGCTTAGCAGAAATATGAACCAAAGGATCTCATTTTGGAAAGTCTACAACAAAAGTGGTTGATGAACTCAGTTTCAGTTCAGCAGTTGATGTGTTCATTTAGTTATGTAGACAAACCATCAGACAATGAACAGGCTTTCAGAATCTGTATCATGCTTATCATCTGAGACTTCCAGTTTTTAAAACTAGTTATAGAATAAAATGAAATTAGAATTCTGGCTCCAGAACTAACTTGTAATACTATTTTTCTTAATCATTGTGCTTACCATTGCCAAACCTACACTAACAAAGATAACAAAATTCCCTTCTGTACATTCACTTCAAAAGTTGCTTAATTCAGGAGAACAGACCCTCTTCTTTTCCTAGTCCTTGGCTTTCACTTTTTCACTTTTTGCTCAAATGTTCAGGGTATGTGTGTACATATGTGTTTCCAGTAAATATTTAACTTTCCAAAAAAGTGAAAAGCAGATATAGCTTTAAAAGTTCCTTTTATTGCACTTAAATACTTTGTAAATACATTTTCCTTATTGATTTGTTACATCTAGACTGAATTTATTGCCAGTGGGTATTGGATTAGGCTTTTGCTTTTAAATTGAGATTCACAAGATGTACAAGTATCTCAGGCTCTTTAAAGATTTGGGCTTTTAAGAAGCTGTGTGACTGGTTGCTTAACCACAGTATACTGAATAAGGCCCCCACCCTCATTGGTTGGATAGCAGAAGCATTGATTTTAGATGGCTTTGGAATGCATGTGGCCTTCAGTTCCGCTTTTGATGATTCCAGAGTATCACTGCAATGAGACAGACCTTCTGTGAAAACATACTCAGTGTTGCCTGCAAAATAATGAAACCTTTAGGAAAAAATGACTATACAACTAGTTTTGTCTCTTTACCCAGCCCCCAACCCTATTTTAACATGTCAGCTGTACAGCATGATTTCCACCCACCGCCTCTCTTTCCATGGATTTCTCTGTAATCATCACAAGATGGAAGCATAGGGCATTTTCAAAATTAAAAAAAAACAAAAAAACCAAAACCAAAATGAAGTTCAGTCGGGAAACACAAGAGTTTCTCTTATAAACTATTAATTTCTCTAGCACTAGGATTCCGTTGTTTTAAACCATGGACTACCAGCAGCTTTTGAAAACAAAACAAAATAAAGTCCTCATAAACATTTTATTAGTCTTTTTGTTTTCTGGTAAGTTTCATGTTAGCAATTTGTGCCAACTATCTCTTCACATCCTTCTGTCCCTCTTTAGTTTGGAAGTGAAGAAATATTTTGGGAAATATTAAGAAGGCAGAATATTGTATTTCTCTGGATGAGAAAAGGAGAAACAGGTTTTTAAAGACAAAAATCAGGTCCCTGCCCCCAGCTGATATTTTGTGCCCATTAAGACTGGGCCAGCCTATCTACAAAACAAAAGACCTCAGCTCCAGGGTGTTGAGATTAAGATATCACCCTCCAGGACATAATAGGATTCTCTAGCTCACTACATGGCACAACCAAGTCCCTTCATTTCATCACCCAGCAAGGTTCAACCAAACTCAATTCAGATGAACATGACTCCACATGGGAATCTGCAACCAATAGGATACATGCCCTTGCCACAGGAACAGGAAGCTCAAGGTCAAAGCCCAAGAGAGGGTATAAATAACACTCACTCTCCACTCCATACGTTCAGCTGCACTGGGACCATGTGCTTGATGGTTCTGCTCCAATAAATCATCCTTCCAAGCAGCTTCCATGTTTCCAGTGTTTTTTTTCTCCACTTGGAACTGAACCCAGGTGGACATTTCTTCCGACAGAAGAAACCCTATTTCTGCAGACTGGCTTCTTTCATACAAAGTTCTCTCAGAATCCAAAGGTTTTCATATTCAATAGTGTCCCCTCCATTGGATTATTTCAATAATTTGCTGCCAAGTTGTGGTCATAGATAGCTTTTCATCGTGATATTCTGCCCTAATCTGATCCTTTCATTCTTCAAATGATACACCCACCATCACTGCAACTGAGTCCATCCACTCAGCATTAGAACTTTCTCCAGAGAGCTAGGATTGATTTCAATGATTTATTGGATTTTTTTTCTTGGCTGTCCATCTTCATCAACTCCAAAATTCAAAAGTATCAATACTTGTTCTGCTGGAGCACTTGTTAGAAGCTAAATTCTTATACAGGCACAACAGCAAGACCCATAGTCCTCCTTTCCAAGCTTAATTAGAAGAAAATCAGATAGAATCTTTTTTTTATATGCCCCATTGTTTGATTTGTCAGTAGGTAAATGGATATATTGAGCTAGAAGTGCTATAATATCACTAAAGCTTTATTTTCTTCTTTGCTACTATTATTGTACAGAATTTGCATATTTCAATTAAAATTTTAATACCAGAAAATGAAAGTGTCACATTAAAATTACAGTTAATTTCTGGCCAATGAAATGTAATTTTTTCCAAAAAAATGTATTTGTTATTCAGTTCTTGTCAGCCTCTGCTTTGCTGTTGCGTCGACTGCCATGAAACGGGGAGGGAGGGCATGGTATTTGGGAGGGGTTACTAATTGTGCTGGAGGAAGGTTCTGGAGCTCAGCTGCCTGTCGGACTACGCATGCGTAGGAGATTCCCGCCAGGACTAATGGCAGCGACATTCCATCTTCGTGATGCCTTTTGAAGTTATCTCACACCTGACACTTGGGAGAATTATGATTGGACTGTAACTGTGATGCCAAGGGGTGGGGAATGGACTATTCTATATATCAATCGCTTTCGCGCCTAAATAATCAGACTTCGCTTCGCTATGCCTTTAATCATTTATAATTAGTAAAAGTACATTTGATTTCTATTCATGGAGTCTCGTGGTCTTCTTTCCTAATTACCTAATGGAGAGGTTCTGATAGTAAGCGAAGTCTCACTCACAGCCCACCAGGAGATTTCAACCTTCCGTGGGGGGTGTACTTACAAGAAGGAACGAGAAAGATGTCTTTGCGAGCAAGTGATGAAGAAGAGATTGAAAGGGAAACTGCAGACCCATCATTACCTGGGAGAATGGCTGGCCTAGGAATAGCGGACCCTGCGATTCCCCCTCGATGGTCCCTAAGTGTGGGGCAAAAAGAGGACCGCGAAAGTTGGGATGCTGGAGTTACTAGGAGAAAACAAAGGGCAAAGCCAGCCGACTTGGAAGAAACCTTGCCCGAACGGAAACCCCAAGAGAGAGACCAAACGGAAGACTTTGAACAAAAGTACTCTATGCAAAAATTCAGGGAGGGTGAAGAGGCCGAGGGAGGATGGGAGCAAACAAACCCAGAAACAGCTTCTCCCCCCCCAGCCAGGGTGGCTGCCAGAGTAGGGCCCCCCCCCCCAGAAGACGCAGAATGGCAAAAGTCCCTCCCTTACCTGTAAAATATGACGGGAATTCCAAGAAGCTGGGTCTCTTTGTTATACAAATTTGGAACTATATGGAAATTTATGGGCCCGATTTAGAAACAGATGAAATGAAAGTGCGAATGGTGTTACTTGCTTTGGAGGAAGAGGCGGCCGAATGGATGATCAGCTTGCACCAAAGCAATTCCCCCCTCCTGAGGAATTTTGATGCTTTTATGACTGCATTTAAAAGACGATTTGATGACCCTCTAATTGAGAAACGGGGAAAGATGAAATTTATGGCCTTCAAGCAGGGAGATAGACCGGTGGCTCAATATATTCAGGAGTTTCAACAGCTTTCTTGTTATATGAGAGGCTGGTCTCAGGATGCCCTTTTGGACCTGTTTGCATTAGGATTAAATGAGGACATTTACCAACAATGTGTTAACAGACACCTTCCCAAGCGAGTTACAGCTTGGTATGAAAATGCAGCAGACGTTGAGCTCGATTTGATTAGACTTCAACGTGTGAGAGATGAGAAAGCAGGAAGATCACACACCCCCAGCTCAAAAGCCCCCTTTCCGAATCAGGAGTGAGGGAAAGGGAAGCTCCACCGGCAAGGACAAGCCGCTCACATGCTTCCGTTGCGGGAGGGGAGGCCACCGCGCCACAGATTGCCACATTAAACTTCCTACAACCGCCCCGCCCCCTGCCAAGAGGGAAGGGAAGACGAGCAGGGCCCCAGAGAAAAAGAAGAAAGAGGCTGCTTTCGCTGCTGATAACACCCCCCAGCGCTTCAGACAGGAGGTGGAGGAAGAAGCGGACGTCACCCCCAGCTCCTCTGATGACTCCGATGATGACGCCTCACCTCGCTGGGTGAGTTCAAATAAAGGCCCCATGTTGATCCCAATAGAATTAAGGGTACCACCCGATGGGGTGTCAGAACAGCTTCCTGCCCTCCTTGACTCGGGCTGTTCGAGATGTATGATCAATCCTGCAATGGTGGAAAAACTGGGCTTGAAATTAAGGACTTTGAAAACCCCTATTGTGTTTTGCCAAATCGATGGATCCATTGCAGGGGGTGGCCCAGCCCATTTCTATACTGAACCTCTAGAGATGAAAATGGGCACCCATGTAGAATTGATCTCTTTTATTGTGGCTCCTGGAATGGACAGACCCCTTATTTTGGGCCTCCCCTGGCTTCGTAAATGGAACCCTCGCATTAATTGGAGGGAGGGGTAGCTGCGCATTCACACCAGCACAGCTCCAGACGGGGAGGACGATACCCCAGAGCCTGGTGGCTCCAGCCCCGCATTGGCCGCCAGGGGCCAGGAGAGAATTGAGGGGGAAGAAAAGATTCCAAAAGAGTATTTTGAAAGGAGTTTTTAGTGAAAAATCTTCAGATAAGCTTCCGCCCCACAGACCTACTGATTGCTCCATCGATATTTTGCCGGGGGTTAAGCTTCCAAAGCCCCAAATATATTCAATGTCCTCTAGGGAAATGGAGGAAATGAGAAAATTCATTGATAAAAACTTGGAAAGAGGTTTCATCGAGCCAGCACGTCCCAAGGTAGCTGCACCCGTATTGTTCAGAGAAAAGAAAGATGGCTCCCTGAGATTATATGTTAATTTCAAAAACCTGAACGGTATCTCAGCTCAAAACCTTTACCCGTTACCGTTGATGAAGGACATGCTGGCCCAATTGGGAAAGGGCCGCATTTTCACTAAATTGGACCTCAGAGAAGCATACTATAGAGTCCGCATAAAAGAGGGGGATGAGTGGAAGACGGCTTTCAACTGCCCCCTCGTTGTTTCCAGTTCCGGGTGATGCCCTTTGGCCTGCAGGGGGCGCCTGCAGTCTTCATGCAATTAATTAATGAGATTTTGCATGACCATCTTTACAAAGGCGTTATCGTATATTTGGATGATATCCTTATTTACACTCAAACTTATGACGAACACGTCACGTTGGTCCGCACTGTCCTGAAAAAGCTCAGGGCCGCTGAACTGTATGCCAAGTTGTCCAAGTGTGAATTTCACCAGGAGAAGATTGACTACCTGGGGTATCGTATCTCCCCCGCTGGCATTGAGATGGACCGCGCTAAGGTGAAGGTGGTCACTGAGTGGGAGGCGCCCCGTACACGCAGACAATTACAGAAATTTTTGGGTTTTGCCAATTTCTATCGTCAGATCATCCCTTCTTTTGCCAAAATTGCACTTCCCATCACTAACTTGTTGAAGTCCAAAGGTGGGCCTAAACCTAAGCCTAGCAAGCCGCTGGATTGGACCATGGAGTGTCAGGCTGCTTTTGAGAAGTTGAAACGGCTCTTTGCAGCGGAACCAGTTCTGAAGCATCCGGACATGGACAAGCCTTTCGTCGTTCAAGCTGATGCCAGCAACGTGGCAGTTGGGGCCGTCTTGCTTCAGGCCAACGACCAAGGTAATTTGCAACCATGCGCTTACACCTCCTGTAAGCTCACGGACACAGAAAGGAATTGGGCAATCTGGGAGAAAGAAGCATTTGCAGTGCGTTGGGCTTTGGCCACGTGGCGCCACTTTCTAGAGGGCGCTAAGCACCCGTTTGAGGTGTGGACTGACCATAAAAACTTAGAGGCTTTGAGGACTCCACGACGCCTCTCCCCTAAGCAGATGCGCTGGGCTCAGCATTTCAATCGTTTCAATTTCACACTCAAGTACATCCCGGGAGGGAAGAATTTCATGGCTGATGCTTTGTCCAGGCTCCCTCAGTACAACTGCTCTAAGCTGAGTATTGTTCAACCCGTAGTTCCCGCATCCAGCCTTGCTGCTCCAGTTGTCACTCGGCAGCAGGCGCGCTCGAAAGTAGAAGTGCCTCAAGATTTCCTTTCTGACCTCAAACGGGCCCTTCCCCAGGATGACTGGTTCCAGCAGCATCAGGGTGAATGCACAATGAGGGACGATTTACCGTGGATTGGGGCTAAACTTTACGTCCCTGCCTCTCTTCGTCTTGTTGTTCTCCAATGGGCTCACGATTCCAAGTTGGCGGGTCACTTTGGATTTGTGAAGACGCTGCATTTGGTGAAGAGGCAGTTTTGGTGGCCCTCTTTGAAAAAAGACATTGAACTTTATGTTGCCAGTTGTCCGGTCTGTGCAGCCGCTAAACGGCCACCAGGGAAACCACAAGGCCTACTCCAATCTGTAGCCCGCCCTGTCGCCCCTTGGAAGGAAATTTCTATGGACTTTATTGTCGAACTTCCCGAGAGCCAGGGGCACACCGTCATATGGGTGGTTACTGACTTATTTTCAAAACAAGTTCATTTTATTCCGTGCCACAAGATTCCTTCTGCGAAGGCACTTGCTAAGCTCTTCATTTCTCATGTTTACCGTTTGCATGGGGTGCCTGATCGCATCATTTCCGATAGAGGTGTCCAGTTCACTTCTGTTTTCTGGAAGGAATTTCTTAAGCGCATTGGCTCTGCCCAGGGTCTAAGCTCCGCCCACCACCCTCAGACTAATGGTGCTTGCAACAGGACTAATTCTGTTCTGGAACAATATTTACGTTGTTTCATCAATTATCAGCAAGATGATTGGGTGGACTTGTTGCCGCACGCTGAAGTGGCCTATAATAATTCTGTCCATAGCAGCACTGGGTTCACTCCTTTTCGTGTTGTGTTTGGTCAAGACTTTGTTCCTATTCCTGAAATTCCCCTTGAGCAGCAACAAGTTTCTTCCGTTTCTGAATGGAGTGAGCGATTGAGCCATGTTTGGCCTTTGGCACTTAGTACTTTGGATGCTGCGCATCGCGCTCATAAGAAGCAGGCTGATAAGAAGCGTGCACAACCTTACCAGTACAAAGTGGGTGACCAGGTTTATTTGTCCACGAAGTTCCTCCAAACTACACAAAAGTCTAAGAAATTGGGGCCTAAGTATGTGGGCCCATTTCCCATCATCAAGGTCATCAATCCTGTTTTGGTTCGTTTGCAGCTACCCAAACATCTCAACCGTGTTTATCCAGTTTTCCACGTTAACCTCATTAAACCAGTTCGTGTCTCCTCTTTGCGTCCGCCTGTGGACCCACCACCTGCCCCCCTGTTGATTGATGGTGAACGGCATTTTGAGGTTCGTGAAATATTGGACTCTCGACGGCGGCGGAATCGGATACAGTACCTAGTGGCTTGGAAGCATTTTCCTCCATCTCATACCGAATGGGTGGACAAGTCCCATGTCCGTGCTCCCTGACTGCTTCGACAGTTTTATTCTGCTTATCCTGACAAGCCTTGACTTTTTCTCCCCTCCCCCCTCTCTTTTTCTCTTCTGTTTTTGTTGTTCGTCTGTTTGTTTGTGTTTTGTCGTTTTCCAGGCCTGAACGCCTTTTTCCGGAGGACGGCCGGATGTCAGCCTCTGCTTTGCTGTTGCTTCGACTGCCATGAAATGGGGAGGGAGGGCATGGTATTTGGGAGGGGTTACTAATTGTGCTGGAGGAAGGTTCTGGAGCTCAGCTGCCTGTCGGACTACACATGCGTAGGAGATTCCCGCCAGGACTAACGGCACCGACATTCCATCTTCGTGATGCCTTTTGAAGTTATCTCACACCTGACACTTGGGAGAATTATGATTGGACTGTAACTGTGATGCCAAGGGGTGGGGAATGGGCTATTCTATATATCAATCGCTTTCGCGCCTAAATAATCAGACTTCGCTTCGCTATGCCTTTAATCATTTATAATTAGTAAAAGTACACTTGATTTCTATTCATGGAGTCTCGTGGTCTTCTTTCCTAATTACCTAATGGAGAGGTTCTGACAGTTCTTATGATTGAGAACAAGAACAATGTTTATTTCATACTTTTCCATTGTCAAAGTGGTTTACAGTATTGCCCTTCAAATATACTTTGTAGATGTCTATTCAAATATAAATTCCACTAAGTGCAATTGAATTTTCTCCTAAGAATAGAATAGAATAATAGATTTGGAAGGAACCTTGGAGATCTTTTAGTTCAACCCCCTGCAGGAAACCCTATGCTACTTCAGACAAATGGTTATCCAATTTCTTCTTAAAAACTTCCATTGTTGGAGCATTTACAACATCTGGAGGCAAATTGTTCCACTGATTAATTGTTCTAACTGTCAGGAAATTTCTCCTTAGTTCTAAATTGCTTCTCTCCTTGATTAGTTTCCACCCATTGCTTCTTGTCTTACCCCTAGGTGCTTTGGAGAATAGATTGACTCCAACTTCTTTGTGGCAGCCTCTGAAATATCAGAACACTGCTATTATGTCACCCCTAATCCTTCTTTTCATAAGACTAGACATATCCAGTTCCTGCAACTGTTCTTTATATGTTTTAGCCTCCAGTCCCCTAATCATCTTTGTTGCTCTTCTCTGCACTCTTTCTAGAGTCTCAACATTTTTTTTACATTGTGGCTACCAAAACTGGATGCAGTATTCCAAGTGTGGCCTTAGGCATTATAAATGCCAAGGCATTATTAAGTGGTATTAACACTTCACATGATCTTGATTCTATCCCTCTGTTTATGAAGCTTAGAACTGTATTGGCTTTTTTGGCAGCTGCAGCACACTGCTGGCTCATATTTAAGTGATTGTCCACTAGGACTCCAAGATCCGTCTCACAGTCAGCACTATTGAGCAAGGTACCACATAAACTGTACCTGTGCATTTTGTTTTTCTTGTCTAAATGTAGAACCTTACTTTTTTCACCATTGAATTTCATTTTGTTAGATAGTGCCAAATGTTCAAGTCTGTCAAGATCCTTCTGTATCTTAAGCTTATCTTCCGGAGTGTTGACTATTCGTGCTAGTTTGGTGTCATCTGCAAATTTGATGAGTTCCCCATCTATCCCCTCGTACAAATCATTGATGATGATGTTGAAAAGTACTGGGCCTAAACCAGAGCCCTGGGGTACCCCACTGCATACCTCCCTCCATGTAGATGCAGTTCCATTGAGGACTACTTGTTGAGTGTGGTTGGTCAGCCAGTTACGAATCCATGTGCTGGTGATGCTGTCTAACCCACATTTTTCTATTTTATCAAGTAGTAGGTTATGGTCTACTTTGTCAAAGGTACTTTGTTTGTTCTGCCAAACTCTATCCAGAATCTGAGTTGTGAATAAGACCATATCTCAGGGCTTTTGAGCATTGCAGAAACTTTCCAATACTCAGTAAGAAATAAACCTGAATCCCTATGAAGCAGCTGATCATGTTAAGACTAGGCAACCCTGCTTTAGATTCAGGGCACAATAAAATGTAACATCTCAGTCAGATTGAGTCTTACTGTCTCATAGATATCTTTATAAGTCCAACAATGGAGATGTGGAATCCCTAACCATTGCTTATAATTGTGGTGATTGAAGGTATATGTATTTAAACCAATAGCAGTTTCTATATTTTATGCTCCATATTAGAAATTACTAGGGCTTGAACTGATAGTCCTGGGATTGTAGATAGCTTCCAATGAAATGTCTGGGAATATTTTGTTTCCCTGGATCTGGAATGACGGTTTCTACTCAAGCCACCCATTGTCTATGTAGAGAGGAAAGTATTTAAAAGTCCATAAGTTTCTTTATTTCTGTATTTGTTGATTGCCTCTTTGCCTTGGTTCTTGGCTTGTTTCAGGACCCACTTCCTAATTTTTATCCTATAGGTTTTTATTTAGGTATTAGCTACAATGGATAAGTTTGAAATTAATTTAATGTAGATTTAAATTTTTGAGGCAATGAGAAGAATAATGTAGAAAGATGTGGTGGACACACAAATCGAGCCTATAGATGTTTCATTGCTTAAAGGAGATTAAAAGACAATTATTAAACCAAGCAATGATTTGGGTATTATTTTTTTACTGGATTTATAAAAGAAATATGTTAACATCTTGAAGGACTTCATGACAAGTGAAAGGAAAAAGAGCAAGTTTTGATTACTGCATGTACAAAAGAGGCCTGATAAAGATTTGAAAGATTTTGGGGTTACAAAAAGATGATCAGAAAACAGGTCCTGGGACTTGGTTTGAAGGAGTTAAAAATTAAGAACATTAAAACTTTAGAGAATGATTTCATTGTTGGCTTATTCAATCACAGTTAAAATAGAAAATTAGATTTTTTTAACATTGGATTTTTGTTGATAAAAGAAAAAATGACAGGACTTTTTGATTTTGTTCTTTTGTTAAGCGATGAATTATGGGGTGAAGGGAGTACATGCTGTATTAAGAAATTGTGATATTAAAATTGTTTTTACTTGTTGGGATGAAGGGAGAAGTTACTTTTTTTTACTTTTTATATTCCTTTTTAATATTTCTATATTTTTTCTAGTTTGCATTAATTTTCTACTTGTAACTCTTAATAAAATTATTGGAAAAAAGCACTGTTGCCTTTGCTTTACCTAATAATCAATCATCTTTACCAACAAGTTAAGCAACAGTGAAGAGGGGCATTTTTGAGCATGAACTCCCACTTCTGAATCAAATCAGTTGAACTTTTCCAATAACTGCTTCTTCTCTTATGTGGTTTTGGATATATAGGAGACTTAACTCAAATTATTGGGCTGGAGTAATTGTTTTATATAGAGCAGAGAATTATGGCATTGTTTTAATGTATTTGAATGAAAATGATAGACTGTGAAATAAAGTTGTTCACATCATGTGGATGATCCTACCTGATCCAACTACTACTTCAGCAGCTGCCACAATAATTACTTTGTGTGTCACAGTGGAAATCTTTACTGAAAATTACAAATGGTCCAAGCTGAAAACCTTGTCTGCTAACCTTGCCTGCTCATGAGATTTGTGCTTATATGCATCTCTTGACAAAACTGTCACTAGCAGAAAAATGTTACTCCCCAACCATGCCATCCAGGCTGCTTTCATTTCAGTTTGCAGTAGCTGACATTTCCCCTTGGACTATTTTTTAAATTGTATGTATTTGAAATTAGCAAATATTGTCATACAGAGCAAAAGGTTTAATGCTAACAAAATATAGGTGCCAAGTATACTATATAAAGTATTGTAACAACAATTAGTCTCATTCGGGATTCAATCAACCTGTTTTAGAGATGTGTATGTAACCTCTACCTATGTGGTCTCATGGAGCCGTGTTGAAATAAAAAGCTGCAAAGATTTTATTTGTTATAACAGTATAAAAACAATTTAGTAAACATAGGGTCAAGTATAGAAAGATGGTCTAATTTAATCCTAAATAGGTAAATCAGATTTCTTCTTCAGTCAAGGAAGATTATGCTGATCTTGTTTTGAATTTATACTTAACCAATTCAAATGCCTGTCCATTTTTTCAAGATACTGATTACAGAACTTCAATTATCACTTCATAGCAACTCAGTTGTAGGCGGGCAACAGAATAGCAGCAGCAACTGGGAAGTAAAATGTGCAGTTTAGAATCAGAGTTTGACAGTTAATATAGCAAATAAAAATAATCAGAAATATAGAAATTGCCTCTTCATTCCTTTATACAGTAATTTAGCTAACACAATACATCAGTGCAATTTATCATATTCATTGTGGTAGCAGTCCATAATTGTTATAGATCTTTTATTATTACGCTATCACCTTCCTAGCAACAACTTTTTTCCATTTAAGTTTCTCTGACTGATGACTGCCCTTCTGTGGCTGAACCAAACATTTCATGAGGGCACTTCTGCCAATCTGAAAATGTAATCAATTATTACTTGTTTCTTATATCAAACTATATACAAACTATGCAGGCAAAACTTCCTTTTTGGTGCCCTGTGTCAGTCTTGGCTGACACAGGCAAGTCTATCATGGCATAGGCAAGTCTATCAACTTCAGAAGTGGTTTACTGTTGCCTTGAATCTCTCCCTCACTGAAGAGAATCATTAACTGGTAAATGACTTGATATATTCTACTGTAGGTTTGATCACTGTCATCTACCACTACCTGCCCCACCTCAAATAGACCAACAATAGCCAAAAACCTACATCTATCTTTCTGACCCATCACCTTTGGTGATCTTAGAAAATGATGTGTGAGATCTATTTAATAGACAAACGTTCAGAAAAGCACCAGGGCCAGACAGAGTAACTCCTTTCTATCTGAAACCCTGAGCTTCCATCTTCACCTGCATCTTTAATAAATCCTTAGAGATGTGTTATATTCTTCTTGCTTCAAATTCTCTATTATCATTCCGGTTCCCAAGAAACCCTTCATCAAGTAACTAAATGACTTTAGATTAGTTGCTCTGACATCTGTAGCTATGAAAACCTTTGAGAAGTTAGTGCTGGCCCACATGAAAATCATCATGGATCCTCTGTTATACCCCTCACAGTTTGTCTACCAAGCAAATAGATCAGCAGATGATGCTGTCAACATGGCACTGCACTACACCTTGCAACTTCTTGAATCTTCCGGGATCTATGCAAAAGTCCTTTTTGTAGACTCTTCTAAAGTTTTGGGGTTGGGTTGCTATCTGGTTTTCTTCCTAGTAAATGTTATACCTGTTTCTCATACTCATGCTTGTTTATATAGACAAGTTAGTATGATTGCTCTTTTTATTATAATCAATAGCAAAACACAAGCACTATTCTAGAAGTATATTTTCAGTGATTTATAGGCAACCCATTTAACTATGCTAGTGGGATTGAAAATTGTCATTAAGCAAAGAAGTCATAAGTCAAAAAATCACTTGACCACACCATTTATTGATGGCAGTTTTAGCAGTCCTGGTTGCTGTCTTTAAATGAGTACCCCACATGATCACAACTTCTGACTTCCTGTTGGCTTCCCTATTACCTTGGCCTGTGGGAAGCTGACAAAGGAGGTTGCAAATCACCATTGCCTGGTCACAGGGTTGTGCAATGGTCATAAAAATGAGGTCAAATCATAATTACCATTTGTTCAGCACCATCATAAATTTGAATGATCATCGAGTGAGTGGTTGTTAAAAGAGGACAATCTATATTGAATTATTAAATTACTCATTTTGAGAATCTATTCCAGAATATTCAAAAGGGAAATTAATAACAGGCAGTCTTATTTTATCTAAGTTTTTGTGATAAAAGCAAAGAAAAGACTATGCTTCTCAACTTTTTTTTAAATAGGGCCTTCGTACACCAATGCTTCGCTGTCCATCACAAAGATTGTTGGATCGAATAGTGCGGCGATATGCTGAGGTTCCAGATGCTGGTAGTGTCTACATGGACCATTTTACAGACCGGGATAAACTGCGTCTCCTCTACATGTTGTCTATTAACACTCATCCCATTATTTTACAGGTATAATGTCATCTGATTTCATGTATTATAACTCATCTTTTGAGTTATGAGAAAAGTTATGAATTGGTTTGATAATCCTTGTACTGGATCCAGAATTTTTTTCTAGGGCATGCGATTCTATTCTGTTTGTGGTACTTTAGTTAAAAATGTCTACTCATTTGCATGATTAAACCTCATCCACTTTGACTCTTGCAAAGTTCAGACCTCCCCAGGTTTGAGTGCTTAAGATACCAGATTTACAATTTTTGATATAGAGCAAGTATGGCCAATTACTGGAGGCAATCAGAGCTGTAGTTCAGCAACTTTAGGGTCCCAAAGTGAGGACACCTGTGATAAATCTTGTCTATGCTCTGAGAGTTAAACAGACACAAACATTGTTTTTAATCTAATGGATGGATTTGTGCTTAAAGCTGCTCTAGCTAATGTACAAGTCATATTCTACAGCAGGATCTGAGACTGCATACCATTCTTGAATGGAGAACCGTAACTGCATCAAAGGTTATAGATGACATATCCGCAATGGCCAGAATGTTCCAGAATTACATAATGTAATACTGTCGGATTTTAGCTATCTTGACATCAACTAGGAATCAAGTGGGATATGCCACAGATTCTTGCCAGGCCTTACAAACAACTTCATCTTTCAAAAGGTAGAAAAAGAAATTAGAGGATCGACTATATTGGACTTGATACTTAATAATAGGGGGAAAGTGGTTGAAGAAACGGAAATGTTAGGAATTTGTGGAGAGAGTGACCATTTCACCCTATAGTGGGCAGGAAGAACTGAAGGCAGCCGGATTAGTACTCTAAACATCCCGAAAGTTGACTTTAAAAAGCTAAGGAGAAAAGTAGGAAGAATTCCATGGATAAAAATCCTGAAAGGAAAAATAAGTAAAGAAATAATTAAGATACACCCAAACTATACGAGAGAGAGAGAGAGAGAGAGAGAGAGAGGGAGGGAGGGAGGGAGGGAGGGAGGGAGGGAGAGGGAGAGGGAGAGGGAGAGGGAGAGGGAGAGAGAGAACTGATGAAACCACCATGGTTGCATCAAGATCTGTCTGATAAACTGAAAAAGAAAAAGGACACATTTTAAAAATGCAAAGAGCAGAACATCAGGAAATAGTCCAAGTCTTCAAGGGTGAGTTCAGGAATGAGAAACCTGAAATCATGTAACATATCAAATGTTTTTCTAGGAGCATCCTCCTTTTGGTATTATAACAAATAATTATAATTTAGAATAATTTAAGTGAAATTTAGTACTACACTATAGTTTGTATGGAATCTAACTATTGACACTGACTTGTAATAATTATTTGATTAATGATTTAACATTAATGGTTTTAACATATCTAAATATGTTAATATTTTGAGCAATATTTTTTTTCAAATCCATATTTCTTTGGTAATTAATGTACTGCATAATTTTATTCACTTAATAAATAAGTGAATAAATAATATTTTATTCACAAATTGAACTTATTTTAAATCTGCACTGTCTTTTAGTTTGCTTGATTTTCTCATGAGGTTGTAACCACTTAGAAATGACTTAGACAACATATAGAAAAGATGGACTCTGAAAAAAAATAACTACTAAATTGCAGCTTTTCTCTTTCAGCGCTGGAAAATAGTGATCATTTGGAGTTTTACCACTCAGCTATGGTAGCCCTAATAAAATTATAGCAAGGAATAACCAGTATATTTCTTGATTTCACTAGAGTTAGTCATCTTTAAATAGAGGGGCAATGGAGTGGAAGTGCATGATATCAGGAGTCCATTAGCATGGGGAAAGCTAGTAAACTAATTCCATGTCATCATAGATACACTTCATATTTCCCTTTTTTTTTTGGGCAGATTTTCCCTGGAGCAGAAGGATGGCCCTTTCCAAAATATTTGGGATCCTGTGGCCGACTAATAGTAACAGCCAGTACTAGACCTCTGAAGGAATTTTATGGCTCATCTTCTGATGTGACAGCAGATTTAGCTCTTCAGCTCCTCACTATTATTGATTTCCTGATGAATAATGATCTGAACTATTTCTTCTATTTTACTCATGTTGATGCTGACACCTTTGGTGTTTTCAACAATGGACAGCTCTTTATCCAGGATGCCAGCATGCTAGGAGTCATTGACAAACAAGAAGGTATTCAGATGCAAATTTGAATGATATGTCACAACAAGTTAGGAGGCACTGTGGAGAGGGATGAAAATGACTGAGATAGGCAAGAATCGTTATGTAAGCAAAGGAGGTGTAAACATTTTAAAACCTTGAGAAACAAGATAATACTCAGAAATGAAGCAGGCAGACCTCCCTGATTCATTGAAGTATAAGAAGTGGTGGCAGGGCGAGGGGAGTGTATAGGGCAATCAGACATTTTTATAGCCAATCTTGACAAAGGTAGTTCTAATTTTCCTTTAGAACCAGTTTCCTGATCTGGTCAATCTAGTAGAGCTGACAGGTGAGCTGAAAATACATTCAATTCACTTTTCCTTCAGCTTAACTCATATAATGATAGGCCAATTAACTAACTACATGGGCAGAAAACAGTGTCAAAATGAGCATGTGACAGATTATAAATATTTCTGATGAAGCCAGACTGAAGAACTGATTGTCAAACTAAATGGAATTGTATATTATCTTTAATAAAGTTTTCTTTCAACGATGCTTCAAAAATTAATGATAAAAGACAAATAATTAAATTTGTCATTTGTTAAATAAATATATGAATGAGAAAACTGAAGCAATATCAAAGTCAACACTACATATGTTTTTTGCCAAATAGCTTAAAAACTTTTGAGTGTTTTTAGATTTTTGTATTGCTTTATTTATTTGTTGCTGGCTTTTATTTTAATGTCATATTGTACTGCATTACGTTTTTACTCTTTGTTTCTGATTTATTTCAATTTTATTCAACACACTTTTGTTACGACGTTACTGTTATTTTTATATTTTAAATTTCTCGGTGCTTTACCCACAGAAAATTGATTATTGACTTATGTTTTAAGCAGATTTTTTTCATTCTTTTTAATAGGCAGAGACTTGATGAATAGACAACAGAAATACAAGGATATATTTAGCTGCCTAGCTGTGGATTGTGAGCCTGTGCTCCCTTCTTGTAGTTCCATCAAGGGAAGCCAGAACCTCATCATGATATGCGAGAAACTTTTGCCCAATCTCTTAAAACAAAAATTCCAATCACCTCTGCAGGAGAAGATTAACAGCGCTTTAAGTATCTGTGCAGACAGCTTTCTTTCTGACCAAGAGATCATCACAGCAACTCAACTGCTAGTAGACATTTTGAAACCTCTGCAGATTTGCGATTCCCGCTTTGTTTACCGATATCCTGACTGCAAATATAGCACAAAACTCTAATTGAATATTTTCTTGGAAACTTTGGCCTATAAACTACATGCTTCTTCTGCTGTGGAACCAGCAAATTCTTGAGAACATTGGCACTAGGATTTATATGGGTGTTTGGCAACTGGCTCACATTTACAACAGTGGTAATGTCCCAGGGTCACTTGCAGCCTTCTCAGTCAGCTTCCAACAAGCTATGGGAAAGCTGTCAGGGAAGATTGTAAGTTATGGTCATGTAATGTCTCACTTAACAATCACACCCATCACTGAACAATGGATTTTCCAGTTCCAATTGTGGTGGTAATCCAAGAGCTACCTTGAATTTGAAATAATATATTTGAAATAGTTTTTTTTACCAAAGGGGGTGAAGAGCATAAGAGGAATTTTAGGTAATTTATCTAGATGTCCTTGAGTTCTTCCATTATTAAACATTTCCAGGGTTCTTCTTACTCTTTTCTTCATTTTTAAAATATTAGATAATGGACATATTATTTATCTGTTAACATATGAAATCTACAATGTAATCCCAAGTTCTGATAAGAAATATTTTCTTTCAATCATAAAATGTATTGAAATGAAATTTCTGAGTCCTGTTCTTCTGGAAGATAGGAAAGAGACAGTGCACAAATGGAAACATAAGTATGGAGGAGAGAAAGAGAGAGAGAATGTTATCATGGTCCCAGATGAGAGTTACAAATAAAACATATTAAAAATAAAATAAAATGAAATAAAAACAGGATAAGAATGTTGCAATTGGTGGTAGATTCATCTGTGGATCAATGAATATGTCTAATTTTACAAGGAGTATAACAGAATTTGGCTGTATTCAAGAAAACTAAATCATACTAATTGGATAACAATTACAGAAAAAAAGCTCAGGATTTCCCGGATGTTTTATCAGGTAAGGAATTGCAAAATGGGTCCTAGGATCCTTACAGAGGGTTCAATACTGTATAACAAGACACGAGATACAGTTTCAATATCCCCATTGTCTGCAGAGGCACAACTGTAGCTCATAGGGAATTTCCTTATATCAGTCCTACAAGAATGGGAAAAGCATTGATACATGCTAAAAGTAGTACTCTTTGGAAGTCAAAGATAGTTACATAATGTAAATATCTTGCTGATTTCAAAAAGGGAGCTTGATCTTTCAGAAAAGCCTTCTTACATAGAGCAGACTGTTCCTGTTGCAAGTCTTTAGTAACTTGAGTATACTTGCAGGAAGCTAATGTAATAGAATGGGGAAAATAGAGCTCCATCGTACCCATCTGATTTCACCTGTCCAGAGGTCTCCAAGGGCCAAAGTTAATTCCAAAGGGGTTGACAAAGATAGAAGAGAAGCCCTGTAGATCACAAGAAGAAGTGCAATCTCCCGTTAGATCCAGGAAAGCCCTTTGAAACCAGCAGGAGAGAAGATGGCCATCAAGGTTGAGCTGAAGCTGTGACAGCTTGGAAAGAGAAAGGAAGGAAAAATCAAACAGCAGTGTGGCTATGCTGGGTGAGATTTTTTAAAGTTTCTGCTGTGGAATTCATCCCGATTTAAATGCTAATGAGTTTGGAAAAGTGGGATTCAAAAGAAAAGGGAGGAGCAGGATTTACCACTCCTCAAAAGTAGCAGCAACTAAGTTTCAGAGCCATTGGCCGATGCGGAAAGAATGGAGAAATGATTATAAAGGAGTTAATTTTAAATCAAAGGATAGTCTGGACTAGTTACTTTCAAATAATTTTAGTTGTTTGAAGATTTTGAGTATTACTTTATTTGAAATAGTCAAGAAAACAACTTTTAACAGAGCTGCCAAAGAAAAGTAAAGCACAAGGATGCCATCTACTGATGAGAAGACACTGTAAGACGTGAAAGTGGTGTTATCTTTGTTATGATTACAGAGGCCCTTGGGAACTGTTAGTTACAAAGTGTTTTCTACAGCTGGATGCTAATAACTGTGGAATGTTTAGAGACAGGCTTTGAGAACACTAACTACCTTGAGCTGTGGAATACTGAAAAAAGGACTAATGAATATTGTGAATATGAAAGCAGTCTTTTCATCTTGGTATGGCTTTGAAGTGAAAGTCTATTGATTGGGATATAAAGTGGGACTTAGGGCCCTGGTGAATTTCAAATATTAATTGTCAAAGCAAAAGGAAAATAGTGATTGTCGCTGAGTATAAAGTACAAAGAAGAAATGAAGATTATATTTGCAGCTAGTTTCACTGGACATATAAACCACAGGCTGTGAAAATATTAACTCTTGTATGAGGAGATTTACAAATATAAATAAGTCTAGTAAGGTGAAATCAAGAAACAGCTTGGACTGACATTGGATATAAGTGGAATATCTCTTTTCTTGGCCTGGACAGACATTTACATCTCCCAGACACTGTCAGATACTATGGATTACAATAAATGGGAGAGTTGATAGACCAATGTGGATTACAAATTTAAATTGTTAAAAGGAGGACAGACGAAAGCAGCTATTCCTAAAGAAAGCTTAAGTTGTTGATGGACTTGTTTGATTAATTATGTGGATTATAGAGATGTATGACAGATATAGGACTGTAAAACAGGGGTGATTGGGATTCTTTTTTGGCTAATGTCTCGGGGTACTATACCAGAAAAATATAAGGAGGAATATTTGTAGATTTGGGAAGTATTCTTACCCTGTCTAGATAAAATTATTTTTTCTCCCTCTGTTAAGACCTTTTGATTGACAGAAATGATAAGTGGTTTAAATATATTTAAGATAGGAAAGAAAGCCTATCTACACTGGGGTCACAAACCGTCTGAACCTCAGGGACCACATAATTTTAAATCTCACTGACCCCTAATATGATCTGCCTAATGACTGGCTGCGTGGGTGTGATTAGCTGGTCATGTAACTGGGTGGACATGGCCAACTAGAAGTCACTCACATCGAGGGGCACCTTGTCAGCCTCTACTCGCCCCTCCCCTCCCAGCCACTCATCTCCTTGCCCGGGCTCCTTAGGGCCCCAACAGGAAGCAGTTGTTGGAGCTAAGCAGCCACCACAAGAAAGAGTTGGCAAAACAGCTGAGTTCAAATTGGATCTGACCGAGAAGGAGGCTCAGTAGAAGCACTTCACTGAGGACTCCGAGCATAGGCTTTCCAAGCAGAGGAAAGACCTGTGGAAGTGTAAGGCCAGGTACTCACCTGGAGGCTCAGTGGGCTGAGATGGTCAGCCAGTTCCAGGCCGTGATGAAGTCCCAATGGAACAAGGCCCTCCGGCTCTTCACCACCAGCAGCACTTCCCTCCAGCCTTCACCCAAAGCCCCGCAGCAGGCAACCGAAGCAGACCCCAAGTAGGAATTTCTGCCCCCCCCCCTCTGACCCACACAAAAAGATTCTCTGCAGCAACACAGTCATTGCATGTATCCATCCCAGGAGACATAGTTTGAGGACCCCTGATTTAGTGCAATATAAAAAATGCAAATAATTTTTTTGCAGACCACCAAAATGTTCTTGTGGACCACTAGTGGTCAACAGACCACCAGTTGGTGACTGCTGATCTACACCATCTTCTGCAGCATGAGCAGCAGCATCCAGCCCATCCAGTCAAAGATCTATAGAAAGTATGTTGGGTTTGGAGAAATTAAAATCTTTTCAGAATATGCCAGTGATGTTTCAATCAATTCAGGAAGCTATGGGTAAAAACCAAGAAGCCATGGCAAAAAATGATGAGATCAAAAATGAAATGGGGAAGATGAAGGAGGAGATATGTAAGATGCAGGGGTGGGTGTCAGCTGGTTCTCACCGGTACTCTAGAACCCGTTTGTAAAAATTACCGTACCTTTTGGAACCCATTCATCTGGTGGCACAGTACCAGAACGCTCCCTCCCCCTCCCCCCTCATTTTCTCTCCCTGCCCATCCGGTCCTGCTCACTTGCTCGCCCTGCCCGTCTGCACCATACTTTCCCTGCCCGCTGCAAACTGATTGGTTGGCTAACCAATTGCCCCACCTCTGAGAGGCAGTGGGGGGGGGCTTTCTCACATGCCTTTCTTTCTCTGAAGGCGTGCGAGAAACACCCCCCCCCCAAATTGCCCGACAGGGAAGCGAGCCCCGGGCCTCATCTCTGCCTCCTTCCTTGAGAGCTGGCTTCGGGGAAAGCCAGCCTCTCCTGTCACTGCACTCTTCACTCACCTTCCACCCAGAGGCTCTGCTGCGTTTTGCCTTGAAACTTGCTGTTCCAGCAACCTGAAGGGGACATTCTCCCAGCGTCGTCTCAGGCAACTTAAATAATAAATAAATAATAAATAAATAAAATAAACTTTCTTTCTTGCCATGCAAGGAAGTGAAACCAAATTTGTTTATTTTAACCTTCTGCTCCAGCCTCCCCCACCCTACTACATTAAGATCCCTGCGCTTCCCATTCCCTCTGGAAGCATGCAGGCCATACGAGTGAGCAGGCGCGCGTGGCCCCTCAATGACCTGAGGGGAGCCAGGAGGCGCCAAACTGTGCTCATCCATCCTCACTCCCTCCTGACTAAGGGTGGGAGTGCTCGAGTGCTGGGAGTATGTCCCCTTTGGGTTGCCGGGACAGCAAATTTCAAAACGCAGATGCTGGAATCTGTGCACCACTGTGCCTGCAACTTAATGCTCTCCAAGAAGCCTGCATTACTGGGAGCAGCAGAAGGAGCAGCAGCATCACCGCCACCCCCGGTGTCCAGTGTCCTTCTCAGGAGCCTCAAGTTGCAGCCATTTGTGTGTCTGTCCCAAGCTTCTCTCAGGGGGTGAAATGGCAGGTGCCCCCAGGTGAAAGGCAAGTAAAGGGCACAGTGATGGGAGAGGCTGGGTGTCCCTGAAGAGACAGAGATGAGGTTTGGGGCTTGCTTCCCTGCCTCCTTCCTCCGAGAGCTGCAGCCGGCAGGGAAAACGAGGCTTCTGGGAAGCTGGCAAAACAGAAATTTTCACCAACTAGAAGGTATTTGTGTGTGAGAGAGAAGCGGGCGAGAGAAAGAGAAAGAAAGAAAGAAAGAGAAAGAGAGAATAAAAGGAAGGAAGGGGGAGAGAGAGAAAAGAGACAGAGAATGGGAAAGAAAGAGAAAGAAGGAAAGAGAACAAACAGAAAAAAGTGGAGGAAGTAGCACAAGTTAACAAAGGCTTGGAGGAAACAGTATTGCCCTGGAGATGGAAAAGGTGGCCTAGTTCCTGAGAGTGGGGGAGAGAGAAACAAGAAAGAAAGAAGGAACAAAGGAAGGAAGAGAAAGGAAGGAAAGAAAGAAAGAAAGGGGGAGAGAGAGAGATAAGAAAGAAGGAAGGAAGGAAGAAAGAAAGAAAAAGAAAGAGAACTTACGATCACAATTGAGCCCAAAATTTTGGTTGCTAAGCAAGAGCATTGTTAAATGAGTTTCACCACATTTTACATGTTGGCCACTCTCACCCGCTCACATGACCACCAAGCCACTCCCACAAAATAGGCCACACCTACAGAATAGGTTCTAAAAAATTGAAACCCACCACTGTTAAGATGGATGAAAAAATAGGGAATTTTCAGCAAATGATAGCAAAAAATGAACAGAGGATACAGAAAATGGAGGAAAAAGCAGAACAAACAGAGAAAAAAGTGGAGGAAGTAGCACAAGTTAACAAAGACTTGGAGGAAACAGTAATTGCCCTGGAGATGGAAAAGGTGGCCTACTTCCTGAGAATCCAGAATATTGAAAAAGAGAAAGGGGAAGACCTGATGGACGTGATGACAGTGATGACTGGAGCTCTACAGAAAACAAGAGGTTCAAGGGGAAATACTTAGAATTCATACAAACTATGCAAGAAGACATAAACTCAGGAAGGAGCATGCGCTGGAAGATGGCTGCCGAGTTTTCTCACTCCGGCTCGGGCTGCTGAGAAATTGTGTGGGAGAAGGTGGAACCCTGGTCCAGGAGCCTGGTTCCGTGCTTGAAAGGAGTAAGAACTCCCCAGAATACCCGTGCCAGCAGTGGACTGAGGAGACTTGCCTCCCCAGAGCTGCTAGGCTCGGAAGACGCGGACGACGCAGGGATACCGGAAAAAAAGTGCTGGGACTGGGGCGGAGGCTGCCGGCGCTTCAGACGCGGCTTGGGGGAAGTTGCCGATACCGGCGCGGCTTGCTAGTGCAACTTGGAGCGACTGGAGACGCTGCTGCCGGGATTCCCGGAGTTCTGGAGCCTGGAGGAGCTTGGAGTTTGGGAAGAACTTGGATAGTCCCGAGTCCCTTACACGGACGGTGGCTTGGCTGTTGGCGTTGTTGGACACCCCCCCCTCACACGGGCGGCGGTTTTGGAGTTTTGTCAGCGTTGTTGGGCGCCCCCCCCCCTCACATAGACCACAGCCTCCCAGCGTGTCACGAGCTGGGGGCGACGGTGGCAGCCACTTTGGATAACTTGCGGCTTGAATTGGTGTGAGTGAGTGGCACCGAGGGGTTGGTGCAAACTCTGAAGATATCAAGGGCGTGTTTCCATACTGGCAGGTGGCGGTAGCGGATGGCGAGTGTTTTTCTTGAACTGTGAGAGATTAAGATTAAGACCTGGCCCTGTATTAGACCAGCACCTCATTTGAAGAGGGAGTGGCTGAAATTTTACATCTATACTGCTGAGACTGGTGGCCGGTCTTTGGCCACCTTAGTCCTCTAGCTCCCCCCCCCTCTTCTCTCTGGTGCACCCCCCCCCTCTCTGCTCGCTGCTGCGGGTGGCATATGGACGATGGTGGCATCTCTTATGATCTTTTGGGACTTGCAACACCTTCTGACTGCGCCCACCTGGTTGTCCGACTTGCTGAACCCTTGGGGACCGTTCCGGACTACCATCACCATCTTGCCATCAGATGGAAAAACTACAAGAGGGGACAACGTTTCTAACATACTCCCCCCCCCCTTCACGACCCATCTCGGCCACCCCGGACTTTAGACTTTGGACCTTTAGACTTTGGACCTCCATTATTATATCTTCCAAGAACGAGATATACTATCTACATACCCCCGTATCCCACGGTTGGTGCTCAGCTACCTCAAACTCTTTTTAAGAACTATTTGCGCAGTTACTAAACTATACTTGCGCACTGCGCAAAAATTTTTAGGAATGCGGTGTGAATGGTATGTCTGATTGATGACTGTACCCACTTTTTAACCTCATTATTGCTGTATTTTCTGTGTTTTTAACTGACCTATGTGGGGAATGCATGGATGAGTGGCAGTGTTTGTGTAAGAGGATGACTGATTCGAAGGGCCTGTCAGGGAACGCGGGAGCCATGGGGGTGGATGAGAGGACTACGGACACGGGAGTGGGCCGGAGCATTACGGTCTTAACAGGGAGGGGCAGATATGGCGGGGACTTCAGGGCTGGCCATTACCGGGGAAGGAGGGCTCGCTACGTTACAGAGATCCCTGCTTCCGGCCCTATGAGTCCCACTCCAAGGCCAGATGGCGCGAGTAATCAGGACCCTGGTCTCAGGCTGCTGTCGCTAAATGCTAGGTCTGTAGTTCATAAGGATCCCCTCATTCGGGACTTAATTTTAGACGAGGGGGCAGACCTGGCATGTATTACTGAAACCTGGCTGGGCCCGGAGGGAGGAGTCCCCCTCGTAGAGATGTGCCCAGAGGGCTTTCAGGTGTTTCATCAGCCACGAGCCCAGAGAAGGGGTGGGGGTGTGGCTATCGTTATCCGAGAGTCTCTAGTACCTCGTAGGATCCCTGCTCCGGAGCTTGTCGGGTGTGAGTCCCTGCTGGTGAAGTTGGACCTCAAGGGTCAAGTGGGCTTGCTGTTAACGTACCTGCCTCCCAACAGCATTGCGGCAGCCCTCCCCTCGCTCCTCGAGTCGGTAGCCGAGCTGGCAATTGAGTTCCCCAGGCTTATGGTTCTGGGGGATTTCAATTTGCCTTCGCTCGGTGAACACTCTGATGGAGCGCAGGAGTTCATGGCTTCCATGACAGCCATGGGCTTAACCCAAGTAATCCGGGGCCCAACTCACTCGGCGGGTCACATGCTCGACCTCGTATTTCTCTCGGAGCAGTGGAGTTGTGACCTTGGTCTGAGGGGTAGTGAGATCTTACCCCCGTCATGGTCGGACCACTACCTACTGAGGCTTGACTTTCGGAGACCAAACCCCCACTGTAGGGAGGAGGAACCGATCAGGGGGTTCCACCCCAGGCGACTTATGGACCCGTCGGGTTTTCAGACGGAGCTTGGGGTTATTCCTGATACTCTCGCCCGCAGTCCGGCGGAGACTCTGGTTGCTGCCTGGAATTCAGCAGCGACAGAGGCTCTTAACCGGATTGCGCCTTTACGGCCGATCTGAGGCAGTGGATCCAGGAGGGCCCCTTGGTTTACTGAGGAACTCCGGGAGATGAAGCGCCGAAAGAGACGCCTAGAGCACCGATGGAGATCCAGTAAGTCCGAGTCAGACTGAGCACTTTTAACATCCAGCATCAGAGTTTACATCCGGGCAATTAGGACGACAAAAAGAACATACATTGCCTCTCTGATTGCTTCTGCTGAGTCGCGCCCAGCCACCTTGTTCAGGATAACCCGTTCCCTCCTAAATAGGAGGGATACGAGCGATCCTTTGCAAGGCAGAGCTGAGGACTAGGTCCAATTCCTCGCGGATAAAGTTGCTCGGCTTCGGGCGGACCTGGACTCCAATTCTGCAGAACCAGCTGAGGCACTAAGGGATAATCTGGTAGGACATCACTGGATTGATTTTCAGGCTGTTACCCCTGAGGACGTGGACAAGGCCATGAGAGCTGTAAGTGCCTCCACATGTGTACTGGACCCGTGCCCCTCCTGGCTGGTTGTTAACAGCAGGGAGGTGACACAGGGCTGGATCCAGGCGGTTGTTGCCGCCTCCCTTCGGGAGGGGGTCTTTCCCCCCGCATTAAAGGCGGCGGTGGTGAGACCCCTCCTGAAGAAGCCATCTTTGGATCCAGCCGTCCTAAACAACTATCGTCCAGTCTCCAACCTCCCCTTTGTGGGGAAGGTTGTTGAGAAGGTGGTGGCCTTTCAGCTCCAGCGGTCCTTGGAAGAGACCAATTATCTAGATCCCTTCCAGTCGGGTTTCAGGCCTGGCTACAGCACGGAAACCGCTTTGGTCGCATTGATCGATGATCTCTGGAGAGCCAGGGATGGAGGTCATGCCTCCATCCTGGTACTCCTTGACCTCTCTGCGGCTTTCGATACCATTGACCATGGTATCCTTCTGCGACGACTGCGGGAGGTGGGGGTGGGAGGCACTGTTTTACGGTGGTTCTCCTCTTACCTCTCGGACAGGTCGCAGTCGGTGTTGGTCGGAGGGCAGAGATCGACCGCTAGGCCCCTAACGTATGGGGTGCCGCAGGGTTCAGTCCTGTCCCCCCTCCTCTTTAATATCTACATGAAACCGCTGGGTGAGATCATCCGACGGCACGGGATAAAATACCACCAGTACGCGGATGATACACAGCTGTATCTGTCCGCCCCGTGCCAACTCAATGAAGCGATTGACGTGATGTGCCAGGGCCTCGAGGCTGTTAGGGACTGGATGGGGGTTAACAAGCTTGTACTCAATCCAGATAAGACCGAGTGGCTGCTGTGCTTCCCTCCTACTAATTGGCCAAGTGTTCCACCTCTCAGGCTGGGGGGTCAAACAGTACGCCCCTCAGACAGGGTCCGCAACTTGGGAGTCCTCCTGGGCCCACAGCTGACTTTTGAACACCATTTGTCAGCTGTGACCAGGGGGGCATTTGCCCAGGTTCGCCTGGTGCACCAGTTGCATCCCTACCTGAACCGGGAGGCTCTCACAACAGTCACTCGTGCCCTTGTGACCTCCAGACTGGATTACTGCAATGTGCTCTACATGGGGCAGCCCTTGAAGAGTATTCGGCGACTTCAGCTTGTCCAGAATGCAGCCGCGCGAGCGATCGTGGGTGCGCCTCGGTTCACCCACGTAACACCTACCCTCCGCGAGCTGCACTGACTGCCTGTTGATCTCCGAGTACGCTTCAAGGTGCTAGTTGTCACCTACAAAGCCCTTCATGGTATTGGACCTGGGTACTTGAGAGACCGCCTACTGCCAATTACCTCCACTAGACCAATTAGATCCCACAGACTAGGCCTCCTCCGAATTCCATCAGCGGGCCAGTGTCGACTGGCGACTACCCGGAGGAGAGCCTTCTCTGTGGCTGCTCCGACCCTCTGGAACGAACTCCCCGTGGAGATTCGTACCCTCACCACCCTCCAGGCCTTCCGCATAGCCCTTAAAACCTGGCTGTTCCGACAGGCCTGGGGCTAAAGACTCGCTGCCCCACTTCGAATGGTATGATTGTTGTGCTTTTAACTATGTATGGTTTCTATGTTTTTGTAACTCTGTTTGTATTTCCCCTCCCTTTTTGAGTTGTGAGCCGCCCTGAGTCCCTTCAGGGAAAAGGGCGGCATACAAATAAATTAAACCATAAACCATAAACTCCTAAGAGAGGTAAATGTGGGATTTACTAAAAAGACATTGAGAGATAAAATACTTAAAAGATCAAGAGACAAGCCTTTGAAATATAAAGGAAAAGAAATTGTGACTTTGAAACAGATCCCTAGGAGAGTAAGAGATCAAAGGAGACAATATCAATTTCTGACAACAGAATTGATCAAATTGTGTTGATGATGTTATGAAAAAAGACTTCATAACAAGAAGAGAGTTAAAATGAAAAAAGAGAACAAGCAGAACAAGAAGGTGCAAGAGCAAAAGAATAGAGAGATAAGAACAACTAGTAATGTAAAACCTATATACAAAGAAATAAAGATGTTATCAATTAACATAGAAGGAAAGGAAAAAAATGTTTACGAAACTACAAAAATTAAAAGTGAAGCTAATTTGTCTTCAAGAAGTGCATATTAAAAAAAAACATGGCAATTTATTGGAATACTCCAAAATTGGAAAATTACATTCTGCATTAGCATAACAATAAAAAAAGAAAAGAGAGATGGCATTATATGTTAAAGAAACGTTAAAAGCCAAACAAGTATATTCAGATGAAGAAGGCAGAATATTGATGGCTGAGTTTGTATTAAATCAGAATCAGATTCTTTTGATTGCAATATATGCACCAAATAAGAGACAAGAAGAATTTTATAAAAAGCTCCATAAGAAGATAATTGAAATGGACTATGAAAACATATGTATGCTAGGAGACTTCAATGCAATTATGGATGTCAAACTAGACTATAGATGCCAATAAAAAAGTAAAAAATAAGGATACTCTCAAAAACTTTTTTCGAAGTGATACAAGATATAGGCATACAGGATATATGAAGAGAGTTAAATCCAAAGAAAAAAACAATATACATTTTATTCAAACAGACACCAATCATGGTCTAGAATAGATATGTCATGGATTTTTCCAGAAATGAGAACAGATGTTCAGGAGATTGATATAGAAATGAACATATGGGCAGATCATAACCCAATAAAAATCAGATGGAAGGGACAAAGGAAGAAACTGAGATGGACACTGAACCAAACTATACTAAAGGACAAGGAGTTTATGCAAATAATGGAAAAAGAAATGGACTTCTTTTTTAAAGAAAACAGAAAAGAAGAAACATCTCTACAAAATGTTTGAGACACAGCTAAAGCATACATGCGAGGATTAGTCATAACATATATAGCAAGAAGAAACAAGAAAAAGAAACAACAGCAAAAAACACTATAAGAGGAACTCAAAAAGCTGGAGATAGAATTGCAGAAAGATCCACAAAAAAGTAATTAAAAGAGAAAATGGAATTAATAAAACATAAATTAAACTTAATAGAAAGAGGAGAAATGGCACAAAAAATTAAAATAGAAAGACAACACTTTTGAAAATGCAAATAAGCCAGGTAGATGGCTAACATACAAGCTGAAAAAAGAGAAAAAGAAGAAAATGATACATAAACTGATAGATAAGAAGGGGGTCCTTTACCATCAAAATGAAGATAAAAAGAAAATGGCAGTTGGACTTACCTGAACTGCATGTTTAGAAGAAAGGCGTGGGAGGAGTAACAATTGGGTATTAACCAAGCCTTCTTGCCTATTGGAGACTGAGGTAATCTTTTGAAGCCACACCTACGGACCTCCTCTGACTTCCCCAGATTAACCGATGGATCGTAGCAGAATCTGAAAGGAAGGACAAACAAGAACAGCCAATACATATCCTTCCTAACCGCTAAGCTGAAGCTGGACTCGCTCAGGCCCCCCTAGGCGCGGGGCGCCCAGAACGGGAGGGAAGTGACTCCTCCCACGCCTTTCTTCTAAACATGCAGTTCAGGTAAGTCCAACTGCCAGTTTCCGAAGAGAAGGCGTGGGAGGAGTAACAGTTGGGACATACCAAAGCTAGATGTCCTGGGAGGGATTGGATGGGCCTGAGCCCCCTGGAGAGTCCAGGACTCCCTGCAGAACCCTCCTGCCGAAGGCGGCCTCCGCAGAGGCGGAGGCATCAAGTCTGTAATGCTTAATAAAGGGAGAAGGGGAGGCCCAGGCGGCCGCCCGGCAGATCTCCTCTATGGGGGCCTGGGTGGACCAGGCTGCTGAGGTGGCTGCACTTCTGGTGGAATGTGCAGTGATGCCCTCTGGGACCTGGAGCCCTTGTGCCCTGTAGGCCTGCGAGATGGCCGCTCTAATCCATCTGCTGATGGTGGCCAGAGAGACCTTAGCTCCCCGGGAGGAAGGTTGGTAAGACACGAAGAGGGCCTCCGAACGCCTAAAGGGGGCTGTGCGCTTCAGGTATATGCGCAAGGTCCTTCTTACATCCAGCTTGTGCCAGGATTTCTCCCTCTCAGTGGAGGGATGAGGACAGAAGTCCGGGAGAATAATTTCAAGGGCCCTGTGAAAGGGGGAGTTAACCTTGGGCATGAAGGCAGGATCAAGCCTGAGGATGACCCGGTTATCTAAAAAGGTACAGAGGTCCGCCCTGCTGGAGAGGGCATTGATTTCTGAGACTCTCCTGGCCGAGGTGATGGCGACCAGGAAGACGACCTTGAGGGTTAGAAGTTGAAAGGAAACCTCCCTCAGGGGCTCAAACGGTGCTTCCGTGAGGGCCTGAAGTACTGTAGGAAGATCCCAGGTGGGGAATCGATGGACCACTGAGGGTTTCAGATTCGCCGCCCCCTTGAGGAAGCGCTTTAACACCGGGTGCTGGGACAAAGGAGGAGTGTTCACCCCCCCCCCCCCAGAACTGTGGATAGAGTGGAGACCTGTCGTCTAAGGGTACTAGGCCTTTCTCGTGCCCTTCCTGGAGGAAGTCCAGGACCTGTGGAACCGAGGCTGCAGCTGGGCGGAGACCTTTAGCTCGGCACCAGTCCGCAAAGGCCACCCAGGAAGCGTTGTAGATGCGTGTGGTGGACTGCCTCCTGGATGCCTCTACTGTCCTGATGACACTCTCAGAATATTGGGCTTCCCTCAATTACTCCCGCTCAATCGCCAGACGGTCAGATGAAGCCACTCCGGATCCGGATGCTCCAGAGACCCCTGGAGCAGGGCCACCTCCCCCGCTGGGATCCTCCAGTGGGGTGCTATGGACAGATCCACGAGGTCTGCCAGCCAGGGGCAGCAAGGCCAGAAGGGAGCCACCATTATCATGTCTGCTCCCTCCGCCACCACCCTCCTCAGGACCCCGGGAATGAGGGGAAGGGGGGGAAGGCGTAGAGAAGACCTGGTGGCCATCTGCATCGAAGGGCGTCCGTGTCCATGGCTCCCCTGGACGGGAACCTCAATATGAACTCTGGCAGCTGGGCGTTCTGCGGGGTCGTGAAGAGGTCCACCATCGGATGTCCGAACCTCTTGCAGATCTGATGGAAGATCGAGGGATGGAGTTGCCACTCTCCGTTGTCGATCGTCTCCCTGCTGAGCCAGTCTGCCTGGTGATTTTCTGTTCCGGATATGTGCTCGGCTCTGATGGACTGTAGGTGTCTCTCTGCCCAGTTCCCCAGTCGCAGGGCCTCGTTGCGAAGGGCCTTGGAGTGGGTGCCACCCTGTCTGTTCACATGGGCCTTTGGCCGCTACGTTGTCGGTCAGGACTAGAATGTGATGTCCGGATACCGTGTTCTTGAAGTGGCGAAGAGCCAGGTGGATGGCTCTGAGCTCCAACCAGTTGATGTTGTTTCGTAGATCTGTTGGAGTCCAGCAGCCCTGGGCAATCTGATCCTCCAGGTGAGCCCCCCAACCGAAGAGACTTGCATCTGTGGTGAGGGTCCTTCTCATCGGTTCTCTGAAGAGGCAACCCCTGCTCAAGGCTGGGGACAGCCACCAACGGAGGGATAGCAGCACCTGGGGTGACACTCTGATCCTGAAGGTGGCGTCGCTCATCCCAGCTCTCTGGTAAGGCAGTAGGAACCACTGTAGCTCCCTGGTGTGTAGACGAGCCCACGGCACGATCCTTATGCACGAGATGAACTTCCCCAGGAGCCTGGAAAGAAGAACTACAGGGACAGAGCGTAACTTGCGAACCTCATGGATCATCTTAACGATGCTGTCCTTGCAATCTTGGGACAGAAAAACCTCCCCAGCTACTGAATCGATGATGGACCCTAGGTAAAGGAGCCTGGTAGATGGAACCAGGTGGCTCTTTTCCAAGTTGATGGAGAAGCCCAGGGCCCTAAGGGTGTCAATGGTGATTCCCGGTTCCGTTCAGCCAAGTCAGGTGACCTGGCTAGGACGAGGATGTTGTCCAAATAACAGAACAAACGGACTGGGAGGGATCGGAGGTGGCCTGCAGCTGCTGCTAGGACCTTGGTGAAAGTCCTGGGGGCTGAGGCCAGCCCAAAGGGAAGGGCCCTGTATTGGAAGTGGGTCCCCTCGTGGGAAAATCTGAGGAATTTACAGTGTTCCGGGGCAATTCTGATGTGTAGGTACGCCTCTGTGAGGTCGATAGAGGCTAGGAAATCGCCCAGATGGATGCCCTCCAGGATGGACTTCAGGGAGGCCATCTTAAATTTGCGGTATACCACCCTGGAGTTCAGGAGTTTAAGATCCACGATGGCTCTCCATCCCCCTGAGCTCTTGGGAACTAAGAAGAGGTTCGAGTAGAACCCGGAGCCCTCCTCCCCTTCTGGGACTCTTTCAATGGCCCTGATATCTAGAAGATGTTTAATGGCCTTGGCCTTAAGGGCCCGCTTGGTCGGGTCTGCGGAGGAGGCGAAGGTGCAGAACCTACTGGGGGGAGAGAACGAAACTCCAGGTGTAGCCCGAGCCTTACAGTCTGGAGTACCCACTCATCCGAGGTGATACATTCCCAGGCATCCACAAACAGGGAGAGGCGACTGCCGATGGGGTGATCCGGGGCCGGATCACTTGAATCTGCGGAAGGGGCGACCGCCTCCTCCTCGAAAGGGCCGCTTGCCCTGCTGCTGGCCCCTGAATCTGTCCCTCTGGAATTGTCTATCCCCCTACCTGTGGAACCTGGGGTTCTGGTACCTCTAGTTCTGGTTGTCCCCGTCGGGTAGTCTGTACGGGGTCCTCCTGGGGTATGGCGCGTGGCGGAAGTCCGAGCGCTTGGTTGTTATTGGGAGAACCTTCCGCTTGTTCTTATCCTCCATGAGGAGAGGATCCAGCGCCGTCCCAAATAGCTTCTCCCCGGTGTAATCTGCCTTCGTCAGGTGCCACTTCATCCGGGATTCCGCCTGCCAGTGGCGTAAGCAGAGCAGGCGCCTAGAAGCAACTGAGGAAGACATAGCGCGGGACGCATACTTTACCGCGTCCAGGGTGGCGTCCACTGAGAACTCATTGCCGCCAGCATCTTAGATATGTCCTGCAGCAGGCGAACCTCTGAGGCCGGCGTCCTGTCCCTCAGCTGCTCCAACCATAGGACCGTCGACCTGTTAAAGAAGGAAGCGGAGGCGGCTGCCCTGATGGCCCAGGTGATCGCCTGGAACGTCTTGTGCAGGACGATGTCTGCCTTCTTGTCCTCATGCTTGAGGCAGTTGGCAGTGTCCCCTGCGACGACAGTAGAGGCTGAAGCCAGGGTGGCCACCAGATTGTCCACCTCAGGTACCTGGAGAGCTTGGGCAAAGGTCGGATTAAGATTGTAAAATTTTCTCTCATTTCCCCCTGGGGTAGGAAAGGACCCAGGCTTTACCCACTGCGACTTGAGCACCTCCATGAACATCTCTGGCGTGGGGATCTCCTCCTTAGCCACGGGGGGCCTATGGAAGGGCCCCTTTTTCCTCTTACTCTTGCCCTTGCCAGACGGTTCAGCTACAGGCTTAGGATCTGGAGGGGGATCTAGGTCCACTGTGGCAGAGGCCTTGCGTAGCAAGGAACTGAATAAGGAGGGAGGAAAAAGGCCCGCTACGGTGGAGTCATCCTCTACCTGGGGGTCTTCATCCTCTGAGAATCCTACATCTTTTAATTCTCCCTCCTCTAGGTCAGATGCCTCACTAGCCGTGGAAGGTGAGGGAGACCTGGGTTCCCTAGCCGCTGAGGTGCTGGGGCGTTCAGCCTGCCCCCTGGAAGGCTCCTGTGGGGCCCTGCTCCTGGAGCTCTGAGGCTGCTGATTTAAACTGGAGGCCATTACCTGAGCTAAGGCCCTCGCTAGCATGTCCCGGAAGCTGTTGGGAAGATCAAGCAGGGCAGGCTGGAGCTCTGGAGGCTGGGAATAATCCCTGGGTTCAGGGGATAGAGGAGCCAAGCGAGGCCTGGCTGGACTGGGGGCCCTGCACCCAAAAGGATCCGCTCTCGACTCCACTGGGGGCGCCGGGGAAAGGGGGGACGATAGGGAGCTGTGCCCTCTATGGGAGCCCCATGGTGAAGCTGGAGATGCCGCCCAGGTCTCAACTCGGGCTGGAGGCCTGCGGGGAGATCGTGATCTGCAGGGGGAAGGGCTGATGGTCGCCCTGAAGTCCCTGGCCGAGGCCCTGGTTGCTCTGGGCTCCTTCCTGAGAGCTGCCTTCTTGGGAGCCCTGGCCTTGTCCCTCCTCACTGGGGATCTCCCTCTGGGAACCTGGGAAACAGCCCTGGAAGTCCCTTCGTCCGGGTCCACACCCCCTGGGGCACTGGGCCTAGCATCCCTGCTTCTGGTCGCCTCCGCCATTACTCACGGTTTGATGCTCACCAACCTCCTCCTTTCTGCAGCCGGCTGCGAGGGCGGATTCTATCTCCTGAGGCTTGAATCCGCTCCTTTTTCCCTCCGCGATGATCTGCGGTCTTAGCTGCCAGCAGGCACAGCATTGCAATACCCCCTGGATCACCAGCGGGGTAGAGCCTGAGGGAAGCCTCTTCCGGCTTCACTGGTGCCCTTTTGAGCGCTCTCGGCCTTCGTAGGGAAGCTGATCACGCGCTCGTTCATGTGCTCCAAGATGGCGACTGGACCTAAGATGGCGACCGCCGACCTGCGGTCCGATCCTCTGTTGCTGGGGATCGTAGGGGCGATCTGAAGGGATCCCCGGACCTCGCAGGTCCTCTTCTGCCTTCCTGAGGCTCTGCAGCCGTTCCGATCGCTCTTGCAGCGCGGAGGCTACTTCCCCTTCTTATGCGACCAGCCGGTCGCACGGGGTGTGCGCGCACACCCTGGGCAGCGGTGAGGCTTTTCCCAGCTGCGCAGAGCACAGTGGAGGAGAAGTGAGGAGATTAGAGGTCTGAAGAGAAATTTTTTTTCTGCTAAGGTAATCGCTGCTAAAAATTCCTGAAAGAAAAAACTCCTAAGTCTTCGAAGAGAAGGGAGAGTCAGAGTAACACTCTTTTCAGGCCGTAGACTGAGGTTAATCTGGGGAAGTCAGAGGAGGTCCGTAGGTGTGGCTTCAAAAGATTACCTCAGTCTCCAATAGGCAAGAAGGCTTGGTTAATACCCAACTGTTACTCCTCCCACGCCTTCTCTTCGGAAACTAATCCAGTAATTCTATGGGAAACTTTACAGTCAAGATAAACTGTCAGAAGATATAATAAACGAATACTTAGAAAAGGCTGCATTACCCAAAATACTAGAAACAGTGAAAGTGATGTTAAATGAAAGAATAACAATGATGGAATTAACAGATGCAATTAAAAGGCAAAAAAAAAACCCAATAAAACACCTGGACCAGATGGGCTTTTGTAGAACTTTATAAACATCTGCAAGATGTTTTAGGGTTGTCAATGTTGGAGATCTATAATGGTGTGTTGTTAAGGGCCAATCTTCCCAAAACAGGGCAGATGCAAATATACCTTAATACCAAAAGAAGATTCATATTTACAGCAGATAAAAAACTATAGACCAATATCATTATTAAATTTACACTACAAAATATATGCCTCAATAGTAGCAGAGAGACTAAAAAAATTCCTGAACAAATTTACACCTGGACCAGAGTGGTTTCTTACACAAAAGACAAATTAAAAATAATATGAGAATCATCTTGAATACATTGGACTACTATGAACTACACTCTGAAAAACAGCTAGTGGTACCGGGGGAAGGTCTTGAGCATGCTTTATGGATTGAGTTTCAACTTGCTTCTCCTGAGGAAGTGGACAAGGCCATGGGAGCGGTGAGTGCCTCCACTTGTATACTGGACCCGTGCCCCTCCTGGCTGGTCTTGACCAGCAGGGAGGTGACACGCGGCTGGATCCAGACGATAGTCAACACCTCTCTTCGGGAGGGAACTTTTCCGCTCCTCCTAAAGGATGCGGTGGTGAGACCCCTCCTGAAGAAACCATCTCTGGACCCAGCCATTTTGAGCAACTATCGTCCAGTCTCCAACCTTCCCAACAAAGTTGAGAAAGTGGTGGCCTCCCAACTCCGACGGTCCTTGGATGAAACCGATTATCTCGACTCCTTTCAGTCGGGTTTCAGGCCTGGTTACAGCATGGAAACTGCTTTGGTCACGCTGATCGATGATCTCTGGCAAGCCAGGGATAGGGGTCACCCCTCTATCCTTGTGCTCCTTGACCTCTCAGCAGCCTTCGATACCATCGACCATGGTATCCTTCTGCGACGGTTGCGAGAGGTGGGAGTGGGAGGCACCGTTCTCCGGTGGTTCTCCTCCTACCTCTTGGACAGGTCGCAGTCGGTGTTGGTTGGAGGGCAGAGGTCGACCCCAAGGCCCCTCAACTATGGGGTGCCACAGGGCTCGGTCCTGTCCCCCCTCCTATTTAACATCTACATGAAGCCGCTGGGTGAGATCATACGCCGGCACGGGATTAAGTACCACCAATATGCAGACGATACGCAGCTGTATCTGTCCGCCCCGTGCCAACTCAGCGAAGCAGTAGAAGTGATGTGCCACTGCCTGGAGGCTGTTAGGGTCTGGATGGGAGTAAATAAGTTGGCACTCAATCCAGACAAGACCGAGTGGCTTCTGATGTTCCCTCCCAAAGATTGGCCAAATATTCCATCTCTCAGGCTGGGGGGTGAAATTATATGCCCCTCAGAGAGGGTTCGCAATTTGGGAGTCCTCCTGGATCCTCAGCTGACTTTTGAACACCATTTGTCAGCTGTGACCAGGGGGACCTTTGCCCAGGTTCGCCTGGTGCACCAATTGCGACCCTACCTGGATCGGGAGGCCCTTCAGACAGTCACTCACGCCCTTGTGACCTCAAGACTGGATTATTGTAATGCGCTCTACATGGGGCTGCCCTTGAAGAGTGTTCGAAGACTCCAGCTGGTCCAGAACGCAGCCGCGCGAGCGATTGTGGGTGCACCCAGGTACACCCACGTTACACCTATCCTCCGTGAGCTGCACTGGTTACCCATTAATCTCCGGATCCGCTTCAAGGCGCTGGTCATTACCTATAAAGCCCTTCATGGCATCGGACCTGGGTACCTGAGAGACCGCCTCCTGCCGATCACCTCCCATAGACCAATTCGATCACACAGGTTAGGTCTCCTCCAGATTCCATCTGCCAGCCAATGTTGGCTGGCGACTCCCCGGGGGAGAGCCTTCTCTGTTGCAGCGCCAGCCCTCTGGAGCGATCTCCCCGTGGAGATCCGGACCCTTACTACCCTCCCGGCCTTCCGCAAAGCTGTTAAGTCCTGGCTGCTCCAGCAGGCCGGGGGGCTCTCGATATATCCAGCCCCCTGGAGATTGTGATTGTTGTATATTGTAATGTTGTTTGTGTATTATTCCCCCTCCCTTGTTTTATTATAAGCCGCCCGGAGTCCTTCGGGAGTGGGCGGCATACAAATCAATAAAACTATAAACTATAAACTATAAACTAGTGCCAATCTCCTTAGATGCATAAAAAGCCTTTGATAATCTAAATTGGCAATTCATGATACTACAACTAAAATGTATGGACTTTGGTCAAAATTTATAAATATGATTAAGGCAATATATTCTAAACAAATGGCTAACAACTAACAAAAGTGATAGTAAATGGGGATATAACAGAGAATTTCAACATAAGTAAGGGTGCAAGAAAGGGACGCAGAGGCTCAGTGGCTAAGATGCTGAGCTTGTCGATCAGAACGGTTGACAATTTGGTGGTTCAAATCCTTAGCACCGCGTAACAGAGTGAGCTCCCATTACTTGTCCCAGCTTCTGCCAACCTCGTAAAAATGCAAGTAGAAAAATAGGGACCACCTTTGGTGGAAAGGTAACAGTGTTCCATTCACCTTCAGCATTTAGTCATGACCACAGATATGTCTTCAGACAGTGCTAGCTCTACAGCTTTGAAACAGAGATGAGCACTGCCCCCCTAGAGGCGGGAATGACTAGCACATATGTGCGAGGGAAACCTTTACCTTAAAGGTGCAAGAAAGGGATTTCTCTGTCCCTCCTATTATTTATACTAACTTTGGAAGTCTTGATTAGCAAGATCAGACAAGACCCAGAAATAAAAGGTATGGAAATAAAAAAAAAAGTAAGTTACAAATTACAGGTGTTTGCAGATGATCTAGTATTTCTCCTAGAACCACCACTGGAAATGGGATCTAAATCAGAGGTGGGTTTCTGCCGGTTCGGCCTGGATTGGGTGAACTGGTAGTGGTGGCGGCGGGAGGTTCCAGCCACCCGCCTAGACACTTCTGCACATGCGCAGACCCAGTAGTAAAAAAAAAAAAAAAAAAATGAAAACTCACCACTGATCTAAATTAATTTAAAAAAAGATTTTGGTGAAGTAGCAGGATTAAAAATAAAGAAAGAAAAGACTAAGATGTTGGTAAAGAATCTTACAAATAAACAGAACAATGAATTGATAAAAAAGATGGTGTCAGATGCGACTTCATTTAATAATCAGGAAAGAAACCACTCAACTCCATTTGTTTGAAATCAAGTGTACTTTTACTAATTATAAACGAACAGTAGCAAAGCTAAGCTGAATCTGGTTAATTAAGCGCGAAAGCAAAGAATATCATGTATAATTCAATCCCCTCCCCTTGGCACCCCAGTCCATAGTCCAATTATAATGCACCAACTGTCAGGTGGGGGATAACTTCAAAAGACATCACCAGGATGGAATGCCGGACAGTTAACTTTGGCGGGAAACTCCCTTCCTCCACATGCGCAGTAAGATGGTCAGGTCAGCGTCTAGAATCTTCCTCCAGCACATCATGATTCCCTTCCCAATTACCATGCCCCCCTCTCCCTGTTACAATGGCAGCGAAGCAGCAGCAAAGCATCCGGCCCTCCTCCAGAAAAGGGCGGTCAGACCTGCAGAAACGAAAAGAACACAAACAAATGGACACACAACAATACATAAAAGAGAGAAAGGGTAAGGGAGAAAAAAAACAAAAGAAAAGAAAAATTAGGAGGTCATCCAACAAACAGGGCTTGTCAGGATAGGCAGAGTAGAACTTGTGGAGCAGATGAGGCGCTCAAACATGGGAGCCATCAACCCATTCCGTGTGAGATGGGAGAAAATGCTTCCAAGCCACCAGGTACTGAACACAGTTTCGCCATTTACGAGAGTCCAGAATCTCACGGATCTCGAAATGTTGCTTACCCTCAATCAAAAGCGGAGCGGGTGGAGGAGGGAGAGGTGGTCTCAAAGAAGAAGTGTAGAGAGGCTTCAGGAGATTAACATGAAAAACAGGGTAAACCCGATTGAGATGCTTAGGCAACTGGAGTTGGACAGAAACAGGGTTGATGATCTTGACAATGGGAAATGGGCCAACATATTTGGGCCCCAATTTCTTCGACTTCTGGGGTGTTTGAAGAAATCTAGTGGATAAATAAACTTGATCACCAACTTTGTACTCATGGGGCTTAGTCCATTTCTTATCAGCCTGTTTTTTATGAGCACGGTGCGCAGCATCCAGAGTTTGGAGAGCCAAAGGCCAAATGTCCCGAAGGCGATCGCTCCACTCGGACAGTGACGACACTTGTGGTTGCTCGCGAGGAATCTCAGTAATGGGTACAAAATCCTGGCCGAACACCATACGAAAAGGGGTAAAACCAGTGCTGCTGTGCACTGAATTATTGTAAGCCACCTCAGCATGAGGCAACAAATCCACCCAATCATCCTGCTGGTAGTTGATGAAACAAAGTAAATATTGTTCTAGTACAGAATTAGTCCTTTCACAAGCCCCATTGAGGGTGGTGGGAGGAGGGTGGTGGGAGGAGCTTAGCCCCTGGGCGGAGCCAATCCGCTTCAGAAATTCTTTCCAGAAGAGGGAGGTGAACTGAACACCCCTGTCTGAAATGATGCAGTCGGGCACCCATGCAAGCAATAAATATGAGAGATGAACATCTTAGCGAGAGATTTAGCAGAGGGGATCTTGGAGCAAGGGATGAAATGGACCTATTTGGAGAATAAGTCCGTAACAACCCAGATAACAGTGTGTCCCTGACTTTCAGGAACTTCAACAATGAAATCCATGGAGATCTCCTTCCACGGGGCCACTGGGTGAGCCTCTGCCTGGAGTAACCCCTGGGGCTTACCCGGAGGGCGTTTAGTGGCAGCACAAATGGGACAACTGGCAACATATGTCTCAATGTCCTTTTTCAATGAGGGCCACCAAAATTGCCGCTTGACGAGGTGTAGAGTCTTGACGAACACAAAGTGCCCAGCCATCCGGGAGTCATGAGTCCGTTGAAGAACAATGGGACTAATGGACACAGGAACATATAACTTCGCCCCAATCCAAGGCAATTCATCCTTCATAGTGCATTCATTCATTCATGTGCCAGTGTCGACTGGCAACCACACGGAGGAGAGCCTTTTCAGTAGTAGCTCCGACCCTTTGGAACGATCTCCCCGTGGAGATTCGTACCCTCACCACCGTCCAGACCTTCCGCACAGCCCTCAAGACCTGGCTATCCCGTCAGGCCTGGGGATAAAGATAGTAATCTGTCCCCACCCGAATGATGAATGAATGTTGTGTACTATTTTTACTTATGTATTGTTTTATGTTTACTGTTTTGTACCCCCCTCCCTATATTTTGTAAGCCGCCCTGAGTCCCCTCAGGGAAAAGGGCGGCCTATAAATAATAATAAAACTAAAACTAAACTAAACTGTTGGAACCAGTCATCTCCAGTAAGGGCCTTTTTTAGGCTAGAAAGAAAGTCCTGAGTGACCTCCACCTTAGAAGTTGCTTGACATCTAGTAACAACAGGAGCAGCGAGGCTCTTTGCGGGAATGACAGGCTGGACCACACTGAGCTTAGAACAGTTGTACTGAGGGAGTCTGGACAAAGCATCAGCCATAAAATTCTTCCCCCTTGGAATGTATTTCAAGGTAAAATTGAATCTATTGAAATGCTGAGCCCAGCGCATCTGCTTAGGAGAAAGTTTTCTGGGCGTTCTCAAAGCTTCCAAGTTTTTATGGTCAATCCACACCTTGAAAGGGTGTTTGGCGCCCTCCAAAAAATGGCGCCACGTGGACAAAGCCCAGCGAACAGCAAAAGCTTCTTTCTCCCAAATGGCCCAACGTCTCTCTGTCTCGGTCAGTTTGCGAGAGGTGTAAGCGCAGGGTTGTAATTTACCTTGGCTATTAGCTTGAAGTAGTACAGCACCCACAGCCACGTCACTGGCATCAGCTTGGACCACAAAAGGTTCGTTCCATGTCCGGGTGTTTGAGAACTGGTTCCTCTGCAAAAAGGCACTTTAACTTCTCGAAAGCAGCTTGACAGTCCATAGTCCAATCCAGCGGCTTGCTAGGTTTGGGTTTGCCCCCCCCCCCCTAGACTTAAGGAGGTTAGTTATTGGGAGAGCTATCTTAGCAAAGGAGGGAATAAATTGACGGTAGAAATTAGCAAAACCCCAAAACTTTTGCAATTGCTTACGTGTACGAGGGGCCTCCCACTTGGTGACCGCTTTGGCCTTAGTGGGGTCCATCTCAATACCCCTGTGTGAGATGCGATAGCCCAGGTAATCAACCTTCTCCTGATGGAATTCGCACTTGGATAATTTGACGTAGAGTTCAGCCGCCCGGAATTTTTTCAACACTGTGCAAACAAGCCTCACGTGTTCTTCACGTGTTTCCGTGTAAATAAGGATATCATCTAAATAGACGATAACTCCTTTGTAAAGATGGTCATGTAAAACCTCATTAATCAGCTGCATGAAAACTGCTGGCGCCCCCTGTAGGCCAAACGGCATTACTCGAAATTGAAAGCAACCAAGGGGGCAGTTGAAAGCAGTTTTCCATTCGTCCCCCTCTTTAATTCTGACTCTATAGTACGCTTCTCTTAAGTCCAACTTAGTGAAAATACGGCCCTTCCCCAGTTGGGCCAGCATGTCCTTCATCAGTGGTAATGGGTACAGGTTCTGAGCTGAGATGCAGTTCAGGTTTTTGAAGTTCACACACAATCTGAGGAAGCCATCTTTCTTTTCTCTGAACAACACTGGCGCTGCTACCTTGGGTCTTGCTGGCTCAATGAAACCCCTTTCCAAGTTTTTATCAATGAACTTCCTCATTTCCTCCATCTCTTTAGGGGACATAGAATATATTTGGGGCTTTGGAAGCTTTACTCCAGGTAAAATATCAATGCAATCTGTGGGTCTGTGAGGGGGCAATTTATCAGATTTCTCACTATAAACATCCTTGAGGTCCCAATATTCCTTTGGAATTCTTTCCTCCCCTTCAATTCTCTCCTGCCCCCTGGCTACCAGTGTGGGGGTAGTAGTATCAGAGGCTGGGGTTTCAACTTTCCCCTCAGGGGGTGTGGTTGTTCGAATTCGTAAGCAACCCTCTCTCCAGTTAATGCATGGGTTCCATCTACGGAGCCAGGGGAGTCCCAAGATAAGGGGCAGGTCCATCCCAGGGGCCACAATAAAAGTTAGTAATTCCTGGTGGGTGCCCATCCACATCTCGATGGGTTCAGTGGAAAAATGAGCAGGGCCCCCTCCCACAATAGAACCATCAATTTGGCAAAAAGCAATAGGGACTTTTAAAGTCTTTAATTTTAAGCCCAGTTTCTCCACCATCTCAGGGCTTATCATGCAACGGGAACACCCAGAGTCTAATAAAGCTAAAAGTTTCTCTGTTGCGCCAGAAGAGGGCACTCTAAACTCAATTGGGATAATCATAGGACCAGATCGGGAACTTACCCAGCGCTGAGAATTCTCATCATCAGATTCGTCAGACGAGCTGGGGCTTCTGTCTCCCTCCTCCTCTGGCTCGAAATGTCGAGAAACATTCTCAGCAGCGAAGGCAGCCTCCCTCATCTTGCTTGGAGTCTTCTCCGGTTTCCCCTCCCTCCGTGTGTGTGTGTGTGTGTGTGTGTGTGGAGAGGGTTGAGTCAGTTTGATGCGGCAATTCATAGCACGATGCCCCTCCTTCCCACAGCGGAAACAAGCAAAAGGCTTGGCTTTGCCCGCAAAACTTCCCTTGCCTTCACTCCTTGGGCGGGGTGGGGTGGGGTTAGGAGGTGCTGGGGGGGATTTCTCAACTTCTCCCTCTCTCATGCAACACAATCTGATTAAATCCAATTCCACGTCTGCCGCGTTTTCATACCAAGTTTCTAAACGACGGGGAAAGCGTCTGTTTATGCATTGCTGGTAAACATCTTTATCCAAGCCATCAACGAATTGATCCAGCAAGGCCTCTTCCAACTATCCCCTCATATAGGCTGACAATTCCTGAAATTCCTGCACATAGTCAGGCACAGTTTTCTTTCCCTGTTTAAGGGCCGTAAATTTCAGCCTAGCGTGACGCTTGGTCAAAGGGTCGTCGAACCTTCTTCTCATGGCTGCCATAAATTCATCAAAATTCCTCAGGAGAGAGGAATTGCATTTATGTAGCCCGACCATCCAGTCGGCTGCTTTCTTCTCCAAAGCCATTAACACCATTCTCACTTTAGTTTCATCTGTCTCTAAATCAGGTCCATATATTTCCATATAATTCCAGACCTGAATAATAAACAACCCGAGGCCTCTGGGGTCTCCATCATATTTTACGCTTAAGGGTGGGACCTTAGCCATCCAGCATCACCTGCCCCCCCGCTCTTGGAATGTCTCTAGCCGCAGGGGGGGAGGCTGGTTCTGGGTTTTCTTGTGCACATCCCCCTTCAGCCCCTCCAGTTTCCCTTAAGCTATGCATTGAGTACCTTTTCTCCAGCTCCTCTGTTGGCTCCCTTTCCACAGCCCTCTCTCGAATTCAACGTTCACTCCATGCCTCTTCGAGGAGCCTCATGGCGTGGGAGATTTTGTAGTCTTCTTCTCCAGTGCCACTCCAGTCAGCCGCTGGTTTTTTCTTTGGCCTCCTTCTCGTGACTCCAGCTTGTAATTCCTCAGGTTCCTCTTTCTGTCCCACACCCCAAGTCCATCTGGGATGGACGGCAGGTTCTTCCATTCTCAGTTCGGCCAGACTTTCTGTTAGAGATGGTCCCGCCGCTGCCCCCACTTCTTCCTCCTTTCATGCAAAGACATTTTCTTTCCTTCTTGTGAGGACACCCCCCTCGGAAGTTGTTCGCTCCGGGATGGGTGCGATTGAGATTCAGCTTATTGTCAGACGCGACTTCATTTAATAATCAGGAAAGAAACCACTCACCTCCATTTGTTTGAAATCAAGTGTACTTTTACTAATTATAAACGAACAGTAGCAAAGCTAAGCTGAATCTGGTTAATTAGGTGTGAAAGCAAAGAATATCATGTATAATTCAATCCCCTCCCCTTGGCACCCCAGTCCATAGTCCAATTATAATGCACCAACTGTCAGGTGGGAGATAACTTCAAAAGACATCACCAGGATGGAATGCCGGACAGTTAACCTTGGTGGGAAACTCCCTTCCTCCACATGCACAGTAAGATGGTCAGGTCAGTGTCTAGAATCTTCCTCCAGCGCATCATGATTCCCCTCCCAATTACCATGCCCCCCCTCCCCGTTACAATGGCAGCCGAAGCAGCAGCAAAGCAGAGGCTGACAGATGGGCACTCAGATAACTAAAAAATTTAAATATTTAGGAATTTGGTTAATGGTAAAATATGTAACCATTAAAGAAGATAATTATTTCAAATTAATACAACAAATATAGACCTGGAAAAATGAAACAAAACTACAGCTGTTGATGGTTGGAAGAATAGCTACAATAAAAATGAACATTTTGCCGAAGTTATTATTTCCATTTCAAACAATTCCGATAAAACTAGAAAAAAAAAGTTTTTTGAGGATGTAAACAAATTGATTTTAAAGTTTATTTGGTAAGGGAAAAAAGCAAGAATAAAATTGAAAATGCTACAAGAAGCTAAAAATAAGGGGAGGATTTGGATTACCTGATTGACAGTTGTACTACCAGGCCTCAGTGCTTACAAGGGGTGAAAGAATGGATTAATTTGAGGAACAAATGAAGCAGCACCTGACAATTGAGTTTAGAAGAGCATGATTTACAATTGGGGTGGCATGCATTTATATGGTATGGGAAAAATAAAATACATAGATATTTTCAAAAACAATACATTAGAAATGCTTTGCTTTTAGTATGGGAAAGAAACAAAGACAAACATTACACAAAATTACCAATCTGGCTATCCACAATGGAAGCACTAATACATCCAAATATTCTTGAACTGGAAAAAATTAGAAGATATAAAAATATCCTAAATGAACAAGGGGAATTGAAATCTAAACAAGAACTGAAAAATCAAGGAATTGATTTGGTTGGGTGGCCACTTATGCAAATACAATCAAGATACAAGAAGGGAGGAGGGAAGGAAGGAAGGAAAGAAAGATAGATAGATAGATATCAGTGATGTGCGGTGAGGTTTATGGCTGGTGAGTCACTGACACAGTGGTGTGTTTCAAATTTTTTTAGACTTGTGGACTTCAACTCCCAGAATTCCACAGCCAGGCACGCTCAGTTCCGATTTAAAGCGACAGCATTTGTTTTTCTCCTTTGCGAAATAAGTTTTCTTCTTTCTTTTTTTTCTTCTCCCTTTCCCTCCTTCCTCCCTCTCTCCTCTCTCTCAAACACACACACACACACACAAATTGGATTGGACTATCTCTCCTACCCCCTTTCCTCTCTCTCTCACTCACTCTCTCTCAAACAAACACACACACACACACTTAAAGCGATCCACATTTGTTTTTCTCCTTTGCGAAATAAGTTTCCTTCTTCTTTTTTCTTCTTCTCTTTCCCTCCTTCCTCCCTCTCTCAAACACACACACACACACACACACACACACACACACACAGAAGTTGGATTGGACTATCTCTCCTACCCCCTTCCCTCTCTCTCTCACTCACTCTCAAACACATACACACACACACACAGTTGGATTGGAGGGAGAGCACCAGCGAGGAGACCACAGGAGGAGGCAGGAAGCCAGTCAAAGAGCCATACTGGTGGAGCACATATACTTTCCCCCAGCCCCGAAAGGATCCAGCCCAGCTTCACTGATTACAGGTTTGAAAAGGCAACATGGCTCTGCCTGCAATCAAACTACACTTGGGGAGGGATCTACACTTGAGGATGAAGTTTGAATTCCTCCCCCTCCCTCCAACCCACACATACTTTTTCCAGCTGTTTCAGAGAGGATTTCAACTCTGCTCTTGCCTCAGGTCCTCTGAAGATGCCCTGCCCAAACGAGCACCCTCTACTATGAGGCAGGAGAACGGCGTGCCTTACCTACATCAGGAATTTTTAGGCTTTTAACCCTTGCTTAACTCTCCTTGAATAAAATGTTTAAAATGCCTAAAGTCAGACTAGATGAGGCACAGCGTTCTCCTGCCTCATAGCAGAGGGCGCTTTTTAAGAGGCTTTTTTAAACAGTTAAGCAGAGTTATCCACTGTGAGGCAGCAACTAGCTCAGCCTGACCTCAGCTCTTGCCTTTTTCCTTTTACATTTTTTTTCTTTTCATGATGGGAATGATGAGGCTGTGCCTCCCCTGCCTCACCTAACTGCATGTCACTGATATGTATATATGTATATATGTATATATGATGTATATGATGTATATGATGTATATATGTATATGTATATAAATACTTATTTTATTTATTTTATTTATTTATTTTATTTGTAAAATTTATATGCCGCCCAATCCCGAAGGACTCCGGGCGGCTTACAAAAAAGAGGGGGAAAAAACGGTTTAAAATCGCAACACCACATACATTCATTCTAATCGGGGCTGGACCTCAACAGTGAGGTCAACAGCCCCAGGCCTGTCGGAACAGCCAGGTTTTTACAGCTTTCCTGAAGGTCATTTAGACTTTTTTTTTTTTTAGACATTTATTACGATTTATAGGCCGCCCTTCTCCCTGAGGGGACTCAGGGCGGCTTACAATCACGGGAAGGGGTGCAATAATACAAGACAAACAGTGAATAAACAAAATAGATAATAAAACACCAACTTGCATTCAACAGTCAACACTCGGGCGGGTAATTTAAAAGCTTATCCCCAGGCCTGCTGGGAGAGCCAGATCTTAAGGGCCGTGCGGAAGGTCTGGATGGTGGTGAGGGTACGAATCTCAACGGGGAGATCGTTCCACAGGGTCGGAGCTGCAACAGAAAAGGCTCTCCTCCGTGTAGTCGCCAGTCGACATTGACTGGCAGATGGAATCCGGAGGAGGCCCAATCTGTGCGATCTAATCGGTCGAAGGGAGGTAATCGGCAGAAGGCGGTCTCTCAAGTACCCAGATCCACTACCATGGAGTGCTTTAAAGGTGGTCATCAATACCCTGAAGCGTACCCGGAGATCGACAGGTAGTCAGTGCAGCTCGCGGAGGATGGGTGTAATGTGGGCGAACCGCGGTGCGCCCACTATCACTCGCGCGGCTGCATTCTGGACTAACTGCAGTCGCCGGATGCACTTCAAGGGCAACCCCATGTAGAGCCCATTGCAGTATTCCAGCCTAGAGATCACAAGGGCTCGAGTGACTGTTGTGAGAGCCTCCCGGTCCAGGTAGGGCCGTAACTGGCGGACCAGGCGAACCTGGGCAAATGCCCCCCTGGTCACAGCCGACAACTGATGGTTAAAAGTCAGCTGTGGATCCAGGAGGACTCCTAGATTACGGACCCTATCTGAGGGGTATAAAATTTGACCCCCCAGCCTGAGTGTTGGAATGTCAGCCAAATTATTGGGAGGGAAACACAACAGCCACTCGGTCTTGTCCGGGTTGAGTACCAGTTTGTTAGCGCTCATCCAGTTCTTAACGGCCTCAAGGCCCCGGTTCATCACGTCCACCGCTTCATTGAGTTGGCACGGGGCGGACAGATACAGTTGTGTATCGTCCGCATATTGATGGTATTTTATCCCGTGCCGCCGAATGATCTCGCCCAGCGGTTTCATGTAAATGTTAAATAGTAGGGGGGATAGGACCGAACCCTGTGGCACCCCGTATGTTAGGGGCCTCAGGGACGATCTCTGCCCCCCGACCAACACCGACTGCGACCTGTCCGAGAGGTAGGAGGAGAACCACTGCAAAACAGTGCCTCCCACCCCCACCTCCCGCAGTCGTCGCAGAAGGATACCATGGTCGATGGTATCGAAAGCCGCTGAGAGGTCAAGGAGAACCAGGATGGACGCATGGCCTCCATCTCTGGCCCTCCAGAGATCATCGGTCAATGCGACCAAAGCGGTTTCAGTGCTGTAACCGGGTCTGAAGCCGGACTGGAAGGGGTCAAGATAGCTAGCTTCCTCCAAGGCCCGTTGAAGCTGGAAGGCCACCACCTTCTCGACAACCTTCCCAATAAAGGGGAGGTTGGAGACAGGACGATAGTTGTTTAAAATGGCTGGATCCAAGGATGGTTTCTTCAGGAGGGGTCTCACCACCGCCGTCTTAAGTGCGGCGGGGAAGTACCCCTCCCGAAGGGAGGCGGTCACGACCGCCTGGATCCAGCCATGTGTCACCTCCCTGCTGTTGGCAACCAGCCAGGAGGGGCACGGGTCCAGAATACAGGTGGAGGCACTTACAGCTCGAATGGCCTTGTCCACATCCCCAGAGGCAACATCCTGGAACTCAGCCCAGAGATGGTTTACCAAGTAATCCCCCTGTGTCTCGGCTGGATCTACGGCGGTGGAGTCCAAGTCCGAACGAAACCGAGCAACTTTGTCCGCCAAGAACTGGGCATAGTCCTCAGCCCTACCCTGCAAGGGGTCTCCCGCATCCCTCCTATTAAGGAGGGAGCGGGTGATCCTAAACAGGGCGGCTGGGCGTGACTCGGCGGACGCTACCAAGGTGGAGATATGCGTTCTTTTGGCAACTCTTAGTGCCCGGATGTAATCCTTGGTGCAGGTAGTCAAAAGTGCTCGGTTCTCCTCGGACTTATCGGACCTCCACAGGTGCTCTAGGCGTCTCCTCCAGCGCTTCTTCTCCCGGAGCTCCTCGGTGAACCAAGGAGGTCTCCGTGATCCGCTGACCCGGAGGGGCCGTAGTGGCGCAAGAGTGGGTATGGTCCGGATCTCTGGGGGTAGCTGATTCCAAAGAGTCGGAGCAGCCACAGAGAAGGCTCTCCTCCGGGGGCCCACCAGCCGACACTGTCCGGCTGACGGCATCTGAAGGAGGCCCAATCTGTGGGATCTTACTGGCCGCTGGGAGGTATGTGGCAGTAGGCGGTCTTGAAGGTAGGCTGGCCCTAAGCCATGTAGTGCTTTAAGGGTAATAACCAACACCTTGAATTGCATCCGGAGACCAATTGGTAGCCAGTGCAGCTCGCGGAGGACAGGTGTAACGTGGGTGTACCTCAGTGCACCCAATATCGCTCGCGCGGCCGCATTCTAGACTAACTGCAGTCTCCGAACGCTTTTCAAGGGTAGCCCCATGTAGAGCGTGTTGCAATAATCCAGTCTTGAGGTGACAATACCTATTGAATTTTAAAAGAACAAGTAAAAAAACTATGATAGTATGGAATTAGATAAGGGCAAAAACTCTGGGAAAGAAATTATAAATTGACGATGTTAAAAGCCTACAAAGAAAATCTCTACAAATGTTTTATAGGTGGCATCTGCCACCAGCACGAATGGCAAAGATGTTTCAAAACATATCTCCCAGATGTTGGAAATATAAACAGATACCGGGTTCTTACTATCATATGTGGTGGACTTGTCATATGGCAAAAAATATTGGCTAAAAATAAAAACGTGGTTGAAAGAAATGATAAAACAACAAATATTGGTAGATATTCTTCTTGGGTATCCTACTGGAGAAATATAATAAAATATAATAAATATAATAAAAGAAATACATATTTAATTTTACAAGCGATAACAGTAGAGAATTGTGTATGCACAAAACTGGAAAAATGAAGGGGAAATTTTCCTATAGAGGAAAATGAAATAAAGAAAATATTAGAATGTGTTGAAATGGATAGATTAACATTGAAAATTAAGGATAAGGAGGAAACAGAATACTTTTTCACTTGGGAATTATTTTTATCAATGGTTAGAAAATAGAAGCAGAAGTTACAAATTTAGAATCAAGGAGGATATGTAAATAAAAATGAAGTAAATGTGTAATTAAATAAATGAATATTGAATAATGAGGATAAGTAAACATTATGATTAATAGACTTTGACGATAATGGTTACAAATGTGATGGTTATATGATGTTTACAATGCTTGATATTAACTAATTAATAAAACTGAACAGAACATTTAATTAAATAATGGAAAATGTTAGTAAGGATATGTGAAGAATATGGTGAATGGATTTTGAGAATAATAGTTATAGCTATGATGTGTATAATATTTATTATTTGCATTTAAAAGAGATTACAGTATACCCAGTCAGTATACTGCCATTGTTGATATGGAAAATTTATATATAACAAAGAACATTGTATAATAAAAAATATTTTAAAAAAGTAACTTGAGTATACTTTATGGGATGATGTTTTGGTCTAGAGGAATTATGGACTATATTTAAAAGAACAAAATGGAGGTAGGGATGTCAGGTTTGATAAGGAAGATGGGAAAAGCCAGACTTTAATTTCAATAGGGTGAGTAAATTTAGAAAGCTATTTCTAATGAATTAAATTTGGCAACGGTAGAAATAGTTTGATGATGATTTTACAGGGGTATCAAACTGGTGGCCCACAGGCTGGATGTGTCATGTGCAGGTCATGCCCACCCCAGCTCTGCAAAGCAAAAGTCATGATATGTCACATGACACAATTAGGTTTGACACCCATGAACTAAGGAATAATCCAAATACATGGAGCAATCATGCAAAAAGTAGTGGACATGATGGAGGGAGAGAGAGAGAGAAAGAGAGGGGGAAGGGATGGGGGGAGAGAATACTTTAAAAATACTTCACAATAACTTGGTAATATTTTTTAGAGTTTGTTTCCCTCAAGATCGATAGAAATTTAAAGCTGAGAGATTTCAGCCTGGATATTTTGCTTAATAGGTGCACAGATAAGGTGGGAATTTTAATGGGAGGCTTCTTCCTGAATTTCATACTTTTGAGCTTTTTGTGAACTAAACTTTTTGTCTACATTCAACCCTATGTTCTTTTTAAAAATAAGTGACATAAAAACCAGCTATTCAATTACTTTTATGGCCATATAAGATTAAGACATTTCATTCCAAGGTGGCGCAGTGGTTAAATGCAGCACTGCAGGCTACTGCTAGATCAGCAGTTCAGCGGTTCAAATCCCACCGGCTCAGGGTTGACTCAGCCTTCCATCCTTCCGAGGTGGGTAAAATGAGGACCCAGATTGTTGGGGGCAATATGCTGACTCTCTGTAAACCGCTTAGAGAGGGCTGAAAGCCCTATGAAGCGGTATATAAGTCTATTGCTATTGCTATTGCTATTACATTAATTATTTTTAAGTTCATTTCAGTGTTTTATATATAACACATATAACATATACATGTTGATTTTAAAAGCAAAAAGATAATTTACTGGTTGAATTAACTCCCCATGGTGAGTGTGTCAGGTTTTCAAACTAGGGTTACAGGAATGCCTCCAGTTAAGAGTGCCCATTTTAATTAATGGCGGACGGGCCACAGGATCTGCACAGGATCTACCTCTGAAGCTGCTATCTTTACTGTCTCCTGGAAGAAACTTCTACCACTGAAACCTATGATTTGCCCTTTTTTCCATCCTACTTCTGCTATACCAAAACTTACTTATTACTTCTAAAAATACAATAACTCAATTCTATATAAGTGAAAGAGGTTCCAGGATAGAAATTATCTATCATTTTTGCTGGCAAATTATTAATAGAAGGAAGTGGGGACCATGCTAAAGATCAGGCATGAAAATTGACATTTTAAAACTACACAGTTTTCATTTAGCTCCAACTAAATACATTTTCTTGTGCTGCAGATAATTCAAGTAGCCTTTTAAAAAGAACATGTTAAGGTTAACACAAAGTTATCTTTAGCTAAACTCTAACACGTCTATTCATTTATGCAAACAATATAGCAGCAACTGCACAAGGATTAATGTTTGATGAGGTAGCTGGGACTTATGCTAGCACTTGAAGAATTAGGACAATATACCCAAATTCAGATAAGCCCAACCCGAACAAGATCCAAGTGTATGGTAGCCTCACTCCATTCTCAAGACAGTTGGATTTTCTCATCTGAAAATAACACTTTTCAGGCTGCTGCACTGATTACAATAGGCCCAATTCAAAGTGCTGACTATTACCTTGAAAGCTCTTTACAGCACAGCACTAGGACACAATAAGCAATGCCTTGTCAGGATTGAATTTGTCTAGAATGATAATTAGCCTCTTTAAACCCCTCCTATCCTTACATGAAACACAAACCCCCAACCAATCAGAACACACCTCCACCCAATCAGGACACACCTCCACCCAATCAGGACACAGCCAAGCTCCCACCCAATCAGTTCAAACGCCCACTGGCAGTTAAAAGGAAGAAACAGCTGAGATCTCACATTGCTCCTGGAAGCACCAAGCCTGAAGAAGCCTGAAGATGACGAATGAGACTTCGTTGAAACGTCGCCAAGACATTTCCAATTTTACGCGGGAGAAAACCCGAACAACTATATATACATATATACATACATACATACATACATACATACATACATACATACATACATACACATATACATATACATACATACATACATACATACATACATACATACATACATACATACATACATACATACTATATATATATATATATATATATATATATATATATATATTAGATTTTTACAACCCCTGGTTGTAATATATATATATATATATATATATATATATATATATATATATATATATATATATATATATATATATATATATATATATATATATATATATATATATATATATATATATATATATATATGTTATATTTATGCTGATAAATAAATAAAGGGAGACTAGTATAGATCTATTTCAAGCTATTTAGCTCTCATCAGCTAGCCACACCCTTGTTGGGAATCGAATATTTGGGCATACCAGTGGTTGTGACTTTAAATATATATATATATATATATATATATATATATATATATATATGTGTGTGTGTGTGTGTGTGTGTGTGTGTGTGTGTGTGTGTGTGTGTGTGTGTGTGTGTGTGTGTGTGTGTGTGTAGATTTTTATGGGTACAGGTATGCAGGTCTTGGTGTATTTGGGTATTTTCCCATGTAAGATTGAGAGTATCTTGCCGACGTTTCAACGAGGTTCTACTCGCCATCTTCAGGCTGGTGCCTTCGGCTTCGTGCTTGTGCAAGCAAAGCATGATCGGAGCTGCTGTCTTTCTATAAGTATTGGTGAGGGTGTTTAGAGTGCTGGTTTTGTTGCTGTAAGCAGGTTGGCTGGTTGTGTTGTTTCATCTTGATTAGTTGGAGTTGTATGCAGATTAGTTGGCTGTTTCATAACATCCTGTGTGGCTGAGGTACTAGCTGTGTGCCCATTAGTCTTTTGTGTTGTAACGACCTGAGTAATGGGCTGTGTGATTACATCCTGAGCTCTAGTGTAGTGATATCCTGAGTCCTGTGCTGCAACATCTTGGGAGGTTGGCTGCATTGTAACATCCTGAGCCTTTGTGTTGTAACCTCCTGAATTCTGTAATATAATGTCCTGAGCAGATGGCTGTGATGTAACATTCCGGGCTCCGAGTTTGCGGTCTGGCCATGTGTTCATGGCATGTGTCAGTTTGCTTTGTGTGGGGGTCAGAGGGTGTGCAGCAATTGGTGATGCCACCATGATTTGGCTTCTGGATGGTGGTTGCATTTCGTCTATGGGATGGGTTTGGGTTTGAGTCTGGTGAGGGTGATTGGTGGTGGTGTCTTGTGTTGTTCTGGGTCCAGTGTCGGTTTTCGTGGCTGGGACTTGTTTGTTGACTAGGCTAGTTTCCAGATGTCTGGTAGGTGGGAGGTATCATTATGTTTATTCATGTTGTGGGGGTGTTTCTCTATTTCGATGGCTTCCATAATTATTCTCTTGTTGAAGTGTTCAGTTTTGGAGATTAATTTGGTTCCTTCAAAATCAATTTCATATCCTGTTGCTTTAAGGTGCTGGAAAAGGGAGGAAGTTTTTTCTTCTTTTCTGACTGCGTTGTGGTGTTCTGCGATGCGTGCATTTATTCTCTATTAGTTTGTCCAATGTATGTGGCTGGGCAGATTTTGCATGGTATTTCATAGACTCATTCGTTTTCTAGCTGGATCTTGTCTTTGGGGTTTCTAAAGATATTGGCTATTTTTTGGTCAGTGCCGAAGGCTGTCTTGATATTGTGTTTGTGGAGAATTTTGCTGATTTTATCTGTGGTGCCTTTGATCTAAGGGAGGAGGGCGATGCTGTGGTCCTGTTCTGTGTCTCGGTTCTTGGGGGGTGTCTCCTTTTGGATTACGTTGGTAATTGTGTTTCTTTGGAATCCGTTGGAAATTAATATGCTTGTGAGTGTGTGTAATTTAGTTTTCAGGTGGTCTTTGTCAGCTAGGCATTTGGTTCTGGAGATGAGGGTCTTGGCTATGGAGTTGATCTGTGCAGGGTGGTGATGGGATTGTGCATTTAAGTAGTGGTTGGTGCGTGTTTTTTTAAGGTAGATGGTATGTCCTAGGGAGCCATTGGGTTTTTTGTAGATTAGAACATCCAGAAAGGGAAGTTGGTTATTAGCTTCTATTTCCATAGTAAATTGTATTTTGGGATGTAGACTGTTGATATGTGTGAGGAAGTTGTCCAGTTCCCCCCCCCCCCGGTGTGGCCAAATTATGAAAGTGTCATCTACATAATTAAGCCAGAGTTTGGGTTTGTGTTCAGATTTATCTAAGGCATTGGTTTCAAAATGTTTCATGTATAGGTTTGCGATGACGGGTGAGAGGGGTGATCCCATAGGTGCTCCTTCCATCTGTTTGTATCTTTATCCATTGTGGATGAAGTATATGTTGGTTAGGCAGTGGTTGGTCAGATCTAGGATGTGCTTAGGGGGGTTGTATTTGTTTTGGATAGCGGTCAACACTTCTTTAATAGGCACTTGGGTGAAGAGGGATATGACATCGAAACTCACGAGTAGGTCGCTGGGTTGTAGGTTATGTTCCTTTATTGTTATATTTCTTTATGAAGTGGAGTGAGTTTTGTATGTGTGAGGGGATGGATTCTGTGTAGGGCTGAAGTTGTTTGGCAAGAAATTTGGCAAGATTCTGTAGAGGTCAGCCTATGGAACTAACTATGGGTCTGTGTGGTGTTCCTTCTTTGTGTATCTTGGGGAGACCATAGAGCTTGAGGCATCTGGATGATTTCTCTCTGGGGATGACTCTTTGCTGGATCTCTTCACTGATGGGCGAGGCTTTTATTTTGGATTTGGTGGTTTTTTCCAGGTAGGTGGTAGGGTCTTTGTTTAGGGGTTTGTAAGTGGGGTCTTGGAGTAGGTTGGATAGTTTGGCTTGGTAGTCAGATGTGTTCCTCACCACAGTAGCATTATCTTTGTCTGCTGGGAGAATGATTATGTTCTTTCCTCAAGTTGGTGAGTGCTTTTTGTTCTTCATTATGTAAGTTGCTTCTGGGTGGATTGCTGGAGCAGAGGACGTTGGTGATTTCAAGTCTGATTTTATTGGCTTCATCTGGGTTGATTTCGGTTAGGGTAGCTTTAACTCCGCATATGATGTTTTCAGTGGGGATGTGTTTGATGGCAACTGCAAAGTTGAATCCTTTGGAAAGGACATTGGTTTCTGCTATAGTGAGGGTCCTGTCTGATATATTATGTACTGTTTGTTTCATGAGTTCCTGTGGAAGGGGATTGGGCTTCTCGTGTTTTTCTAGTCTGTGGGGTTTGTTGATGTGTGTGTCTGTCTTGTAGGAGGTTTCTGTTTCGGCTCTCCAGAGGACTAGTTGTTTGGATTTGTCCCAGAATGCTGGGTGGATTTTGTTACTGAGTTTGAGGTGAAGAGTGAGCAGGTCCCTGTTAGTTTGGTCTCGTAGGAATCTTTTCCTGTGGAGTTCGTTTCTGATTAGGGCTAATTCAATTCTTTTCAGGATCTTTTTGGCGCTGAGCTTTTAGAATGGAATTTTAGTTGGAATATATATAGCCTCTATATATAGCCTTGGGCGTGTGCCCAAGGCAATTCCTCTTCACTCAATGTGACCTAAGCAAGCCAAAACTAGAATCTGTAGGGCACTTCAGCCTTGCTGGTACTCTATTCACATGTGCAGCCATGTACCCCACTTTTTTTTTTGCACTTGTAACTTTCCTAGCTGGGAATTAATAAAGAATGACCACCCAGCCCGTCCTACATCCTGAAATCTTGGTAGTTTACTTCTACTTTAGGTATGAAGGGCTTTTTTTCTCACTTCTTACTTGAGATTTAGAGTAATTAGTTAATGTACCAAATGCTTGTTTGCCATTTTGGAAAGATTCAATAGTTCTAATTCTTGATTTCAATATTTTTGGTTGCAACTATGCCACAAATGGAAGTGGAAACTTTTCCATGTTTCTACTTTTCAAATTTCTACTCAGAATGGACCCAACTCATTAGAAGAAAGTAATCAAACATTCTTGGGGTTTTGGGTAGAAAGTAACTTGCAATGAGACACATGATTGAACACAAGTAGGAAGGCTTTTTATGGCTTATGTTTTGCAAAGTACAACATAATATAGTGTTGATTAGGCAGCCCTCCTAAAATAGTTCGGTGATTCGAGTCTGAGCATTGTAAATTCATTGGTGGCATAGCTTTAACAGTAATGCATAACTTTTTTATGAATCAGCTGCAATATTGGGTTTTTTAAAATAAACCTAGCATAATTTAGCTTCTATTGACCTTTTGCTTTCTTGAAACCAACTCTTCAGTTCTGGCCTAGTCAGCTTCTTCATGTATGTCTTTGATCTGAAATCTTCATTTGAGGTTTTTGTGCAGCCCCATCATTTTCTTCTGTTGTCCATTTTTCCCCCTCAATGGGATTATTTGTTATTAATATCTCTTTAAGAACTTTTATCCTTCTTGAACCTATATTTTCCTACTTGTCACTGCTTTGTATTCATTAATATTTGTGACTAACTCCAAACTGAGTCTCACATTTGTGATGTGTGGCTATATAAATTGATTTTAATAAATACAAAGGCTTAACCACCCCTTTTCTCTCTTAAAATCAAGAACCTCAGTATTACAGCCACTTCTCCCTAACATTTTTGTCAATCCTGAAGCCATCCTCAGGGTTGCCACAGTAAGGCTGGATAGAGCTGTGGGAAAGGGAGGAGAGAATAGAGATAGCTGGGGAAATATGTAGCCAAAATAACATTCTTTCTTCTGGGAGCCAAGGACATTGTCACCAATACCTGGCGGGGCAGGGATGGGAATCATCCAGGTCTAGGACTGTGACCTGATTGTGGCATGTGATGGTTGTGTGTAGTGGTGGGGGGGGGAGAGAAGAACTTTGGATTTTGAATTGGGTGGGGAAAACCCGGAGAGCTTTATAGTGCTGTTCCCTAACACTTATGGTATCCTAGAGCATGACACTTATGATACCATAAGTGTCAGGGTTCCAAGAAACAGAGCTGTTACTTGGAACCCTGACACTTATATTCTACTTTCTGATCTAAATCTTTATTAAATAGTAATAGATCAAAAACAATGTATCCTCTTGGCATTCCTCCACTCCTTGGATGATAAAGTTGTCATTAAGACATGCCAGGAATTTCCTGGAAGGGCCATGTTTGACTTTCTCATTTGCCAACCAGCGCTGCAGTAATTAGTCATTGTTTTATGTCTCTTTGAAAGATCTGCAATTTACTTTTACAAAGCCATCAAATCTGAGTAATTTCTATCCCTTACAGGATTTGATTAATAGCACACTGAATCTAAATAATGATGAACCTCACAGCCTACTTCATAAAAAGGTGATAATGAAGATAACTGCAAAAAATAAAAGTGACAGCAGATGACAAGCTAATAAGAGGCACGGTCTGTGGACAAAACCTATAAAAATTATTAAGAGCATGAAAGCAAGCTGCTTCTTCCTAGAGTGAAGTAGTGGCGAATCTATGGCACACGTCACAGGTGGCACGAAGAGCCCTCTCTGTGGGCATGCGAGCCATCGCCCAGCTCAGCTCCACCATGCATGTGCATGTGCCTCCCGCTGGTCAGCTGATTTTTGGGCCTCTGCCATGCATGCATGAGAGGTGGGGGTGCATGCAGGTGATACACATACATGCAAAGGGGGTGGGGGTCACATACATGCATGGGGGTCGCATGCATATGCATGGGGGTGGGGGGAGCACGGGTGGGTATGGTGTGCCCCCCCACAGCCAGTTTTTGCTCCCAGGAGGCTGCAGGGAGGCCTACTAGATCCAAAATGGGACCCACAAGGTGTTGCACACACATGCAGGGTGGGGGCAGGGGAAGCACAGGGGGTCATGTGCACATGCGTGTGGGGGGAGCATGGAGGGTGTCACGCGTGCATGCACAGGGGCAGGGTGGTTGCACGTGCATTGCATTATGGGTGCGGGAGGTCGTGCTTTCAGCACGCAACAACAAAAAGTTTAGCCATCACTGTACTAGAACAATTTAAAGCAGTGGAGAAATCAAGCAACACATATTTATTTGCATTCTTGGCACACTGTGTATCAGTCCCATAAGGTAGACCAGGCTTGAAAATCAACTCCACAGGAAGATTAGAACTAGTTTATTGGTACGCTATAACAAAACTTATTAATTAGATATGTTTTTCATATTCCCTCTTATATCTCAGTGAATCAAGGACAGGCCAACTTCAGTTTTAGTTAGAATACTGTTATGCCTAAGCTTTTTTATTTGGATCTATCATTTCATATAGGTTTGGAGGTTAAATATCGTGCTATATTCAAGAACAGAGACACTATAGTTGTTTCATAACAAATATATAGTATTTTTTTCCCCAAGAATACGGAAGATATCTGTATACTTGGGTCAAATATCTCTGCTACGATAATTGTATGTGAGCAAAGGGACATTTCTCACTGAAGGCATATTTCACCTTCAGAATTTCAACACTGAAACACAATAGCTTCTTCATTGGAAATAGACACAATAAATACCACATTAGTCCTTTGCTCAATTTGTAAACTGATACTGTTATCCCATCAAATGAAACATACTGAAATATAAGACAATAAGAATTCTTTCTTGCCAGGCTGTCCAGTTTTGGGGTATTCCAAATAAACCATCTTTGTTTGTATAAGCAGATAATACAAATTTCAGTTTACTTATTGAACAATACAAACTATATCTGTGGGGCTAAAAATAGATACCAATTCTCTTCAGTGCTATACTTGAAAGTGCTATGTATTACTTTTATTCTGAAATTATTATCTGAAGTACTATAATAAGGTAACTCTGTTTTGAAACTGGTTTTGGTCACAGTTATTTCTGATTTTCCTCTTATCCTTCTGCAGGCATGATCTACTGAGAACAATATAGGAACCATTATTTCAACAAATCTTGATTATTTCTTTCAACAACACCAAATATAGTAAGACATTTATGGAACTTAACAATTATCAGTTCAATGCAAAAGTTTATGAATCAGTAAACTAATCCACTGGGATGAACAAAGAACTTGGATTTCAATTTAATGGGTTTTCATGTGACAGGTGAAGCATTTGGGAGCAACTGGATAAAAAGAAATATTATCAGTAATTTTAAACAAAGAACATGCCCTAAAGGACACTAATGCTTTAAAAATTTATCAGTGATTAAATTACATAATAAGCAAAAATATAGCATGATTTGTACTTAAGACAATGTAGCCATATGCTTGCTAAAAAACAACTGGAATGTACATTTCTTATTTTGGTTAGGTAAAGATATCATTCTCAAACTATTTCCTGTATAACTCCTTACTAAATTCCAAGGTGCCTAAATTGAATCTTCAAAATCTCATTAAGTTATATTTCATTGGAACTGCTAACTAGGTTATTTCATTTATTACTTCTACAATTTGGCATCAGCTATTAGTCTGTCATTGCAGGAAGTGCAATTTAACAATAAATCACTGGACATATATCTTGAATATATGCACAATATTTACAGTAGACATCTCAATTCTACCATATATATGTAAAACTTAAAAACAAGAAAAAGTTAGGCTCTAATCTTTCTACATATATTTATATTCAATTTTATATATATTTATATATATTTATATATTTATATATATTATATACACACACACAAAAGAGTATATATAAAATATATATAATCAGATTTTTAAAAAAATCAACAATAATGGGGCCATGTACATAATTTTTTAAAACTCAAACAATACAAAACTTTAAACATTAAACAATTTTAATAAAAGTTTCTGTACAATGCTAATCAGTTTTATTTACATATAGAAAATGTAATAGGAGTAATGTTTGAAATTACAGAACTCCTTAAAATTTCAATGGCAGGTAATCTGGAAAAAATAACAGCATTCCATTCACAAATATTTTCAAGCAATAAATATGTATTTATAAATAGTGTAAATTTACATCAAGATTAGAAACAAAATCACAAATCTGAAGTTTATTCTTTAGTCTATGTGCAACCCATTTATCTTTGTGACTTGGCTGTTAATTTTTTAACATTTTATTTAGGAAAGAAAAAGTAACCATCGTGGTTTCAAAACAAGAGAGAATAACATAAAAGCAGTAGAAAAAAAGTATCACCTAAGTTTCACATTAAAAAAAGTAGCCCAAAGAAAGACATAAAATTCTAACTACCTTACATAGAAAGGACCAGCTAAGCTGATACTTTTCCAAGAAGAGGGGGGGGGGGACTTTGAAGGGGAGTGGGATACAGAATTTGATGAAACCAATTCATTAGCCCAGAAATAGAGAAATAGAAAAAAGGTGGTCTTCAAGTCAGTAGTCTGTATAATGTTGCCAGTTTTGTCAGATATATACAAACCATGGGATTTTTTTTTTCAATTCAGTTGAATGAGCTTTCTATTTTTTAAAATTCTGGAGTAGGAGCTGTGCTCTCTCCTGTCCAGTTGGTTGACACTCCACACTTCGAAGGTTGCATAGACACAGCTTTCAGCCAGCAGCCTTATGGGGTCGCTACAAAAATCCGTGGTGCAGAACTGGGTCACTTCCTGAATATCAGAAAAGATTTTATATAAATGTCCTTGGAAATATGTCAAGATGAAGATGATGGCAATGGAGGTGCCTGAAAAGAGAAAGCACATCAGATTTACCTTTTTTTTTCATGTACTATAGGACAAGTGTCCAGTACATACAGAATATTGACTTGACCTACAGTGTGTGTGTGTGTGTGTGTGTGTGTGTGTGTGTGTGTGTGTATGTATGTGCAACACTTTGTAATTTCAGTAGTGATTAAGTAAATGAATATTTTAGAACCATATGCAATCTTGCATTACTATAACCTATAATGCAATTAAAGCTTCATTTATGTAAGACACACATTTTGATTATCACCATCAAAGTAGGCTCTTCTGGACAGTTTTATGGACAAGAAATCTATATATCTAAAAAACCACATTGTCAGTGTTCATAAGAGTGGAAAGCGATACAAGAAAATAGCTAAAGACTATTGTCTCCACTAATGTGGTCTGGATGACATTGTAGAAATGGACAAAATGCAATCCCACTCATATTTTTCCCAAAACCTTCAAAAAAGTTCGGTTCCACCACAAAACCGCGGACGACAAAATCGCGGTCGACGAAAGTGCGTATGTGACGTCATCACAGCGCGACGAAAAAGATCGAAAAATGTAAAAATAAAGCGAAAACCTTACCCTAACCCCCCCAAACCTAACCCTAAACCTAACCCTTAACCTAACCCTAAACCTAATCCTTAACCTAACGAAAAACCTAACGCTAACCCTTAACCTAACGCTAAACGTAACGCTAACGCTCTAAACCAAACCCTAACCCTTAACCTAACCCTAACCCTAACCTAACCCTTACCTTTATGTGAATTGGCTTGCTGTAATTTAATTATTATTTCAATTTTTCGATCTTTTTCGTCGCGTTGTGATGACGTCACATACGCGATTTCGTCGACCGCGCTTTTGTGGAACGCGGTTTTGACGGGTCACGAAAAGTTCTTCAACAAAAATCATTCCAAGAGTAAGGTATACAATGTACCAGGATGTAAAATAAAACTCCGGAGTAAATGGCAAAAGATTTGAAAGCTATCACAATGATGCACAAATGGGATGATACCAGGAAGAAAATCCTTGCTACATGGACAATTTTTTGAGACAGTGTTCTGAGGAAAAGAGGAGTTGAAAATGACATTTTTTACATGAATTATTTTAAAGAAAATAATACTTTCTATTCCATTTTTTTAAAAAAAATCCTGTGAAGCATGATAGTGGGGCCATTTTGTAGTCTCAGGACTTTAACAAGTTAGCATCATTGAGAAAACTGTTATTAGAAATTTCCACAAGATAATGTTATGATATCTGTGAGTCAAAGCTTAAGCTAATGTGGTTCACACATCATGACAAAAATCCTGGAGCATTTTAGGATGACCGAGTCCACACCTTGATTTTAATTCAAGATACTGGAAAGACCTGAAATGAACAGTTTATGGAAAACAGTCCAAAAATACGAATCAATTTAAGCAGTTTTGCAAAGAATAATGGACCATAGTGCCTCCAGACCAATATATGGGGTTCATCGACAGGTAAAAAAATATTAGTTTGAAATCTATTACACAGAGTACCATCATTACTAAATTAAAAGTTTTCCCTGCTTTCCCCAAAACAAGCAGTGAATCATAGGTGCATGTTGTATTTTTAACCAAATCTATATGTTGTGGGGGTTTTATTTTCAACCAAAATGTATTTATATATTAATATGACTTTGATGAAGCTCAGATCACATTGTAGGTGAAAATATGCAGGATATGCATTAATGCAAGATCTAAAAAGTTCAGTTTCTGTCATTCCCATAATCAAAGGACTTTTTAACATTTTACTCAGCTTTCCATCCTTCCAAGGTGGGTAAAATGAGAAACCAAATTGTTGGGAGTAATATGCTGACTCTGTAAACTGCTTAAAGAGGGCTGTAAAGCGGTATATGTTTAAGTGCTATAAATTGCTATTTATTTTAGTTCATTTAGAGACACATATCCTTCAAACTAACATAATCTTCCTAACTTCTCATGTGTGAAAGCTCTAGCTTTCTTGTCCTCTGCCTGTTTCAAACTTTATTCTTAGAAGTTCAGAAATTACCTGAATTATTGCAGGAAATTATTTTGAAAGATCCAGACAAGTAAAAGGTGGAAATCATTGAAACCAGTGGTGGGTTTCAATTTATTTTACTACTGGTTCACTCATGCGCATGTGCAGAAGCATCCGGGTGGGCGGGCAGAGCTTTCCGCCATTGCCACTACCCGTTTGCCCGATCTGGGGCAAACTGGCAGAAACCCACCTCTGACTGAAACTAACAGTTAAGTACATTAGAATAAGGTAAATTAAAAGCCAAATGCTTGAATCTGAGGGGATGCAGAACTTGCTTTGATTTTCTTTTAACAAAATGGGGCACTCTCCAGTTTATCAAGAAAGGTAGGAGCATATTAAATAAAACCACAATATTACTTGCAGAAGTGCAACAATATTAAAAGAAACTTCCCATGACACTGTACAGAAAACCAATTGATGGGTTAAGAAATGGAGGAAAGGCCCAGGTTAGCCAAGAAGAATTTGCTTTGAAATTTTTGGTATTTTTGGTATTTTTTGGTATTTATTGGACATTTATAGGCCGCCCTTTTCCCTGAGGGGACTCAGGGCGGCTTACAATCAAAAAGGAAGGGGAGTGTAAGACAATACAAAAGAAGTGTGAACAAAAGTAAATTAAACAGTAAAACTCAACATTCACTCAGCATTCGGGGGGGGGGGGGGTAAAAGTAAACTTATCCCCAGGCCTGACGGGCTAGCCAGTTCTTGAGGGCTGTGCGGAAGGCCTGGACAGTGGTGAGGGTACGAATCTCCACGGGGAGATTGTTCCATAGTGTCGGAGCCGCAACAGAGAAGGCTCTCCTCCGAGTAGTCGCCAGTCGGCACTGACTGGCGGATGGAATACGGAGGAGGCCAACTCTATGCGATCTGATGGGACGCAGGGAGGTGATTGGCAGAAGGCGGTCTCTCAAATAGCCAGATCCACTACCATGGAGCGCTTTATAGGTGGTGAGTAGGACCTTGAAGTGCACCCGGAGATCGACAGGTAGCCAGTGCAGCTCACGGAGGATCGGTGTTATGTGGGTGAACCGTGGTGCGCCCACGATCACTCGCGCGGCCGCATTCTGGACTAGCTGAAGTCTCCGGATGCTCTTCAAGGGCAGCCCCATGTAGAGCACATTACAGTATTCCAGCCTGGAGATCACAAGGGCTCGAGTGACTGTTGTGAGGGCCTCCCGATTCAGGTAGGGCCGCAACTGGCGCACCAGGCGAACCTGGGCAAATGCCCCCCTGGTCACAGCTGAGAGATGGTGGTCAAAAGTCAGCTGTGGATCCAGGAGGACTCCCAAGTTGCGGGCCCTTTCTGAGGGGTGTAAGTTTTATCCCCCCAGCCTGAGTGATGGTATGTTGGTCAAATTTTTGGGAGGGAAACACAACAGCCACTCGGTCTTGTCTGGGTTGAGTATCAGCTTGTTTGCTCTCATCCAGTCTTTTACGGCTTCTAGACCCCGGTTCATCACGTCCACCGCTTCATTGAGTTGGCACGGGGCGGACAGATACAACTGTGTATCGTCCGCATATTGGTGGTATTTTATCCCGTGCCTTCGGATGATCTCGCCCAGAGGTTTCATGTAAATGTTAAATAGTAGGGGGGATAGGACCGACCCCTGCGGCACCCCATAAGTTAGGGGCCTCAGGGACGATCTCTGCCCCCCCACCAACACCGACTGCGACCTGTCTGAGAGATAGGAGGAGAACCACTGCAAAACAGTGCCGCCCACCCCTATCTCCCGCAGTCATCGCAGAAGGATACCATGGTCGATGGTATCGAAAGCCGCTGAGAGGTCCAGGAGAACTAGGATGGAAGCATGGCCTCCATCCCTAGCTCTCCAGAGATCATCGGTCAATGCGACCAAAGCGGTTTCTGTGCTGTAACCGGGTCTGAAGCCAGACTGGAAGGGGTCAAGATAGTTAGCTTCCTCCAAGGTACGCTGAAGCTGGAGAGCCACCACCTTCTCAACAACCTTCCCTACAAAGGGGAGGTTGGAGACTGGACGATAGTTATTAAGAACAGCTGGATCCAAGGACGGTTTCTTCAGGAGGGGTCTCACCACCGCTGTCTTGAGCGCGGTGGGAAAGTACCCCTCCCGAAGAGAGGCGGTAACAACCGCCTGGATCCAGCCTCGTGTCACCTCACTGCTGTTGGCAACCAGCCAGGAGGGACACGGGTCCAGTATGCAGGTGGAGGCACTCACAGCTCGCATAGCCTTGTCCACATCCCCGGAGGCAACTTCCTGAAACTCAACCCAGAGATGGTTTGCCAAGTCTTCTCATTGTGTCTCGGCTGGATCTACTGGGGTGGAGTCCAGGTCCGCTCGAAACCAGGCAACTTTGTCCGCCAAGAACTGGACATACTCCTCAGCCTTACCCTGTAAGGAGTCCCCCGTCTCCCTCCTATTTAGGAGGGAGCGGGTTATCCTAAACAGGGCGGCTGGGCGGGACTCGGCGGACGCTACCAAGGAGGCAATATATGTTCTTTTTGCTGTTCTTAAAGTCCGAATATACTCCTTGGTGCATGCTGTTAAAAGTGCCCGTTTCGACTCGGACCTATCGGACCTCCACGAGTGCTCTAGGCGTCTCCTCCGGCGCTTTACCTCCCGGAGCTCCTCAGTGAACCAAGGAGGCCTCCGGGGGCCGCTGACCCGGAGGGGCCGTAGCGGCGCAATCCGGTCTAGAGACTCCGAAGCTGCCAAGTGCCAGGCAGCGACGAGGGTCTCCGCCGAACTGTGGGCGAGGGTATCAGGAATAACCCCAAGCTCCGTCTGGAACCTAACAGGATCCATCAGTCGCTTGGGGCGGAACCAGCTGGTCGGTTCCTCCTCCCTACGGTGGGGGTTTGGCCTCCAGAAGTCTAGCCTCAGTAGGTAGTGGTCTGACCACGACAGGGGTATGATCTCATTACCCCTCAGACCAAGATCGTAACTCCACTGCTCCGAGAGGAATACGAGGTCGAGCGTGTGACCCGCTGAGTGAGTTGGGCCTCGGATTACTTGAGTCAAGCCCATGGCTGTCATGGAAGCCATGAACTCCTGCGCTCCATCAGAGTGTTCACCGAGCGAAGGCAAGTTGAAGTCCCCCCAGAACTATAAGTCTAGGGAACTCAACTGCTAGCTCGGCTACTGACTCGAGGAGCGAGGGGAGGGCTGCTGCAACGCAGTTGGGAGGCAGGTACGTAAGCAGCAGGCCCACTTGACCCTTGAGGTCCAGCTTCACCAGCAGGGACTCACACCCGACAAGCTCCGGAGCAGGGCTCCTACGAGGTACTAAAGACTCCCGGACTACAATAGCCACACCGCCACCCCTTCCCTGGGCTCTCGGCTGGTGTAGCACCTGAAATCTGGCTGGGCACATCTCAACGAGGGGGACTCCTCCCTCCGTGCCCAGCCATGTTTCAGTAATACATGCCAGGTCTGCGCCCTCATCAGTTATCAAGTCCCGGATGAGGGGGGCCTTATGAACGACAGACCTGGCATTCAGCGACAGCAGCCTGAGACCAGGATCCTGAGTACTCGCGCCATCTGACCTTGGAGTGGGACTCCTAGGGCCGGAAGGAGGGATCTCTATGACACAGCGAGCCCTCCTTCCCCGATGATGGCCTGCCCTAAAGTCCCCGCCATATCTGCCTCTCCCTGTTATGACCGCAATGCTCCGACCCTCTCCCGTGGATATAGCCCCCCCAACCACCCCGGTGGCCCCCGCATACCCCGCCAGGTCCTCCGAATCACTCATACCCAAACTCTCACACAAACAGTCCTCACTGAAAAAGTTAAAACACCAATACAACTATATAATAATAAAAGTGAGATCATTCATATCATCTCAAGCAATCCCATGCACTCAACATACCGATTAAAAGAAATATAGGAAAAAGTCGCGCAGGTTCACAGCGTCTGTGTTAAGTTCGTAATAGTCCGGAGGTGCCTTCCACCTCTCCTGAGGAGGGTAGCACCTTAATGGGAGCTCCGCTAAGGAGACCAATATTGTCCAAGGGGGGGAGGGTGGGGGACAAGGTGGATCTGGGCAGCAGCTGTAACAGGGGGAGTCAAGGGGCTAACCATAGTGAAGAAAGTCTGATGGTTAAGTTCAATTCCAGCCATCCCCTTGATGTTATTTCCAGGTTAAGTCCTAGGGTGGGGAAAGAATATCTGTCTCTGATGGAAAAAGATAGGGGGGAGATGTTCTAATCACCAATCGCACTCTCCTTCAATTCCGTCCCCTCGAGCAGTTTCCTCCCTCACCAGTTCTCCTCCATCTCTATTATTCTATTATTCTGCTAATTTTCTGGAATGTTGAAGAGGATAAACAGATATGCTCACCTAGAACCTATTTTAACTTTTTCCAGAAGGGGACCTATATTGAAATATATCTAAGCAAAGCAATTGACAAAATGAGGGTGTCAAGAACGGTTTTTCAAGCCTAATGCATTTTAACTTGCCAATGAATGGGGGGGGGGAATGGGATAACAGAGATGGAATGTAGAGAATGTATGTAGAGATCCTGAGAGCTTGAGCCAGCAAGGTTACTGCTATAGGTGCTTGAGAAAGAGATGGACCATTCTCATAATAAAAGAGTGTCTCATAATTGGACAATGTGATCAACAAGGGTGGGAAGAAAGAAAAAGGATTGCGTTTTTTTTGTATTTGTGCAGGAAACCAGAGCTGGTTTCATTTCTTCTGTACCAAAATGGTGCATCCAATAAAGTTTTACTTTTGGGAATTCTTAATTCTCCCAAGAGTGTTTCCTTGTTTTGGGTTTGCTAATTGGACAGTTAATGGGTGGGGGGCACAATCCAAGTCATCAAGAGATGGATAAGGAGCATATGACCAACATAAATGAATTTAAGCCTCCAGGATCAAACCAATTACATTATAGGAACTTGCAGATTTCACCTTGGAGCTATTTTCTTTGATTTAGGAGAAATAATGGAGGTGAGGCATGGTGCTTACACTTTTAACAAGGGGAAACAAGACATTAATAAGTAATAACTATTACTTATTTTAACTTGATGTTAAAATTAAGCAATAATTTTGGATTATTTAGCAATTGATCTATCAACATTTAGAAAAGAATGCAGTGCATAGAGACAGCTACCATGAGTTTATCAATAAACTAGACAATCTGTGTCCCATTGATTTGTTTCAAAGATATTTCCTTACCAGATTCCTCAATGACTTCAACAATGACAGCACTTTTAATGTATTGCCTACACTGGAAAAGCTGAGATTGATTAAAAGGTATATCTGCCTTGAAAATAGGCCACGTTGAACTGTATAACACAGACAAAATCAGCATCGGAATAGTTTATGACATTTTGTATTATGTCATAAACTGCTTCGTGATGTTTATGTCATAAAATATTTCATACAATTTGCAAAATTTCAATTCCACAGGAGTAATGGATTCCTGGTTTTGAATACATTCTATAAGTTAGACCATTGGGGATACTTTTGTTCAAAAGGTTTCGCCCTATGATCTACCATTTTCCTCAGTTAAAAGATCCAGGAACCAGAGCTTTTTAATAGTAAATAAAGGTAAAGGTTCCCCTTGCAATATGTGCTAGTCGTTCTTGACTCTAGAGGGCTGTGCTCATCTCCGCTCCAAAGCCGAAGAGCCAGTGCTGTCCGAAGATGTCTCCGTGGTCATGTGGCCAGCATGACTAAACACTGAAGGTGCACGGAACGCTGTTACCTTCCCACCAAAGGTGGTTCCTATTTTTCTACTTGCATTTTTACATGCTTTTGAACTGCTAGGTTGGCAGAAGCTGGGACAAGTAACGGGAGCTCACTCCATTACGTGGCGCTAGGGATTCGAACCACCAAACTGCCAACCTTTCTGATCGATAAGCTCAGCATCTTAGCCATTGACCCACCGCGTCCCCATTTAATAGTAAATAGATTGTACCTAATTAGCCCAATTTCCTTTTCATAGAGTGAACAGTTTAAATAGCTATGGAATGTGGTGGTCAATCCTCTGTATTTGTATTGACCAGATCTCATGCAGAACATTGCAAATGGCTTTGGACACTGCATAAAGGAAAGATATTGAAAACTGAAGGGTATCCAGAGGAAAGCCATCAAGATGATCAGGAGACTGGAAGGAAAAAATATATAATGAACAGTTGGGAAGAACTGGGTATACTTGGCCTGAAGATGAGAAGCCTAATAGGAGACATGGGGCAGAACTGTTTTGAAAGACAGATAAGAAACACTATATTTATATTACAAATAAGTAGCTTTTGACTAGACTTGGAAAAAAGATCCCATTAGTAAATGTTTCTGAACAATAAACAGGATTGTTCAAGAAGTAGTAAACTTCTTTCACTCAAGGATGGGGTGGGGATGTTAAAAATAATTTGAATAGCCATTTGTTAATGGAATATTGTAGTAGTGGATTCTTGTAAGGCGTAGAAACTCGGATAGGATGATCTCCAAGATCATATCCAGTGCTTACATTTACAAATGCATAATTCTCTACTTTTCTGTTATATTACTTCCATGGGAGCAAGTCTACTTGCTGAGTTAGGACATGGGAAATAATTTAAAATCTCAAAATATTGTAGCAAATATTTTTCTATGGGGTAAGGAGAACACAGCCAATATTCAGCTGATAGCAGGCCAGTTTCATACTGCATTAAAAAGAAAAAAAGAGAAGTTTCTTGTTAAATGTGGCTCTAAAACTGCTGAATGAAATTACTGGTAGTATTCTTCACTTAACGAATCTAATTTGGACCGGCAATTATGATGCTAAGCAAAGCAGTTGTTAAGTGGAAAAATGACTGCAATTGTGCTTTCTGAGTGAAAAAGACAGACTCCTATATTCAGTTTTACATCAACTTTTTTTTTTGCCTCCTAACCACTTTCCAGTCCTTTGGCATGGTTGAATGCCTGTTTACTATCTTGTACACATTGAAAAAATGGGATTGTACAGGCAGTCTAGGACTGGTAGCTACAGGAGTATTGCACAAACAAGCTCTCTTATAATTCCATCCTTTCCAATTTCTTCATTCTGTGAGAAGGTGAGAAACAGTCAGGCAAAGGAGAGATTGTCTACAGACATTGCTTCTTCCTCACCTTGTCGAGTGAAGAGATTGGAGAGGAAGGAAGTGTAAGAATATAATCTGTTTGCAAGCTGTCTGCTGCTCCTAGCTCCAAGAGGATGACACAACTGCATCACTCTTGATAAATAGAACAACCTATTCTGTTACAATCCCTTTGAAGGAAAAAAAACCCCAGGACAACATATACTGACTGAAATGGTGATCGTGTAATTAAGGGACATTGTGGAGGTTGTAAATTGGCCATAAACTTATTTTTTCAGCAACATCATAATTTTGCTGGCAAAGTTGGCAAGGAAGGACTATCTGTAATTATCAGGAAGTCAGCTTTTTCCTTAACTTTTAAATGAACAAGATGTAATGTGTTTTATTATGCATTTTTAATTTAGTTTAGTTAATTGTCATTGCATCTCATACAATGAAATTAAATGCTATCTTCAGTGTACATAACTATAAAAATAAAACACAAATACATATCCTTCACATTCTACACAACTAAACTGAAAACTCCTGATATTGCATTAATATTGCATTATACAGTAGAATTCAATAAGGTTAATAACAAGGGATAGAAGCTGCTTTTCAGCCTATTTGTCCTTGTTTTTATTAACTTGTACCATCTGCCAGATGGTAACAGTTCAAAGCAAGAGTGCCCAAGATGAGATGGATCTTTAAGAATGTTTTGAATGTTCTTAAGGCAGAGGGAGCTATAAAGCTCTTCCATAGAGGGGAAAGGCAACTAATGATCCTCTGGGCAATGACATTTACCTCTGGAGGGTTATCCTACCTGCCACTGTGCAATTGGCAAACCATACACAGGTGCAGTTAGTTAAAATACTCTCTATGTATTGAGTGTACTGCAAATACCAGACTTTCTAAAAATCAAACAAAAGCAATTCTGGTTTAAGTGGCATTTAGAGAAAAGAATTAACTGGGAGATAACTCTTGGGATGACTTCAATTCCCTTCAACCACATGGTAATATCTGGAGATAAAAATAAGTAACTTTGCAATTATATTCTCTGAGCTGTATATATCCCTGCAATCTCTTCCTGATAAGTTCAGTTGCCCTGCATCTCACAGTGCCATTTCCTGGATAAGTCAGATGTCATGGAATATATGGCTATCAGGTGATTTTAAATTATTATCATTCAGCACTCAAGGAATGAATTTGCTTTATAGAAAGAATACAGATGGACATAGGTTAATTTGGAGTGATTAGTAACCTTTAGTTTTCTGAAGTTAATAATTTAAAAGCATTATTTAAACATGATTCATTTACAATAAAACATTCAAAGTACTTTCTATCTTCATCACTTACTAATGTAAATTGGTCATAGATTTGCATTAGATCCTCCATTCTGTATTGTTCTAGCACCACAAAGTTTTCCAGGTTCCCACTTATCTTCCGTGCACAGTCTAGGCAATTTACAACATAGGTTTTTTGAGAATTACTCTCATTTGTAACATAAAGCAAATTGAAGACTTCTACCTGTTGAATTACAAAAAGGTGATAAAACTAATGTTAAAATAGTAGACAAAGATATAGGGGAAATCACAGCAATTTAGGATGGACTTACAAAGACAAGGCATCACTTTCATAGAAAATAAACATACTACCATCTAAATGAGAAAAGCAGGAGCTGTAAAGGGTGTGTGTATGTGTGCGCGCGCACACGTGTGTGTGTTTAGGGATAGAAACCTATGCTCTGAATTAATAGTATTCTTCCTTTAGCCTCTGGTGATCCAAATCCTCCAAAAAATTTAATCAGCGCTCATAAAGAACATTCCATTATTTTTCTGAAAATGTAGTTTTAGTTTTAAGACTTTTTTCTGCCATCACCAGATATCTTGATAATAAACTTGAGAACTGAAATAAAATAAAAATATTTACAATTTTAATATATGAAAACACTTTTACTTCTCTCAAATATTCTTCAAAATCTTAATAAAGGAAAAGATTTCTCCATGCTGTATAATTAAAATTTCTGTACTGAAGTTTAGAAATACCTGCAACACCAAGATACTTTGGGGGTGGTACTAAGAGGTGCTATTTTCACAATTAAAAGAAGAAGTCTTCTTACTAATCTAATATTTTGTGGAAATAGATTAGTAATGCACTTATCAGGTTATCATCATGCCTATGTTTATGGATCAGCTACAGTTACTTTTAATATATGAAACATTATGATTTGTAGATAACATAATCTGGTACTTTATTAAGTACTTAAGTCTTTGTTTTTAAAAGGAGAAAAATCTTGGAAATTTCATTTTTCTACTTAGGATTCAGCAATACGGCACCAAAATGCTACTAGGTAATGTCTACTGTTACTTCCTTATCCATCCCCCAAATTAAATAAATTTAATAAAAATGGTCAGAATGTAATGAGGTGTTCCAAACCTTACAAGATTTCTATGTCCTTCAAGGAGATCTTGGCCATGCAACTTTTTTTAAAAAAGGTATTTTTAATTTTGTGCTGTTCATAACTTTTTCTGAAATTATGCAAAAGGTTTTTTGTATTCTGTTTTAGATTCACCTGATGAGTTTCTATATTTGTTCATCAAAGCATGCTTTTCACAGTTCAGAGAACATAGATGTGAGATTAGTTTTATAATAAATTACTACATGAGATTTACTGGCATTGTTTCTTATACTTCACTAAGTGAGTGAAGTATTGGATTTTTCTAGTGAATTGAATTCACTTTCCAGTTAATACAAAATAGTGAAATGTTTGCTTAAAACAGGGACTTGAATGATGGCTTGAAGCCAGATTTGGTGACAGGGAGAGGTTAAAGAATAATGGGTAGCCAAAGGCTCCTATTTTTATTTCCTTTCTCCCTTCAAAAAATGGAATAACTGCACCACCCAAAATCTGTTAGTTTGGGTGTAAAATATCCTCAATATGATTTAGCAGTATTCTGGGTTTGTTTTGCAAAGTGGGTTGTTACTTTTGCTTTATAGGAATTTGTAATTCAACAATGAAGAAAGGTTTTGCTATATCTAAGCTTAAATGTAGAAAAGGTATATACAAGCATACTGTATATGCACTTATCTACTGCATTTCTTTTCAGTGACAAGCTGAGGGATTTTATTTCCCACTTATTTAACTATTTCATGTTATTAGGCTCTTTTTCAGACATTTTCTGTTAAATGTCTTAGAACTTATTGATTAAAGGCTACAATGAACTTCCCCCCACCCCCAAAAATTAAAGTATTTGTATGATCTGTAATTTATATGCTAAAAATGGTCTATGATTTCATTTGTGACCTCATAAAAATGAAAAACTGTATAAAGGAACTCATAAAAATGTGTTACTACTTACTTCAAAATGTACATCTTTTTATACCTTGCATTAAATAGAAACTTTTGATATTTAACATCACACCTAGAAAAATAATTTGTTACAGCTAGGTCCGAAGAAGAACATTTTACATGAAAATGAGTAGGTTAAAGAAGAGTTTAAAATTACCACCATCTACAGAGAATACAAGAGAAATTAGTAAAAGCTTTTAAGAATATGTTTTCAAAAGAAATTCAAGGAATATTAAACCACAGCACACGTATATTTACTAACCTCACATATGTTACAATAATGAGCTGGTTCTTCTTTTGTTCTCCCATGCCATACAATCTCCTTTCCTGCAGCAATTAGAGCTTCCCTCAAAGTCTGACATTGCTTGAGAGTTCTCAACAGGCAATACCTTAAATATTAATTAATTTAATTAATTAGTTTAAAAATATGGAATGTGATTATATGAATTTGATTTTGAGCATTCACAAATATTCCACAAGAATCTTTGGATTAGATGATCTCATTTTTCAAATCTATGCAATCTTCTCCACTGCACATACCCATCTTCACTTTTCCTCCTTATTTATCTTGTGATGGGATAGCAAAAACATTAATATCTCTTTCTGTTCCAATTCCTCTATCGGGATCCATAGAAATACACTAAAGTAGCACCATTGCAGTTGTGTAGCCATTCTTGAAAAATATAGTCCTCTAGTACTCTCAAGATATTTATTAGAACTAAGAAGTTCCTGTCTTCTAAGTTTGATGTCATCGAAACGGAGGAAAGAAGAAATATTTCTGTTGCGATAACCACATCTTCTCTGGCACAATTAGAAAAAAATAATAGGGTGGTGATTTAGACTATTTAGACTCTAAATAGTTGCATTCACTTCATTTTCTTTTTACTCTTCAATCCTCCCTTTTCTGTGAGAACTGGAGATTAACATAAATCTTCACTGTACCTCATAAGTTTAATTTCACTTGGTTATTAAACTCTAAATAGTAAAGTACTATTATTTTATCTGTTCTTTATATATTTTATTTTATTTATATTTTATTTCTTTAAAATATTGTTGGGCTGCATTTAAATTTTTGTTTAAATGTATTAATGCCAGTTTAATTGGGCTAAATCATAAACAATTTGATCAATGAATTCATTCCTTTCTTATTCTTGTATCAACAATCAGCTTTACAAATGATTTGTATTTTGCTACATTTATGTAGTCATTTGGAAAATAATGTAATCATTTACTATACAGCAACTCCTTTAAATACCTGGTAACTAAGTGGAATTAGGTAGTAATAAAAAGGAAGAGGAAATTGTGCACTATATTAGCAATGGCTTCTAGAAAAGATTCAGCAAAAACTTCTCATCTTTCTTCACAATGCATACATTTGAAGGCATGAAAAAGAATGTAATATAGCTTTGACGCTTTAAAGTAGTATCACATTCACTTCCTCATCAGTACAAGATTATACATATATAGCTACCATGCCCTCCCCCACTATGATCCACAGTACAATATTAGAAGTGATTAGAAATTTGAAGCAAGAAAGGCCTTTTAGATTTGGTATGAAAAAATAGGACAAAAATGTGTTGGATGTATTCACTGAATTGAGTTATTTGTAAATAATTAAGGTGGGATACAATAAATAAATAATCAATCAATCTGTTGACAGCTCTTTAAGCCACACCTTTTCCTGGATTTACCATAGCAGAATGGTCCTAGAAAAATGCATGTGTTAAGAAATTCCAATAGGTGTAGCAAGCTGGATTCAAAGCACCTTTCCCACTTTAGATCCATATATTGCTTATTACTATATTACATATTACTATATAGCAAGTTAGTTACAGTTACTCATATACAATACTTAATCCAAATGAGCAAAAATATTAAATATTGCCAGGGTTTTCATCTTTTAATATAAAGTGAAGCATTCAGCAATTGCTATTGCAAAGCCAATAATCAAGAGATGATTTATTGCTCTTTATCAGAATACTAGATATACTGTAGTATCCTTGTTTTAATTAAGTATAAAGCAGTAGATGATATATATTTCCAAAATTGTCCTTTACAAATCAGCTACATTTAACAGTAGTAATAAGCTTTCTTCAATATTTATATTTCTGCACAAGCACCCGTAATTTGTTTCATTTAGAGATTTGTTCTTTCTACAAATAATAATTTACTAAGTAAATATATATATTGACTTACTTGATCATTTCAAAAAGCTTTGGATCTGGTACTTTGATATTTCGTGCTATGTTCCAAGAAAGATGAACCATAGGTACTACTGACTTCACACTTTGCAATTTATTCCATTCGTACCGTTCCACAGCTAATTTATATTGACAAGCTATAATGAAAATGAAAAATATGTGGATCACTTTGTTATAATGATTGTTCCATCCATCAATGAAAAAATCTAGTCATTAGCTATTTGAAACATTCTATAAAATCACTTGGCCAAAATTCTTGATTGTGTATGCCAGGGGTCTGCAACCTTAAACACTCAAAGAGCCATTTGGACCAGTTTCCCTCAGAAAAGAAAACACAGCTAGCCACAAAACCTGGGTGGGTGTGGCCAACTTGACATCACTCCCACCCAGTCACATAACCTCCCAGCCATGCCTACTGTAAGGACCTGCCTCATCCCCCCCTCTTCAAAAAAAAAAGCATAGACTCTTGACAACCTGGTATTTCAAAAGGAATCTTTTACTGAAAAGGAGTGAAAGCAAATCAACATTGAAAGCAGGCTCTGGGACCCTCGGGCTATACAATCCATGATAAAGGGACTTAGGAACCCCGCCTACTGTGGATTCCCACCAATCCACAGATGTGAAGTTGTTTTTGTACCGGCCTCTCAGAAACACAGATAAGCAGGAATTCTCAAGGATCATGTTCCCGAGTTTTAAACTGTATGCCTCCCCACCCCCTTTGCATCCTGCAAGGCGCCAGGCAATGGGTTATAAATCAGGCAAAAGGTTATATAAACATGCAAGGCAAGACATAGAAAGGAAAAAGAACAAAATGCATCAAATCCACCCCCCACCCTATTCGTCCACCGAAGAATGGCAGATACACGGATCTGACACTTCCTTTCTGTAGGAAACGGGTTTCTCTCTCCATGTGTGTGTCTCTCTCCATCTTTCTCTCTCTGTCTCATCTATCCCTCCCTCCATTTACCTATCCATCAATCCATCCATCCATCTATCCCTCCATCCCTCAATCCAACCATCTATCTATCCCTCCATCTATCTATATTCATCCATCCATCTATCCCACCATCCATCCCTGCATCCCTCATCTACCTATTTATCCCTCCATCTATCTATCCCTTCATCTCTGCATCTATCTATCCCTTCATCTCTGCATCTATCTATCCATCCCTCCATCTCTGCATCCATCCTTGCATCCCTCCTCCCTCTATCTATCCCTCCACTCCTCCATTTATCTATCTATCCCTCCCTCCATCTATCTATCTCCCTGCATTCATCTTACCTCTATCCCTCCATCTTTGCATCCATCCTTGCATCCCTCCTCCATCTATCCTTGCAGCCCTCCCTCTATTTATCTATCTATCCATCCCTGCATTCATCTACCTATCTACCCACCCATTTATCTCCCATCTCTGCATCCCTCCCTTCCTCTATCTATCCATCTCTATCCTTCCACCCCTCTATGCATGCATGCATCCATCTTTCTATCCCTCCATCACTGGATCCCTCCCTCCCTTTATATATCTATCCCTCCCTCCATCTATCTATCCATCCCTGCATTCATCTTACCTTTATCCCTCCATCCATCTCTGCATCCATCCTCCCTCTACCCCTCCATCTCTGCATCCCTCCCTCCATTTATCTATCCCTCCCCCTCCATCTATCTATCCATCCCTGCATTCATCTACCTATATATCCAGCCATTTATCCCCCATCACTGCATCCATCCCTTCCTCTATTTATCTATCCCTCCATCTATCTATCCATCCCTGCATTCATCTACCTATCTATCTCCCCCCCCCCATCTATCCCTCCCTCCATCCATCTGTCCTCTCTTGCCCAGGTTCACATATTGTGTGAATCTACCCACTTGGGCTGTGGAGGGGGAGTGAAGGCTGGCAGTAAAAGCCAAATGTTGGAGATCCATGCAATATAAGGCAACTCCAACCTGGATCCTGTCGGGGAGAAAACCCCCCTTGCCTCTCCCTCTCTCTCCCTTGTTGGGGACCCGGGCAGCCTGAATGCAGCTCCCATCTTGGAGGTGGACAGCAAGCAAACAAATGTAGCTTTCCAATTGGGAGGCGGCAGGGCAGAGCCCCGCCTCCAGCTGGTGAGAGCAGAGCTGGCAGCGCATGCACCTTCCCTGCCGCTTCGCTGGCTGGGAGGGATGCATGAGTGAAATGGTTGGAGCCGCTCTCGGTGGAGTTTGAAAAGCAGGCTTAGCAGTGCTGTGGAGGGGTCAGGAGGGTATGCACGTGCAGGGAGACCTTCCTCAAGCGAGCAGCTGGGCATGGCCAAAGGGCAGCGAAGGTGGCCGCTTGCTTGAGGAGGCTCTTCCTATGCTTGCGCATCCTCCTGCCCCCGCCACAGCCAGCCAGGGGGGGGGGAGAGAGAGAAACACACACGGGGACATAGAGAGAGGGGGGAAACTGGCTGACGGGTGAGCATTTGGTGAGAGTGCTTTGGCTTTCTCCGAGCCTGACCTGGGGTGGGCATGCAAGGTTTGGTGGGGCCAGCCCCCTTTTCCCGCTGTCCTGAGCTTCTTAAAACCACAGCTGGGAGCTGCGGGCCCATCACACTTTTCAATGTCTCCTCCTCCTGGATCTCATTCTCACCCCAGCAGCAGCCCTCGTGTTAGCGAGGCCAGCGTAGATCGCAGCCGGGTCGGACCACTGTCTTGGGGCGGAGAGCAGGTTGTGCATCTCCCCAAACGCCTGAGGCATGCCCAGCATCAAGAAAGGCTGGAAGAAGCTCCAAGAGAAGTGAGCGCCGGAGAATAAGCCCTGGCCGCTTCTCCTTCCTCCGCCGTCACCCTTATCTTCTCAAGCCAGACAAGGGAGGCGAGGGAGAGAGGTGGAGCAAGCCAGTGATGGGACAGGAAGCTGCAGCAGAGGGCCCAAAGAGCCGCATGTGGCTCTGGAGCCGTGGGTTGCTGACCCCTGGTATATGCCAAATAAAATGTCAAAGACACAAGTGAACATTTACAGTGAGGCATTTTAATTAGTTTTTAGTTTACTTTATTGTCATTGCACATGGTACAACAAAATTAAATGCCGTCTTCAGTGTACAAGTTTTTGTTCACATAAAGGCTTAAACTTCCCCCTTTGCTCTTGCCAGATTCACTATTCCTGTTCTGCCGGTGAGCTATGTAGCCTTCCAACTCAACAGCTGCATCCAGAATGAGTGAATGAAGCCAAGTTTCTGTGATTAGCAAAACACAGCAGTTCTTGATGTATTTAGTCTTTGCAATATGTATATCCTTAATTCATCTATTTTAACAAAGGAGATCTTGCATTGGTAAGAAATATACTTAGAATTGAAGGCTTGTGTGGAAACCTACTCAGCTTAAAAAGAATGCCTGCACGACATATTAAAGGCAAATAAAATGAAATTTCAAAATATGAGTTATCAAAAAAAATCTAAACAGGGCCTTTTGTGACAAAACCATATTGACAAAACCATACGTTGGGTTTAAGTACCAATAACACAGAATATGGTTGGAAGAGACCTTGGAGGTCTTCTAGATGCAAGAGATCTATACCATTCTTGGCAAATGACCATCCACTTTCTTCTTGAAAATTCCCAGTGATGGTGCACCCACAACTTTTGGAAGCAAGCTGTTCCACTGATTAATTGTTCTGACTGTCAGGAACTTTATCTTTAATTCTAGGTTAGACATCTCTTTAATGATCTTTTACCTGCTAATTCTTGCCCTCAGGTGCTTTGGAGAATAGGTCAACCTCTTCTTCTCTGACAGTGCCTCACTACCTTCAAGTGCTGGAAAACTGCATTCATATTTTCCCTACTCTTTTTCTTTGTTACACTAGATATACCTGGTTCCCTCAATCATTAATTCATAAATTCCAGATCCCCTATCATCTTTGTTGCTGTTCTCTGCACTCTTTCTAGTATCTGATTTTTTATTTTTGCTTGATTTTTTTTCTTGTTTCTCACACATTGAAAGAAAAATATTTTACGTATTTGTTGCAAATCTTAGTTCATTCTGAGTCTCAGCTTTCCTGATTCATCCTGGGCTATTTAGTGGTATTCTGTTTTAGTTTTATGTCCCTCTTTCCATTTTTAACATTTCTCCTTTTTTCCTTTCCGTTTGTCAAGGAGCTCTTTATGCAACCATGCTGGCTTCATCTGGGGCCTCCAGTTTTCCCCCCTCTGTGGTATTATGTTATATTGGGCTTTTATACTTTCATTTTCCAGAATTTCCCAAGCACCTCATTTTCTCCTTCCCTTTAGGTTTTCTATCATGGAATTTTTCCTGAAGTCTTAGTTCGTTGAAGTCATCTCTCCTAAAGTCTAAGACAGTAGTTTCACTTAGTTCAATTAGTTGTGCCTGCATTATGTTGAATTCCAGTATGATATGGTCACTTTTCCCCACAGTTCCCACAACTTCAATCCACTCCATCATTTCATCTCTGTTAGTATTAAATCCAGTACAGCTGACCCTCTAGCTCCCTCCTTTACTTTTTAGATGACAAAGTTGTCAGCTAGGCTGTTAAGAGCCTGTTTGATCACACACATACTGCAGAGCTTGTCTCACAGTTGATGTCAGGGTACTTAAAAGTCCCCCTGCACACCTTACCTAATTGATTAGCAAAAAGTTCATCTATTGCCGCTGGTTGGTTGTGTGACCTGTAGTATAGTACTTATAGCAATGTGATTCTTTTTTCGTTTTACATTAACCCATATTCAAGAAGACTCTCATCCTTGGTTTTATACATTTCTGTAGAGGTGTAGTGATTTCTTACATATAATGCAACTCCACTTCCTTTTTTTAAAGGCTTGTTTCCTTTGAACAGAAAGTGCTTAATTTTAACATAGAATTTTAAACTAAGCCACATGAATGCTTTCACATGACAGATCATAAAACCCATGACTTGGAATCAGAAAACATACTGGTAAGTTCACATATCACGCTTGAAGTTTGATTTTAGTTTAGTTTAGCATGTTTGTGAATTTAATTACTATTTTATGCAAATTATGGCATATGTGTTTTTATGCTTTGTGTATGCCGAGCATTATTTATTCAAGAAATCACAATTAACCAGCCATACCTTAGTAAGGTATGTGAACCCAGTCACAATGTGCCTCCACTAGTCCTCCTGCACCTGCTTAATAAGACTTGAAAAGTTGCCATGGGAACTAATGGCTAAAAGTTTCCTTTGAATTAGGATTGACAATTATCACTCAATTGAAATTCACTTATTCACTTATAATTGACATAAAAGTGGTTCAAAGCTGATGTCAAGGGCAAATCATAGTCTGAGAAACAAGAAAATATTCATCTGGGTCAAGTGAAAAAACAAATGAAGGAGGAAACAGCGTATTTCTGATCATTAAAATCATAATTTAGAAGGACACGGTGCTGAATATAGTTTATGATATTCTGTTCACTACTTGCTCAACCTCTAACACTTCCACATATTTTCTATTAAAATGTATTACTTTGCAAAAATATTTTAATATCATTCTAATGATTAATTCTCTTACAATGAGTTTGGTTTCTTCTGGGTGTTTTTTAAAATGGTTGTTAAGATATCAAATTATCTTATGCATTACTATAATTTCTAGTGCTACAGTTCAGTCTAATCTTGTGACTTGTAAACATATTATATATCTGTTAGAAGTTGAAAGTTCAGAAATATTTCTAAATCATTTTCCAATTGTAAGATATATCAATATCCTACCTGTAAGAGGGCCAACATTCCAGGCAATATTATTACACCAGCCAACAGCCTGAACCCAATGAACAGTTCCAGCATTTATCCACACTAGATCTCCAGGTCGTTGAATAAACCTATAAACTGGAACATTGGCTTCATACAAATCTTCCAGATTAGGCCACCAAGAACCCATTAGAAAATTCATATTGTTTCTGTAAAAGAAGAATGAATATTTGGAAAAGTTTACTTATACACAAATGCTTGCTTATGCTCAAAAGAATATTAGACTAGGAACCTCTTGCTTTATCACATGTGATCCATCTAATCTAAATATTGGCAGCAAAGTATAAGAAGCTGCTTTCTAAGAAATTACAAGGAATATGGCATAAGAGTATTTTGTGCTGGTTAAATAGATTCTAGCTAGGATGGTAACTTTTATCTACACTTGTATACCAATATTGTCATTACCTTAGAAGTTGCATAAAGATAGAAGAAAAACATAGGAGACAATGACAAGCATAACAAATATAATTAAAAAAAGAACTGTTTTAAAGAAGATTAATCTATTGAAAGATCAATTGAGGGATCACTAGAACATTTTCTGCTATATGTTTTCTATGTTTTTATATTTTAATATTCCTTCACATTTTTAATTAAAGGTCTTAATCAGAGGTGGGTTGCTGCTGGTTTGGCCCAGATCGGCCAAACCAGTAGTAGTGGCAGCAGAAGGCTCTGCCCATCTGCCTGGATGCTTCAGTGCATAAGCGCGAGCATGCATGGGAGCCCACGTGGGAGCGCGCCTGAACTGGTAGTAAAAAAATTAGAAACCCACCTCTGGTCTTAATATTTATGTTGTCAATTCCTTTTAGAATTTTGGCCTGCCACACTTTCTCTTATTTCATTATGCTGTTTCATTAGTATAGTTGATCAGAGGGAGGAATAGAAAGGAGTAGGATTGTGGAATGTGTTGTTGTCATTCTTTTCTAGAAGACCAAGGTCATCTTTTGTCTCCACACTTTTACACCTGACCTTTGGAAGCAGCTGGGTGGAGATGACAGCGTGGAAGAAGATTGGACCATGTGATGGATTTGTGGGTGTGGGGACAAGATCATGAACTTTTAACTGGGTGGAATCCCAGGAAGCTCTTAGAATTGGGATTTCACAGATGTGTTATATGTCTGATTTATTAAATTGGAACTTTAAGGATCGTTTTGCCTTGGAGTCTGATTTAATTCTACATGATACTTGGAACGCTGACATTGTATTTAAATTTATTTATATGACTGGGTATGATAAAATCATTGTCTGAAGGAGAGGAGGATCTCTAGGGGGTTTATTTGGGATTTCTGAGAATTATAGTCTGGCTCCACCTGGAGTATTATCACTTTATCATCTCTGTTTTAGAGAAAGATACACAGAGAGAATTCAACACTTACTTTTCACAGAAGTCATTCATGACACCCCAGTAATTTTCTGGAACAACAAACCATTCACAATCACCTGGGCCTATATTTATATTGACTGAGCAAAAATTGTTATTTTCCTGATGACCTAAAATTAAAACAAAATAAGTGAAGAATTATAATCACAATATAAACAATAAGGACCAATATATACATAGGAAAACAACAGAATTTTAAAGATATCAGTGTAAATTTTCATAACACTATTCTTGTTTGAAATGATATGTTTATTCAAAGCAGTGCAAAGAATGAAGGAGAAGCAAAGTCCTCCACAAATGAAACAAAAAGAAAAATAAAGAAGGAATACAAGTGTAAGTTTATACTATTGTCATCTTGGTGGTGCTTACTGTGTTTCCCTGAAAATAAGACCTAGCCTGATTTTTAAGCATGCACTCCCAAAATAAGTCCTAGTTAAGAGTCCATTCACTCCATCCCATTGTCTGTTTTTGTTTGCCTACGGCCACAATGGACCAAAACGGGTGGCCGCACGGCACATCCAGCAGTTCAGATCAAATACCTTCCGTGTGCTGGATTGTTCCATTTTTAGAAGGGGAAAGCTGGCATGGCCGTAACTGAAGAACCGGGGAGAGGTGCAGGCAGTGAGGTGGGAGTGAGGCAGGGGTCAGGGATCAGCCCCCCACCAGGCTGAAGCAGAAGAAAGAGGGAGGAAGGCACCTAAAGTGCATTGGCCTGTGTGCCTCGAATCAGTTGCAGTGTGCTGCTGTCACCGGCCTGCTAGATTGCTGCACCGCTGTCTATGTGAAAAAATAAGAGATCTCCCTTCCCCCCCTCCCCCGGAAGAAAATAAGACCGAATCATATTTTCAGAGAAACTTCGTAGATATTACAGCAGATATGGAGAGGTAGGGATTGAATCACAATTTTTCTACCAAAAAATAGGCTTTGAAGTAGTAATAAAAAAGGGAGAGGTGGCACTAAATAGTATATTTGAAGGTAGTTTTATAAATTAAAAACAGACAAGGAAGAAAGTTGACTTCAATATGCATTTCAGCATCTTTTCTAATTGCTCACAATCCATTTGGCTGTACGAAGTGTAGTCTTAAGCATTTCAATGTTCACTTCCTGACCTTCCATGTAGCAGGCGAAGTGTGCACATTCCATCATTCAAGGAATTTGCTACTTTTCACTCCACTAACTCTAGCAGGCTCTTGGTTTCTGCCACTTTGGGGCATCTTCCCTTCTTTAGCCAACTATCAGCTTAAAACTTTATGTTCTCAGGTTCAGATCTTGTATTTGGCTTCCCATCCGTGCACCCCAAATGGGAGACGGTTGTTTGTCTGTAGTTCATATCTGTGTAATTTAATTGACCTATATGGGTTCTGGCTCTTCATCTCTGACCACAGTTCTTCTAACAACCATGCTACCTCCTTTTCCACTGACCTTTTTCTTTTTTTCCCCTAGCTGTGGGTGCACAGGTAGCTTACATTCTTCCTTTCTCTGATTATGACAAAGGGGAAGAGTCTAGAAACAATAAAGTCTCATTCTTTCTCTCCTCCAAATTCAAGGGATCTGGAGGAAATCTCCAGAAAGTAAGCGTAAGATGAAAAAGCTTGACTACATAAACTATAAATACTTAACAAAGTCTAGATCAGTGATGGCTAACTTTTTTGTTGTTGGGTGCCAAAAATGCAAGGGAATATGTGCGATAGCATCAGCGTGTGCAGGTATCCATAATGCAAACTGCTTCCCCACATGCTCATGGATGCCCAAACACTCATGCTCCCCCCCCACGCATGCTGCACTGCTCGCCTCCAAGCTGAGCTTGGTATTTCCTCCAGGTTTTTTTTCCTCCAGGGGTCCAGGGCAGGCTATTTTCACCCTCCCCAGGCTCCAGGAAAGCCTGTTTTTGCCCTCCCCAGGCTCTGGAGGCTTTCCTGAAGCCTGGGGAGGGTGAAAACAGCTTTCCCTGGCCCTCCGGAGGCTTTCTGGAAGCCAGAAACAGATTGTTTCCTAACTTTCAGTAGGCCCGTTGGGCTCGTTTTCTGCCCTCCCCAGGCACTGGAGGCTTTCCTGAAGCCTGGGAAGGGCGAAAACGGCCTCCCCCAGCATTCCAGAAGGCCGAAAATCAGCTTGCTGGTGCGCACATGCGCTGCTGGAGCTGACAGCTCATGTGCCAGCAGATATGGCTCCGTGTGCCACCTGTGGCACCCGTGCCATAGGTTTGCCATCACAGGTATAAGTAGTGTATAATAAAACATAACATAATGCATTTATAAAGAATTACCACGTTTCTAAATAAAAACTAATGACAACAACTGTATCCCTGGTTATCCAATAATAGAGCATCAAAAAGCTATTTAAGAAGAAACACTTTAATGCCTTCTTGAATCCCAAGAATGAAGGGGGAAGGGTGAACCCAGTGTATTCTATCGTGTAGAACCACACAGAAGATCTCCCATTTGATCTATGCCTCATCCCCTCTTATGGTAGCAGAATCTTAAATTGGATCTCTGCATGCATTCTCAGAAAACAGCAAAATGTTGGAAAAGGTAGCGTATGTCTCTTCTTAAGAACATTGAGCCAGAAGGGAGAAGATTTGTATCACACATCTTATCATGCAAAATCACTCCCAAGTCTTAAACTCTCTCCAAGTTGTTGTTGTTGTTTTTTTTTTGAATAAGGGTGGATGGAGAACATATATTAGGAGACTAATGGTTAGTTTCTGTGAGAACAGCCTGTTGGACTACATGGACTAAGAGTCAAATCCAGCAGGGCATTGCTTATGTCATGAAGTCTAGTCATGAAGACTAGTCATTGTCTACAGCTAACCAGAATCCCCTTCTAGTGTCAATACAACCCAATGTTTTTCTGAAATGAAGCTAAAATTCATTCTACTAATGTTTTCTCCTCCAACTCCTGAAATGGAGCATGTACTTTGCATAACCTACCTGGTGTTCTGCTGCCTGGGACTTTCATATACAACTGAACTGTATTCATTCCTAAGACTGTATGACCAACATGACTAAGAAGGTTTCCTGCTGATACTACTCGCACGAAAGCAGGAAGCTTTGTAAGTTCATGTAGCTGTAGCTTCCATCTGTTACAAAACAGCAAATGAATTGGTTATATAATATTTTGGGGAACACAAAGCATTTTTATTTCCTGAATAGTTTTTAATAACTGTATATAATTACAGTAAAAATCTAAAGGAACCTTAAGCATACCAGTTGGAACCCATGAGAAAACTAAGAGCAACCAAGTGTAATAATGACAATTGAAAGGAAGAATGACATAGGTGAGTGAAAGAGAAAATTATTAAGTTGTTACAATGTATTAAAGCAACTTGTCCAAAACAAGTGTTCAAAATGAGCATACAAATCAGACACATATAAATCAAATTTAATTAATAATTCTTAAGCCATCATCTACATATATCAACCCTAAAAAGATGAGCATAAATGTCCCTTCAGTCTCTCAGCTGGGATATAATATTTAGACCTTCCACCTTTAATCTTATTCTGCAAAAATGCATGATTTAAAATATAACCATTAGTCTAATTCTAGGGAGGAAATATTTATTCTTCAGACTGTCATGGTACTGATGGTGTATGTAAATTGTCCTGATATATTTAATAAATATTACCCACAATGGATAATCAGATGAGAATTTGAGATACTAATCAATGTGGCTGGCAGCTTGGTGTTTTCTGAAAAAAATATTTTCTGAATGCTCTAAAAAACTTACTCCAGTTATTTTAGGTGGAATATAATTTTAAATAAATAATTGTCATCGATTAAGAAAAAATGATTTGAGTGAATAAAGGTGTTATTTTAAAGAAAAATCAATATCTCATTTATACATTGATCGAGAAAAATACTTGAATTGAATTTCTAATATAGAAAATAATATCTCTTTTGTTCTAGATTTTTTACATGTAAAAGCAAAAACATTCAACTTAAAAAAAACTAAATCAGGGGTGTCAAATGCAATTTCATTGAAGACCACATCAGCATTATGCTTGCCCTCAAAGGGCCAGTAGCTGGGTCGCCGCAACTAGGTGGGCGCGGCTGGCTCGATGCTGCTCATTAGGTATGGCTGACTCGGGACGGCTGGGTCGGGATGGAACAAGTTGCACCAGCTAACTCAATGTAGGGACAATTCGGTGCCCTACAAGCTCCTTGCCCTCCCCCCACAAACATCTGGCAGCCAAGTGCATATGTGTGTGCTCACACATATGCACACATTCCAAGTTTGGGGACTTTTATCCATAAAGGAGAGGGCCTTCTCCCCAAGCCCAGGCATGATTATCAGTTTGTAAGCTCAGTTATGAATAAAAATCTCCAAGCTTGGAATGGGTGAGCAGAGGCGGCAGGGGAACAATTATAGTTGCACAAGGAGGCTGGCAATCATGTGTGATAAGGATGCTGGCTTGTTGGGGAAGCCTTCTCTCATGCAGCTTCCCGCCACCACCACCACCCTTCTTCAGAGATCTGTCAAGGCAGAAGTTGGACACAGAGAAAACTGCTTCCTACAAACTTTCTGCTCCACACTTCTACATGAAGCAGCATTGTCCTCTACTTCCTGTCGGGGGCCAGGCAAGGCTGGAAGGGGGGAACTGGAGGTCTCCAGCAGAGGAAGGCTTGGGCAAGCGCCAATTCTAGTCCACCAGAGGAGCCTTGCTGTCTCTCTCAGGCCACGGAGAGAACCCCTGGATGGTGGTGCAGGCAAGCACTCAGCTTGGCCCTTGAGCTCCCGGGGCACTGGGACCCTGCAGTCCAGCCCAGCCCAGCCCCATTTCCCCGAGGGGGTACACGGCTGCGCTTACCTTTCCTTTTCAAGGAGGTAAGCTGCTATGCTTGCTCTCCTTGGCCAGGTTGCTCATGGTGGGTGCGGGAGGGCAAAGTGCATGGGTCAGAGGAAGGCCCTTTCCCTCTCCATGAAAGGAGATCCGACTTTGTAACCAAAGCACCCTCAGCGATAGGATGAAAGACCACCTGGAGAGGCCAGGAGGAGAGGCAAGGGGATGGCAAAAGGAAGCAGGGTTGCTGGTGGCCAAGTGCTAAGGTAAGACTTCCTTCAGACCCACCCTCTCTCTCATTCCAATCTCGCTCTTTTCTTCCTTCCTTTCCTCCCTCCTGTCTTCTCATTCCCATCTTCCTTCCTTCCTCTCCTTTAATAAAATTATTCAACTGGTAATAAAAGGAAAGTGTTTAATATTGTATATGTGGCTTTACGTACTTCTTGTCATCTGATAAATCAACGTTGGTCCCAAACTTGATAGTTTTAAAAGGTCCCCTTTTCCTCTTCCCAGAACTGTGAATTAAAAGACAAAGTAAGATATCAATAAATAAAATTAGTTTTTTATTTTAAAACATTTTAAAAAATATTTTAAAATCTTTGGGTACTAGTTTATAGTATAGATACATTTGAAAAGTCAGACAGGTTTCAATAATTTATTTAGGGCACTGAATCAGACAAAGAATGCAATGGAACAATGCCCCCCCCCCCAATACATTTAAACTGGCTTAAATGTTTACTAAGCTATTGATAATGAATAGATTTTGGTTCTGTCAGGTGAAATAAAGATATACTATACCCCTATGAGATCAGCAGTTACATTGTTATGAAGATTTTATTCATGACCAATTAACTGCAAGCTTAAAAATTACCGTATTTTTCGGAGTATAAGATGCACCTTTTTTCCTCAAAAAAGAGGCTGAAAATCTGGATGTGTCTTATACATCGAATACGGTTTTCTGTCTCCTGAAGCCCCACCCCCTTCACCAAAATGGCTGTGTATAGCCTTATGGAGGCTTACAGAGAGCTTCTGGGGGCTGGGGAGGGCAGAAATGAGCACAAAATGGACTGATTTTTGCCCCCCCCCCCCAAGCCCCAGCAGCACTCTATAAGCCTCTATAAGGCTATGCAAAAAATGGGCCGCTTTTTTGCTCGTTTCTGCCCACCCCAGGAGCACTCTGCAAGCCCCCCCAAGGCTATTCATGCCTTTTATTTGAAAAAAAACGGGGCCGTTTTCACGAAAAGCAGGCCATTTTTGGGAAGTTTGCAGAGTGCAAAAACTTTCTCCCTCCCCCCTTTCAGAAAGCTCTTTAGTTAGAGTGATTGATGAGAATTACATTGATCAAGTGTTGTGCCAGCAGAAACAAGTCTTAGGTGCTCCAGGTTATCAGCGATTTCTTTCTTTAGCACAGGGATAAATTCACCTGGGAACATTGACCTACCTACCTACCTATCTACCTACCTCTCTCTCTCTCTCTCTCTCTCTCTCTCTCTCTCTCTCTCTCTCTCTCTCTCTCTCTCTCTCTCTCTCTATCCCTCTATCTACCTACCTACCTACTCTATCACTACCTACTGTATTACTCTCTCTGTCTCTCTATCTACCTACCTACCAGGGACGTGTAGTCAGAGGAGGCAGGGGAGGCAGAGAGCATCAGCATGTGTCGTCAAAAGTGTCATCTACAGGAGGCGGCAGGAGAACAAGGTGCCTCATCTAGTCTGACTTTATGATCACTCGAGCAGAGCTAAGCAAGGGTTAAAAGCCGAAAAATTCCTGACGTAGATGAGGCACGTCATTCTCCTGCCTCCTGTAGAGGCCGTTTTTTTTAGAGGCTTTTTAGAGGCTCTGGCAGCAACTAGCTCAGCCTGGCCTCAGCTCATGCCTTTTTCAAAAAAATTTGAAACCCCTGTGTCAGTGCCTCACCAGCCATAAACCTCACCACACGTCACTGCTACCTACCTACTTTTTCTCTCCCTACCTACCTACTGTATTTCTCTCTCCCTCTCCCTACCTACTCTCTCTCTCTCTCTACCTACCTACCTACTGTATTTCTCTCTCCCTCCCTCTCTATCCCTCTATCTACCTACCTACTTTTTTTAAAAAAATGCCTCTTCAAAACCTTGGTGCGTCTTATACTCCGATGCGTCTTATACTCCGAAAAATATGGTATATGTATTTGGTCTAGTGGTGCAGTTTGTTCTATTGCAGGGGTGTCAAATGCATTTTTTTATTTTTTTGTAAAAAAGTTTTTTATTTTTCCCTTTCAAATTCATTCTTAGATATACATTCTTATAATTGCTATTTAACATTTGTGAATTCATCATAGTTCCTGTATTCATTTTTACACACACACATATATAATACAGTTTGGGTCACTTTCTTGCCATCCTGTGTCTCCATCTTGTTTTGCAACACCTTTCTCCTTCCATCTTAACTTCCCTTCTCTATCTTCTTCTTTCCTCCTCTCCTTCCTTTTTCTCTTTGGATCTCCTCTTTCTTACCCTCTCTCCTACTCTTAATTCCCCACCCTTACTTTCTCTGCTTTACCTTTCCTTCTTTTCCCTCCTCATCCTCTCTCCTTTCCGTTGTTCTCCTTGCTTATTTACTTTCTCAGGGTGGCATTTCAGCGATCCCAACTTTATATTTTCATACCAATAATTTTCTCTGTTTACATTTTATTTCTAATATTAGTTCTGCTTATATCATTTTTCTGCCTGTATATTTACATTTTAGTATTTTCTTATTTCCCCTCCCCCTAATTTAATAATCTGTCATCTGAGATATTTATTTCATGTTTTGTTCCTTTTTCTTTGTATTTATATCTTTTTTCAAGCCACTCGTAAAATCACTCCCATGTCCTGTAGTATACTGATTTCTCTTTGTCCTTTATTCCCAATGTCAACCTGTTCATTTCTGCACAGTTTAATATCTTCTTTATTACCTCCCATTCCGATGGGATTTTGTCTGCTTTTCAATTTTGTGCAAATACAATTCTAGCTACTGTTATTATTTGTACAATCAAATATGAATCTTCTTTACTATATTTCTCTGGTAGAATACCCAATAAAAATACCTCTGGCTTAAACTCTACTGGTTGATGTATCATTTTCTCTAACCATGTTTGTATTTTAATCCAATAGCTTTTTGCATCCCTGCGCGTCCACCACATATGATAATATGTTCCTGGCAATTGGTGACATTTCCAACATTTAGCTGATTTATCCTTAAACATGTTTGCTAATCTTTCAGGTGGAATGTGCCATCTATAAAACATTTTATATAAATTATTTTTGTAGGCTGTCGCTATAGTCAATTTATATTCCTTTCCCATAGTTGTTGCCATTTTTCTAGTTCTATTGTATATCCAAAGTTTTTTGCCTATCTTGTCATTGTTTCTTTAACTTCTTCTACTTCTAAATTTGTTCTAAGTAGGTAACTACAATTTTTAAATTTTTAAATCATTTTTCATCCGTTCCCATGAGTATCCTATCTAATTCTGAATTTTCCATATTAAAATCATACATCCTTCTCATATCTTGTTTGTATTTGCATTTGTTTAAACCATCCTATATAAATCCCTTGTTCTTCTAATTCTTTCTTCTGTTTTAGTTCTCCCTGTGTTGTTAGTATATCTTTGTACCTAATAACCTTTTTCATACTACTAATATTTGGATGTGTCAAAGCTTCCACCGTTGAAAGCCACATTGGTATTTCCATATAGTGCTTTTCTTTCACTTTTTCCCATACTGCATATAAACCATTTCTTACATAGTGTCTCTGAAAATAACCATGTATTCTATTTTTCCCATACCACAAAAATGCGTGCCAACCCAATTGCATATCGTGTCCCTCCAAGGATAATAACCTTGCATTTCTTAATAATAGCCATTCTTTTATCCATGTTAGAACTGCTGCTTGGTAGTATAATTCCCAATTCGGTAAACCAAATCCACCTTTAATCCTTGAATCTTGTAACATTCTTATATTAATTCTTGCTTTCTTTCCTTGCCAAATATATTTTCCTATTATTTTATTTTATTTTTTGAAGTACTGTTTTTCCAGTTTTATGGGTATTGTTTGGAATAAAAATAATATTCTTGGTAATATATCCATCTTAATTACCGCTATTCTTCCCATTAGTGATAGCTGTAAGTTTTTCTATTTCTCTATATCCAATTTGATTTCTTATTTTATAATAATTATCTTTCTTGATAGTTACGCATCTCGAAGTCAGCTGTATTCCCAAATATTTCACTTTTTTTTAATATTTGAATATCTAATTTCTCCATTATTTCTCTTTTCTGTTTCTCACTAAAAAAATTGTTTTATCTTTATTAATTTTAAATCCTGCCACTCATCCATACTCTTCTATTTGCTCTAGTAGTTTTGGACCTGTTTCTATTGGATCTTCAATAATAAATACCAAGTCATCTGCAAATGCTTGCAATTTATATTCTTTTTGAACTTTCATTCCTTTTATATCTTTATCTTGACTTATCATTCTGTTCAAAACTTCTAGTGTCAATATGAATAATAGTGGAGATAGCTGGCACCCTTCCCTGTCCCTTTTCTAATTGGCACTTTTTCTGTTATATCTCCATTTACCATCAGCTTAACCTGTTGTTCTTTATAAATAGTTTTAACCATATTTATGAATCTCTATCCCAAATCCATCATTTGCAGTTGCATTATCAGAAATTGCCAATTTACATTATCAAAAGTTTTCTGTGCATCCAAAAATAACAATGCCATTTGTTTCCCGGTATGTACTTTGTAATATTCTAATACATTCAATATAATTTGCATATTATCTCTAATCTGTCTTTTGGGTAGAAAATTTTGATCTGAGTTAATAAATTCACTTAACAGTCTTTTGAGTCTTTTCGCCATTATTGATGTAAAGATTTTGTAATCCATGTTTAATAAAGAAATTGGTCTATACAGTTGCAAGAAAAAGTATGTGAACCCCTTGGGATTATGTGGAGTTTTGCATGAATTGGTCATAAAATGTGCTCTGAACTTCATCTAAGTCACAACAATAGAAAAACACAGTCTGCTGAAAATAATACTACACAAGCATTAGATGTTGCAATGGTTTAATTGCACATAACATGTAAACATTCACAGTGCAGGGAGGAAAAAGTATGTGAACCCTTGGACTTAATAACTGGTTGACCCTCCTTTGGCAGCAATAACCTCAACCAAACGTTTCTTGTAGTTGCAGATCAGACCTGCACAACGATCTGGAGTAATTGTGGACCACTCCTCTTCACAAAACTGTTTCAGTGTAGCAATATTCTTGGGATGTCTGGTGTGAATCGCTCTCTTAAGGTCATGCCACAGCATTTCAATCGGGTTGAGGTCAGGACTCTGACTGGGCCACTGCAGAGGGCGTATTCTGTGCTGTTGAAGCCATTTTTGTATTGACTTACTTGTATGCTTTGGGTCATTGTCCTGTTGCATCACCCATCCCCTGCGGAGCTTCAGTTGGCAGACAGATGGTCGTACGTTTTCCTGCAAAATGTCTTGATAAACTCTGGAATTCATTTTCCCATCAATGACAACAATCCGTCCAGGCCCTGAGGCAGCAAAGCAGCCCCAAACCATGATGCTCCCTCCGCCATGTTTTACAGTGGGGATGAGGTTTCGATGTTGGTGTGCTGTGCCTTTTGTTCTCCACACATAGTATTGTGTGTTTTTCCCAAACAATTCAATTTTGATTTCATCTGTCCACAGTATATTTTGCCAGTAGTGCTGTGGAACATCCAGGAGCTCTTTTGCAAACTTCAAACGTGCTGCAATATTTTTTGGGGGGACAGCAATGGCTTCCTCCGTGGTGTCCTCCCATGTACTCCATTCTTGTTTAAAGTTTTCTTTATTGTAGATGTGTCAACAAAAATGTTAACATGTGCCAGAGATTTCTACAGGTCTTTAACTGACACTCTAGGATTCTTCTTTACCGCATGAAGCATTCTGCACTGTGCTCTTGCAGTCATTTTTACAGGACGACCACACCTAGGGAGAGTAGCAAGAGTGCTAAACTTTCTCCATTTGTAGACTGTCTTACCATGAACACATGAACATCAAGGCTTTTGGAGATACTTTTGTAACCCTTTCCAGCTTCATGCAAGTCAACAATTCTTGATCGTAGGTCTTCTGAGAGCTCTTTTCTGCGAGGCATGGTTCACATCAGACAGTGCTTCTTGAAACCAGTAAACCCACAACAGGTGTGTGTTTTTAAAGGGCAGAATAGCTGTCAGCAACACATCCAATATCATCACACTGATTGGAGCCAAGGTTGGCTCACTCCTGGCTCCAATTAGCTCTTGGAGACATCATTAGGCTAGGGGCTCACATACTTTTTCCTCCCTGCACTGTGAATGTTTACATGTTATATGCAATTAAACCATGGTAACATCTAATGTTTGTGTAGTATTATTTTCAGCAGACTGTGTTTGTCTATTGTTGTGACTTAGATGAAGTTCAGAGCACATTTTATGACCAATTCATGCAAAACTCCATGTAATCCCAAGGGGTTCACATACTTTTTCTTGCAACTGTAGTTCTTCATTTGCTGCAAGTTTGTTTTTTTCTTTTGGGATAAGAGTTATATACGTCTCTGACCAAGAATCTGGTATTTTTTATTTCAATAACAGCTCATTGAATACTTCTAGCATGATGTTGCTTAGCACATCTTGTAATGTTTTATAAAATTCTGCTGGTAATCCATCTGGGCTTGGTGTTTCCCCTTTTTTTGTCTTTTTATTGCTTCTATTACTTCCATCATTGTTATTCTCTCTTCTAGTGCCTTTTTAAATTTTTCTGGAATCTTAGGTATTTCTGCCTTCTCTAGATAGTGTTTTATCTTTTCCTCTGCCACTGTGTCTTGCTGGTATAGTTCCTTATAATATTTTGCTATTTTTTTCCTTTTCTTCCTTTTGATAACAAATATTCCCTTCTTGGTCTGATAATTGGATTATGATTTTTTTTCTTTCTCTTTTTTCATCTTGTACGCCAACCATCGTCCTGGTTTATCAGCGTTTTCAAAAAAAAATTGTCCTGCGGCTTTTACTTTATTTGCCACTTCTTTGTTTTCCATTAAATTAAATTTATGTTTTTGTAGGTCCATCAAATTTTTAATTTTAGCATTTTGTGGGTTTCTTTGTAGTTCTATTTCCAGTCTCCTGTGTTCCTCCGCTATCTTCTTTTGTGTTTGTCTGTTTTGTTTGTTTCTTTTTCCTAGATAAGTCATTACTAGTCCTCTAGTATATGGTATCCCACACATTCTGTAGGGATGTGTCCTCCTTCTTATTCTCTTTGAAAAAAAAGTTAAATTCTTTTTCCATATATTGTTGAGATTCTTTTTTATTTAATAGATTTTGATTTAATGTCTATTTCATTTTTTTTCCTCTGACCTTTTCATGTCATTATTATTGGATTGTGGTTTGGCCATATACTTATTTCTCTAGCAATCTTTTGTGTTTTAGCAATTAAATCTATTGTTGTCCAAATCATGTCTATTCTTGACCACGACACATGTCTATTTGAGTAAAATGTATATTGTTTTTCTCTCAAGTGTCGTCTTCTCCATACATCTTGTACACTTAATTCCTCCATCATTGTAAAGAATGTTTTAGGCAATGTTCTCCTTAACTTGCTTTCAACTTTGCAGTTTTATAATCCAACTCATTATTTACTATTGCATTAAAGTCCCCTAATATTTATATTCTATTATTATCTTTTTGTGAAGTTGTCCATAAAATTCTTTTTGATTCTCATTTGTCGCATATATCGCCACCATCAATTTTTTTTTGTTATTCATCATTATTTCCACTATCAATATTCCTTTTTCAACTTCAAATATTTGCTTTGATTGTATTGACTTTTTGATATACAACGTCACATCTTTTTTGCTTTGATCAGCAAGTGTCATATACAGCTTCCTCAATTTCGGATAATCCAAATATTTTTTGTGTTGTTGTCAGCCTCTGCTTTGCTGCTGCTTCGGCTGCCATTGAAATGGGGGAGGGGGGCATGGTATTTGGGAGGGGAATACTAATTGTGCTGGAGGAGGATCCTGGAGTTTGCTGCCTCTCTTGCTGCGCATGCGGAGGAGGTTTCCCGCCAAGGCCAACGGCACCGACGTTCCATCTGGGTGATGCCTTTCGAAGTTATCTCACACCTGACACTTGGGAGAATTATGATTGGACTGTAACTGGGATGCCAAGGGGAGGGGAATGGGTTATTCTATATATCATTTGCTTTCGCGCCTAAATAATCAGTCTTTCGCTTTGCCACGCTTCGAATCATTTATAATTAGTAAAAGTACACTTGATTTCTGTCAATGGAGTCTCGTGGTTTTCTTTCCTAATTATTCAATGGAGGAGTGCTGACAGTAAGCAAAAGACTGATTCACACCCCAGCAAGAGTTTTCAACCTACCGTGGGGGGGTGTACTCACAAGAAGGACGGAGAAAATGTCATTGCAAGCAAGCGATGATGAGGAGGTTGAAAGAGAAACTGCAGAACCAACTTTACCTGAAAGGCTAGCTGGCCTAAGGATAGAGAAGCCTGGGGTTCAGCCCCGATGGACTTTGGGAGTGGGGCAAAAAGAGGATTATGAGGATTATGAGAATTTGGATGCAGGAGTCACCAGACGGAAACAAAGGAAAACCCCAGCAGACTGGAAAGAAACTATGACCGAGAGGAGGTCCCGGGAGAGAGAAATGGAAAGAGAGCAAACGGAAGAATTTGCACAAAGGTACTCCTTGCATAAATTTAGGGAGGGTGAAGAGGCCGAGGGGGGATGGGAGCAAGCAAACCCAGAAACAGTCTCCCTCCCCCACAGCCATGGCTGTTGCCAGAGTAGGGGAGTCCCCCAGAAGACGCAGAAGTGCAAAAGTCCCTCCCTTACCAGTAAAATATAACGGTGATACAAAGAGGTTGGGTCCTTTCGTCATGCAGATTTGCAACTATTTGGAAAAATATGGCCAAGTTTTAGAGTCAGATGAGATGAAAGTGCGAATAGTTTCACTTTCTTTGGAAGAAAAAGCGGCGGTTTGGATGGTGAGCTTATACCAATGTAATTCCCCTGTCCTGAGGAATTTTAATGGCTTTATGACTGCACTAAAAAGGAGGTTTGATGACCCGCTGATTGAGAGACGAGGGAAGGTGAATTTTATGGCCCTAAAACAGGGAAATAAGCCAGTGGCTGAAGAGGTTCAGGATCAGTTTGCATTGGGATTAAATGAGGACATTTACCAACAATGCGTTAACAGACACCTTCCTAAGCGAATTGTTGCTGGCTATGAAAATACAGCAGATGTTGAACTAGACTTGATTAGAATTCAACGTGTGAAAGGGGAAAAAGCAGAGAGATCACCCCCCCCCCAGCTCAAAGGGCCCCATTCCGCATCAGGGGTGAAGGGAAGGGAAGCTCCACCAGCAAAGACAATCCTTTCATGTGCCTCCGTTGTGGAAAAGGAGGCCATCGCGCCATGGATTGCCGCGTTAAACTTCCTCCGCCCGCCCAAACCCCTACCAAGAGGAAAGGGAAGGCAAGCAAGGCCCTGGGGAAAAAGAAGGGAGCTGCGCTCGCTGCTGAAAATACCCCCCAGTGTTTCCAGCCGGAGATGGAGGAGGGAGCGGACGTGACCACCAGCTCCTCTGATGACGACGGCTCGCCTCAATGTGTGAGTTCACATAAAGGCCCCATGTTGATCCCAATTGAGTTAGGGGTGCCATCTGGTGGGGAGACGGAGCGGCTTTCCGCTCTACTCGATTCGGGCTGTTCTAGATGTATGATTAATCCTGCAATGGTTGAGAAACTGGGCTTAAAATTGAGGACTTTGAAAACCCCTATTGTTTTTTGCCAAATCGATGGATCCATTGCAGGGGGAGGCCCGGCCCATTTCTACACTGAACCTCTAGAGATGAAAATGGGCACCCATGTGGAATTGATCTCTTTTATTGTGGCACCTGGGATGGACAGACCCCTTATTTTGGGACTCCCCTGGCTTCGTAAATGGAACCCTCGCATTAACTGGAGGGAGGGGTGGCTGCGCATCCGGACCAGCACAGCCCCAGACGGGGATGCCAACGCCCCTGAGCCTGGTGGCTCCAGCCCCGCATTGGCCGCCAGGGGCCAGGAGAAAATTGAGGGGGAGGAAAAGATTCCGAAAGAATATTGGGACTTAAAAGGGGTTTTTAGTGAAAAATCTTTGGATAAGCTTCCACCCCACAGGAGCACTGACTGCTCCATTGAGATTTTGCCTGGAGTGCCGCTTCCAAAACCCCAAATTTACTCTATGTCGCCCAGGGAGATGGAGGAAATGAGGAAGTTTATTGACAAAAACTTACAAAGGGGTTTCATTGAACCAGCCAGACCCAAGGTGGCGGCCCCTGTACTATTCAGGGAGAAGAAAGATGGCTCTCTGCGCTTATGTGTGAACTTTAAGAACCTTAATTCAATCTCTTCTCATAATCTCTACCCTTTGCCTCTGATGAAGGACATGCTGGCCCAACTGGGAAAAGGCCGCATTTTTACTAAACTGGACTTAAGGGAGGCATACTATAGAGTCCGAATAAAGGAGGGAGATGAGTGGAAGACTGCTTTCAACTGCCCCCTGGGGTGCTTCTAGTTCCGTGTAATGCTTTTTGGCCTGCAGGGGGCACCTGCAGTTTTCATGCAGCTAATTAATGAGATTTTGCATGACCACCTTTACAAAGGCATTATCGTATATTTAGATGATATCCTTATTTACACGCAAACATATGAAGACCACGTCAAGTTGGTCCGCACTGTCCTGAAGAAACTCCAAGCTGCGGAACTTTATGCCAAGTTATCCAAATGTGAATTCCACCAGGAGAAGATAGACTACCTTGGGTATCGCATCTCACCCACAAGGGTGGAAATGGACCCCGCTAAGGTCAAGGCGGTCACTGAGTGGGAGGCGCCCTGCACACGGAGGCAATTGCAGAAATTTTTGGGTTTTGCTAATTTCTACCGTCAGTTCATCCCTTCTTTTGCCAAAATTGCACTTCCCATCACTAATTTGTTGAAGTCCAAGGGTGGGCCGAAACCTAAACCTAGCAAGCCGTTGAATTGGACCATGGAGTGTCAAGCTGCGTTTGAAAAGTTGAAGAGACTTTTTGCCGAAGAGCCAGTTCTGAAGCATCCAGATATGGACAAGCCTTTTGTCGTTCAAGCTGATGCCAGCGACGTGGCAGTGGGAGCCGTTTTGCTTCAGACGAATGACCAAGGTAATCTACAACCTTGTGCCTACACCTCTCGTAAACTCACAGAGACAGAGAGACGTTGGGCGATTTGGGAGAAAGAGGCATTTGCTGTACGTTGGGCTTTGACCACATGGCGCCATTTCCTGGAGGGCGCTAAACACCCGTTTGAGGTGTGGACTGACCATAAGAACTTGGAAGCTTTGAGGACTCCCAGGCGACTCTCCCCTAAGCAGATGCGATGGGCTCAGCATTTCAATTGTTTTAATTTCACACTTAAGTACATCCCAGGGGGGGAAGAATTTCATGGCTGATGCTTTGTCCAGACTCCCTCAGTACAACTGCTCTAAGCTGAGTATTGTTCAACCCGTAGTTCCCGCATCCAGCCTCGCTGCTCCTGTTGTTACTAGGCAACAGACACACACTAAGGTGGACGTGTCTCAAGATTTCCTTTCCGACCTCAAAAAGGCCCTTCCTCAGGATGATTGGTTCCAGCAGCATCAAGGTGAATGCACAATGAGAGACGATTTGCCATGGATTGGAGCGAAACTTTATGTCCCTGCCTCTCTTCGTCTCGTGGTTCTCCAACGGGCACATGATTCCAAGTTGGCGGGGCACTTTGGTTTTGTGAAGACACTGCATCTTGTGAAACGACAGTTTTGGTGGCCATCTTTGAAGAAGGACATTGAACTTTATGTTGCCAGCTGTCCTGTTTGTGCAGCTGCTAAGCGCCCACACTTTTTGCAGGCATGTTATATCTAATTTCAATTTCTCTAACTTATTAAATGTCCTCTTTCTTTTTATGTTCCAATTTAGTCCATTTATGTTTAATGAGATTATTTTTATTTCTTCTTCTATGTCTTAATTATTTGTCGTTTTAGTCGATCTAGTCACTCTCATCTCCATTTGTTCTTTAATCTCTTTTGCTCTTGCTCCTTCTCTTAACGCCATTTTTTCTTGTTCTTTAGCTAGTTCTCTCTCTTCTTTCACCTTCTCTTCTTGTAGTTTTGTTCCACTTTCCTCTCTCTGTCTCTCTTCTTCTTGTGCTCCAAAGTATTGTTCATAAAATAACTCTGCCTTCTCTACTGTATCCAGCCTATATCTTTGTTCCTGCCAAGTTATTAGTATCTCTTCTGGTATTAACCATCTGAAATTAACTTTTTTATTAGGCATTTTGTCAGGAGTTGATATTCTCTTTTTAGATCTCTCATCCTTATGGCAGTTGTTTGAGGACTATTATTTTTTTAGATTTGTATTTTATTGTGGTATTACTTGGAAGCTTGCCGGATCTCTGTTCTCAGTGTTTTCTTAATAAATCATACATGTACCTCTCTGGGTAATTTATTTCTTATATTATATCTTGTATGGACCCTGTAAGTTTCATCAATCCCACTTAGCACCTTTGCCTTGGATTCTTCCAGTCCGTCCGCCAATATATCGGCAATTTTTTCTGCTAGGTTCTCTTGGAATCTTAAATAATAGTCAGCCTTGTCCATCTCCCAAGATATATTTATCTTTTCTTGATTTTTATCTGTTGTTGTCAGTCCATCTCCTCCATTTTCTTCTCTGTTATTTCCACCTTTTCTTCCACTTTCTGCAATCTCTGCTCATTTTTCCCATTATCTCTTTAACCACTTTCAAGTCTTCATCAAGTCTTTGTCTATTCTTTCTTTGAGATCTTCATGCATAGCCTGTAGAATACTCTTTAACTCCATACTAGCTTTATCTTGTGTATTGTTGTATTTGATGATTTTTGTGCTATAGGACTGGAGATTGTTGCTGTCGATGAAGAATATGCTGTAATCTTCTTCATCTTGTTGATTTATTTTTATCATCCAAATATCCTCCCCCCAAAAGAGAGAGAGAGAGAGAGAGAGAGAGAGAGAGAGAGAGAGAGAGAGAGAGAGAGAGAGAGAGAGAGAGAGAGAGAGAGAGAGAGAGAAAAGAAGGGAAAAAAATCTAAATTTTGAAGGTCACCTCTCCAAGTCTGGTGGGCCAAGCTTCAGGTTTTTGTTACCTTAATCCAATTGTAGTAGTAAAATAAAAAGAGAGAAAGGAAAAAAAGACCAAATTCCAACAAAAAGGAAAAAGAAAAAAATAGTAAAAAATTGACCACAATTGTAAAATAAAAATATGTCTTTAGTTCCCCTTATTTCCTCCAAGCGTCAGGTTCTTGTTACCCTAGTCCAATTGCAGTGAAGGGTAGAAAGACAAAAAAAAAAAAAACAAATTCCAACAAAGAGAGCAAAGAGAAAAAAAATAGTAAAAAAATTGACTACAATTGTAAAATAAAAAAATATCTTTAATCCCCCTTATTCCCTCCAGTAAGTACCCACTGAGTGGAAAATTACGGGGAAAAACCAAGGAAGTTGATTTTAAAAAGGAACAAGGTACAGATCCACCTAAAGAAAATAACTTCCATTCTTAATATAAGCAAAAGCTCCACAGTTCCAAAGCAATTCCAGAGCTCCAAAGTTATAATCAGGAAAGTGGAAAACAAAAGTACAAAAGATGAATCCATAGCTGGCATTTTGTCTTATGTGACAGTTTTTATCATCACTCTGTTTATCAAGCAGCTTTGCGTTGTCCAGGCCATTATTTTTTAATATTTTTCTAATATATTCTCTCTGTTGCCACTAGATGACACTGTTGTTACTGAAAAGAGTAGGGAAGGAAGAGGAAAAAAAATCCAAGAGCAACCTCAGAGTTCCAAATTCTTTAAATATTCAATATCAAGTTTTTAAATTTTCACTAGCAATCAGCTCTGTCCAGACTGCTCTCTATTTCTCCAAACCATCCTCCCAAAACTATTTGATGAATAATTTATTTTTATTGGTGTTCGCTTCTCTGCTGCTCCTTTCTGGCGGGGTAATCCACCCCCCCCTTTGCCTTCTCTCTTTGTTCTCAGTCAATCAATCAGGGAGAAAAAACACACTTTTGAATACAGTGTGCCCCAGGGTATTATCACGATCTCACCCAGACATTCCAAGCTGCTTTTTTTCTCTCTCTTTGTGAAGCCACCTCAACTCTGACAGCTCACAATGGCTGTCTTCCTGGCCACCGGGTCAGGAGCTATTGAAGACATTCCAGGGGGTTTGTGGCGCCCCTTCACATCTGCACATCAGTAGCAGTGCTCCCTTAGTCCTGCCCAAGGGAGGCTGGCCCTTCTCAAAAGGGAATCCCCGTTTCCAATCATATGTGATAAGGAAGCTGGCTTGTTGTGGCAGCATTCTCTCATGCAACTCCCCGCCATCCACTCCTCTTCTCCAGAGATCTGTCAAGGCAGACGTTGGACTTAGAGGAAACTGCTTCCTGCAAACTTTCTCCTCCATGCTTCCATACACAGATCGTCCTCCACTTCCTGTGGGAGATCAGGCAAGGCTGGAAAGGGGGATCTGGAGGTCTCCGGCAGAGGAAGGTGAGACCAGTGTGAGTGCCAAAGCCTAGTCCACCAGGGGAGCCTCACTGTCCCTCTCAGGCCATGCAGATGATGCAGTTGACATTGCTGCCAGTGGCTGTGGCTTTTCCACATCGGGGAATGGCCGGGGACAGTCCCAGTGAAAGGGAAGTGCTTGCCGGCTGCAAGTGGGCCATGGAGCTGGTGGGGGTGGGGACAGCATTGATCTACAACTATGGGGGGCCTTATTTAACAGTGAAATTGCAGATATTATTTTTAAGGCTAAAAATTATTTTTCCTTTAATCAGATTTAAAACATATATGAGGTACTGCCTGCCCAAAAAGTTTCATTGATATTTTTCTTCTTTCTAAATGACTCCAGTAACATGAAAACTATTCTTGAGTGCAGTTTTATATACTTGAGTACAACTTGTAGTAAGTTGTAGCAACATAACCACACACAGAAGAAACAGAATATACAAAGAAAATTTGCATGACAGGAAAAATTAATTAAACAGAGTAAAACACTCTATATACTCACTTATCAGACGATGTTGACTCACTGTCTGAATGGTCCTTATGGTGACTCTTTTTTTCATTTTCCTCCTGCAAATGTCATATAATTTAATACATTTTTTATTGTCTACCACAAATATACAGTATATGTACAATGTAAAGTGCCTATAAATATTTCTAAGATAAACATATACAATTCACTTCTACTGCCATAATCAATATTTTATCTTCCAGCCATTAACTCTATTCATGAAGGATTAGCTTCCAGTGAAATTATTCTTTAAGATAATTATCTTCCTTTATAACCTTACAGTTGATGTTTGTTCTTTAAAATATCAACAGTGATGTTATAAAGACTATAAAGAGATACATTACAATTCTAAATAATTATACACACACACACACCACTCAATCTTGGCAGGGTTGAGCCATAGCCAGTTCTCCCTCATCCAAACATTCATTGCCTCCAGGCTTTGGGAAGCATCACATGGTCAGCCCAGAGTGGAGATGTACAACTGATTATCATTGGCATACTGATGACACTGTACTCTATGCCAGTGGATGACTTTGCCCAACAGCTTCGTGTAGATGTTAAATAGAATTGGGGAGACTGTACCAAGCAAAGGCTTCAGGCTCAATCTCTCCCTTCTGATCAACAATGAGTGGATCCAGAGTCAAGGAGAGGAAACATGTTGCCTGTGGTGGAATCTTGCATCGATTTGCAGGGGGGAGGAATTAAGTGACAAATTAGTATTGAGTTCTTGGTATGCAGGAAGAAAATTTCTTCTGTAATGCTTCACAGCATTTGTCTGATATATATGCACAGTGTACTTTAATCTGGCAAGATTCCTATCTATATGCAAAAAAACAATAAAAAAACTATTTTGAGCAATTTGTCCTGTTGTTCTTAGGGTTAGGGTCCACTCCTAATTCTGAGCTGGCCCAGAATGATATCATGTTCGAAGTCCAGTGATGATCTATTAAGCATGGGGTGAATAATTGCCTCCTTCAAGGCAGATAAAACTGCCCTCTCTTAAAGAGAACCATTTACTACCACCTCATAGGCTCAACCACCTGCTATCTTCCAAACAGACCTTAATTGTGACCCCCGCCCACAGCCTACTTGGCCTCCTGCACCATGGCAGGGGGCATTCGCCCTCTCCAGGCTCCGGAGGCTTTTGCTCATGCCTCCAGGAGGATGAAAACAGCCTCCTCTGAACTCTATTTTTATTACCGGTTCTGCGGGCATGGCTTATTTTGTGGGCGTGGCTTGGCAGGCATGTGACTGGGTGGGCATAGCCAATTCAGCCGTCCATTAAGCAAGGCACAGCAGCCCCCTTTTCTATTCTTTTTAATACTGCATGAAGCTTTTGCTCTAGGTGAGTGATGGCGAACCATTTTGAGACCGAGTGCTCAAACCACAACCCAAAACCCATGTATTTATCTCAGAGTGCCAATACAGCCATTTAACCTGAATGAGGTTTGAGTTTAGAAAAAACAACTCATATGTGATTAATGTCTTTTCTCTGAAACCCCCCCCCCACAATAACAGTACTTACAGAATATAAGATGCACCCCCCCCCAAGAGCATTGGAATGTTGGTGCGTCTTATACACCGAATATAGCCATTTTTGCCTCCCAACACCCCCCCCCCGCACCTCATTTTTGCCATAAATGGGTAAAAAACAAGCCATTTTCCACCCAAACGGAGGTGTTTTTGCCTTCCCCCACCCCCAGAAGCACTCTGAAGGCTTCAGCAGGGCTGGGGGAAGGAAAAAATTCCCCAGTGTGAAAAACGGGCCATTTTTCATCAAAATGGGGGTGTTTTTGTCTTCCCTGGTCCTCGGAAGCACTCTGCAGGCTTCAGCAGGGCTGGGGGAAAGAAAAAATGCTCCCGTTTTGGTGAAAAGCAGGGGCGTTTTGCCTTACCTCTGCCTTGTTGAAGCCTGCAGAGTGCTCCTGGGGGCCAGGGAAGACAAAAACTTTTTTTTCTTACTTACCTCTTTGAAAATTTGGTACGTCTTATACACCAGTGCGTCTTAGAGTCCAAAAAATATGGTAGCTAACACTATAGTTAACACTAAAGAAATTCCCTGAATCAACCAATCTACAACAATAATTCTCAGCTGGGGGTTCTTCTGAATTTGCTGACATCAGAGAATGGGAGAAAGCAATTTCACAGAAGAGGGGATGGAGAGGGCTGTGGAATGGTTTGTCTGGGGAAATTCACACCCACTCCCAGACTCCTTGGGATCAACAAGAACATCTGCAGCCCTCTCCTGCCTCCTGAGGTGTTGGAGCGTGCGGGGGAGAATGGTTTTCATGGAGCCCCAAGTGGGCTGAGAGGTGGTTTCTGCCCCACTCCTTGTCTTTGCATTTTTACATTATTAATTCCAGAAGTCAGGCTGTGGATTAAATGGCACTCCAGACAAGATGGAGAAGAGTATCTTGCTTTTAGACATAATAGCTGTCTAGTAAGGTGAGTTATGAGCTATTTTTACATAATCAGAAATTTAATTTCTTACCTGGAAAAAATGCAAAGAGAAGGAGTACAAGGAGCAAATAAAAGACCTTCATGTTGGTATTGGTTCTGGACCAAATCTTACTTGTGGGACAGAAACCAGATCTCAGCCCCCCTTGTGGCTTCTTGAAAAGCATCCTCCCCCCCTGCTAGCCCATTTCATTTGGGCCAGCAAGGCATGAAATGGCTTCGAAGGTGGTGGGCTTTGGGACCCCCCCCCCTTCGTGCTAGCACAGGGCAACTTACAATCAAGCTGGCAAGGAGCAGGAGCAGCAAGCAGAGATCCAGAGAGCAGCCAAAAGTTCAGCTTCTCACATGAGGTAAGAGGAGCTGAATTAACTTTTGGTTACTGTGTGCATGCGCAGGTGCCAATCAGCCTCCCGATGGGTTGTGTGCCAGAAAACATGGCTCCACATGCCATCTGTGGCACCCGTGCCATAGGTTCATCATCACGGTTCTAGGGGCTTTTTTTAATAGGGGGGAGAGGTTGGCAATGTCTGGGGATTTCTGGGAATTTCTCCTCTGTGTTAGAGGCACTAAAATAACCAAGATGATATAAGGTCTCCTGCTGCACTAGGGGGTTGGACTAGATGACCTCTGAGGTCCCTTCCAGCCCTGGATTGCTGTGCTGTTTCAAAGCATCCTCTGAAGCAAATCTCTAGTGCCAGGTTTGTGGTCCTTCTTCTCCTTTTTCTCTCTCTCCCTCCCTCCCTCTAGCCATATCACATTTACTTTCCCTTCCCTTCTTCTCCCTTCCCACTCTCTCTCCCTTTCACTATTGATTAGCTTAGCCTGAGCAAGGATAGCTAGCCGCACTTTCATTAAGCTCTCAACTCCATGTCAAAGGTCTGCAAACTTGGCAACTTTAAGACTTGTAGACTTCAACTCCCAGAATTCTCCAGCCAGGAGAACTAAATTCTGGGAGTTGAAGTCCACAAGTCTTAAAGTTGCCAAGTTTGCAGACCTCTGCTCCATGCACTTGGGGATCACCAAATGGTGAGGATTTCTTTCTTTCTTTCTCTCTTGAAGCACCCCCCCCCCACTTTTATTCCCAGGGGGCTGCGTGGAGGCTTGCTAGCCCCCCCCTCACTCTATTTTGGCCCTTGTTGGCCTCCCTGAAGCTTGCTGGGAGCCAAAATGGGGCTGGTGGGGATCCTGGAAGGGGCAGGGGATGGGAAGGTTGCGAGCCTAGTGGGGATGGGGGGGCAGCAAGCTCTGTGAGGTGGGCTAGAGAGACCTACCTGTAGGCAAGAGGGGGAGGCAGCTCAGTTGGGGTACAGGGCAGCACCACGTGGCAGCTTAGGCAGGGAAACCACCCAGGAGGTGAGGAGTGACTAGGTGGGGCAGGTGGGTGGGGCATTTGCACTTAAAACAGTCTGTGCATGCGCACAACAGTGAAAAAAAGAAAAAATTACATTTTTCCATGAAGATTGTTCTGCGTCTGTGCAGAACAGAAAACCAAGATGGTGCCATACCAGTACGGTCACGTGTCTGCTGGAGTTACTACCTATTCTCCCGTACCGGACCGAATAGGTAGAAACCCACCTCTGGCCATAGGTTTCCCATCACAGGAATAAACCCTTTTTTTCAAATTACATTTTATTTATTTCATTTTCATTTTCATTTTATACAATCACTTATATACTGTGCGTAACAAAAAACAAAAAAAAAGGAAAAAATCCACCATAAAAAAAAAACCCCAACATGACACTTCAATCCCCCATACACCCTTTCTTCTCCCCCTCCAACTTTCATCTCTCCCCTCCAGCATTCCCCTCTTCTACTTCCCTTCCCCCTCAGACGTCTCCCCCTCCCTCCATCTCACCCTCCTTACATTCCCCTCTCGCTCCCTCTTTACTTCTCCCTCTTCTTTCCCTCTTCTCCTCACTTTGGTGTATCCCTACAATTAATCTATTCAGTTTATTTTTTAGAAAATAAAAGAGAAAAAGAAAAAAAAAAGGAAAACAAGCCGCAGTATACAAGTGAATTCTTATTGTTCTAAGAATTGAAACTGTAATTCCACCCTCCCCCCTCCCCCCTATAATCCCCCCTCCCTAACCCCCTTACGGCTTCACAGGTCCCATACCCGGCATAGTTCTTTAACAAGCACTTGAGTATAATAAAGCCAGCTAACTTTAAAGTTAAAAAAAAATAAAAGAAAAACAAAAAAAGGGAATAGTAAAAAAATAGAAAAGAAAAAAACACACACACAAAAAGAAAAACAAGAAAGATCAATAAACCCACTACATTGACACAGCTTCCCATCATCTGTAAATCTTAAACAATGTAGCTCATTCCAAATTTCGGTTATTTTACTACTTGCAGGGTTTCAAACTGTATTAGAGCCAGGTAAGTTAATCAATTAGGATTCCCCAACTAAAAGTCTCATTGCTTTATCTATCTATTCAGACCTTTAATTTATCTCTTTTTTATCCGAATATCCAAACCTTTCTATAAAACCATTAAACTCAAGTACTTCTTTCATTTTTCATTTCCAACACCTCCCATTCTATCCTTACCCACATCCACATGTAAATTTTTTACCTTCCACCCTGCCTTTATCCATATCCACATATATATTTTATCCGCGTCCATTGCTCCTCACATATTTACTCCCCCTTCCTGGAGACTCTCTGACTAATCTTTCTTAACCTTATATTGAAATAGCAACTCATACAAACATCAGCTTGCATTCTAGCCCCAATTAGTCTAGTTAAGCTTTCGCTACCCTTCCCTCTCCCACGCGCCTCCCAACTCCGTTCGACCCAGACCACAACTCAAAAAGATCGCAATCTCCGCTCTCCTCGCCTAGGAAAATAATTCATGCGCAATTTGAGTTAGAGTTCAAACAAATCTTATATACAATATGTGTCTACAATCAGCAACGCTTCTTTCAGTCTCCATGTCTCATCATCGATATACAACTTTTCCATTTTATCCCAGGCAGAAATCATAAAGTTTTAAGAACATCGCTAAGTCTTTATTCTTTACTCTTCTGCCCTTCCGGAAGAGGAAAGCAACACACTCCGCCTTGTAGCCACGTGTCTCGCTGCTTGTCTTCTCCTTCTCCTTGTCTCTCTCCAGGTCCGGATGAATCAGGAAGTCCCGCCTTCAGGGTCTTGTAATAAAATTCTCGGGCTTCACAGACAGAATTAATGCGGTGTTTTTGATTGCCAAATGTAACTGTAATGCCAGCTGGGACTTCCCATTTGTATGGAATCTGAGAATTTCTGAGTTCTTCAGTTAAGAAAATGTAATCTCTCCTTGCTCTTAATATTTGAGATGGTATCTCTTTAAAAACAATCAAGTCCTGTCCATCAATTCTCAACCTCTTGTTGTAAAGCCTCTATATTATCACATTTCTGGATTCCCTTGTGGTAAAGTATATAATTATGTCCCTCGGAAGCTGTCGCTGTTTTGCTACCCACGAATTCTGGCGGTAAATTTTTTGAATCTGCCAATCAAAGTTAAGTCCCGGACTTCCCACCGAGCGGCTAAGAGCCTCAAAGAAGATCTGTTTCAAATTCTCCTGTTCGTTTTCACGCAGTCCTCTAACTCTTATTGCGAAGGCAGTCTTATTATAATTTATCATGACAAGTTGTTTTTGAGCATTTTCAATTTCCTGTTGTAACGTTTGAATTTTGGATGTCAAATTAAGGTTAGTTTCTTCCAAAAGTTCCAATTTATCCTCCGTTTCAGCAATATAATCTGTCATGACTGTCATTACTCCGATCATATCCTCCTTTGCTTGAGCAATTTTAGCATCAAATTGATCATATAAATCCGATATCAGTTGATTAATTTCCTGTCTAAAATTATTAAGCGTTTTGAGAAGAAATTCTTGTGTTAACAAATCTCCAGTGGAGGGCGTAGGAGGCAAGGGTAGCGGCTTCATAGCAGTTTTTTGAGATATGTTATTAAGGAAGCGCTTCTGCTTAGATTTGGGAGCCATTCCAGAATAAAAATAAAAGACAAGCAATCAAGCAAGCCAAGAATCAAAGTCTCTGCTCCCCTCAGTTAATCTTTTAACAGTTAATACGGAGAAGCCTTCAGGAGAGCAGGGCTGACTAAGTACGTCACATCAAACACAAAAGCTATAAGATCGCCATCTTGTGACGCAGCTGGAAAAGGGAGCCTTTTGCAAAGTTGAAGCTGGTATTTTAGATAGTAATAGAAGAAATTCCTCAGGAATGGTCCCCGCCCGGATTAATTTTTAAATAGCTTAGCTTTGTCCTGGGGGGGGGGGGGCAATCTGCCTAGGGCTGCAAAAAAGGCAGCTGCGGAGAACTGGCTGGAGTAAAAGCTCAGCTAATGTTGAACCTCTTCTCCATTCACAGCAAAAAAAAAAAAGCTATGAATTACAAAGAGATCCTAACGACTGACCTTCTCCCTGCCCCTTTCTGCCAGAAAGGGGAGATATCTATAGATCTTATAAGATATACAAACCAGAACCCCTGAGAGGAGCTCCGTTGAGCTCCCGACGGCGGCAGGCTCCTCCCCCCGAAGCCTGGAATAAACCCTTTTTTTCAGAAAGACATAAATATTTTTCAAGGATTGAATAATATGGACTTCTAAAAATCTTGCAAATAAAAAATTAAAAGTAGATATTTTACCCAAAACCTTTTCTGATTATAATCCAGTGCTTTTGGAATTAAGAGGAAAGAGTTTGAGCTTCAGATGGAGATTAAATTAATCTATTCTACAAAAGGAAATGATTGTAAAAGATTGTAAACTACACAAATACTTTGATAATAATTTAGGTAAAGGGTCAAGTTTAATGACTCTGCAGAATGCTAGTAAAGCTGTTATGAGGCGTTAATTTACACAGTATAATCGCTTAGAGAAGAAAAATCCCAGGAAAAGATGCAAAACATACTGGATGAAATCAGACACAGAGAAATCAAATTGCAAAAGATACCTATGGACCCTAAAATTTTACATCAACTTAAACTGCTACCGCAGCAATTGTCTATATTAACAGTACAAGAAATAGAAACAAAACTGAAGTATGCTAAACAAAGAGACTTTCAGTTTGCAATAAACCAAGGAGATGGTGGGCATAAGAAGGAAAGGGAAAAGAGAATGATTGGGAAAATTTGTGAAGGCAGCAATGTACGGATAATGAACTTATCAAAAAGTTTTTTTATAATTTTTGTTCTTATATAAAAGACAGGAGTTAGATACGTATGTTCCAAATAGATGAGTATCTTTCAAGACAATAGCTGCCTAAATTATCACAAACTCGGAGACAACTTATGAATGATCCAATAAGCATCTTTATCAGAAGCCACTAAAAAAATGAAATCAGGTAAAGCTCTAGGCCCAGATGGCTTTACAAGCCAATACCATAAGTGCTTTGAGGATGAACTTATTCAACCATTAAAAGATAAAGTGAATGATATATTACAACGGGGAAAGATACCTGAAACACAGAAGGAAGCTAATATTGTGTTGTTCCTGAAGGAGGGTCAAGGCATTACAAAGACAAAGAATTACAGACCAATTTCATTAAATAAGAATTATAAACTCTTTGCTGCAGTTTTGGCAGAAAGACTAAAGATTTTACAAGCATATATACATGGAAGACCAATCTGGCTTCCTTCCAAAAAAACAGCTAAGAGATAATATGAGGACTGTATTGAATATTTACAATATAACGAGAAACAGGGCAGTTTTAATATTTTTAGATGCAGACAAGGCCTTTGACAATTTAACTTTATTCAAAGAGTCAAAGCTGTTTGCATGCCAAAGAAAGCAAAAATTGTTATTAATAGTGATTTAACTAACTCATGTGAAATCCAGGGTATGAAACCAGGATGCCCTTTGTCTCCCTTACTGTTTATCTTGGTGTTGGAAGTTTTGAATAGAGAGATATAAGGCAAGATAAGAAAATAATGGGTATAACTATCAAGAGAGAAATTTATAAATTGAGGGGATTTGCTGATGATCTGGTTATATTTTTGCAAGACCCAAAAAAATAAAATGAATTTGAGGCTTTGGTTTTAAAACAAAGAGAAAACAACAATGTTGATTAAGAATGTCATCTAAGGACAATGATACATTGATAAAACGGTTGGATTTTAACGTTGAGAAAAAAGTGAAATACTTTAGGGTTATGTTGAGAAACACAAATATAAAATGGTTTCAAAATAATTATGTGCCTCTTTGGAATATTAAAAAGGACTTACAAAGATGGAACAAATTGCATTTATCACTATTGGGTAGAATATCTATAATTAAGATGAATGCTTTGCCAAAGATGCTTTTTCTGTTCCAGACATTACCATTACCTACAATTGATAATCCATTTAAACAATGGCAGAGGGACATTTCCAGGTTTATATGGCAAGGGGAAAAAACCTAGAATTAGATACAAGTTACTGCAAGATGCTAAGAAAGGAGGGGATTGGGGTTTATCAGATTTGAAATTGTATTTTGATGCATGCTGTCTGGCCTAGTTAAAAGAGTGGGTGAACCTCCAGAATAAGCATTTGATTTAATGCAGTGATGATTCAAAATTATTTACTACTGGTTCTATGGGTGTGGCTTGGTGGGTGTGGTGTGGCTTGGTGGGCATGGCTTGGTGAACCTGGCAGCGGAAGGACACTGTAAAATCTCCATTTCCACTCCACTCCATGGGAAGGATATTGTAAAACCTCCATTCCCATCTCACTCCAGGGGAAGGAGATTGCAAAATCCACATTCCCTCCCCACTCCTGGGGGAAGGATACTACAAAATCTCCATTCCCTCCCCGCTCCAGGGGAAGGTTACTGCAAAATCCCCATTTCCTCCCGATCAGCTGGGACTCGGGAGGCAGAGAACTGGGGGCGGGGGGAGTCATAGGTGGTATTTACCAGTTCTCCGAACTACTCAAAATTTCCGCTACTGGTTCTCCAGAACTGGTCAGAATCTGCTGAATACCACCTCTGATTTAGAGGGCCCTGAATTAAGGATTGGATGGCATTGTTATCTATGGTATGACAAAGTCAAAGTTAATATTGAATTTAATAATCACTTTGCTAGATGTGCCATATCAAGAGTTTGGAATAAATATAAAATAAGATTTTTTATGAAGTTGCCTCTTTGGGTGTCTCCCCAGGAAGCTTTTTTTAGAAAAGAAATGGTGGCGAAGCCGGACCGGGGATTTATGGTAAAATAATATCTTTCAACTCTGGTAATCCTACCCTAAAGTTGAGGGAAGAGCTAGAATCAGAACGTTATGTTTGTCATTGGTTCACATATCAACAATTGAAAGAAAGATTTAAATAGATAAAGAGTTATGGATTTGATTTTGTTAAAAATGAATTGGAAATCTTACTGTGCAGCAGCAATGAACATATTATTGCTAAGGTTTATAAAATGTTACTGAAACTGAATTTGGAAAGTGAACATGTAAAAACATTGTATGATTCAGTGGGCCAGGAATTTTGGATATAATGTGATGCTTGAACAATGGAAAAATATGTGGACGGAAGATTTAAAATTCACATTAAACTATAATTTAAAAGAAAAAAATTATAGGATGATGTATCACTGGTATTTAACACTGATAAATTATCTAGAATGTATAAAGGTATTTCAAATGAATGTTGGAAATATAAAAGTAAAGAAGGAATCTTTTATCATTTATGGTGGACATGTGATAAAGCAAAGAAATTTTTGGAAGAAGATTCATATTTTAGTACAGAAAATTCTTATAATGAAGATGGAGATGAAGCCAGAGACTTTTCTTCTGGGTTTAATGGAAAAAGTCTTAGAAAAAAAATTGGAACCTTGATCTTATATATGTTGACGGAAGCAAGACTACTGTATGCAGAAAAATGGAAGGACATTTTGATTCCCAGCATGGACGAATGGGTACAGAAGTTGGACCTGGCAGAGGTGGCTAAATTGATTGTTTTGATTAAAGAAAAGAACATAAGTACTTTTTTTTTTGCTACATGAAGACCGCTTTTGAACTTTGTGCTTGAGGTGGAAAAAAAAATGAAAACTTGACTTTGGGTTTTACTGATTAGATTGATTTGTTGTTATAAAAATTGCTAGTTTATATTATTTTGGAAAAGTAAAAAGTTGAGGTTCGATGTTAATGCTTTATTCTATTGCAACAGAGAAAGTAGGAAGTCAATGCTTTTTTTTTCTTTTCTTCCTCACCTCCTCACTTTTTTTTTCTCCTTTTCCTCCCCACTGTGTCCTGTTATTTGCGTTCATATTTTTGTATTTTATTCTATGATCTAATCTAATAAAAAAAATCTTTAAAAATAAATAAATAAACAAATAGGTCTTGCCTCTGTTCAGGAAGGTGCACTACCAGAGAATCTTAGAGCCAGCAGGGAGTGATTTGCACATGGCAAGAGATTGATAGAAACATTCCCCAACTGCAAATCATATTGCCACAGCCCCAAGATAAAAACTAGGCCTAAAATTCTCTGTAAGTTGGGCCAAAGATGGTTGGCTGAGGTGCATGATTGCCATGAACTTTTGATCTGCCTTGGAGTCTATACCGAAGAACAGCAGAATCATAAATCTGGAGAACTCCACTGCCAACTCAGTCACAGACTTTAGCAGCTCTGGTAGCAGCAGAGGGTAGTACACACCAACAGTTTCTTCTGACCGCTATAGCCTAACTTCACAAATAAAGCTTCATACCTAGCAATTTATAGAGAGGCACCCTGAAAGTGACTAAAGTTTCTCAGACCTCAGCCCCAACTCTGAATTTGTGGATTCCCACAAGAAATCCAGCTTGGCAAATCTCAAAGAGGGGAAGCTCCTCCACCAGGCCCAGTCAACAGGTTTGAATAATGCAAACAGTCAGTTCTCTCACCCACAATTAAATTGTGGATGAGGAAAGTCTTATTAGGCTGACCCTATATTACATAGTAGCAGCTGGGTGATTACCAGGTTTTGGATCAGAGCATGGTGAATTGGAAGGCAATACCAACACTAACGCTTGAAGCCAACTACTATGAAACTTGCCCACTCTCCATTTCCTACCATTTCTCTTTCTGCCTGTTACCACCTTTGCCTGCATCTTCCTCCCTGATCAACCCAGGTTCCCTCAGCCCAAAATGCTCCACCCCCAAGTCAGAGGATCTCAACATTCTAATCCACCTTTAAGAGTTGACCAGTATTGGAATGGGAAGCCTTCTTCCATCCATTACTACAAAATACAGGGATAGCCTCATCTGGCTGCAAACATAATTCAGCAGCCCACAAGTTTGATCATAGATCAGTCTTTGCTGCTTCTGCTACATGGAAGTAGCACACAACAGTTTGTCATTTTCTGTAAAAATCATCAAGAGCTGAGTAGCTGAGCCAAGGCCACTGCTAAAAGCTGATATGCAATGTGCTGGAGAACCAGCTCATCTGAGACTTCCACTACCGCTTTAGCCAATCCAGGCAAAAGCAGCAGCTCTGAGCCTAAAATCCATCCAACTCCTGATCTCCTCTGAACTGCTAGGTAGCTCTGTCTCCCTGATCCTCCTGAAGGCTTATCTGAGGTTGCTGCATTGCTCCAGTTCTCCTCAGCTTGGCCATCAGCTTCCCATCCTCATGCCCAGCATAAATGGGGGGTTTATACACCTAATTACAAACTATCCATGACTATTTTTAACGGTTCCACCACAAAACCGCGTTCGACTAAAGCGCGCTCGACAAAACCGCGTACCTGGCGTCATCACAGCACGACGAAAAAAGCATGCTGTGAATGCTAAAGCTAAAATTAACCCCTCAACCTAAACCTAACCCCCCTAAACCTAAACCTAACCCTAAACCTAACCCTTAACCTAACCCTAAACCTAACCCTAAACCTAACCCTTAACCTAACGCTAAACCTAACCCTTAACCTAACCCTAACCCTAAACCTTAACCTAACCCTAAAACTAACCCTAACTCTTAACCTAACCCTAACCCTAACCTTAACTTGAATCGGCTTGCTTTCAAAGCGCTTTTTAAAGCGCCCTTTTTTCTCCGCGGTCGCTGTTGTCGCGCTGCTGATGACGTTAGCGACGCGTTTTAATCGGGCACGCTTTAGTGGACCGCGGTTTTGTCGTGCCACGATTTTTAACACCATCTTTTATATAGCCCACAATATACTAGATCTCTTTATATTCTTTACTATTTTATATATTATATTTCTATTCCACTTCCTAAACAAAAGCATATGTCAAAACAATATAAAAACATATTCATTAAAAAGTTGGGGAAAGGAATAAAAAACAAAACAAAATAGTCGTTCACAAGTACTGAAAACCCAAGTGAAGAGAAAGATTTTCAAAAGTTGTGACAGTAAGTTTATTTCAGGGAAGAAAGCTTTCCAGATTACAGATATCATTACAGGAAGTCTTGCCTAAGAGTATAGGTCAGCGATGGCGAACCTTTTTTGGCTCACATGCCATAAGTGGGGGGAGAGTGGGGGGGTCATGTGTGGGTGTGCCGCACCCATAATACAATGCGCAACCCCCCCCCCCAGTGTGCATGCGCGCACTACAGGCGCGACCACCCACTTTTTGAATGCTTTTTTTGCCGTCCCCAGGCTCCTGAGGCTTTATAGGAGCTTGGGGAGGGCGAAAACAGCCCCCTCGTCCCCCCCCGGAAGATGTCTGGAGGCTTCAGGGACCTTCAAGAGGCTTCCCTGAAGCCTTCGGAGCAGTCAAAACGACCCTCCGAGCAAACTGGAAGTCCTTTCCGGTTTGTTCGGAAGGTCGTTTGAGTGCTCCGAAGGCTTCGGGGACCTTCAGAAGGCTTCCCTGAAGCCTCTGGAGCAGTCAAAACCACCCTCTGAGGAAACTGGAAGTCTGTTCCCGAACTTCCGGTTTGTCCGTAGGGCCATTTTTTTGCGCCCCAGAGGCTTCAGGGAAGCTCATGAAGCCTCTGGAGGGCCTCCAGGGGAGGGGGGGGAAGGCTCTTTTCGCCCTCCCCAGGCTCCTATAAAGCCTCTGGAGCCTGGGGAGGGCGAAAAATGGCTTTAAAAGGTGAACTCAACTTGCCAGCGCAGCTCCTCGCGTGCCCTGACAAATGGCTCCACAGGTGGCACGCGTGCCATAGGTTTGCCATCACTGGTATAGGTTGTCCTTGACTTACAATCATAATCTCAGATCAGAATTTCCATTATTAACAAGACGGTTGTTAAATTGCACCCAATTCTACAACCTTTTCCTCCATGATTGTTAAGCAAATCACTGCAATTGTTACGTGACTCATGTGGTTGTTAAGTGAATCTGGCTTCTCTCATTGACCTTCTTGGTCAGAAGCCATCTGGGAAGATTGCAAATGGCAATTACATGTTCCTGGAAGACTATAAATGCATGCCGGTTGCCAAGCACCTGAATTTTGATCATGTGACCATGGGGATGCTGCAACAGTCATATGTCCAAGGACCAGTCATAAGTCATTTGCTGCTTTAACTTTGAATGGTCACTAAATGCAGGGTTGTAAGCCATGGAATTTTTGTAAATATGGCAATCAATCTTAGCAACCCCCGAGCCTAGCCACAGTCCACTACCAGTCTGTGGTCTGTTCAGAACCAGGCCACAGAAGTGATGGGTGAGCCTGTGTAAGCAGGCAGGTGAGCGTGTGTTGTCCATTTGTGCAAGTGGCGAACTTGCGTGGAACACCCCCCCCCCCCGAGTGTCCGCAAAGCCAGAAAGGTTGGAGATCTCTGCAGTAAATCACTCCTCTGGTGGTCTCAATGATTTACCAGGTCTATTTAGGGCTGCACATATTAAAAACCAAGGCCTGAACATGACATAGTAGCTTAACCAGCAATCATTAATCCACATTCCCTCATCTGAAATAGTTACTACCACAGCATATTTGTGTGTATTCTTCATTTTGCTTAAATATTATACATTTCTGTATTCTAGTATTTTTCTAAATCTTCAACCATAAAAAAAATAATGGTGTATTTACCCTTAAGGATTCCTGGAATGAGGAGGCCTGGTATTGTGCATATTTAGCAATTGTAGACTGAGATTTACTGCTTTCACAATGCCATGTTTTTTTTGTTCCAGTAGGATCCCAGTTTTCATCTGATGGTTGCAATAATTGTGTCCTTACTTCAACCAAGTGTTCATTATTAGCTTCTACCAAAGTTTTGGTAGAGAAGAGTCCCAGATCTAAGAAATAGGAAATGTGTTTAATAAAAGAAAAAGCTTTCGTAATACAATAGCAGAAAAAGTTACAGACATTACAAGAAATTTACATTATTCCCAACCAAAGCATATGCTGTTTTAAATATAATGACATCTGAAAATGTCTTTTTAGCAAATATTCATAAAAATAAAATCAATCTCCTTTGCTCTGCCCCAAATTGAATTTTTATATATCAAACATACCTAATTTAAGAGCTCCAGCAAGGCCGCGTATTACAGTAACAGGATTGTTTGGATTTGTACAAAATTGGTGTAAAGGTGGGAAGAAAGCATCACGCTTATTTTCCAGCTACAAATATAAAAACTAACACTGTAATTTAAATATCAATGTTATTTCAAAATATAAAACTGGATTTAGTTCCTTTGATTATATTGCAAGGATGATTTCATATAAATATTCAAATCATAAAAATGATCATTTAATGCATTAAAAAACAGTGCAACAATAATCTTGAAAGAAAGGTATAATCAGCTAGATGTTCAGATGTTTATAAACATTGCATAATAATACAACATATGTAGCTGGAGTTTTTAAAGTGTCTAAGAAATAATAAACATTATTATACATGGAAGCATATAGAAATAAATAGGTCTATATGATAACTTTTATACAGAATATCTATGCATAATATTTACAAATATAACTTTTTACTGTAAAACTATTTCTCGAATTAATGTCTTAAAATGATGCGAATACGTAAGCTTTCCTGGAAGAAGTGTGGTAAATTGGTTTCTGTTTAGAATGTTTTCTCTTTTGTAATAGCAGTCTGGTTACTGAATAAACCACTTTTGAAATCTATTTGAAATGAAATACTGGGATGACAATGGAAGTCTTATTGTTTTGGAAAACCTGAAATAGAGTAGCTCTCTGTACTATATATATTAATAAGCTGCAAGAATCACAGATAATTAAAATATATCCAATACCTTAAACTAGATTTTGTTTTTAATAGGCATTGTCATACTTTTTACAACTTGCTCTAGAAAATACGTACATAAATACTAGGTGTAGGTGGATTCAGCTTATCCTTTGGCAAGGGAGGATATGGAGGTGGTGGTGGTTTTGGAGGAGGACATTTATCCAATAAAATGCTACTGTTTGATAGGCCGTTTTTGCCCAAATTCCTAAGAAACAAAATAGTTAAAACCTGATAAACACACAAAAATAAAGACCATGTATTACTCTGCACACAAACTGTAGAAATCATTAAGCTTGGAAAAATATATCCTTCATATATTTAATGAAGGGCTTCAATATTTAGAAAGACATTCCTTATCTCTCCTCAGTTTGCAACATCCAGATAATTAACACATAAAAACTGAGGGCTACACAAAGCAGAAAAAAGACTTAACAAGAAAATAAATTGTGTGATCATTTACAGAGAACATCCTTTTTATCCATACCTGTGAAAAAGTACAAATACCAAGCAAGGATAGTACCCAGACACAAATTTACACTTGTGAATAAAGGATGTCATATCCGGGAATGGGCCAACTTGCTGCGACCAACTCGCCATAGCAAATTCACCACAGCCAACTTGCAGTGGCCAAACTTGCCACAAGACAACTCGTTGCAAGACAATTTAACAATTCTATTTAATTATTTAAAATAAATAAAAATTATTTTAATTTTTGCGATGCAAATTTCATTTTGTCCCTACTTTTGCATTTTTTCTTTAGTGATTCTATTCTACCACATCTTTGATATTAGTGTAACTCTTGTCTCGCAGTGAGTTGTCCTGTGGCACAATGGCTGTAGCGAGTTGTCCTGCAGCAAGTTGGCCATGGCAAGTTGACCATGGCATGTTGGTCATGGCAATCTGGCTGTGGCAAATTGTCATATACCCATCAGGTCTAAGTCAAGGCTCTCATCTTAAGAAGCACTATTAGTATAATTAAAGAGATACAATATTTTACAAATTACACAAGAATAAGGCTTTATCAATGAAACAGGAACAATTGTCAACTTTAAATTATTCAATGTTAACTTTTAAAATACTTTATGAAACTTGGAAAATATTTTGAAATATTTTAAGGAATACTATATTTTCGTATGTAATAATTTGATTGCAAGTTAATTAAGCTTTCCTGTTACATATAATTTAAAAAATGTCTGCCACATTCAGTATCATAACCAAGACACTTATTTCTTAGAATTAACTTCGGAAGAGATTCTTCATTTTATACTCATTATTCTATACATCTGAAAATTCCCAAAGTTGGGAAACATTGTTCTAACAGAATCAATTTATTTCTTTATTCCATTTTCCAATAGAACTAGCTTTGCAGTACACTGAAAGAATTCATGGATAATGTTCAGTTTCTCCTTCCACTGAGGGAAATGGATATAGTTTGCTATGATATGAACAAATCAAACCCAACTTTCTATTTTAAAAACTCAATAAACAAAACAATGTTAACAAACAACTTTGAATTATGGTGGATTTTGAGGAGTACAGCCATCAATGGCCAATTGCTTTTTTAGAAGCAAAATTAGGAGTCAAAGATTTCATTTTACTCATTATTTGTACTCAATTAATGCACAACTCTAGAGATTTCCTTTAAACTGTGGCAATCTGGGCAAGGGATAATTAGCAACTGTATCAAGGCACTACTCAATTATATTTTTCCCTTCTTAATACTTTACAATAAAATATTCTAATAAGAAAAATTATGTAGTACCTAGATTTTAGTAGCTGGAGTATGTTTGTGTATACCAAATATGGGTACAGTAGAAAAATACCACTATTAAACATTATTTAATCTAATTCACAAGAAAAAGACCCATAAGCTGTAAGTATACAGTAATTAATCTTTTTTTGAGTGTAGCTCTAGAAACAGCATTGTTGTATTCAGTAGCAAACTATTAACAAACTGTATTTTGAAAGCAGATATATTTAAAAAGTACAGGTAAACCTTGAGTTACGAATGTAATGGAGCCTGCCGATTACATTCATAATTCAAGGATTCATAGGAGTGAATCACATAACTTGACTATGATCACTCCCTGCTTTTGTCCACACATTCATTAATCAAATCTATGGGTCATTAACTGCATAAGGTATGTCAGGGTAGGGAAGGCCATGGGGGCCTAATGATGGAACATGCCACCAAAGGCCTTTCCGACCCACTGAGATACCTCATGCTCCCCCCCCCCCCTTTCCCATCCTGCCATGCAAAATCTGTCTCTTCCTTGCCATGGTTTCTCTGCCTTTGAAGGAGACGAGAGGAAAGTAGGAAGATTTCCCTTCCAGCATTTGGCCGGCTTGCAAAGAGTGAAATAACTTTTCACTCTCGGCGCAAAAAGCATTTGCAAGATGACTGGTTGGCTGGAAGCAACACAATTTCACTTCCAGCATCCAATCAGCTTGCAAATTGCTTTTTGTGGCGAGAATGAAATATTCTGGGAGCTGTGATCTCGCACGGCTTTTGCAGAGAATGGGTGCCTGAAGTCATGCAAGATCATGGCCCCCAGAACACTTCACTCGTGGTGCAAAAAGCATTCACAAGCCGATGCTGGAAGAGAAATCATCCTGATCCCAAAAGGCAAAGAAACCATGGCCGAGAGGAGACAGATCTTTGCAAGGTAAGTAAGTCCGGCATGGCAGAATGGGAGTCGGGAAGCAGTTGTGGGGAGTGGGGGAGGGAATAGAATGAATGTTGTAGTGCCTCTGGGGTCATTCATAAAGGTGAATCGTGGTGCTGCAACATTCATAATTTTGGGGCTTTGTCATAAACACTTGAGAGGCTTATTGTATAACTTTGAATGGTCACTAAATGAACTGTCACAACTGGAGGGTTACCAGTATAATTATTTTATTCTTAATGCTTCAAAACAAAGTAAAATCCACAACTTTATTTTCTGTAGAGAGGGCTTACTGGAGAATCTCAGATTCTAATAAGGAATGATGAGAGGAACTCAAAAGAACATCCTCTGCAGAAGCTCCCTTCCTATGGCATTCTTGCCTACCAGTTATAGAAACTTCACTCTGGAAGTTAGAGAAACTCCTGGAATTTAGGAAACTTTTAAATGTGTGTTTGGGGACTGAGGTGAGAATAGGTAATGTATTGGGAATTTGGACGCTTCTAGCTATTTTGATGTAATTTGGTCTTCTGGTTTTTTAACAGTTTTATTATATTGAATTTTTGTTGACAGCATTTATTATTGAGAGCAGGTTTGATGTAACGGAAGTCCTTGTTTAGCAACAATAACTGAGACTGCTAACTGTTGTTAACTGAAGCGATCACTAAGTGAAACCACAACTTTGATTTGACTTCAGCTTTTCTTTGCTTTACAGATCTGCGAAAGTCAGAAATTCAAGGTCTGGTCATAAAGTCATTTCTTCATCACTGTTATAACTGTGAACAGCCTCTAAACAAGGATTACTTGTAGTGCATTAGATACCTTATAGAATATCAATGTTAGTCCTGCCTTGGATGTGAAAGCAACTGGGCAACCGGACCCATACTTCTTTCTAGGAAACAGCCAATACCAAACCACTTCTGAAAATTATTATTAATGAAATGGATTGCATATTTTACTGTACAGGAAGTCCTTGACTTATAACCATTTGATTAATGACTGTTCCAAATTACAACAGCATAAAAAGGTGACATGATCAGTCCTCATACTTATGATCATACGTACTCATTTACAAAATGTGAACACCATCTTCACAGCTAGTTCACAATCACAGCATCAACATTACTTCTAGCTGAACTCTATTTCATTTAGGGATATTAGAAACTGAATACTTATATTTCTACATTTTGGACAGCTATCATCCAACTTCCAATAGGTTGTGGAAAAGGTGCTAGGATGGCAGTTACACAGGATCTTAAGGAAAATGAATTATCCCAAACCATTTTTGTTGGGTTTCAGACTAAGGTGTATTATGGACACTTGTTTGTCAATTATCTTTGGCCAGGTTAGGGTGGGGAGATGGTGCATCCATCCTTTCAATGCTGTTGACCACAGTATTTGTCTTGTACCAACTGCAAGTTCTGAGAGTGGGAAGAACTGTGCTGGAGTGATTTCCAGTTTGTGTTGATGGGAAGGGAGTGGCTCCATCTGTGATCCCTTACTTGTGGGGAAAACAACTCTCTCTTCTCTCTTTTAAGAAGAGATTGCACAATCATTTTTCTGAAACAATATAGGGTTTCTTGCTTGAGCACAGAGTTGGACTAGAAGAACTCCAAGGTCCCTTTCAACTTTGTTATTCTGTTATTCCTTAACATCTATTTGAAACTACTTGGCAAGGACATCCACCAGCTCAGAACGCTGTATCTCAATCATGGGTTGCACAGGTGAAGCTGTCCGTATACTAACCCAGGTCTGGATAGGGAGGAACAAACTTTAGCCCAATCCCGGAAAGTTAAGAGTGGCTGTGGCTATTTGCCCCCCTTGGAATGGAGCATAGTTCCATGACTGATCTTTCATGGGATGTCACTTCTCTATTAGAGACTAATATGCTACTATTTTTGATGGGCAAGAACAGCATGACCAGGAGAGCCACTGCATAATGTCCTCTGGACTATTGCAATATGTTCTACATGGGACTGCCCTTGCAAGCCATCTGGAAGATGTAGCTGGCATAAAATGCAGCAGCATGAGCAGTAATGGGCACTTTCTTTTCTTATTTTCCTACATGTGTAGGGTCAAATTTTTGGATCAACCAGATGTTGATCTTTCATGCGTAAGGTGGGGCTAAAACTCACAGTCGCCTGGTTTCTACTTTGGTGCCTAAACAACTACACTAAACTGGCTCTCAGTAATGGCCACTTCTCATTATGTCCAAATATCACTGCTTCACAAGCTGCATTGGCTGCAGATTCACTTATGGGTGCAATTGAAGGTCCTGGTTGTTACCTATGGTGTAAGACCTAATTATCTTCTAAATTTCTGTTCACCTGGCACGTTCAAGCAGAGTGGGTGTGTTACAGGTACCCTCAATTAAACTTTGGCACCTTATACAACTGAGGAAGCATCACTTCCCCTACCGTCTGGCATAGCTTCACCTCAGAGATATATGTGATGCCTACTCTCCTGGACTTAGGATAGTTCCTGTACTCTACTAAGCTGTGTTCTTTAATTGTTTGGAAGAAATATATTCATATAAATATATGAACATTACTATATTTATTTGCTATATTTCTATACTTCTCCATAGACGGACATTTTAAACAACAGAAGTTTATAATAAATTGCACAGTAAAATCTAAAATAAACTTAAATAGCTACAGTAGAGAAATGAAATAAAATCAGATTCAATTGTGAATAATTTATAAAACACTGACAGTTCTTTTAAATACAGAAATAAAAACCTTAGGAGGGTAAAATGTCAGAGCAGAATCCCAAAGCAATCCTTTACAGATAGTCTGTGGATTATGACATATCATTCAGAGATCATTCAAAGTTACGATGGTGCTGAATGATTGGAACTTATAACCAGTCCTCACACTTCTTGCCAATGCAATGTCTTCACAATCATGATCTAGACACTCAGCCCCAGGCTCATGATCACATCACAGTAAATCATGGTCACGTGACTGCAACTTCTGGCGCTGTATACCAACTTCCCACCAGTTAAGTCAGTGGGGAAGCTGACAAGAAATCAGAAGTCGCAGTCATGGGAGGTGCTTGCTTAATGACTTGCATAATCTTTGGGTTATGATGCCAATCTGGACTTCTACATTTTTTGTTGCTAAGCAACACAGGCAGTAATAGAGTGCTGACATATAAGATCCTATTCAAACATTCACAAGAATGAAATGTAGTCAATGTTTCTTGCGGCTGCTACTAATTTTCAAACATCTTTTATGTTTTCAACTACATTATTCACCCACATTTATATTCATGAGTTCATTCCTTTGTCTGATTCACAACTGAACTTCTATAGTAATCCTCTCACCACCATATTCCCTCATTGTCATAAAGATGTTTAGAATAAAACAGAGAGAAAACTGAGATTGCCTATTAAAATATATGTGCACCAAGTGCAAGTATGTGCTTGTTTTAAGAGTTACAGAAAGCTAAACCAGTTCTAGTGTGCCCTATAGTTTGCAGTATGGACTATACAGTAATAAGAATGCAACATTATAGTTACTGGAGATACTTAAATTTTGACCATGAATACATAATGCCAAATCTAAAACTCCAGTATTTGCATGCACTGAATGTTTCTTTTGAAAGAATGGAATGTTTCTTATTTACTTTATTATTTATATTTCACACTTCTGAACTGCCTCAAAGAGGGACTCTTTTTTCCTTTCTTTCTTTATAACAATTAAAAAACTTCTTTATATTGTTAAGGCAGGATGCATCATGATTGGCTGCTCTTTGAAAAAAAATAATCCAAAGACTCTTTAGGTTTATGAAAATAATTCCACAATGCTATAGTTCAAAGAATTAATTTTTATAATAAAATCTTACAGAACAATCATGGCAATTATTAAAATCCAAGTTGAAAATGCTGCAAATCCTATAATCCACAGAAAGATGTCCCCAAAGCCTAGAATTGATTCAAAGAAAGGCAGCAGAAGTATATCTCCATCTTTAAATCTTATCTCTACACTAGGAAAAACTTCTATAGAATCCTCTTGTCAGGTTTTGTCAAAAAAGGAGAAATTTTTATTCTGGGCAGAAACTATTAAATAGATTAGCTAACTTTGAGACAAAGATGTAATATTATGAATCATTTTAAATATATATATTCCTATTATATGGAAATTAATGTCTGAACAAAGCTATTTTTGCACAAATATTTTCAGCAGTTTATTTACAAAAACTGATGCAGATTATGTATGGAAAATTATAATGAACTATTGCTACTGTTCACTGAAATCTTATACCGAACTTTTGTATATGTATAAGTGAATACATGCTCTGTATTTTTTTATTTAGTTTTCTTTTTTGTGATTTTTTTATTTTTTTCTATTGTATTAGAAGACACCCCACCCCACCCCACCCCCATCAGAGATGGGTTGCTGCCGGTTAGGCCCAGATCATCTGAACCAGTAGTAGCGGCAGTGGGAGGCTCCGTCCCCCCCAGACGCTTTTGCGCATGCGTAGAGCATCATGCACGCAAGAGTGCACAAAAGCACACCCGAACCGGTAATAACAAAATTAGCAACCCACTACCGCCCCACATGGTTAGAAATTTAAAAAATTGAGAAATGCTGATGTTACCAAAATATAAAACGAAAATTTTTTTTCCTACTCTAGAGTCATTTTTGGTGGTGGATGTGGGGGAAACAGAATTTTTTGAATTTTTATACCTGTTCAATTATTTAAAGAAATGTTCTTACTTCAGAAACTGAAAGTTTTAAATCTGTACTTTAGTGATAATGCTAAATTTTAATACTAAAATTAAGGTTAGTGTCTGCATTTAAAAATGTTTAGTAATATTTGTCCCAAAATATTCAATTAGAAAGAATTGTGAAAATATACATAGTTAAAACAGTTTAATATACAGACTGTAAAACTTCTATTTTTCCATAAAGAATTACAGTGCTTTCTTCCACCTTTTGGCCATGCAATTCTGTTCTTTTAGGGAACAAAAGAGCAGGCTCACATAGCTACAAGTAATTGTTTTCAACTCCAATTTTTTTAAGTTGCTCTATTCTCCTGAACAAGCAAGGCAATCAATTCCTTGTTTCTAATACAATCTCTAGAGCAGTTACATTTATTGCTGTTCAACATCACTACCTCATCATTTAGATGCTAAGTCAGCTGGTCAGAAGTCAGAAAAAAAATCTACCAATCTCTGTAAAAGTGAACCATAAACTCCACAAGTGTGGCTCAGGACAGAAAGAATAGGAACCAAAAGTGTACTTTGTGCCTAGCTCTATGCAGGGAAGGCATGTTGGGAGTGGAGGCTCCTTCAACTTAAAATAAAACCAATCCTTTCCCAATGATTGCAATGGGACAGAGGAGAATATGAACATTTACCGTATTTACAGTGGATATAAAAAGTCTACACACACATTTGTTAAAATGCCAGGTTTTTGAGTTGTGAAAAAATAAAACCAAGATAAATCACTTCAGAATTTTTGTACCTTTAATATAACATATAAGGTATACAATTCAATAACAAACTGAAATCTTGGGGAGGGAATAATAATAAAAAGTACAATAAGCTTTTTGCACAAGTCTGCACACCGTCTTATAAGTAGTGATGTAGCTGTGTTCAGAATTAACCAATCACATTCAAACTGATGGTAAATTATAGTCAAGACCCACCTGCCACCAATTAAAGTGATTCTGTTCAAGCCCATATAAAGTTCAGCTGTTCTGGAAGGAGTTTCCTGAGATTTACTCAGTTGCCTCTTATACCAGAAGCCATGGTCTGCAAAGAGTTTACAAAGCATTAAAAATTTAGTAGTAGTATAGTCTTTATTGTCACTGTACAAAATAAATACAACTTAATTGGTTAAATTGATTAAAGGGACCTTATTGTTGGAAGGACCTTATAGTTCTTCAGGAGAAGAAAAAACTCAAAGGCATAAATGCTGAAGATGAAAAGGAATGTCACCTTTCAACATCACAATGATCCAAAGCATACCTCCAAATCAACAGAACGGCTTCGTCAAAAGAAGGTCAATGTTTTTGAATGGACCAGGTAGAGCCCGGACCTGAATCCAATTGAAAAGCTGTGGCATGACTTGAAGAGGGCTGTAGATAGAAGATGCCCTTGCAATCTGACAGATTTGGAGTGCTTATGCAAAGAAGAGGGGACAAAGATTCCCAAGGCAAGATGTGCCATGCTGATAGGCTCCTACCCCAACAGATTGAATACTCTCAAAAAATCAAAAGGTGTTTCAGCAAAGTATTAGTTTAAGGGTGTGCACTTAAGCAACCACTTTATTGTATGCTTTTTATTTTCATTTCTCCCCCTAAAAGATTTCAATTTGTTTTTTCAACTGAATTCTACAGCCCATAGGTTATATTACAGGTGGAAAAAAATTGAAGTGATTTATATTGGTCTGATTTTTTTACATCTCAAAAACCTGTCATTTTAATAGATGTATAGAGTTTTTATATCCACTGTATATTCTGCCTTCATTCTGACTCATGATGGCTACTCCACTTCTTCTGCCAGAATTAGCTATAACATTGGGTAGGGGTTAAGATTGTTCTTCAATTACATTTCCAATACATATTCAAACATGTACTTATTGTATATACTTTCATGTTTTGTTTTTAAAAGAGCTCAAAAGCCAGAACACATTAATTTTCAATGGGACATACAATAATTAAAAACAAGTATCTATAAAAACAAGTATCTATCATACAATTAAATGATTTTTATTTCAATAAAATTAAAAATATTTGGGAGACAGACAGTACATACAATATAAAAATTTTACTTGCAATTAAAGAAGTTTGTGCACTTACCTGCATGCTTTCAGAACCTCTGCAGAACTTGGATATATAGATACCGACATAGATGGCATGATAGGGGAATTAGGTTTGTGTCCAATAAGAGGAGGATTGATTTTTATGGGGCTCTGAGAGTCCTCCAATGCCTCTCCATTAACTGCATGTCCACTATGAGGGCTGTTAAGGCTGGTAACACTGTTTGTGGTAGTCTGCTCAGTAGATTTTGGAGAAGGTGTTGCTGTGGAAATGGCTGAAGATGGTGAGGAGGCAACAGAATTTTCAGTCTTTGTATGAACCGTTGGATGAATGTTATTGACTTTGTCACAGGTTCCAGTACCCACATTGTTATTGGCTTTTCCCATCAACAAGGCAGAGAGCTGAGGATTGTCTGAACTAAGTAAACCTGGTGACTTTGAATCTCCATGGCTAGGGCTAGAAACAGCATCTGCCGTCACCTGATGGACATGATTAGGAAGTCCTTCTACACTGGCAGTGCTGTTAAGTGTCTCTCCAGAATGCCTGTTTATGTCAGGCACTGCTGATGTATTTCCTGAAGGCTTGCTCTCTTTGGTTAAGGTAATGCCTTGTTGTCCACCTGAGGTAGCAGTGTGAGAGGGGAGGTGATTGAGAGCAGCCCCCTGTGTTACTGAATTGCTAGGCATGGTAGGATGTCCATTTTGATTTTGAATACCAGTGCCAGCTGCCTGGAGATGCTGGGAAGGCCCAGTGGAAGAGAGAGGTCGTTCACTATTAGGACCTGCCAAATGTGAACTCTGACTTTTTTGAAGCCCCTAGAGAAAAGAAAGATGATTTTATTTAAATACATGAACATTTATTTTACAGTTTAGGAATCAGATATAAATATTTTTCCAACATGTCCAATATTTGTTTTTCTAATGGTTCTCAATATTTTCAACTCGTAGTTTGAAAGCATGAATTTCAAAAGCCTATTTTGAAAAGGAAGTATCAGAAGGTCTCACCTCATCTCTCAGGTTACCAAATCTCTGCAAAAGAGCTGTAGCAGCATTATAAAAAACTATAACATAGAAGTCCACTCTCAAAAACAGCATGAGACAAATGATGGTTATTATAGCTCAAATTCAAAAACTGTAGAAAGCATTAAAAGGCTTAGCTATCTGGATTTATAGTGGAAATTCATCTACCTAAGTTAAAGATAACTTTTATTAATCACAAGTGGTAACTTGCAAAACTATTTATTAAATTTATATACCGCTCATCTGGTGATATGTCAAAGGAAGCTCTCAAAATAAATACCTTAAATATACCAATAAATCTGGGAATAAATTCAGGAAAATTTAACACATTTATAAAACTTTATTGAAATAAATGTACAGAAAAATATCAGCAACGGAAGAAGGCGGGGCTTAGCAGTGAGAAGATGGAGTTTTAGGCTACTCCTGAAATTCCTCTATACCAAAGGATTTTTTGGACGGGTTCTTTGAACCCTAGCTGTCCCGGAGACGACAGTGAAGGTGGGGAGGGACCCAGGACCCCAGAGATATCCGCAAATCTCTGGGGGGGGGGGTATTAACTCCTCGTGCCAATTCCTTTTTGGATTAGCTGCATGCTAACTGAAACTGCAGGTTGCCCCTAAGAATGGAAGAAGTGATGTCATCTGGTAAGCTGATTTTATTATCCAAGAGAGACTGTTCGTGTTAAAAAATTAAGCTAACTGAATCCAAAGAACAGGAGATCTAGCGGCGAATTGGCTCTTTCTAATGGATTTATGATTGGTGGTTACTTTATTTCTTAAATGCTTCAAGAAACTCCGCGACATCCTCCCCCCTCTGAATCTCCCTAAGTGGATCGTAAAACTTATCTCCTACTAATTAGCCCGTCATGATTCGACATTTTTATTACTTTACTATCTAGTTCTGTTTACAACTAGATAAGATTGACAGCCGGTAAGAGACTAAAAAAAAAAAGTGCTTCGAAGCCTGTGGGGAAAAAAAAGAGAGCTTCTATTTTAACTACGACACATCATGGCGTCCCAAGATACCTCTAAGATTTCATTTCAGACTCTTTTCTCTGCGTGTAGAGGACTCTTTCATTCTTACCAAAAACTGGAAAGAAAACTGGATCAATTGATTCTAAAATATGAAGTTAAAACTGAGATCGTTGAATGCTTAAATGTTCCTGAAACACAAACGGAAAATGTGAGAAATGGTGTCTGGTCTATCTCAGAGGAAGAGAGGAGGGGGGAAGCTATAAAGACGACTCATTTAAAGAGACAGTGTGCAGAAGGAATGGAGAATCCACCCTTGAGAATTAAAGTTAAATTGGGAAATTTTATAAGACTAGGACAACTTTATTATTTTATCACCGACATTCAGAATCCAAAGGTGCCGAAATATTTTTGTTTGGACTTGCTTATGGAAACATTTGGTAAATTTATCCAACGAATGGCTACTGGACGGAGGAAATCTTGCTGTTGGAGGGACACAGGCTGACAGATGGGATAATACAATTTAAAATTAGCTAGATCGGATTACTTCAATTTGTAATAGATATAGCTGAATAATGACTGATATGGATAGCAATATATATAATTTGGAACTGGCTGATAGATTGATGAATACAATTGAAAACTAGTTAAACCTAATTGCTTTTTTGTGTAACAAATATTGCTGAATAATAATTGATATTGATAGTAATGTATATAATGTGGAGTTGATATGATAACTAACAATTGGATATGAGAAAATACCTTTAGATTATACATAAAGAGTATTAACTATAATAATTAGCACTATTAAAAAACTAAATAAAATCCATACAATCAAATGTTAATCAATACTGGGAAAATGTTATGATATATGATATAATTGAATATTATGGATGTTTAGTTAAAATAGAATATGAGGATTTGATGATAATAGAGGATTTTACAAATAAGTAAATGAACTGCCAGCATGTGTTATGGACTAATTCCTTAGCATAGCTAAGGATGAAGGATGTTTAAATAACTATAATAATTAAAACCGGAGGTATAATGATGTTGATATGGTAAATATTCGAGTTAAGATATTTGAATTAATAGGAGTCAACGGAAGAGAAGCACCAAAACATGTTGTAACCAGTTGATATACTTCTTATTTTTTCATAATAGACACCTGTGTTTTGTTTTGTTTTCCTGATTGTTGTTTTTGTCTTTTTTTGTATTATCTGTAATTGATTGATATATTAAGAAAGATGTTGTACCAGTTTTAAACTAAAACTAAAAAACATTTAATTAAAAAAAAAAATATCAGCAACAAAACAAATTTTGCTTTTTTCCTCCCCAACGGCACTACCAAGAATGCTGTATTTAATATAATGTACTTTAATTTTTGTAAGTTATTGTTTTAAAGTGAGCAAAGCTGCAAGTCCCTTTTCTAGTTAATTCCTTTTCCTCTCTGAACAGTAAGGAAGACACAAATTTAATATTAGAAATTATAATGAAAGCCTTAATGGGAATACTTAGACCTGCTATACTTAGCAGGACACTCTAAACCTTAATAACGTATTCTAATTAATATTTTTAGTTTGCAATAAACTTAAAATGATATAGCACACCCTACTTCTATTTGTATAATGTTAAATAATAGCAAAAATAAATATAGTAAAAAGGAAGTAAATTTAATTAAATTTCCAATGCTTTATTAGCTAATTTGCATAATATAAAGAGTGGGGATAGGAGAATCTTACATTTCTCTTTGGGCAGAAACCTGTAACAGATTTGATATGGTTTTTCCCAGTTGCAGGTGTTGCAGTCATTCAGCTTTCTGATATAACATTCCCCTCCCATTCACCAGCAAGCACACGTGTCCATAGGAAGTATTGAGGTATTAGCATGAACAATGATCTCACATGAGGTGTAGGGCAGGAGTTAGTTGTAGAGATGTATGGCAGCCAGGCTCAGTGAGCAAACACTGACATAAACTACTGCCCTGTGCCTTGATTTGAGGGTATAAAATTTCTGTTTAATTTCAGCTGCATTTCTACAAAAAGTAAGATCAAACGAGTTTCTCTCTGCATGTTGTGTGAATCTAGACATGATCTAAATCAGTGAAGTGCGGTGACGGTTACCGTTGGTGAGGCAAGACCGCAGCAGCGGCGAGAAGCAACGTCCCCGGCACTGTGTCCGACAGGCGTCTCGCATTTATGGCGGACATAAACGCAAAACGCCTGTTGGACACAGTGGCGGGGGTGTTGTTTCTCACCGCCGTCGCGCTCCACCGCCTTGTCCCCCCCGCCTCCTCCGACAAACAATCCTGATGCCCCGGCCTGCAGCCAGCCCAGCACCGAGCCTGGACTCACCGCTCTCTTCCTCCTCCTCCTCCTCGTCCCCGCTCGGTGCTGGGCTGGCTGCAGGCCTGGCTGCAGGCCGGGGCATCAGGATTGTTTGTCGGAGGAGGCGGGGGCGGGGGCAAGGCGGTGGAGCGCAACGGCAGCGAGAAGCATCTCAGATGGAGCCAGGACACCCGGAAGACAAGCCGGCACTTAAAGGCATGCCGAAGTTCCGGCTTGTCTTCCGGGTGTCCCGGCTGCATCTGAGATGCTTCTCGCCACCGTCGCGCTCCACCGCCTTGCCCCCGCCCCCCACCTCCTCATCCGGACAGTCACAATCCTGCTGCCCCAGCCTGCAGCCAGCCCGCCCGCTCTGCTCCCTGCCTGGACTCACCGCTCTCCTCCTCCCCGCTCGGTGCTGGGCTTTAAAGGGGTCTCCCCTCCCCAGCCAGCCAGCCCACCCAGCCAATTCCTCCCACCACCACCACTGTGTCCAACAGGCCAGTGTCTCGCGTTTATGGCGGACATAAATGCGAGATGCCTGGCCTGTTGAAACACAGCGGCGAGAACGTCCCTGCCGCTTCCGTGCTCCGCCGCCTCGCCCCCTGCCTCCTCCGACCCCACCGCTGTGAAGAAAGAAAAAAACACACACACACACAAACCTCACAATAAAAAATTAAATTTTTTATTAAATTACAAATTAAATTACAATAAATTTGAACCCCCCCCTCCCTCCGTCTGATCCACCTTTTCCAGCTGTGGAAACTCTCTCAACTCTCCTCTTGTCCACCCAACGTAAGCATGCTAACGTAAGCTCATAAGGCATGATTCGCTGCTCCCCGATCAGGAGGCGGGAGAATCAGTGCCTCTTTTGCATATGAAAGTGTTCGCTTGTTAACTCCTCCTTAACTTTTAAAAGGCGAACAATTCCTTAGGCAAAAGAGGCCCCGACTTCTCTGGCCTCCTCCCATAGTTAACACTGAGAGCAGACACCAAGCCACTGTGACTTTGAATCTGGTAGCAACTACCCTGGCTTTAATTATTTAAAAAAAATTATTTAAAATTCTTTCTTTCCCTCAGGAGACTGGTGAGGCCCCGCCTCCCCTGCCTCTAGTGACTGCATGTCCCTGATCTAAATGTAGAACTAGAACATATAGTCATTCCAGCTCTTTGCCCAGCTTTAGCTGGTTGCCACTTGCAGTCTTTCCTGGGATCCACTGAGGATAGTCACTCATATCCTTGTCACCTGTCATTTTGCTTGGACAATTGTAATTTATCCTACAGGGGCATCCCTCAAATGACCATCTAGAAACCTCAACTGTGCAGAATGCAGCTATATATGTGCCTATGGATTGGCCCTATTTTTGTTACATTACATTGCTGCCCTAAGAGCCGCACTCACTTCAAGATGCTGGGTGGTACTATGAAGCCTATATGAACTGAAACTTGAAATTGTTGAGTGTCTTTTTTGTGTACAATTTGCTTGTCACAAATATGTATGAAAGTTTAAGAAGAAGTTGGTATCCCCTGAGGAAACTTGTCCCTCCTTGTTTCCAGAGGGAATAATGTTTCCTTTCCTGATGATTTCCAAAAAATTGTCAAGATTAAATTATTCTGGAAGGCTTCTGAAGACTGATAACTACTGCATACTGCATTTTGATATCATGATTAGATTGTTTTAGAATGGTTAATTTTGACTAATATATGACTGTTATTAAAAGTTATATTTTTTATTACACAATTTTGGTTATTTCCTCCTAGAGATAATTTTTTACACAAAGCTGTCTACAAGTCCCATATGTAAATATTCCAACATTTTACTTTTCATCTGGAGCCATGGAGCCCGATAACCAGCAATATTAAGCATTATTCTTTAAAATTAAACCCTTAAAATACCTACATATCATACTCCTTGCAGGCCCAGAATTTGTCTTTTTAATTCCTTGAAATCCCCCCCCCCCACTACCATCTCCCAAATCATTGATACAGGTAGGGAGATAATCAGCTGTATATAATGAAATGTATGTACTTCAAAAGTAAATTACTACAATTTACCCATTGTCTTTTTGAAATCAACAGCTCCAAAGCAGCTTGAATTTGATTATTGTTCAGAAAATTCATTAACTCAAGGTAGATAAGCTTAAAGGCTGCTCTGTTGAAAGGTGTGGGGGTTGTAATCAAGCTGCAGAGGATAAGAAAAAGGAAAAAAGCCCCAAGCTAGTGGAGGAAGCACCAATTGGAATTAACCTTAGCAAAGCTTGTACACCCTTCTACGCTGTCTGCTGGGATCCAGCTCAGTTTTCACATATGGTACAAAATTGGTTTCTCAAATTAAAAAGCCTAGCTTAGAAAAAAGAAAGGGGCCAGAGACTTCTAAAGTACAGAATTGTAGAATGCTACTGAGACTATTGGTGGAAAAGTTGGATAATAAGCCTCAAATTGTTGCAGATTGACCTATTTTCTGTGTTGCTTTGAATTTTTTTATAAAATTACGCTTGAGTTGGCTTGAACTGCAGATATCCAAAGTCTAATTTTGTTTTTAGTTCCTGACCCTGAATGCTTAAGGTTCTGGAGGAAATAAACTACATTAGGTTTATTTTATCTTTTGATAGTTCAGTGTTTGCTTTCTATTACTCATGTCTGCTCCAGACATCTGTTTACAAGAGACTTTGCCACAAAGGGAACAGTATCTTCCTTCTTACCATCAATTTTTCTTAGTAATGATTCCTTTCAAATCTATCTCTTAGTTTTGAAGTGTTATCTTTTTATTGAACCTATGAAATCTATGTTTCTATCAAATGTATGCATGAATTACTATTCTCCAAAATTTAATTTTAAATTTACTACTTTGAGTTATACACAATTGTTATTTTTAATTCTATTACTACTACTATTGTTGTAATTTGAAATTGATGTTAACTGCTAGGGGAAAAAAACAAATGGGAATATTTAAAGCTACCATTACCTATTTTTATTCACTTTTTAAAAATAAAGCTCTCTCCCAATACTTGGCAAGTTCCTATCAAAACAAACTGGCTGATATTGCCAACTATCTCAAGTTGCAGTAGTTAGTGTTACTAGTCTGTAATTTATTAAGATTGTTATTTTAAATGTTTTCAAAGACGTCTTAAAGATCTTCACAGGATGAAAAAAATGCCATTCCTTCTTGCACGTACAATATAGCTGAATCACCGCATCTGTTCATACAATGCTTTACCTAGATAAAGACTTAGCACTGGCATGCATATTACAGAATAGGAATAGAATAGTCGGAAGGAACCTTGGTGGTCTTCTAGTCCAATCCCCTACTTAGGCAGGAAACCCTACAGACAAATCTCTTCTTAAAAACTTCCAGTATTGGAATAGAATAAAAAACTTTATTGTCACTTTAAATGTACACTAATCAGCATTAATTAAAATGAAATTTAATATTAAATAAAATGTTACATGCTAAGCAGGGCTTATTTTTACTGTGTGTTGTATATTTTGTGAATTGAGTTTAGTAGTTTATGAAACAGTATATTGTGTGAACCTAGAAAATGATATAATTAGGAAATGAGGGCAAATGAGATTTAAACCATTCTTTAAAGAACCTTGTCCTGTGATGGAAAAAGTATTCATTTAATTTTCTCACACTTTTACATTATTAAAATTCACATTTTTGTTATCTTTATGAAGAAATCCATAACCTTAAAGGTCTTTAATTTTAAATTAAATACATACAGTTACCACATGAGCCAACAGTTTTCTTCGCTTAGCTTTCCCACATTATAATCGTCAAATTTGGGCACACTGATTTTTGTCTAAGATATTGATTTTTTTTCTTGGCCTAATGTGCATTAACTGTTTTTGAAAAGCATAATCTACATTATACTTTTTTGCATCCATACCTTTGTTAGATAGGGAATAATAAACATCAACATAATTTGTCTTTCTACTTCTCTCTCAAATGTTTTTATACTACTAGTTGAAACCGACCGTTGACTTACCTGAACGGTCCTTCTATATGTGCTGCGAGGGGAATCCAAGCATGGGTTAACTTTGTCCATTAACCTTGAGACTGAGTTATGTAAACTGGTGACCACACCTCCACTGGCAGGATGGGCTTAGTTTCGTACGAAGTCAGCCGTTTATTGATGTATAACAAGAAGAACAATGATAACATAACAATAACAGTAGTAATAAAGGCCGTAGCCAAAAGGCATACAAACATAGTCAAGAAGAAACGCAAGTCATAAGTAAATAACATCTGACATAAAGCGGTAACATATCAATGAAGATAATGAATTTCAAGACATGACCACCCTGGCCAGCCGCAGCTGCGGGCGGGTTTGGATTCCCCTCGCAGCACACATAGAAGGACCGTTCAGGTAAGTCAACGGTCGTTCTCCTGTGTGCTGCTTGGGGAATCCAAGCATGGGACATGCCAAAGCAATTAAGGTCCAGGGCGGGAACCAGGCTGGCCAGGGTCCCCCGCAGGGGGGAGCACCTGTTGCAATACACGCCACCCGAAGGACGCCTCAGCCAAGGCATACACATCAACCTTGTAATGTCTGATAAATGGTGATGGTGTAGATCAGGTGGCTGCTCTACAGATCTCTTCCACTGAGGCCTGCGTAGCCCAGGCCGCCGTGGTGGCCGCACTCCTGGTAGAGGGGTGATGCGCCTGGGAATCTGCCGGGATTGACTGTCATAAGCAAGGGCAATGCACGTCTTCAACCACCGCCCTATCGTATGAGAAGAAACTTTCTGTCCCATGGAAGATGGTTGAAAGGAAACAAAGAGTGCCTCAGACCGTCGGAAGGATGCTGTACGCTTCACCCTGCGCACATCCAGGTGATGCCATTGGCGCTCCTGCGGATGAGAAGGGTTGGGAGAAAAGTCCGGAAGGACGAGTTCCTGAGCTCTGTGGAACAGCGTGTTGATTTTTGGTAGAAAGGCTGGGTCCAAGCGGAGAACAACTCTAATGGGGTGGAATATACAGAGATCCGCTCGAACGGAAAGAGCCGCCAGCTCGGAAACCCGCCTGGCTGATGTAATCGCCACCAAAAACACTGTCTTAAGAGTCAATAGTCGAAGACTGATGGAAGAAATAGGTTCGAAAGGAGAGTCCATAAGTGCCCTGAGCACTAATGACAGATCCCAAGTAGGGTAGCGGTGCACGGTCAGAGGTCGGATGTTGGCCGCCCCATTCAGGAAGGCCTTGACTTGAGAATGTTGTGGAGTGTCCTTGACCTCCCCCAATCACTGTGGCAAGAGCCATGACCTGCCTGCGGAGCGTGTTGGGTGCCAAACCTTTCTTAAGACCAGATTGTAGAAAGTCCAACACTCGGGGCACCAAATCCTGGAGGGGGTCTACCCCAGCCCGTCGGCACCACCTGCAGAAGGCCTGCCAAGTAGCCTCGTAAATTCGAGTGGTGGAAGGTCGGCGGGCCGCCTGAATCGTACTGATGACCTCGCTGGAATACTGAAGGTTTGTCAGAATAGTCCGCTCACGTGCCGCACGGCTAATTGTAGCAACTGGGGGTTCGTATTAATGAGGGCCCCCTGATGGAGCTGGATTTGATCGTCCGGGATCCTCCACGGGCGGGAGATCAACAGATGCACCAGGTCGGCATACCAGGTCTGCCGGGACCACATCGGAGCCACCAGGAGGACTTCCGCACGTTCCGACAGAATCTTCTGGATGACCGCCGGGATCACTGGAAGAGGCGTAAAGGCGTAAAGGAGGCTGGCCGGCCACGGGCTGCGCAAGGCATCCACTCCCTCCGCTCCGGGGGTCACATACCTGGAGAAGAAACGGGGCAGTTGCGCATTGTGAGGTTGCGCAAACAAGTCCACCACCGGACGGCTGAATCGGAGGGAAATCTGCTGGAAGAGGTCTGGATGTAACTGCCACTCCGCATGATCCACTGTGGCTCTGCTCAGCCAATCCGCATGGACGTTGGATTTGCCCGAAATGTGTTCCGCTTGAAGCAATGATGCAATTTCTCCACCTCCATCATGAGAGCTCTGGAGTGCATGCCCCCCTGGCGGTTGACATGCGCCTTGGAGGCCACATTGTCGGTCAAAATCAGCACGTGCTTGTGAGTCACAATGTTCTGAAACTCTCGCAGGGCCAGTCTGATGGCGCGCAGCTCTAGCCAATTGATGCTGTTGGACAGCTCCCGGTCCGACCAGCGACCCTGTGCCACCCTGTCCAGGGCATGGCCGCCCCATCCAAACAGGCTGGCGTCCGTCGTAACCTGGATATGTTCCGGCTCTTTGAACGGACACCCCTTGAGAATCTTTGAGGACGCCCACCATCGGAGTGATCTGCGGGCCTTGGGTGAAAGACGGACCTTGAGCTGAGAACACTGGTGTGAGATCTCTGATAAGGAAGCAGGAACCATTGGAGTGGTCGTGCGTGAAACCAGGAAAACTTGGCAAGTGGCGGAATTGATGATGGTCCCTAAGTGAAGCAGCGTTGTAGTTGGCTGCAGATGGCTCTTGAGAAGATTCAGCACGAAACCGTGCAGGGAGTGCATCGTTACCTGAAGATCCCATAGGGCCTGGTCCCGGGATGGTGACAGGACCAAGATGTCATTTAAGTAACAATTCACTCTCACCGGAACCGAACGAAGGGAGGCCGCCACCACCGCCAGGAGCTTGGTAAAAGTGCGGGGCACCGATGAGAGGCCGAAGGGCAAGGCCCTGTACTGGAAATGACGGCCCGCAAAGTGGAAGCACAGGAACTGTCGATGAGCCAGATGAATGGGCACATGGAGGTACGCCTCCTTGATGTCGATTGATGTCATCATGTCGCCTTGGCGGATGGATGCCAGGATGCTTTTCAATGACTGCATCTTGAACCTCTGGTACTTGATGTACCAATTGAGTCTTTTCAGATCTAGAATGGCTCGCCATCCTCCTGAGCTTTTGGGCACCAGAAATAGGATGGAGTAAAACCCTAGACCTTCCTGCCCCTTGGGAACCTGTTCTATTGCTTTGATGGATATGAGATGATTTATTTCAGCTTCCATGAGACGCCGCTTTACTGAGCACCTGGGAACGGGGCACCTGATGAAATGTCTTGGAGGAATGGAGAGAAATTCTAGTGTGAGGCCCAGCCTCACCACCTGAAGGGCCCAGGCGTCTGAGGTGGTTTCCGCCCATTGATGAGCGAAGGCCAGCAGACGCCCGCCCACTGACTCTTCCCCCTGCGAGTCACCGGTACCTTCGAAAGGACCGGTTTCCCGAGCCACGAAAGGATCTCCTGTTGTGGGATTGCGCCTGGTGCTGTTGGCGTCCCCTATCTCTGCCCCCTCACGGTCCTGGCCGTGGTCCTGCGACTGGTGAAAACCCCTGTTGTAATGGGGAACAAAGGGGGCCGCTGCATAGCCGGAATAGCCGCCCTGAAAGGACTGGCATCTGTTGTATGGCTGCTGTCGTCTGGTATTGCGCCCCCCCGAGGAAGGGAGGACCTTGTGCTTGTCCCTAGTCTCTATGAGAATGGGATCGAGAACGGATCCAAACAAGGCCCCGCCCTTGAAGGGCGTGGATGCCAGGCGCCATTTAGATTTAATGTCAGCCTGCCAATGGCAGAGCCACAAGAGGCGACGGAAGGCCACATTGGAGACTACAGCTCGAGAAGCAAACTTAGCAGCATTAAGCGTGGCATCCGCCGAAAATTCCAAGGCAGCCATAATTTTAGTAACGTCCTGGTGAAGGCGCACCTCGTCAGGGGCTAGCCTCTCCTGCAACTGCTTAAGCCAGAGCACCGAGGTCCTATTAAAGAACGATGCCGCAGTAGCAGCACGTAAAGCCCAGGCCACGGCCTGGTGTGTCTTACGAATAACCGTCTCCGCTTTACAGTCCTCAGCCTTCAGACCCTCAGATATCTCAGATGGAATCAGGGCAGGGGAAGCTAGGGCTGCTACTGGCTGATCCACAGTTGGAAATTGCAAAAGGGTCTCCAAATCAGGGGTAGAAGTGTACAGCTTCCTGTCCCCGTTGCTAGAAGGGGTAACTGCAGTTGGCTGGTCCCATTGCTTCTGAATGAGATCCATGAAAAGCTTTGGAGAAGGAATCACCTCCTGCAATGAAACTGGCTCAGCAAAGAGGCGTTCCAGGCCTACAGCAGAACTATCCTTGGGAGCTACCTCTCCCATATGGGTAGTGCCCTTAGCTTTAAATAATAAGGACTTGAACAGAGTAGGCCGAAACAGACTAGAAGAATTAGGCTGATCAAAGATCAGGTCTTCATCATCAGAGAACTCCCTATCAATCAACTCCCCTTCCTCCACCAAGGCCGAATCCTCACTATAAGTAGAGGGAAGGGGGGAAACAGGCCCTGTCTGCAGATCAGGCAGATCCACCTGTGGAGCTGGGAGAGAAGGCCCACCCTGGGTGCTAGCCACCACCGGGGCCTGATTCCTCCGAAGCAGCTCAGCATCCACCCCGCTGGATATAGCTGCAGATATCATTTGGTAAATATCTGGGGATAGGCCCTGGTCATAGCCTTCCATAGGCCTTAGGCCTGCAGCAGTGGGATTAAATGTGGCAGAGGGCCCAGCACGTGGCATAGAGTATATTGCAATAGCCTGGGCCTCGGGCAGTGCTGTGGGGAGCTGGATCCCCAACCCCCCTGCCCCAGATTCAGGGATAACAGGCAAGGAATGATCCGGAGACCAGGTCTAGAGGCCTGCAGGTTGTGGGGCTGGTGAAATATGCTGAGGTAAGAGTGTGGGAGGGGAAACTCTACCTTCTCCAGAGGCTTCAGATGGTGCTTTAGATTTATCCTTCTTTTTGTGGCCCTTATCCGGAGCTCCGGAGGTCTCCCTGGGCCTCTGACTGGTGGTCCTAGAGGTGGCTCTGCCAGGCCTTGAACTAACCCCTGCTTGGGTAGCACCCTGATTATCAGAAGAGGATTCAACTGTACCTCCCACAGTAGAATGATCAGCCATTGCAATGAATTGAGATTCGAAAAGACTCAAAAGGCACAAAGCACAGAGTTCACTGTAAGGCAAAGAGACCGCGTGGCCAGCAAAGCAGCAGGAAAACAACTCCTCCCCAAGGCACACAAAGCCGAAGTGAGGGAATTGGGAGGGGCCGATGAATCAGCAACTGAAAGAGGAGGCAACGCCTGGTCTCAGCAGCGCCTGCGTCAAAAACGGCCCCAGCATGGCGCCGAACAAATGAGCGCCAAATTCAAATTGTAAGCCACAAGCACAATCTCCTTAGGCTCTCAGGGGGAAAATAATGTCTGAATCGCTGGCACGCTGCCCTAATGCGATCGGCTTTCCGCAAAGGCAAACCTCGCCGCGAATGGCGGGTAACTCCCAGCGGCAAGAGAAGCGAAGCCGCGCCGCGAACGGCAGGCAATTCAAGGGCTCCGAGGCTCTTAACGCAGCGGGGGCTCTTAATCTCGTCGCTAGTGCCAGCCGAAGCTCCGCGCTGTGGAAGAAAACCCCCTGCCGGCAGGAACAAAGCGCTTGCCGCCCAGCCACCTGCAAAGGCTCTAAACGCCTGCGGAGAAAACTCAAGCCCCAAACGGCTCCAAATGGTAGAGAAATACCTGAGCGGTAAAAGGGGCCATAGAGGGAACTGGCAGACAGAGAACTGTCGCCTCCCCATCGCAAATCTTTTCCACCAACTAAGTACATCGTGCTTGCAAGGAAATCCAGAAAAAGAGTATAAATTTGTCCCAGAAGTCTGGAGAAGAATTGATATACGTCTCGTTGGCTGGACTGAGTTAAGAAAAACTGAGCCCATTCGGCCAGTGGAGGCGTGGTCACCAATTTACATAACTCAGTCTCAAGGCTAATGGACAAAGTTAATCCATGCTTGGATTCCCCAAGCAGCACACAGGAGAACTGTCTTGTTCATTCTCATACAGAGTATTAGTATTTAGACAATGAAATCTAATAAATCCATTCCCTATGGCACTCCTGAAATGTCTTTTTCTTTTGTGAAAAGTCATGGCTGATTTCTTCTGCAAGGGTTTGATTTGTATTCTTGAGTTTCAGCAGCACAACCTTTTATTGTCGCTTATGTTTAGTGTTATATATGTTCATCAGATCTATTCCTTTGACTGAAGAGTGGATTCTTAGTCCTTTTAAAAATATTTCATATTCATGGTTATTGTTGTACTTTTACTTAAAATTAAACATGCCCAGACAACACACTGTTCAGATAGACATGGAATTTGTTATGTTTTTAATGAAAACATGTACCAATAAAACACATATTTTAAAAAAGTTTCATAAGGGAACGAAAAAACACAATTCTGATTCATAAGTACATGAAAAGCAGTAAGAGAAAAAAGTATATTTTTTAAAAAGTTAACTTTTAACAACAGAATCCACCTGAGCATAGAGGTACAAAGAATAAAATGGAAGGGGGGGGGAGCATCTTGAAAAACATCTACTACAAGATTCACAAATCAAAGGGTTGACAAAGTGTCATTTTACCATCACCTTCAAAACTGAAATGATCTCCTCTGCACAAGGTATATAGGTTGTCACACAAAGGAAATCCATCAGTTGGTACTACTGGCAAATGAAGTTAAGACTATTTAAAAAAAGGAGGACTACAGCTAATGAAGCTGGCATGATCTAATAAACTTGCATTAATCAGTCATATTGGAGCTTTACTTAGCTCTTCTTGGCAATGGGAAAGTGGAAATTACAATGAAGAGAACAGGAACTCATTCACCAGTAAACCATAACATTTTCCTGCTCTGGTGAAAAATGAAGAGATGGACATTCAGATCAATGGATGGATTCTGAGTTCTAGCAAAATGGAATAACTACTAGTAAAAAAGCCCTTACTGCAGAGTAGAATCAAATAATCAAATGCAACAATCTTTTTCTTGGCATAAAAAAAATATTATGGTATAATAGTAGAAATCTGCAACTATTTCTTTAAACAAGATTTGGAAGCTCTTTAAAGGTTTCCAGATTACAGGAAGCTCTTTTCTATTGATATAGACCTGGTGTGTAATTTCCAGGTAAATCATCTCCTTCAAGCTGTCATTACATGGCAATGGGTTTCCCACCTAAAAAAACCTCCCCTGGAAACATTTCACTATTTCAACAAGAAAGAAAGAAAAGAGATAAAAGTTATTGATATTTTCAATAATAAGCCAGATTCATTCTTTTTATCTAAAATTAAATTAGTAGAAATGAGTCTCAGGAATGGCAAGGAAAGTGCTGAACAAATATTATAATTTTATACATACATACATACATACATACATACATACATACATACATATTCATATATTCATATATGGGGGGCAAGGATAGTTGATGCGCCAAATATAGCCTCTCAACTATCAAACGACAACCCGGCCTTCACGTGGTGCCCCCTGTTCCCACCAATCGGGCTCTGTCGACCCTTGGGACTGGCGTCCCCTTGGGTATATCCAGCCGAAACAGCTTCCATGGATCGCCATAAATTTCCATGGAAGTCGCCTATACCCACGTTGGGTGAAGAGGCGTCGAGCGAGTGAGTGAGTGATATTCATATATCATATATCATATATCAAGTATATTAAGAATTTGGAGAAACAATATATTAAGAGGACAAGCAAAAAAAAATATTAAGAGGACAAGTAAAACCATCCGTTTGAATTTTCAATCCGAACAGCTGAGCAGACTGAACTGTTCTGATTGAAAATTCAAACAGTAATGTTTAGTAGAATCAGTAAACCTGATTATTTTTCTTTGATTTCTCCTGCAGAAAATTTGGAAAATCTGCAATAGAATGGTCAATGGTTAATGATGGAAATTCTGGAAAAAGGTAAATAACAGGATACTAAACACACAGTAGCTCACCCAATGTAAGAGCCTCATTGAGCATAAAACCAATGTGCTCCTAGACTATTACAGTAGCTGAACTAGAAGCACATTCTTATTATAACTGAAAGTTTTTTAACAGTCATCTAGGTCTGTACCAATGCTGCAAATGATATGCTTAAAATGTTCATTTTCACAGCACAACAATAGGAAGGAATAGTTGCAGTGGTCTAATTTTATTAGATATATTGTTGTTATTTTTGTTTCTGTCTATATACAGTGACCAAGTCCCATCTTATATTAGTTTGTGTTGGATTTTTATGGTAATAGATTGGGAATAACACAAAGTCAGTTGAAGTTAGACACCTGTTTAATGAATAAACGAACTCTGACAGGGAAGACAGAAATCCAACAACTGTCGTTTTTCCAAACTCAAATGAAACAAAAATGTTAATCTGAAGGGAATCTTACTTCTAAATTTAACACATTTCAAAAAGGGAGTTTGATTTAATCAGTTTAATCAGGAAAATAAAAGAGGAAATATAGATTTTTTGCACAGGTTGCATCCTGATGGAGAGAGAACATGCTATTTGTATTCTTGTTTCCCTACCCTCCACAAAGAAATATAAAAGTACACACCGTAGAAAAATATCTAGAAACAACTTATTTCTAGAAAGTTTAGAGTATGCCAAGAAAACCCTTATGTGTAATGCGCATAGAATTATGCCTGAAATGGTTCATAGGTAAGTTAAAGACTAATTTGCATAGTATCCAAATTCATAAAAATATCTAAAAAACCAATGGTTATAGGTTTTAATGATTCATGCCTCCTAGCTACTGTGTACTTAACATTCTATTGGAAGCTGGTGCTTTGTAGCTCGCTAATGAAAACTATTCCCAGTAGAAAGGGAAAATACAATTATAAACACCCCTGGTAACCAAAAGATAACAACTCCACCAACAAATTCCCAATTTATAATAAGTATCAATTATTTTAGCAATAATTCTTCTCATCTCAAAAGACCTTTAAGAATATCCACGCACAGACATCTCAGTTAAGAGAAATCATTTTATAGTTCACCATGGATTTACAAAGAATAGAACAAAAGAACAAATTGCTGAAATTTGTAATAGAAATTGATAGCAATGTTCCTTCAACTTGTTCATAAATGATTCAGAGGATAGTAAGGAATTATTGGAAATGGTCAGACTATTTAAGGACATTAAAATAAATAATAAATACTGGGATTAAGTTCCCTGTGCTACTCTAATCAGTGATTTAAAAAAATTAAGATGAGAATATAAATCTCATAATAGGTGGTCATGTGTAGTATAACAGATCAGAGAAAGTTTCTGGTTGGGGAAGATAGTATTTAATAAGAACGCTAACACACTGTATATTTTACTAGAAAAAAAATTTTTTTTAAAGAATCACTTAGCTGATTGAAGCATTGGGGCAGAATGAACATGGGATGGAATAATATTAAGCAAAATTGTATTTCAGGTTCTTTAACTTAAAAAAGGGAGAATGAATCTGGGAAGTTGGAATAATGTGACATGAATATATAAAATTATGAATGTCGTAGGAAAGAATTGATGGGAGTTTCCATTTGTTACATTGGAATCATCCAACTGAGCTGAATAGTGGTGATGGAGAGAGATTTAGGACAAGTGAAAATAATAAATTTACACTTGGGCAAAGTAAGAAATTAACCACAAGGTATAAAGTTAGACAATTTTAAAGTGGGATTAGAAAATTTCCAGTATGTGTCTAAATAATAGTGCTAGGCAACTAATAAGCAAGAAGATATGATATTGCATCTTATGTCTTCCCCATCAGCATCTATTTGGCTACTATGAAAACAGAATGTGTTTTGATTCCACACAGCTCTTATATACATTGCTGTCAGCCTCTGTTTTGCTGCTTGCTTTTTGGCTGCCATTGAAATGAGGAGGGGGGGCATGGTATTTGGGTGTGGGAATTATTCTGTGCAGGAGTGACTGTAAGAAGGGAGTTGTTGGCAGGGAGAGGAGTTTCCTGCCAAGGCCAACTGTCTGGCATATGAACCTGATGATGATTTTTGAAGATGTCTTCCACATGACACCTGTGGAGTAATTGGATTGGACTATAGGACGGGGTTACCAAGGGGAGGGAATGGATCACATATTGATATCTATGATTACGCACGCTTTTGTCTCAGATCCTGCTTTGCTTAGCTACTATCTACTTATAACCAGTAAAAGTACTCTTAATTCTGCAAAATTGAGTTGAGTGGTTTCTTTCTTGGTTACTGAGTGAAGCAGCCCTGACATTAAGCAGGATCTCTTCTCGCACCCATCCCGGAGCTGACACCTTCCAAGGGGTGCACACCCAAAACCCAAAAGATGTCCCACCAAGACAGCGATCAAGAAGAGCATATGGGAGCAGCTGCATCCTCCTGCCCTTTAGAGACAGAGCGAATGGCTGGCCTGCACTTGGAAGAATGATCCGTTCGGCCCAGATGGACATGGGGAGTGGGACAGAAAGATGACCCTGAAGAGCCTCTGGCTGGAGTTACTATGAGGAGACCAAGACGACCAGTGGCTGACTGGCGTGAAGCCAAAGAGGAGAACCTTATGATGTCCCAGGCGATGAAGCTCTTTGAAGGGGCTTGGGAGAGGCGCCGGGCCCGTGAGAGTGGAGTAGAGAGGGAAGCCGATCTCCATGAAACGGAGAAGTATGCAGAGGCTTTTTTCGACACGAGGGAAGCTGGGGGGGCTGAGGGTGGAACTGAGAAAGATGACCCAGCTCTGACCCCAGTTGCTTCAGTTAGAAACATCCCCAGAGGAAGAGGGACCCCCACAGACGCCGGATGGCTAAAGTCCCCCCCCAAGTGTGAAATTTGGGGGGGGGGATCAAAGGATGTAGGATTTTTTGTCATCCAAGTATGGAATTACATGCAAATGTACGGGGGCGAACTGCCAAATGATGAAGCCAAGGTAAGAGTGATTACTATGGCATTGGAAAATAAGGCGGTGGCATGGATGGTGGGCCTGTATAATGCTGATTCCCCCCTGAGAGACTATAATAAATTTATGGCCGCCCTGAGGAAGCGCTTTGATGATCCACTCACAGAGCGTAAAGCAAGAAACCAAATCTGACGGACGCCTGTTAAGTTCCCGATCGGGCCCCATGACCATCCCAGTTGAGCTAAGGGTGCCCTCTTCTGGTGCACAAGAAAAAATGCTGGCCCTTTTAGATTCGGGATGCACATGTTGCATTGTTAGCCCCGAAATAGCAGAAAAAATGGGTTTAAAACTAAAAACTCTAAAAGTCCCAATTGCTTTTTGCCAGCTGGATGGTTCAATCACTGGGGGGAGCCCTGCTCATTTTCTAACTGAGCCAATTGACATGTGGATGGGAACCCACCAAGAGAATAAGTTTTATTGTGGCCCCAGGGATGGATCGGCCTCCTATATTAGGATTGCCCTGGCTGCGAAAATGGAACCCACACGTCAACTGGAGAAAGGGTTGGTTATGCATCCGATTGGCTACAGCCCCTGAGGGAGAAGGGGGGGGCTCCAAAACAAATTAACACAGACCCCAACCTGGCAGCCAGAGGGCAAGAGAAAATTGAGGGGGAGGAGAAAATCCTGAAAGAGTATTGGGACTTGAAAGATGTGTTCAGTGAAAAATCTTCTGATAAATTACCCTCACACCGTGCCACTGACTGCAGCATTGATATTCTCCCCGAGGTGAAACTCCCAAAACCTCAGATTTATTCAATGACCCACGGGGAAATGAATGAATTAAGGAAATTTATTGACAAAAATTTACAGAGGGGGTTCATTGAACCTGCTAGGCCCCGGGTGGCTGCTCCAGTCTTGTTCAGAGAAAAGAAAGATAGCTCCTTCCACTTATGTGTTAATTACAAGAACCTCAACGTGGTCTGTGTCCAGAACCTCTACCCATTACCGTTAATGAAGGACATGCTGGCCCAGTTGGGTAAAGGAAAAATTTTTCACGAAATTAGGCCTGCGAGAGGCCTATTACAGAGTCAGGATTAAGGAGGGGGACAAGTGGAAAACTGCGTTCAACTGCTCTCTTGGTTGTTTCCAATTCCGTGTACTACCATTCGGCCTACAGGGGGCGCCAGCTGTTTTCATGCAATTAATTAATGAGGTTTTGCATGACCACCTCTACAAAGGTGTGATGGTCTATCTTGATGACATCCTTATTTACACGGAAACACATGAAATTAGTCCGCTCAGTACTAAAAACTCCGAGCAGCAGAACTGTATGCAAAATTGTCTAAATGTGAATTTCATCAGGAGAAGGTTGACTACCTTGGGTATCGTATCTCCCATGATGGCATAGAGATGGACCCAGCAAAGGTCCAAACGGTCACTGAATGGGCGCCCCCCCGCACCTGCAAACAATTGCAAAGTTTTTTGGGATTTGCAAATTTTTATCGCCAATTTATTCCTTCGTTCGCCAGAATTGCCCTCCCGATTACGAACCTCCTAAAATCAAAGGGAGAGGCCAAACCTAGACCAGGCAAACTGTTGAATTGGACTACGGAGTGTCAAGCTGCATTCGAGAAATTAAAGCGGCTATTTGCAGCTGAATCAGTTTTGAAACACCCAGACATGAATTCATCATTTGTGGTCCAGGTGGATGCAAGTGAGGTTGCAGTGGGGGGCAGAATTACTACAAGCAAATGCTGATGGGAAACTACAACCTTGCGCTTACACCTCTCAAAAACTGACTGAGACAGAGAGATGATGGGCTATATGGGAAAAGGAGGCTTTTGCAATTAGGTGGGCTTTAATGACCTGGTGACATTTCCTGGAGGGGGCTAAACACCCTTTTGAGGTGTGGACTGATCATAAGAATTTGGAAGCGTTAAAGACTCCTCGGAAATTATCCCCCAAATAGATGAGATGGGCACAACATTTCAATAGGTTCAATTTCACTTTAAAGTATATCCTGGGGGGGGGGGGGAGAGAACTTTATGGCTGATGCTTTATCCCGACCCCCTCAATACAACAGCTCAAAGCTTAGCGTGGTTCACCCTGTCATCCCAGCAAAAAGCCTAGCTGCTCCGGTAGTTACCAGAAGCCAGAACATCTCCAATTTGGAGGTCACAAAGGACCTCGAATCCGCTTAACCAACATTCAAATGAGTGCACCATAAAGGATGGTCTGGTTTGGATAGGAGCTAAACTGTATGTTCCTGCTAACATTAGAACTCTGGTTCTACAACGTGCCCATGATTCACGCATGGCTGGCCATTTTGGTTTTGTGAAAACCCTGCATCTCATTAAAAGACAATTTTGGTGGCCGTCATTAAAGAAGGACATTGAGTCTTATGTGGCCAGTTGCCCCACATATGCTGCTGCAAAATGACCGCCGGGAAAGCCCCAGGGTCTGCTCCAAGACGTGGCCCATCCTGAGGCACCTTGGAAAGAAATATCTATGGACTTTATTGCTGAATTACCAGAAAGTCAAGGTAACACTGTAATTTGGGTCGTTACGGACTTGTTTTCCGAAAAAGTTCATTTTGTTCCTTGTTCCAAAATCCTGTCGGCTAAGTCCTTGGCTAAATTGTTCATTACACATGTGTATCGTCTACATGGTATACCAGACCGCATCATCTCTGATAGAGGAGTCCAATTTACCTCCTTATTTTGGAAGGAATTTTTGAAGTTGATAGGCTCCGCCCAAGGACTAAGCTCCGCTCACCATCCTCAAATGGAGCTTGTGAAAGGACTAATTCGGTTTTGGAGCAGTACCTTCGATGTTTCATCAATTACCAGCAAGATAACTGGGTGGAGTTATTGCCTCATGCTGAGGTGGCTTACAACAACTCGGTGCACAGCAGCACGGGTTTCACCCCATTTAAAATAGTGTTTGGCCATAATTTTGTACCCATCCCTGAGGTACCACGAGAAAAGCTACAAGTTCTGTCCCTCTCTGAGTGGAGTGACCAACTCTGCAAAATCTGGCCTTTGGCGTACCGAACACTGGATGCGGCTCATTGGGCGCATAAGAGAGAAGCTGATAAAAAGAGAACAAAACCAAGGGACAACAAAGTTGGAGATTGAGTGTATTTGTCTACTAAATTTCTCCAAACCACCCAAAAGTCTAAGAAACTGGGTCCTAAGTATGTCGATCCGTTTCTGATTGTAAAGGTCATAAACCCTGTGTCGGTACGCCTGGAGCTGCCTAAGTACCTAAACCGTGTCTACCCGGTATTTCATGTCAACCTTCTGAAACCAGAACACACTACTTTGTTACGTGTTCCTCTGCCTGCTCCACCTGCCCCTCTTCTAATTGAGGGTGAGCAACACTTTGAGGTTAAAGTGATTTTGGACTCTAGGAAACAGAGAAATTGCATTCAGTATCTTGTATCCTGGAAACATTTCCCCCCCTCCCAATCTGAATGGGTCGATAAGTCCCATGTGCGGGCTCCTCGACTTTTACGCACATTCTACTCTTTCTACGCCGACAAGCCTTGAGCTCGATTGATTTTGTCCTTTCCCCTTTTTCTTGTGTTGTGTTGTTTGTCTGTTTTCTTTTATTTCTGCAGGGGTGATGTCCTTTCCTGATGGAGGGCCGGATGTCAGCCTCTGTTTTGCTGTTTGCTTTTCAGCTGCCATTGAAACGGGGAGGGGGGCATGGTATTTGGGTGTGGGAATTATTCTGTGCAGGAGTGACTGTAAGAAGGGAGTTGTTGTCACCATCTACTGCGCATGTGGCAGGGAGAGGAGTTTCCCGCCAAAGCCAACTGTCTGGCATACCAACCTGATGATGATTTTTGAAGATGTCTCCCACATGACACCTGTGGAGTAATTGGATTGGACTATAGGACGGAGTTACCAAGGGGAGGGAATGGATCACATATTGATATCTATGATTATGTGCGCTTCTGCCTCAGATCCTGCTTTGCTTAGCTACTATCTACTTATAACCAGTAAAAGTACTCTTAATTCTGCAAAATGGAGTGAGTGGTTTCTTTCTTGGTTACTGAGTGAAGCAGCCCTGACAATTGCAATTAAGATATTTCAGCAACTGGTATGCCTGCAAGAAATTTACATTCCTCTTGTATTACAGTAGCTATGTATCTGTCCTTCTAATGCAAACTCATTTCATTTTTTGTTGAACTGGAAATTTGCATACAGTATCCTTCCATAAAAGGTAAAGGTTCCTCTTGCACATATGTACTAGTTGTTTCTGACTCTAGGGGGTACTCATCTCCGTTTAAAGCCAAAGAGCCAGTGCTGTCCAAAGATGTCTCTGTGGTCATATGGCTGGCATGACAAATGCCAAAGGCACATGGAACGCTGTTATCTTCTCACCAAAGGTGGTTCCTATTTTTCTACTTGCATTTTTATATGCTTTCGAACTGCTATGTTGGCAGAAGCTAGGACAAGTAACAAGAACTAACTCCGTTACGCGGCACTAGGGATTTGAACCGCTGAACTGCCGACCTTTCTGATCGACAAGCTCAGCTTCTTAGCCACTGAGCCACCCCATCCATGCATCTTTCCATAGTTGTGTCCAAATATGGTGAAGACAAGGGATCTCCTCTACTTCCTAGATGCCTCTAGAATTCATGGAACAGAAATCTAAGCCTTGACCAAAGACAAAAATATTTCGTGTGTTCACTTGTAGATGTAAAGTGTTAATAAATATAGTCAAAAAGAATTTTGAGGTACATTTCTAGAATAATGCCTCTTTTAACCAGAAGATGACAAGGACTTTTCAATGTACAGAAAAAGAAAATCTCGCCCCAAAAAGAAGATATAAACAATCTCATTCTGAGATTAAACATCCTATTATTGGTATTAGCAGTTCTCTCCAACTACTGAGAAGAATTTTTCTTCTGTTACCTTGTAACTGTCACCACTGAACAAAGTGTAAGTTGCAATCACATAGATATTACTTCATCTAAGCTACACTGTATATGTAGCAATGTTTGATTTTCTTATTTTAAATAAGATTCTATAACTTGCAGTTTTAATACAATTCACACATCAAGTCACGTAATTACTTATAAATCTCCTTCACCAATCAACTCTATACGCACCAAAAATGCTACCATTTTAAGATAATCTAAGAGGAAAATCAATGTGGTTAAATCAAAACTCTTATGTATAAATTAATTATAAGGACAATGTTCTACTTACAAAAGGGCTATATTCTGAGACTCTGTTCATACATCTATATTGTTTATGAATCCAAACAAGCATAAAAGAATATTTAACCGGACTTCCGGTTGCACATCCAGCACCTTCGGAAGTGAGGACGGCGACTCCATTCCGAGCTCTCTACGTCAAAGGGCTCAATTCGAGCCATATCCACTCTGTAGGAGTGGTGAAGTTAAGGGGGACCACTGGGCGGGTTGAAGAGAGCTGCATCTCTCCTCCCTGACTCGGAAAGCCCCCTCATCCAAAAACGAAGAGCAGGGGCAATAAAATGGTTGTCATGAAGCCGGGGACAGCCTGAATACCTAAGACTGTGCTGGTGTGGAGAAAGTGAATAGAGCATGATCTGGGTGAGAAAATATTTTTTGTTGGAAGTTGACCCCAGAAATCCAAGGGGAAAGCATATTTAAAGCTATTTGTTGAAGTGGCAAACGGGCACACAATTGAAATTGGAACTGTCAACAATATTGCAGACAGACTGAAGCAGACAGAAGCAAGAGTGCCATCTTCTGATGAAAAAGGGAATATACAACTTGGAAATAATCATTTAAAAGGACTGAAAAATGTGTTGGACATGGATCTAAGACCACTGGTGACTTGATTTTTAGCTAAGAACTTTAGTTAAGAGTACCTGAACTTCCCTGAACATTATTTAACACATAAAGTAATTTGAAGAGGCATGGACAACCTCCTAGTGAATTTAAACTGATTGGATTGATTATTGATGAGACACTTAAAACTGACTTGGAAGTCTTAACTTTTGAATGAATGAATTCTGGACAGCGGGCTCAAAAAGACACTGACTAAATACAGGCGCAATACAAGATGGAAGTGAGTGGAATCTAAAGAAATGGAACTTTTCCAAAGTATGGAGGAAATATTTGACTGTATAGATCAAAAACTGGAAAATATAATACAAAGGATTATGAACAATGATCAGGATAATGAAGAAAGAATGGACCCACCAGAAAGAACAGGAGGGAAAACAGAGAGAAATCAGCAAGAACAACAATAAGATGTTACTAAAACTAACAGTGATTAAGGAATTTAAAAAAGGGGGAAATAATGTGAAAGATCTAAAAAGGGAAGAGTGAAAACAGGAAAAGAATTGGGGAAAAGAGATAGAATGTAGAATAGATAGTTCTGGAACTAGACAGTGGGAAGGGTAGAGATGGGAGATAAAGTCAGATTGTTTAGTCAAACAGAGAGAGTAAAAGACTTAAGGGACAAATATGGAAAAGAAAAAATTAAAGGCTCAGATGTGGGTAAGAGATGATGGATAAGGGAAAATAGAGTTAAAATAATATATTTATGAATATATTTCAATAATATGTATTAATATTAGAATTAGATGGGTTGGATAAATAGGTTAGCAATGTGATAGCTATCAGGATAATATATTAATATAAATCGATATGAAGAATTGAAATTAGGCTTTGAATGACTGTAGTACTAAATATGTGTAAAATATGAATAACAGTGAAATGGTAGAATTAAACAATGGGTGATTAGGTAAATGTGTGTGTGTGTATAAATAAATAAATTAAACATTTGTACTAATAGTAGAATAATAATATGGATTGAAGAACAGGAAAGAACATTAATAGACATATTCCAAATGTATAAATGATTGTGATTAGTACTAAAATGTATACGGAGATATTGAATGAAAGAATGAAGGATGAAATTTTGATTTAATTAAGGAAACATGAATAACAAAAGAGGTAAAAAACACATCTTTGAATATTATAGTGATATGAAAGGTTGGAGTTAAAATAGGTATAAAAATAGAGGGAAAATAGCAATTATATATCAATATACTAAGATATACAAAAGATAGAAAGAAGGTTTAGTAATGAAGGGTGATAAAAATGTATAAATAATATGAGATAATGGGAATGAAATGTAATATTTAGGAGTAATAAGATTATGTTTATATGTACTGGAATGTATAACACCCAGATAACACACCATTCACACATTGATATGTATAAATAATATAAAACATAGAAATTTGATTTAAAAAAAATATTCAACCGGAAGTTAGGAAAAGGCAGGAAAGGATTAGTTTAGTTTAGGTTGGAGTTGCAGACAGTTTGTGTTAGCGACTCAAAAGTTTGTATATGATGTCTGTATAACATCATATAATTTATTAAAGAAAAGAAAAAAACAGATAAAAGAAAAATGAGAAACTGGAAAACATGAACATTATCAATTAAATGGCTTATTGGGTATGTGTGTGTGAGACGGGGGGAGGCTGCCCTTAAGAAGTATCCAGGAGCTTCAGCTGGTATAAAATGCAGCAGTATGGGCAGTTATATGTGCTCCTAGAACAGTATATATATATGTTACACTTCATCTTAGCAAGTTGCATTATTTCTGAATTCCAAGTCAAGCTAGAGACCTACATTTCATAGACATGGTCACTGTTCCCTCTAAGGTGCGCACGTGCGCGGCCACGCACATGGCTGCAATACGCCGCGCAGTAGTTTTTAACTGCCACGCAGCGTCACGTATCTGCTGGACACAAACTACAGAGCGGCTACGGAATCACAATCAAAAACCCCTCCAACTAAACCTTTCCTACTGCAGTTCATTGCTGCCCGACTTCAGGATTCTCCCTAATCAGTATGGATTGAAAAGAAAAAAGGGAAAGGGGCGCTTAAAGGTTGAAAACACTGGAGCAAATGCTTCAGAGGCAACAGTTTTCATGGGGAATTAGAACAGAGAGCCCTGGAGTTTCGCTGCCCACCCCGGTCGGATCTCACTTTCCGTGCGTGCCGCGTGATCAGCTAATTTGCTACTGCCTGTCTCCCTGGTTAGATGTTTGCTGGGGGAAAGCTCCTTGGCCTCCGTCTCTTTTTCTCCCTCCTCGCTTTTCGAGGCTCCACAAATGGGGGAGCAAAGCCCAGCTCCAGGCTTTGGGCTAACACAGGGGTCTGCAAAGTTGGCTGTTTTAAGACTGGTGGACTTCAACTTCCAGAATTTTGAGAGTTGAAGTCCACCAGTCTTAAAAGAGCCAACTTTGCAGATCCCTGGGCTAACAGTGATTTCAAACTTCTGGCAGCTGTTTCCCCTTTGATCGGATCTTCAAACATCCGTCTGAAATATTGGCAGAAACCCTGGAAGTCATCCAACAAAGGGCTCTGCTGAACTAACAAGGGGGTAGCCCACCGGGCAGCTGTGCCTGAGAGCAAACTGATCATGAATCCCACCTTCGTCCGGTCAGTGGGAAAGTCCTCCGCTCTCAGCCTAATAAACAGCTGGCATTGTCCCAAGAATGCATGGCCAGACTCCCATCATATTTATCTGGCATGGCTACTGGGCACTTCCTCCTTGGCTTTGGGGGGGGGGGATTTGCAGCTCTCTGCAACTGTTGAATTTGATCCGACAACATTGCTATTTGCTGCGCCATTAATCTACTTTCAGCCATTATCTACTCCATAATTACTGAGATTAAGGCTTGTCAGGCAGGAGTCAATCTGTTCTGTCCCCCCTTCACGGCTCTTAACAAAAGACAGGCAAACAAAATGAAAGGGACTTCTTTTTATCAGTTCTCAGTTCAAACTGGCTTCGAGCCCAAAAATAAACTAATTAAAGTCTCTGCCAGAAGATAATGGACTGAAACACAAAACAACTCTTACTTCAATACAAGGTGGATCAAACGAAAGCAAAGCCCTTCTTCCAAAGTCTCTACAAATCAGGGTTACAGAAGTCAAACCACTTTTCCAAGTGTACAGCAAAGAAACCACGATCAAGGATCAAGGAACGCACGAAGGAACGTATGAAGGAACGTATGTTGACTCCTGCGACTAGGGCGTGGCAGCATCCGTCTTTTTATCTCCATCCTGCCTCTAACAAGCCCCAGCTGCATAATGAATCTTGTATCCCGAAAAGACTCACAGCAGACATCTGCTGAGTCACAACAGTCTGGTTTCGTCTTGTTTGATAGTCGAGTGGCTGGCTGTTGTTACTATTTTTCACCAATAAATCAATAAACAGACACATCGACCCAGTCTACCAATCACTGAGAATGAAAGAACTGCATCAACCATGATCCTGAAGGTAGCATTTAAAACAAACAAGGCACCTCACTATGCAGCATCAAAATTATAACCCATCAGCTCATAAGAAATCAGACCACATCTCAGTAACAACAATTCAAACAACAACTATTCAAACTATCAAACAAGCTGAAACCAGACTATGACTCAGAAGCACCCAGATAAACAACTCTAATCCTAATCTGCATCTCACACAGTACTTAATGCCCAGCAACAACAGCCAGCCAATCAAACAGTTCAAAATCAGACCATGATTCAGAAATTTCCAAACGAATGACATTCAGACTAATTTGCATCTCATAAAAATGTATTTAAAGACCCATGTCATCTTCTTCTCCTTCTCCTCCTCCTCCTGCCATAGCCATCATTAGATGTTGATGATCATGTTGGTGATCCTATTTTTATCAACAGCCACACACAAAAGTGCTGCTGAGTTTTGTCCAAACCAGTCCCTTAGATTTTAAAGCCAAGACCTCTGCCTGGACCTCGTTTGCCTTCAATCTTTCCCTGGAGGATTAAATGAAGTATGCCGTATTCTTCTGGGTGTCACATTAGAGGTCCAAAACATTCTAACTTTCAATTGTTTATGGTTTTGATGATTTACCTTCACTTTCCTAGATGGATTATCACTTCCTTATTTCTGATTTTGTCAACCCGGTTTATATGGAACAGCCACCTGTAAATCCACATTTAAAATGTTTCTAGTTTCTTCAAGTGACTTTCTGTCAAGAGACCAACTCTCTATTTCGTAGAGCAGGATTGAAAAGATGTAACATCTGACAAGCCTGATTTTCAATCTTAGGCTTATGTCGTGACTGCAGAAGATCTTTTTCATTTTGAAGAATGCGGTTCGAGCTTTCTCTATCCTTGTTTTTACTTCAGTGTTCATCTTCCAGCTTTCATGTAAATTTGAACCTTGGTACGTTATCCTTTCAACTTTTTCTAGTGGTATTCCTTCCAAAGTTATTGGTGATAAATTAATGAATTGTTTGCTGACTCCCATGATTTTGCTTTTTGAAGTGTTAAGCTTCAAGCCATATTTTTCAGTTATTTCTGTGACTGTTGATGAGAAACTGAAGGTCTTCATGCTTATGGGCAAGCAGAACTGTATCATCTTAAGTTGTTGATCCTAACACGGTTTACTTTGAGGCCAGCATCGATGTTTTCCAGTGCTTCATTGAAAATTGATTCAGAGTAGATATTAAACAACAGTAAAGACAGAATATAACTCCGTCTCACCTCTCTTCGTATTACTGCATCATCTGAGTATTTTCAGCCTAGTCTCACATTTGCTACCTGATGTCAATATAGATTCTTTATGATTTGGATGTCTTTGTCATCTAGTCCCACTTGTTTCAGGATTTGTAATAGTTTTCTAGGTCTTATTTTATCAAATGCTTTTTCACAATCAATGAAGCACATGTAAGCACTGTGACTGACATTTCTACAGTGCTGTGCAAGAACATGAATGCTGAATAGGGCATCTCGTGTACCAAGATTGTTTCTGTAACTAAATTGTGGGTTACTTAGACGCTCCTCAATTTTGTTGTATATTCTAGGGTGAATTATTCTCAGGAATATTTTCAGGGCAGGACTCATTAAACTTATTGTTACACTTCTTTGCATTTATTTTGGGGGGGGATTGTCACAAAAGTTGACTTTAATCAATCATTTGGTATCTTTCCTGTTTCATATATTCGATTGAAGAGCTGCAGTAAAAAATTCTTTCCATTGTCTTCCAGCAATTTTAAAATTTCTACTGGTATATCATCAGGTCCTGTGGCTATTCTTGTTTTTGCTATTTTTTTTTTTTTGCATGTTCAACCCTCCATAATGATGTTTGGTCCACTTCCCATATCAATATCATCCCTAGTGTCCTAAAATGTTCTTCGATATATTCTATATTCCTTCCATCTTATTAGTTTTTCATCCTCATCTAAGATAATTTCCCCCTCCTTATCAACTAAGTTGTTGGTTTTCTTTTTGTAGACGCCTGCCGCTTCTTTCACTTTTTTTGTGTAAATTGAAATGATCTATGCATATGTTCTGTCTCTTCTATTTCTTTGCACCTCTTTGCAAACCACTTTTATTTTGCCAGTCAAATTTTTCTTCTAATTGTTTTCTGCAATTCATTGTATTTTTCTTTGTTTTTATTTTTATAAGAGCTTGTTTCATCAATAAGATGAAGAATTTCATCTGTCAACCACTGTTGTTTCTTGTGGTTTCCCTCTCTCTGTTTGGAGTTTTTTACCTTTACTCTTACATTTTCAAATGTATTCACTTCTACGTCTTCATTATCCAAGTTGTTGGTTTATCTTAAATGAATTTCTAGTTCTTCTTTTACCTTATCTCTATGTTTAATAATTAAGTCATTGCCAATTCTTGGTTTAGGAGAATTCAGATTTTTCATCCTTTTTAATTTCAGCTGGACTTTGGCAAGTAGATTATTATGATTGGATGGTACATCTGCACCTGGGTATGTCTTTACTGATTTTACTGAGTTTCTAAATCTTTTGTTTATTGTAAAATAGTCCATTTGGTTTCTTACTATGTTATTTCGTGTATCTGCCGGTGATCTCCAAGTGTAGAGGTCTTTTTGGCAGCTTGAAAAAAGTATTCCTCACACATTGCCTATGCTCCTTGCAGAAGTCTACAAATCTGTCACCTCTACCATTTCTGGTTCCTAAGCCAAAGTTTCCAACTATAGGAATATCACTTCCTTCTCCCGCTTTTGCATTGAAATTCCCCATGAGTATTGTGATATCAATACTTTTTAGGGTTTTCAGTACACTGCTTACATCTTGGCATAACTTATCTAAATCCTCTTCATGTGTGTCAGCCGTTGGAGCATAAACTTGTATAGCATTCATATTTACTGGAGTACTATTTATTTGGATCATCATCACTCTGCTACAGAAATAAAGGACTTAATGCATTTATTTATAAGATTGTTTATGATTATATTTACTCCATTTTGATTATGTTTACTATTTTCTGTGTTCTGATAGAGGAGCACAACTCAAAACACACTCATGGTGTCATCTCGTTGAATGGTGATGAAACATTTGCAACCAAATTGCCAAGCTCAGAGCTCAAACCAACAGCTTAACTACCAGCCTGAGCTACTAATATTCACACATTTCAGGATGTACTCTTTTAATGGGATTCTAAGGCACAACAAGCCTTTGACTGACTTAACCAAGCCTTCAGTTTCCAGACAATCCTTCACTATTCTGATTATGCCTCCATTATTCTATAAGTTGGTATTTTCAACTTCCTTTTGGAACCATAGTTTTGATCCACTCTGGAAAATCTAGGCAATATTCTTCACCATGTATTCCATTCCTGTTAGCATTTGCCAGCCAAGTGATACTACTATATACAGTGCAGCTTAAAGGTTTTGAACCCTGCATAGATATAACCTAAAACATGCCCTATTTTTTACACAGCCCTAAAACTAGATAAAGAGAACCCAATTAAACAAGTAAGTCAGAAACACTATATTTCTCTGATTCATTAAGGAAAATAATCCAAAACTACATATCTGTGCATGGCAAAAGTATATGAACTTTTGCTTTCAGTAACTGTGTGTCCTCCTTGGGCAGCAATAATTGTAGCGTTTCTTGTTAACTGTTGATTACTCCTGCCCATTATTATGGGGGAATTGTAGGCATTCCTTACAGAGCAGCTTCAGTTCAGCGATGTTGGTGGCCTTTCCCATATGAACTGCCTGCTTCAGCTCCTTTCCATAACATTTCTATAGGATTGAGCTCTGGGCTTTGACGTGGCTGTTCCAAAACATTAACATTCTTCTGTTTTAATCATTCCATGGTTGTATGGTTTATACTATCATTTTCCAATAGAATTTGCTAGTATAATTCAGAATTGCTTCATAAACCATACATATGCCCTTATCCAGAGGCAGCAAAGCAGACCCAAACCATGATACTGGCACGGCCATATTCCACAAATAGGTTAAGAATTTTTTATTGGAAAGCAGTGTTTTGTCAAACATAACACTTATTCAAGCCAAATTTTAGTCTCATTTGTCTCCAAAATATTTTTTACTGGCCTTTTTATCCATGTCTTTCACAAATTGAAGATGGTAAATAATATTCTTTTTGAGGATATTGGCTTTCCTCTTGCAATGCTGCCATGCATACCACTGTTGTTCAGTGTTTTCTTGATTATGATCTCATAACCATTTACATTTGCCAATCCAAGGGTTTTTTAGTTCTATAAACATTATCCTGGGGTTTTCTGAGATAGAATGGGACAATTCACCATAACCAACTCGCCGTGGCCAATTTGCCATGGGACAAGTTGCCATAGAACAATTTAACAATTCAATTATTTTTTTAAAAAAAATACTTGCATTTCTGTCATTCACATTTCATTGTTCCTCCTTTTGCATTCTTTCCTTAATGGTTCTATTCCACCATTTTGTTGATATTAGTGTAACTCTTGTCCCTTACGTTGTCCCATGGTGAGTTGGCTGTGGCAAGTTGGCTGCTATGAGTTGGCCTCTGGTGAGTTGTCCCACGGCAAATTGGCTGTGGCGAGTTGGCCATGGCGAATTATCATAGACCCCCCCCCTCCTGAGATTTCTGGGAATATTACACACCTTGTTCCTGGTGTGATCTTGGTTAGTCAACCACTCCTGGGGTTGAATTATATTTATTTCTACAATGTCTGCCTCGCAGTGAACTGGTAGAGTCCAAACTCTTTGGAAATAGTTTTGGAGCCTTTTCCAGCATAGTGGACATCAACTGTTTTCAGAGATCTTCCACCCCCACCCCCGGTAAGATTCACACCCACCCTTTTGATCTTCCAAAGGGGCCTGAAGATCTGGCTCTACTAACTGGTTTGGAGCCCCAATGGGGGTGGCTCCATTCTGGAGGTAGTCAACAGACCAAAACTCCACCTCTCCCCCATGTGCACCTTACTGCCTTTCCCCATCTTTGCTAACTTTAACGTAATTTAATGTTACTATTTATTATTTTGATATTTTTTTTTGTTTCTACCTGAGAGACCGCCTCCTGCCGATTACCTCTCTCAGACCAATTAAATCGCACAGGTTGGGTCTCCTCCGGATTCCATCTGCCAGCCAATGTCGGCTGGCGACTCCCCGGGGGAGAGCCTTCTCTGTTGCAGCTCCGGCCCTCTGGAACGAGCTCCCTGTTGAGATCCGGATCCTTACTACCCTCCCGGCCTTCCGCAAAGCCACCAAGTCCTGGCTGTTCCAGCAGGCTGGGGGGAGCTGAGAAACATCTACCTCCATAGAAATTGTGAATGTTGGTTTTGTTTTTAATATGTTGTCTTTGTCTTGTTCCCCCCTTTCCCTTGTCTTTTGTGAGCCGCCCGGAGTCCTCCGGGAGTGGGCGGCATACAAGACAAATAAAATAAATAAATAAAATAAATTTCTTATTGGTTTTTCAATTATTGTAAGATGCCTAGATTTGCTACTAGATGAGATGGCAACATATCAATTGAGTATCTAAAAATATATATACCTGCCTAGCTCCAGGTTGCAGCCTCCACTCACTTGACAAAAGCCTTAGACTTTACAATTGACCTATCATGTCCATACTTTGAATACTGTTTTGCTAACAGCTGATATTTTTCTAAAATGGTCTACTTCATTCTTTCCCATAGCTTTTCTTCTACTGAGGAAAATGGCCATTTATTCATGTTCTCAAAAATTACAAGTTGCTCAAACTCCTGATTCATGATGTAGGCTACCATTCATGATATGCTTCTAGCAGACCCAACTACTGGAGGTTAAAATCCAGCTATCTTTGGATAATTACCCAGTCACATGGGGGAAGTTCATGTGAAAGCAATACTTTTGTTTTTACAGCCAAAGAGAAGCTTTCAGCAATGAAGACTGAAGGAGACAAAAAGTATACAATCCATTTATACTACTCTGCACCTGTAAAAACAGGGGTGTTTTTCTATGGACCAGAGGGAGGAAAAACATTTTGTATCAGAAAAGAATGGTTTTTGATCTTTCCAGACACCTAGAGGGGGAGGAGGTATAATAAAGAGGACAATGATGTAAGTTGCATGATTATATGAACAATCCATTGCTACCTAGCAACATGACTGAGAAGCCCAAAGCAGGGTGGTCACCAGACAGTGGGGAAGGAGGAAAAAAGCAGCACTGGATTTAAACTGTAATAAAGAGGGGACTATATCCTCGCATAAACACAGAGCAGTCACTTGCCTAAAGTAACTTTGAAGGTGACAGTTCTTGAGCTGGTGTTGGCCTTAGGCAAATTGAGTTCTCCTCATATCGTAGGAAGAAGTAATGTATCAACATAGTATGTGGATCCAAGTAATGTGGCCTTTTGCAATCAACACATGAAAAATTTGTCAATGCACAGATTTTCTAAGTGATTTTTTAGTATGGCACCAAATGAGTCAATAACCAATCGGCTTTATGCTAGAACCTTTCAATTTTAATTGTCAGATCTGAATACATTGTAACCTTCTCCAATTCTTTATCTTCTACTATTCCCTGCAATTCCCACATTAATTATCCATGCTTTCTTCTTTTAAAACATAATGATAACTGCTGTGTTATAAATCAAGATTTTAAGAATTTGTATTCAGAAATCACACAATATTTTAACCTGCTCATTTTCAACTACTATTTTAAAACTATTTTCCCACCAATTTTTCATTAATCGTACAGGATGATTTTACACATTTCAGTGAATCATTTTGGCAACTGCTATTATGGTTTGTTGCAAAGTCAGCCACATGTTTAAAGGGTTTGCCATTTTTATCCATATATCGAGTACTTCATAAGGACTAGGGATAGGCAGATGTTGTTCTTTGATAGTGTTAAAAGTATCATTGCAGGAGGTGTTTCAGTTGTTTTGGGACTGTAATCAAGGAATTTATGACTATTAGTATTATCTTTCCTTTGTTTTGTCATAGTTGTTCTACTTCTATTTTCATGTTTGGTATTTTGTGATTTTCTTCAGATTTTCTCTTCTATTCTGCTATCTCCGGGTATTGCTATGTCTACTATTCAGGCTTTTTGGTATTTTTAACTAACTACGGTTAAGTGTGGCATATTATGTGGCAGTTGCTTGTCTGTTTGAATTTTAAAGTCCCAGGCTACTTTAGCTTCTTCATTTTCTATTACTTTGTCTATTTTCTGATCTTGCTTACAGGAAAACAACATTTCTCTCAGTATTCCTAGACATCATTGTTAATACTTTGTCAGACCATTGTTTGTAGTCAATCTGTATGATCTTCTTGAAGCAGCTAAGTGGTCTACTGTTTCTTCAACTTCTTTGCAAAGGCAACATTTGCTGCCTGTTGCTGTCTTTTCAATTCTGGCTTTGTACGCGTCTATTCTTAAGGCTTGGTCTTGTGCAGACAGAATCAGTTCCCCTGTCTCTTTCTTCAATGTTCCTGCTCTTGGCTATTTGCTAAGTTTTGCTATTATTTGCAATTTCTTTAACTTATTGGCCTTTTAAAACTTTGCCTTGCCACATCTCTTCTCTATTATTTCATTTCATTATTCATATTCTTATAGGCCAGTTTGATCTCTCCAGTAGTCAGTTAAGGCTATCTTCAGTACATCTCTGATCAAATATTCTTTCAATGCCCCTTTTTCTTCTTCAATTGTCTGATGCACTTGTACTATTCCATGTGCCCCTATTTTTGTTTCCAGTTCTGTTAAGAGTCTAGTCCACTATTCCAGCTGTGTTATCTAATGACAGGAATTGGTCAGGTATTAATTTCCTTGAAGAAATTTCTTCCATTGAGTTTGGACTAAGATCTTTTTCACTGTCTTGATGCATTCACTTCAAATTTCTTCTTGACTTCAGTGTACTTGATGTTGAGCTTGAAGGATGCTCAGGTATTTATAGTAATCATATTAATCCAGACTCTTATTTATATAGGGCATCTCGATTCCTTCAGTTTAACTATTTTTCCCCTGGTAAGGGTGACACATTTGTCCAGTCCAAACTCCACTGCAGTATCTTGACTGTATATACAGACAGTGTTGAGCAATGATTATATTTCAGATAGCATTTTACCATACAGCTTCATGCAAATGAAGGTTGGAAGATGTTTTTGATATTTGATAGCCATGACCCGACATGTTCAGTTTGTTGACAGAGGAACAGGGCAATGACGAGCAGCAATGGTTTTCAATCCTTGAAAGTTTCTTCTCTTGATATTAATCTCTCCCAGTCTATCACTATTGATCATCAACTGTGTCTTCCATTGTACTTCTGATCTTTATACAAAGCTTCTGATGTTCCTGATGACTCATGTTATTTCTAGGCACTTGATTATCCTTCTTGTAATCACTGCAAGCTACATTCAAGATGGTTTTCCTTCTCAAAGTTTTCCAGAATCATCTTGTAAATTAGTATCTGCTCTTTCATTCCTCTGCTGTTTGGGCAGTTTACTTTCTTATTTTCAACTACATGCTCTTAGGGCTGCATCAGCTACCACACACCAGTTAGCAATTTGAAAGTTGTTGTTAAGAGGAAATTGGCCTGGGGTTATCTGATGTTGTCTATTTTGTTGGATTATTCATTAGCAGGTAGATTTTGCCCAGTGGTGGGTTATGGACCCTGTTCCAACCAGTACAGTTGGAACGGGCCTGGCATCACCCACATGGACGTGCACAGCTCACGTGTGGGGCGCACATGCGTTGTAGCTGCCAGCGATGCTTCCGCAAGCCATGCACGTAAGTGCCGAAGGCTTTAAGGGACAGGTAAAGAGCTCAGGCGGGCGGGCCCTCCAGAGCACCGTACCAGAATGGTACCTGCCTGCAACCCATCACTGATTGTGCCAGATGTTAACTTATCTTCAATTTCACTTCCTTGCAGTATGTTGTTAAACTGCTTGACAACAAGTGACTGTAGAGCAGCTCTTGTAGTGAGCTGGTGCTTATATTTGCTGTTATAATATTGGCATCTTTTAAATGTGTGCTAGTTTTTAAAAGTAATTTAATAATTTGTGCCAGGTTTTTTTAATGCTGCTTTTATGCAGTTCTGGATGCTCAGTTATTTTTTGTTTTAATTCTTCTTTTAGTTAGAGGACTTTATTCTTTCTGAAGAGAAGGCAGAGGAGAAGGTGCCTGGATTGGGAATGAAAATTTTTCAATATCTATGTTGGTTTCCATTATGCTGGCTTTATAATTTACTTCTACAATGTGAGCTATTTTTGGCAAGGCTTCAATTTCTTTTGCCTGGGGTAGGTCTTTGTAAATCTTCCAACCTGCTTCTGTGAATAGTTTCTTTCAGATTATAAATGAACCTTGATCTGCTTGTCACTATTCTGCTATTTCTGATTCTGGATGTTGTTTCCAGAACCGGTGCCTTCTTTTCAGATATCCTCTTCTTGTTGGACTTCATTTGTAACAGTATATTTATATTTCTTTCTTTTCAATTTGTGTACATTTGTGCCAGGTAAAGACCGGCAATTGCTGGTCCTGGTTGCTCAGTCAACAGTCCTTACATCAATTTGTCCAGTAGCTCCAACCCCTAGCACTATCTTTGTTTATGTAGGAAATAACCCCTCACTTGTGACTGGATCAAAGACTTCCTGACGGATTGTCCACAGACATTAAGGGCTACGTTCTTTACATCTTCCACTCTGAAGCTCAGCACAGGCTCCCCTCAGGGCTGTGTGCTCAGCCCCTACTTGTACTCGCTATATACATATGACTACATATCCTCTGATCCATCCAACATCATAATAAAGTTTGCAGAAGACACAACAGGGAAGAAGTCCAGAAGCTATCCACATGGTGTTCAAAAAACAATTTACCTCTAAACACTAGCATGACAAAGGAGATGGTGCTGGATTTCCGGAAGCAAAGCTTATCCATCTACTGAGTCTTTCCCAAGGACCTGGGTATTAGATTTGTATCCCTCCTTTGGGGAGGGAGATGGGGGAGGCACATCAACTCAAGGTGGCAAATATACATCTACCTCTTATTTTGTCTATAACAACCCTGGGAGGTGAGAGTGGGCTGAGACAGAGAGACTGGTCCAAAGTTATCCAATTGGCTTTCATGTCTAAGGGAGAAAGAACTAAACCTACACTTTCTTGGTTTCTATGTAAGCATTTTAACCACTAAACTGGCTCTCTCATAAGGAAGGTCACACATCAATTCATGTACCACAGGGAGTGTGGCAGGTGGGTTGTAAATGTGGTGAAGAAGCACTTGTCTCTGGACAAGACAGTTGGATTGTGATGGCTAGTTATAGAAATTAAATAAAGAAATAAATTTTATTTTATGCTATTAAGAAATAAAAGATCAAAAGTCCCTTACTCATTATATTCCTGACAGTTTTAGATTATAAAAATCAGATTCTACAATCAGATTATAAAAAAATCTGAGGGATCATCTTTTTTTCATGAGTCTAACCCATCCAACTAGGTCAGCCAGAATGGGCATGCTGCAGATCCCATCAACCAAAGAAATGTCAGCTGGCAGAGACCAAAAGGTGAGCTTTTTCTGCAGTGGCTCTATGGAACATCCTCTCTTCAGATATCAGAATGGCCCCAACCCTGTTACCCTTTGATAAGTCCCTAAAATCCTGTCTATTTTCCCAAGTATGCAGTGCTGAATGGCCAAGAGTTGCGCTTCCTGGCTATATTGCTAATTGGTCAAATATAATTTCTTTTGTATATTGAATTGGATGTTTTTAATGTTTTTACTGTTTATTGTTTTAAAATATTTTAAAATTCTTAAATTGTAAATTGTACAATTCTGAATTGTAAGTTGCCCAGAGTCACTGACTGAGATGGACAGCCATAGAAATTGAATGAATGAATGAATATCTAAAATGGGTATCAACAGGATTTTCTAGATTTCTAACACATTTCTAAATTCATCATATTCAAAAGATACCCTAAACTAAATTGATAGAAAATGATGAGAAATCTTTAATACGAAAAAGAGAAATACATGGATTTACTCAGGTCAAAAGCAAATTCTACCTGTTCTTGTGAATCTCCTGAGAAATTATGAGTATCAATGAAAAACACTTTCAATATTATTTTAATTGTACGTTTTTATTTATTATGAAAGATTTTTCATTTTAATTATCTGTATTCAAATTTACTTTACTTTTTTTAAAAAAAACTTTTCTTCTTACCTGCCCCTAGAGGTCCTTGCCCAAATGTCCTTTCCCTCTAGAGCACAGGTGTCAAACTCACAGTGTCCTATTGCCGTCATGTGATGTATCACAACTTTTTTTCCCTTCTTGGAGCTGGAGTGGTGTGGCCTGCACGTGACGCATCTGGCCTATAGGCCACCAGTTTGACACTCCTGCTCTAGAGAATTCCTGTTAAATGAATTCCTTACATAGAACAATTTGGAGGAGGATTAATCTGAAGCACTTCACAAGAAGCTATAAAAACCGATGGAGTTTAGGAAAATTAATTCTTATCCATCGTTTTCTTTACGAACTTGATATACTTGAAACATTATTCATTTAGATTGTAAGAATCAAATAAGATTCCAATTTACTATTCAATTTAACTGACTTAAAAACGAATCTCCCCCCCCCCTTGCTTTCATCATACTGAAAAGCAGTCAACCTAGACAAATATAGTTTTACATATTAAAGCCCATTGAGGGGGAACCAATTTTCTTTTGCTGTTCCCATAAACTTTACTTGGGCAACACTTAACATATGAAAGATATTTCAAATGGACTAACATACAGAAGGAATCCAAAGTCCAGGACCCATGACTTTTGTGAAACTGAAATTTGACGAATTTTATAAAACATTTTACAACCAAAATTGTGTGTGTGTGTGTGTGTGTGTGTGTGTATGTACACACACACAGACACATATATAAAGTTTATGATATAATACAAAATGTCACAAAACATTTCCTGTGATGATCTTTAAGTGTGCTATAAAGTTTAACAAGGCATATACATCTCTGAATATCTCTCTGAATTTTTAAGAACTTTTCAAATACACTTGAAACTCTGCCATTGTTGAATGGCTTGATGAATCTGGTAAGGAAATATCTCTAAAACAATAACCCAAGAAGGCATAGGTTGTCTAAATTTTCCTTGAAATTGAAAAAGAAAAAAATCACAAGGTAGAAATATAACATCCAATACACAAGTAACATGACTACTGAATGAAGAAGAGGAATATCTTGATACCTCACATTCAGATATCCAATTGGAATCTCTGTAGAGACATATGGTTACTTAATTAAACACCAAATGTATTATTATGAATTTCCTAAGAGAAATATATTTCAAAGCTCAATATTTAGTAAATAGACGAGTTAAGTTCAATGATAAATGAAATTATTCCAAATCAATCCCCTTAAATTTTTGGTTAAATTTTTGACTGTGTTTAGAATTTTATTAATATTTTTCTATCATGAAAACTGATAAAGCAAATAAATTACTCTTGTGATTAAACCCATTTTGTATTGGTGGAAGAAATCATATTACATTTCTAAGTAAGATATAGTTCTATTTTAATAATTATGAATTAAAAAACTGATGCCTTATTTTGAGTTTTCAAAAAGAAACAAATACTGCATTTTCTTGGCAAACATTTCCTACGTTTGTTATTTTTTTCTTTTAGAAAACTAAAATTTTATCAAAAATATATTAATACTTAAATAAAAATACTAAGAAATTTTAAAATAATGAATCTATTCAATTGTGTTTACTTAGTAAATATAAATATCACCTGGCGTTTCAAATATTTCATGTTCTTTCTGATTATCAGTGAATGTTATGCTTTATTTAAATATATCTGTATCGTATAAACTGTTCCATTTTGGAAGGTACTTTACTTAGTAACATAGATTAACAAGTGCAATCACATGCCCCTGGGACACTGAAACTGTTCCAAATACATGCCAGTTGCCAAGCACCCATTAGGATCAGTAGTGGGTTCCTACCAGTCCAGCTGAACCGGTAGTAGCTTGGCAACCAGCAGCAACCCAGGCCTGCCATGCCCCTGAACTGGTCTCCAGGCAGCGCTGTAGGTGCCATCATCTTGTTTTTTGCTTCTGCACACTCGCAGAACAATTTTTATTGCACTGCAAATGCACGTATAGCAAGCGTGCGCAGGCACAGCAAGTGTGTGCATGTGTGCGGCGCACCCACAAGGAAACCAGCAATAGTGACTGCCGGAATCCATCCCTGATTGGGATGCAGTGATGGTTGTACCTGTGAGGACTGCTCATAAGTTATTTTTTTCAATGCCATTGCAACTTTAAACTGTCACTAAACAAATGGTTGAAAGTCGAGGACTACCTATATATTTCTACTGAATGGAAACTGGAATAGAAAATTATGCTCTTGCATCAGCATTAAAAATTAAATTGATATATCATTTACCTGAGTGGAGTTAGATAGTTGTTTTTTCCACGGCTCCTCTGCGCTGCTGGTCAGGTTTGTGCGGTTATGAGGTAGAGAGAGTACGTTTCGCTGCAGGTAAGGCACGTTTCCATTACTTCCACTTCCTGTTATGTGATTATTGCCTATCAAAATAGTGTCTGTACTACTCAGCGTTTTTGCTGTGCTGCAGGGAACTGAGCCTGCTGAAAAGGGTCCATTTGCCATAGGCTGCCCAGGACAGGTTGGACGGATTCCGTGCTGCGTGATGTTAGGTACTCTGGTTAGAGCAACCTGTGGCTGCGGACCAGAGACAGAGTTTGTAGGCAGTGATGAGTCAGTTGTTGGCCCATTAGCAATTCCAGTAGATCGTACCTGTGCAACTCCCATCTGCCTCATCTAACAAAAAGGTAATAAAAGATTGGCAAATTATAGTTATGATTTCCTCAAACATTTTTGGTGAAGCAGGTATTAACACCTAAACCACGCTCTTCTAAAGTTTATGAATATAAAGGTATACCCCATAAAAGATAGTACAAAATTATATAACCCCATAATGTGACATATAAATCATTCTGTGTGAGCAAGATCATATTAAGCAGTAACGATGAAAAAATGTTATCCCTTTAGCATATTTTATAGGCAAAAGTGGCATTTATGTACATGGTTGTCATTCTTAAGTCATTGTGTACATGCAACATGCAGCAAGGTACTTCTCAAAAGTACATTGGCAAAAATGAAATAAATACAGCAGCAGCATAGTAAAACATAATAACAATCCAACAGGAATCAGGAATAAGTGATACAGCCAGGAGCAGTATATGCCTCAACATAAAATGTTTGCCCCAGGTTTTCTAAAATACATTGTTAAAGCCAGACATATTTTTTGACAAAACTATTATGCAAAAATGTGCATCTTTGTTTTTTTTTTTAAAAAAACACCTTTGCTTCAGGTACGTATCTTGTCATCTAATAAAGACTGGAATAGTGCTGTAAAATAACACTTTTGAGGTTTACTTCACCAAATTCTCTAGCATCTCTATATAAGTTCATAATTAATGGCAGAAAATAAATACCATGTTATGAATGTGTACTACTTCCATGTCAGTAATTGAAGAATAAATAACTACACTATATTATCTCATAAAATAAAATAAGCCTATGCTAATTTACCATATGAATTCCTTCTAATATATTTATTCATCCATCCTTTTCCCCCATACTTACAACACTGACCAAGAATGACTAAAATATTCATAAATATTTAAAATCCTAGAATTTTAAAAATCCAACCAATTTCATTTATAAAACAATCTGTAAAGTAAATGTGTTTGCTGGCACCTGCTGGTGTTGCTGCATCAAGACAAACTGACTCTCCAGCTGTTCCAGCATAAGTTTCTGTGCTGGATTTAAACTATTTCTATTTGCACGCAGCTGTTCCAAGTGCTGAAAAAGAAATAAAAATATATCTCTTATCACAATATGACTTAGAGAGAAAAGAGATACTAGGCATTAAGCCTGTTAAAAAACCAGAGCTGTCCATTTTTTGATTCAGTATACAAAGAATATCTTTTGAATATTTCATTTATTTATCAAATATTGTAGGGTATCAAAATTATACCCTTAAAAAAAGAAACTCTGAAGAGCAAAAGCATTGTATGAAACTACTTTTCTAGGACGTTTGTTACGACAACCCATTCAAACAATAAAAATGTGTTTTCATACAAATACAATGTTTTCAAGTAACATGCACAATATGTACAAAAACTGTTTTAACTACAGTAATAATTTTTTATAAATTTAAATGTCTTAGAAGAGGAAAACGAATACATAAATAAAAACATTTAGTAAATACACTCACATCGACACACACATACACTAAAAGAAAAATACATCAGAAAAAAAACTAGCTAAGTCATCAGGCAAGATGTGAACGTACTGATTTTATAGTTATATGTTATTAAGTAAAAAAACAAAAAGAAACACCTTCACCTGTAATTTCTGTGGTGTCAAGCACCAAGAATGTATTTGCTGCTGTACTGGAGGAGGATGTGACATTGTGTGGCCACTGCTCCAAGCCTCTAAAGTGTTCTAAAAACAATTAATAACAACAACATTAATAATAGTGTTAGTAGAGTATCTAAAATTAAAATTCTCTCAATGGTGCTCACTACAAATCAATTATTAAAGGAACAATAAAATACTGCTAAATACAAAAAAAAACATTGGTTAATATATGAGATAATGCAAAAAAACAACCAATTATGATGAATAATTAAATAAAATCAAATGATATATGTTTCAAAGTTCACCAAAATTCATTGTAGTTTCTACGACACCATCCATGTGATGATTCAGTATTCCAAATATAAACAAATATGATAGACAAAATGGGATGGCTCTTTTCATACCTTCTGCTATGGTGCTGTTATAGCTATTGTAATGGTGAACTACTCTTACACCAATGTCACAGTTGTGAATATTATAACTGTTATAAAGACCTATCTTGGTTATGCCCTAATTCTTTTGAAGCGCTGATTCTTAAAACTAAGTGGGGCCCTTATATGAGTATATATACCTTGGTTGGACTAGATGGTCTTTTCCTCTTGGCTGGACTGGACAGGTCATCTACATGGCTAGAAGGAATCATGTGTAGTGGCAACTGCTGTGAAATAGGTGTCTGACTGAGGCCTAGAACAGGTTCAGTATTTTGATGAGGTTTACAAGCCTAGGAATCAGAGGGAGAGAAAATATGGTTCTATTCATTTTAAACTGTTCCTTCAATAGTATCTTTTACCAGTTGTACATTTTAAAAAGGGCTATGAATTTACTCTGAAATTATTTACTGAAAATCAATTTCATAGTATCAAAGAAGTAGTGTGTACCTTTCATGGGTTTGTTTTCAAAACAGACAAAAAACTGCTGCAAATTCTATGTGGGATATCTTCATGATAATTATGAAATCCACAAAGGTTCTAAAATGGTACCCCCATATTTCTTCCATGACAGGGAGGTTCCTTATTCTCCCTCTGCTATTAAGTCTTATTACCAGTGAAAACTAACTCTGTGCTACAGCAAAATAATTTTGACTACTACGATTGATTGAAAAGAACCCTTAAAAAGCTGGGCACCTGCAGAACATAACCCAACTTCTCACCTGCTGTGTTGTGTTCATGGCACCCTGCCTGGAGGTAAGCTCTGCGGGGATTGGTAGGCTCCATGCCTCCTCAATACTAGGAAGTAATTTAGTTTTATTCTGTAGACTACCTTGTGGAAGGTTACACAACTGAGCCTAGGAAAAATTATGTAAAAAGTGAATTTAACACAAGCCTAATTTAGTAAGATCAAGTCCATGAAATTTTCCTAAATTCTGTACTCTATTATGTCTTAGAAAGGATCAATTTTAAATCTGGGACGGATAAAGAGGGTAACCAGATATAAACCTTTGTGAGAATTGGAACAAAACTGAGCTCTGATTTCAGTGGTCTCATTAATCCTTTGGTTCTGAAGTTGCTAACAAGAGCAAAAGATAGTGTGTGTATTCTCTTACTAAATGCTATGATAACTTAAAATGTAGACAACACAAAATATGCATAAATTATATCAAAATACAAAAAATACTTAATAGAGACCCACTTAAAATGAAAAAGCAAATGAAACTGCAAGCTATGACATGTCCTGAATGCATATGGAAACAGACTGTGAAGCTTATGAAACAATCACATATAAAATGTCTGTGTCCTTATTTTCCTCCTCCTTTCTAACTTGATATTATTGCTAAATAGATCCCTATTTTAAGACCATGTTTTTACCTGTAAATACTTTATTCGTGCTGCAAGTGCAGAGGTATTACTACAGTTTTTGCTTCTGGTTGCATTTAAGTAGCATTTAATGGCATCCTGAGACTGATTGCAGGATTCATAGAGAGTGCCAAGATCCATCCAGGCTGCAGCATGGCCATGGTCCAATTGTACAGCACAGATATAAGCCTGTAATGCATCCATAGGCTGATTCTGTTGTTGGTACAGCACACTAAAAGGACAAACACTCAATTGTAAGTAACAAAATCACCTCCAAAGTTTCATCATATGTCTCAATTTGTACTAAAATAAGTGATAAGCATAATTTTCTTGAATAATAAAGCTATAAAACTTCAACTTACTATAATGGAATGTTTGGAAATGTTTCAAATATCTTTTTAAACAAGAAGTTGTATCCTAAGGTGCTTAGTAAATTTTGCCTAAACGTTAGCCTTAACATTAACTTTGAGAATATATACATCTCAGATGTGAAGAATATCTAGCATAAGAAATTATAATAACTTTACATTTCATAAAAGCAGTTCCAAGATAGTTATATGATAAAACATATATTAAAAAGCATCTTGATGAACTATATTAAATTTTGTTATATTACTTCTCTCATAATCTCTTACCCTATAGAACACCATGTGTCCGCACTTGCTTCTGATTTATCAATAGATTGCCTATAAGAAATAAAGGCATCCTGAACTTTCCCAATACTTGAATAGCACCTGAAAGAAAAGATGGATAAAAACAAAGCTAGAGACTGATTTTATAATTGTTTGCTATTAATATTACATGGATTAATTACAATTTATGTATTCTTACAATTTGCTGCCTCGTCCAATTTATCATCAATTTCACCAGAATCAATTTTACCAGAACCTTGCAACCATCAAAAAAATTCTACCATTATGAAATACAATTGTATGCATCATTTATAGGTTATGTATGTACACTGAGAGCATTTACACCAAAGACAAATTCCTTGTGTGTCCAATCACACTTGGCCAATAAATAATTCTATCCTATTCTATAATTGCCAATATTACATAATAAATGAAGAACTAATATAGAATGAAATGTGAACTGAAAACAACCAATATTTTATGTGGAAAATCTGTCTTTTATTTCTCTTCCCCCAAACTAAATTGAAGAAATTAGTTACTGAGTGCATCACTAAGGCTACAGAAAATTAATTTAAAATAAAGAATTCAGGGATATTATTTTAGAATACAATTAAACAGTAAAATTGGAATAGAATATAAACCATCAGGAGCATTTTCATACATTCTACAGACTTTTAAATAAATAGTTACTACAAATAATATGCTTTCCTAATAAAATCTCAGACTTATTTGAATTTAATACAGCAAGACAGATACTCTTTGACTTATGACTCCAATAGGGAGTGGAAAATTCTTCATTAAATGGAGTGTTTATTACATCTTACTAAGTGCAGAGCATCACATCCAATTTTATTATTTTTTGTTGCAGTCATTAAGACATCATGTGACTACAACCTGCAACCTTCCTGATGAATTTCCCAATGAGTCTGTTTGTAGGAAGCTGGCTGGGAAGGTTGCAAACGGCAATCCCAGATGTTGCAACAGCCATAGATGCATGATGGTTACTAAGCCTCTAAATCTCTGAATGACAACAGGCCTGAGTGCGAGGACCAAACATTAAGTGGCTTTGTTTTGGGATCGTGACAACTTCAAACAGTTGCTAAATGAAAGGACATACATCAAGAACTAGTTCTATATCGGCACAGAAAGACTATCAGAAACTAGCAATGCAAAATTGAGGAAAACGGAATCTTTACTGAACTATTTTATATACATCATATTTTAGAAATAGGGATCAGCTATCCCTTGCTACTGGGCATACAAGCTATGAAAATAAAGATTTTGAAATTGAACCAAAAATATCTGGAGGATTCCAGAATACTTGTTTTATCATACAACTATTCAAAGTGACAAATAAGCTAGAAGAAATTCATAAATCAGTGCTTTCTTATTTTTGCAGCCTGAATAATATACAAGAGGCTTAGAAATCTTGAGTATAAGTTGCCACAACTCTATAATTATTTGGAAGCTTCACAAATTTAAAGGATGACAACAGATCAAACAGCAAGAGCAGCAGTTGACATAGATTAAAAAATAAGATCACATAAACTTCTCTCCACATGTAGTTTTGCTAATGATTTCGTCTCTATACTTATTCTGAACAATCCCAGCCATATTACAAAAGATTATCAGCATTGAACATTTTTCAACAAAATAATTGTCTTCAAACAAACCACAGATAGGCTTGGTTAGCAACCATTTGTTCAGTAACTGTGAGGTCCTGAATGGTGAGGTTTATAGCTGGTCTTCAAATTTGCAACTATTGCAGCATTCCTGTGGTCACATGATCACGATTCATGGAAATTGGCTTGCAATTACAACAGTTGCAGAGTCCTGCAGTCATATGAACGCCATTTACTACTAGCTTCCAACTAGCAAAGTCAATGGGGAACTTGGCAGGAGGTCACAAATAGGGATAATGTGATTGTGGAACACTGTGACTGCATGGGATTCACCTAATAGCCACAAATAAAATTACCACTGTAGGTCTGCATAGTCACATGGCACCACATTTTACTATTGCATTGCTTAGCAACAGATTTCCTGTTACCATTGTTAACCAAAAGTGATGTCCCTGTGGGTTTTACTCCGCTAGTCATAGCTGACTTTAAGTGGTGAGGCTCATCTGTTTCTTTAAGCCATTTTCACGGTCATGTGGCCAGCATGACATCATGCTGCAGTGCAGTGCATATGGCAAAACAAGGAACACTTTCACCTTTACACTAAAATGGGACCTATTAATCTACTGAATTTATATGCTTCTGAATTGCTAGGTTGGTAGGAACTGAGGCAAGTGATGGGAGCACATGCCATCACACAGTGGTAGAACTCAAACCGCCAGAACACAGACCTTTTCTGGAATCTTTTAAGTAACTGAGCCTCAAGGAGTAACTGTATAAAATGTAGTAATTGTATAAAATAACATTACCCTATCTTATAAAATCAGGCATTTACTTCCTCTACCTATGTATTTGCTAAACCATAAACTTTGTTATCATAATTCATTCTTACCTTCCAAGGAAATACCAGGATTGGCCAGAGTTTGGATCTGCCTCTAGAGACTTTTGGAGACATTGAATAGCATAGTTTTCCTTGGTGGCTTTATCTCCTAATTGATCCACTGTATGATGCATCCAGCCTAAGAAAAGAAACATGTATATATTATTTGGTGTTTATGTTTTAGAATGAACCAGATTACTTAGTATTTTATTTATTTATGTATAAACCTTCCTATAAATATAGTTAGCAGAGATATTTACTTTACCAATCCAACAGAAAATTAGCACTATAAAAGATACCTAATCAACAGCCAATACATTCTGCTTAAATATGAGCATCTTTACCAGTGAACAACTGAAGTTTTTCTTACAATTCTCTCTTGTTTTATCAGAACAAATGAAAACTATAGCAATTATTCTATGCAAGCTCTCCTATATGAACCATTATATGTAAGGGGGAAAGGCAATATACAATTAGGGAAATACAAATAATCATAATTAGAACATTAAAACAAAGAATAAGTACATCATTGTAAGATTTAAGCAGCCACTAAAAGGTAACATATAGGAATATATATATAGAATATATAGAGATCCTGAATTGATTACAATAATCTATATCAGAGAGGAAACATCATTATTAGTAGGAGACTTAATTTTAGATTACTTAGTCTCTGTAAAGGAAATCCATTATTGTATTTAGGATTAAACTAACATGAGTTAGAAGTTCATGTGGAACTTACTAATAATCTTTATTTGGGTGCAGTTGCTAAAGCTGAAGCCATTCCTATGTAACAGCTGCCCTTTTTTTAAAAGAGCTGGGCTCTTCCCAGAAAACACTTAAGACTCAGTTCCCAGTAGCAAACCAGCAAGCTATAGTTCTTTCTATAGCAGCACTGATAGCTGGTTTCCGATAATGCAAAATACATTGCTACTTCTGGATAAAATGTATTTTATATATTGGTATATTTTATAAAGTTCTATACAATTCTTTTTTATATTTTTATATAATCAATCTCAACCTGTAATTGTACCATACAAAAAACTATTAAACCACTGTGGTTTAGTAACAAGGAACAAGGAATTGAAAGTAAAAGAATAAGTTTTCTATTTACTTAGTTTGGATATTAATACCATTCTGAAAAATGAGTTATTTGAAGAAAAAAGATAATTGATGATATTATCTGATTTAAAGCTGTATCCTTGCATCTCCACATTTAGAAGATTAATGCAAAAATATCAAGTATTTTTCTAATGAAAAATTAAAATCTGAAATTGATTTTTTTGGAGAACTGGATGCATTACAATTTCCTGCAAATCAGAGAATATTAAAAAAAAAACTCTTGAATTTCTTCATTTATACTTACCTAACTGCTGCAACACAGTTGCTTTTACTTGTGCAGGAAGGTTTTCAGACTGCAAAAGTTGTTCATATTCCTTCTTTGCCAAATGATATTTTCTCTAAAAAGGAGAATGAGATGTTAATTGAAGTGATAACTTTTTTAAACTACAAGTTGGATTGACATTACATACATACATACATACATACATACATACATACATACATACATAGCTAACACATTGCAGCAGAATACTATGCTTACGATGAAGAAATTAAAGAAACAAATTCAAATATAATATTTGAATCTGGTGAATCCTGATCTATCAGCTTACTATTAATTAAATGTAAACTATTCAAATTCTACTATATTACTAATGCTCTACTCGGGTGGTGATGACAATGTCCATCTAATAAATTTAGACTACCCATATGGAACTCCAAAATGAAGAGGAAAAATAAATTACTGAAGAACCAACATAAAATGATGGAAGTCAATAAATGCAATCCATTAAATTAAACAAAAGCTAATTATATTCCAAATTTTACCAATGTTCAACATTGTCATTTTTCTGATTCTCATTTTTTATGTTTCACATTAGGATTAAATCTCCTACAGGGTATATAAAAATAAAAGGAAAAGATGTGGAACAAGTGAGATGATCCTTAATCAAATTGGGGTTTTAAAGTAGAGCAATTACTGTCAAGCAACTAGAACATCTGCCTTTTCAATTCAAACATACTGGGTTGGATCCAGGGCTGCTGCTCCACAAATGGAAGAGCCTCTTCCGTTCCCAGAAGTGAGTTGGATCCAGTGGATGCTCCTCCTCAACTGGATGCTTCTGCAGGTGGAAGAGGGGGAAGCAATTTTCACTGATTTCCCCTTTCCCCTGCAGCCCTCACTGCTACGTCAAACACATGCAAAAGTGACCCCCAACCATCTAGTACAGATTTTTGAGGGCATATAGGCTGTAGTGGGAGGGGAAAATAAGCAAAAATAATCTCTTTCCCTCACCCCTCAACTGAGGGATCTGTTCAGTTCTGCCCTATAAAATTCTGTAAAGAGATCTTTTATTTAATATGTGATAGACACTAGGCCCAAGTTGGTCAATCATTGCAGCCATTTGGACCTGTGAAATATCATCTTGTAGTATTTATTTACTTAGCTATATTATGGGAACCCAATCCAAAAGATTCTGAGTGGCTTATAGTATTGAAATATACAATTAAATCAGTTAAAAATAGCAAAATCTAACAGCCCAAAGGGGAAAAAATCATAATAACGTAACACATGGGGGCTTTACAAACACACTAGCTTCAGGCCTGGGAACAGAGTAGGTCTTAAGGGCCTTCCAGGTCCTCAGGAGAGTAGGCACCTTACATATCTTTTAGGGGGGGATACAGTTACAAAGGGCAGGGGTAGAAATAAAGAATGCTTGCTTCTTCAGTCCCTCAGATGGCAATACTTAATTGAGGGATTGGACCGCATCTACTCTGCTGAAATCTACCAACATTTACCAAGTGGGCAGAAAAAATTGGGGATAGCTATGTATCAAAATATAATATAGCTAGTAATAAGATGTGAATAAATGGATAAATATTTGAGAAAATAGTTATCATGTTTAAGTGTAATCTCAAGACTCAATTAATGTAGGGGTGTGTGTTATCATTTCATATACTGAGGTATATAAAAGGTATGCTTTCTATTCCAACACTATACATATTTAGCAGAAAACAGAAATGGAACTCAATATTATTGAGTTTTTTAAAACTTAATATATTTGAACATTGTAATAAATCATTATAGGCTGTTAATTAGAGTTCAAAAATATTTACTATATTAGTATCATTGATCTATGATTTCATATCTTCCTATGTTACATATTGTACTTAATGTACATTTTGACTGTTCAATAAATAAATTCCTTTGGAAATGCAAAGTAGTACTAACAATGCTACATATAATAAGCCAATAATAAATAATTTAAAAAAGTTTTCATAAATAGCCCAGTTTTAATATACAGTATTTGTTTCTGGTTTACAAAAATATATATAAAAAAAGTTTGACCTGTTACAATTAAAAATAAATATTAAATTGTAACTATTTTTAAAAAGAAAAAAATTGTATCATCTTATTGGTTTGTCTCCTAGAACTACTGTATGTAATTTTTTGAATTAAGGTGGAAGAACTTGATTACAAAATATAGCTACATTGATATATTCCAAATTATTCTATTTAATATTCAAAAGGTATTACATGCTTACCTGGGTTTCATATAAATGGGCAACATGAAACCGAACTGTGAAAGTATGGAAATAAAAATATTAGGAATAGCAGTTTCAAGGTAAGTATTGCATATATGTATAACTTTAAGTGTTATTGCTATGTAATCAGGGAAGAAAAGGACATGTACAGAAGCAGAGAATATATCCTATATTCCATCCTTCAAGAAAAAAGATATGTGAAAAGAATCATCTTTACACACAAGAGTTACAACAAATTGCACTTGCACATGCATCTAAAGAAAAAATGCATGCCTGGGGAATTGTTTATTTACTTACATCCTGAAATATGCTTGAATAGCTTTGGGGGATTCAAAGAAAACATTCTTTTGTTCCATTCTCCAAAATACCAATTTTATACAATGACATTTACTGATTTCAGGAAGAAAGTGTTTTTAAATTACCTAATTTACCTTATTTTGATACAAGCTTAAAAATAATTAGTGAAACAACTTTTGTCTGTCCATCTTATTGTAAAAGAAGAAGCTAAAGTTTCACAATAAGATCCTTTGATAATGTTCAGCAAGGTAAAGTGAGTATTTTTATTTTGGCTTTCTCACATATCTTTTTAATCGTGTTACAATTTAGCCTAGCCATATAAGGACCAAATATTAATTTAATTCATATCACAAACTATAATATTGGTAGTTGAAAAAATGATTAGAGTATGAAGAAACAAATACAGTTATTAACCAGCATGTATCACTCATATTTATAAATCATGTTTTTTTCCTAAAGAAAATTCATCTTTTCCAGATTTTTAATGAAGGAAAATTGTTTTTTCTATAATTTAATCCTAATACATTACTGGTAGTACTACAGTTTTTATCTTAAGCAAGAATTTTGTGGCACTTAAGAGGACTATGGAAAAGTTTGCCAATGTGATGACACCAGTATAAGCCACCATATCTCAAAACATCTGCAGAAATATTATTTCTCTTGCAATAATATTTTTTTAAAATTCTCTGAATAAAATTCAAATGCTTCAGAAGAAAACATTATCCTCCGCCTTTTTTTAAATAAATGTTTTAAGGAACATACAGTAGTAGTTTATTATAAGATGCAACTTTGTTAGGCCCATAAAAGGTGGGAGAAGGGTAAAAAAGAATAAAGGAATCTTCTTTGGTGGGCAAGGAATATAATTAACTGAGCCCAGTACAGGTAGTCCTTGGTTAACAATGGTAATTGGGACCACAATATCCGCAGCTATGCAGTCATAAAAGTGTGATGTAATGTAATTGTTTACAGGCAGCAATTTCAGCAGTCCCTATTGTTAATAAAACTCCACTGGTGTAAAGACCCACCTCAATCCATAGCATTCCTAGCTTGGCCTTTTCCAATTTTGAGCCTCTCTAAGGAAAGAGACCATCCCTCTTGAACTCCTCACATGGCTATCTTCCCATCTCTGCCCTTTTGGTTGCCCACCTACATATTACCCCCACTGCCTGGCTGGCCTCCTTCCATCACATCCTCTATGCCATCTGCCACTGCTCTTCTGGCTGGTGTGTGTGTGTGTGTGTGTGTGTGTGTGTGTGTGTGTGTGTGTGTGTGTGTGTGTGTGTGTTGCCTTCTTTTGCATTGACCTTATCTTGGATCCTGCCCAGGACCTCAATTCACGGTCCATCTAGGGACTTTGTTCTCACCCCACCCAGGGCTTCTGTTTGTAAATGAACCTTGGCACATGAAAGAAGACCCTGGCTATGCCAGTATGAAAGAAAATCCTTCTTCCACAATAGCACCTTTTTTTCATAAAAGGTTCTAGGTGAGATGTAAGAAAAGCCGTGGCTGCAATGCCACAACAGGCAGTGTGAAAGAAGACCAGAACAGAAGAAGGTCTGTGCATAGCAGCAGACTGGTTGGACAGCAGGGGTAGTGGGCAGGTGAGCAGCCAAAAATGGTCATAAATGCAGTGGGGTCCAGTTGGCATGGATTTTTTCCACATGATCGCAGGGGCATTGTAACAGCTGGAACTTCAAGGACCAGTCTCATTCAGTGCCATCATAATTTTAAATAGTTGCTGAATGAATGGACGTTAAACAAGAGGTATTTGTACTGGGAAAATGCAGTATGGACTCTATAAAGAAAGCATGAGAATAACTCCCAGTATTTTGTGAACTGGACATGCCTCCTATGAAAATTGTTATTTGATGATACCAGAACATTTTCAAAGTTGTAAATGAATCTCAGAAAGGCACAACCTTTTATGGGCAAACTATTTGTGTTGCAACTTGAAATCTCTGACAAAGAATTAAAAAATAAATATATGGTACTTTTAAGAGCAATAATGAACAAATAAATTTTCCTATCTAGCTATCTTGAAAGCATAATGTAAGTTTCCAAAGTTCAAACCAGGAGAAGGAAGGAAAAACAGGTATCCATTACAGACACATATTTTTTTTGTCCTGGTGGTATAGTTAGACTTTAAAAATGTGGAACTAATTGTAAATAGAATAGTAGCATACATTCTCAGTGTACATACAAACAACAAAATAATATAATCATAAGATAACAATAGGAGAAGCTAATATAAAAGATGAGAAGGTTAACAATAACACAGCCCCACTAAATGAGTAAATATCCTTAGATATAAGACATTACTATGGAAATGGGTGCTCAGCAGAGTGAAGGCAGGAGGGAAAAACTGTCTAGCTGTTTTGGCATGCAATGTCCTATAGCAGCATCCTGAGTTAAAACAGTTTATGTCCAGGATGTGAGGGGTGTGCAATACACAGGCCCTCAAGGGAAAGTAGGATGGTTGCAATTGTCTTTTCTGCACTCCTATTGGTTGAAGGTTGCTGTACCAAGCCAGACAGTTATAGAAGCATAGGTGACAGATTCAGTAATTCCCCTGTAGAATTGTATCAGCAGCTCCTTGCGAAGTCTGCGTTTTCTGAATTGACTCTTAAATAAAGCTTTACAGCTTACAGTCCCATTAAGCAGCAAAGTTATTCTAGTAAATTCAAGACTTTTTTTCTCAGTCTAATCAAGTAATGGCGATCCTATGCCCTTTGTGTCCCAGATGACATGCCAGCATCCCCCTCCATTCTTGCTCGATTTTCTAACATTGCAGTAGCTACACAAGACTGTGGTGTGCTTTCATGCAGCCTCCCCTCTGAAGACTGTAGCCTCAATGTTATTATTATACCAGTGTCTGAGTTTATTTCTCATTATAAGGAAAAAGCAAAAATAAACAATGACCATTCACAATAAATTGTTCAGAAGAATTATTTGTAACATATTGGTCCAATATTTACCAAGAAGCTAATTACAACATTTCTCTGTAAATGTAAAATACTAAGGTACATACTTTAATGCCAGTTACAAGGTGCTATATGAAATGTAAATAATCATACAAACCAAAGAAATTATAAGGATAGGATACAGGACATAAAATGATTACACTAAATACAACTGCAAAAAATACTTTAAATGCTTACTTTCAGCATTGGACAAAGTGCAAGGATTGCAGTCAATCAAAGCTAACTGAAAATGCTGCAAAAAGAAACAAAATAATTAATATCTTTCCTAATGAAAACAAATAATTTTTGAAAAATACTTTGAAATATTTGAAACATAGTTTTATTCTAATAACTCAATGAATGAAAATCTTTTGATAACATGACCATTAACATACAGTTAAATAATAGAATTGTGAATGGAAAGCCAATTAAATTTCTAAAAATATAAACAATGTTGCAAAAAATTCAAACTTGTAGACAAGCAACTGATACTGATATAACAAAATGATACATAATTTTGTAAATCTTCACTCCCATCAAACACATGAAGCATAATCATAGAAGTATTTTAAATAAATCAAAGATCATTAATGATCAATATAATCAAATTTAAAAAATCAAACTAGGTATTGTAAATAGTATAATAATTGGATTATAAAATCTGTAATTACAACAATTTAAATGAACATATATAAAAACAAATTGGGTGTATACACATATACTCACAGAAACAAATCTTACAAATAATACTGATTATCACTACATTATTTGCCCTTTAAAAAAAATCAGGAACCATACAATTGCAATGTATTCTGAAATGTTCCTCTTAATACCTATTGAAGAATAAATATACTTATGAAAACTCTACTGCAAAAAAAATATTATCAAGCATTTTTTCATATTAATACCATATTTTTCAGAGTATAAAACGCACCAGAGTTTAAAACGCACCATGATTTTGAAGAGGTAATTTTTTTTTAAAAAAAAATTGCATTCTGCAGACCTCCCAAACCCTCTGCATGCTTCATTTTTTTTGTTGTTGTGAAAAACAGAGCATACAGAGAGTTTGAGAGGCCTGCAAAGTGAGAGGGGGGATGACCTTTTTTGGTCTGTTTTTCACAAAAATGGCCCCGTTTTTTGCCAAAAAAAAGGGGGCTTTAGGAGGTTTGTAGAGTGCTCCTGTGGGCTGGGGAGGACAAAAATGAGGAAAAATGACCCATTTTTCGTGAAAACGGGCCAGGTTTTTTGCCCAAAAAAGAGCATGCTTGTAGCGTGCTCCTTGCAGCTGGGGGGGGGGCGCAAAAATGGACCGTTTTTTGCTCATTTTTGCCCTCCCCAGTCCCCAAGAACACTATGCAGGCCTCCCAAACCATCTGCACACCCATTTTTGTGAGGGAGGTGAGGTTTCTGGAGGCCAAAAATACTGTATTCAATGTATAAGACGCACACAGATTTTCACCCTCTTTTTGGGGGGGGGGGGGAAAGTGTGCCTTATACTCCGAAAAATACGGTATTTGTGTTCATTTGCACTTAAGTAATTGAGTATTTTCTCAACACATGCCAGCATCAGAAAATGCAGATATATATTTAAAAATAATTTAGCATTATATAGCTACTTCTAATTATGAATGTGGATCCATGAACAAACCAAATAATTTTTAACAATCCAGTACATCTAATAAATTACCAAAATTTGTTCTGAGAAGTATTATTTTTTTAAAAAAATTATAAACATGTAAAACAAAGCTCTTTTATCTCCAAATGTCTATAGAGATTCTCAGTCATCCAAGTCATAGTTTTCCCAAAAGTACTTTTTCAAAAGGCAACTGGGCTTTCTTTGTTTTTCCTTGAAGATGTTTCTCTTCTCATCCAAGACGTTTCCTCAGTTCTAACTGAATGGTGGAAAATGGAAGGATTTATATTTCTTGCAGTCATGTCCTTAGCACTCACTCTGAGAGTCGTTGAGGCCACTTGGTGGATTATCTGTACTCTCAGGTTCACCTAAATAGTGCAAATGGGTGTGGAACTTTCAGTGGTTCCAAAAAGGTTCCATACCCATTTATACAATTTGTGTGACGTTGAGAACATAAATAATCGTTCAAGTTGCTTCAACGACTCTCAGAGAGAGGGCTACCAACCAGGGAGGAGCAGCCAGGACTGGGTGTTGCTCTCATCTTTTGCCTGGAGACTGAGCCTGTCATCTTTTTGATGACAACCCCTGCTACTGGATCCTGGAGCTAGTTTCGGCTCAGTCTACTGGCCAGTCGAGACGCAAAATATTTTCACTGTGACTTTTTTTCTCTACAGGATTTTTTAAATTGTTCCCCTTTTTTGTTTTTTGACCCTTAGCTTCTTCGCAAGGGTGCTTTGGAACGTCTAACAGAGTAAGGTTAGTAGTTTTCCAGTTATTGCTGCAGTTTCCACCTTTTTTCAAAGCAGCGGAGGAGGCTAGATTTAAACGGCCTTTTTCCTTCAAGCCAAAAGCCTGGCTTCTTTGATGCTCAGCAGATAACCTTTTGGTGGTGTGGCTCTACCGGATGGGCTGCGGATGGCTTACGCAATCATGTGCGGCCATCTTTGGAAAGCTTAGCAGCAAGGAGGAGGCTCTGCAAGTCCGAATCCCCCGGACACACTGTCAACGGCGTGTGCGATCAGACAGCCATTTTTGACAGCTCAGCGGCAATCAGAGGCCTGACTTTTTCCGGGCAGCTCACACAATCAGGTGCAGCCGCTTTTCAAGCACACAGCAGCTCCAATCTTCCAGACCGACCTGCATTGGCCATGGCAGCTTCCCAGTCACCAGCCAGCCTGATATCTCCAGAGCTGCATGGGGAGGTTAGGGATGATCCTAATCTCCCCTCGGCAGTGAAAGAGGCTCCTTCAGCCAAAGAACAGCTGTCACAGGAGCCTGAGGTAAGAGCCGCACCAGTTCGTTTAAAATTTCAAAGACCTCCAAGGTGGCAGAAAAGTACCCTAAAAAGAGGCAAAAGGCCTTGGAGAAAGAGATGGCCTAAAAGGGTGGCTAGGATTCAAAGAATGTCCACCATTGACAGGAGGGGGTTTTCTGCTCTTTTGAGAAGCAACCGTTTGAGGCTTGTAATGAGGCAAGTCTTGCAACCATCCTGTTCCCTCTCTTGGTCACCAAGCCAAGGGAAACTTTTCTCAGGCCAAGGGAAACTTTTGACAGCTCTGAGGTTTTTCCTGCAGCTGCTCCTATCCATCCTAGTTCAGTGATGGATACTCAAGGCTCTTCCTCGAGCACTAGACCCATGCCAGAGGCAACTTTTACTCCCACTGCAGTGGGCCTATGCCCTGGGATAGAGCAGGGGCCAAAGTTAACAGACCATCTTTCCAAGCTTATTACAAGGGCAATGACCCTGGGTTTTCCCCTACAACAAGGGGGTCAAGCCTGCACAGCCTATGCCAACTTATCAGCCTCACAGGTTGGCTCCACTCACTCAAGGCCCGTGGGCAGCTCCTTCTCAGGTACCACCTCAGCCTCCATCCATCCAAAGTGAGGATTCCTCTGGGGAGGAGGATCAGAGATTTGCCTTCTCCTTTCAATGGACTATTTCAACTAAACCTTTTCAAGACCTTATTATCAACCAATAATTTCAACCAATAATTTGGGAACTGGTTCGGTGGCAGTAGTTCCTCCTGAGTCTAGGGAGGCCCAGCATTCCTGTTTAATGGAACCAACGGCTGAGACTGAGATAGTTCCAGCACCCCAGCTTTTCTTGGATGTAGTCCAGTCCCAGTGGGGTAATCTAGGGACAGGGCCAAACCTGACTGCATCGGAGAAGAAACTCTATAACATGAGAGTTGAAATACAAGGCCAATTATTGGGAAGGAAAAACACAAGCCACTTGGTCTTGTCGGGATTGAGTACAAGCTTGTTCACACCCATCCAGACCCTAACATCCTCCAGGCACTGACACAGCGCGTCAACTGCTTCACTGAGTTGGCACGGGGTGGACAGATACAGCTGTGTATCGTCCGCATATTGGTTGTATTTTATCCTGTGCCGCCGAATGATCTCACCCAGTGGCTTCATGTAGATGTTAAACAGGAGGGGGGACAGGACCGAACCCTGCGGCACCCCATACTTAAGGGGCCTAGGGGTCGACCTCTGTCCTCCAACCAACACCGACTGCGACCTGTCCAAGAGGTAGGAGGAGAACCACCGAAGAACGGTGCCTCCCACTCCCACCTCCCGCCGCAGAAGGATACCATGGTCAATGATATCGAAGGCCGCTGAGAGGTCAAGGAGCACTAGGACAGAGGAATAGCCCCTGTCCCTGGCTCTCCAGAGATCATCGATCAGCGCGACCAAAGCGGTTTCCGTGCTGTAGCCAGGCCTGAATCCAGACTTAAAGGAATCTAGATAATCAGTTTCATCCAAGGACCGCCGGAGCTGAGAGGCCACCACTTTCTCAACAACCTTCCCAACGAAGGGGAGGTTGGAGAAAGGACGGTAGTTACTTAAAATGGCTGGATCCAAAGACGGCTTCTTCTTTCAGGTTGTGAAAGCTGCTTCTGCGACTTCCTTTTTCAGCCGTACCTAATCTGGCTCTGTCAGCTGCAAGCCAGGTCTCTACCAGATGAACTAAGTTTCCACTAGGATGTCAGCAAATTGGTGGCAGCAACTGAGTACTCGGCAGATGCCACAATGAATGTGACCAAATTTGGATCTATAGCAGCTTCCGCTTGCTCTCGCTTAAGCACTGGCAGGCAGACAACAAAAATAAGCGACATCTTCTCCTTTCAAGGGGGGACAAATTATATGGAGGGGCTATGGATCCCCTGCTGGTGGAGACCAAGGGGAGGAGCAAGATCCTGCCTTCCCTTTACTGAAGGTCAAACCGACAGTTATCACCCTACTTCAGGGGGCAGTCCTTTTGCCCCTCTGAGGGGGGATTCAATTACCAACATCCCTGAAGATTCTTTCCCAGACAGGACAGACAGCCTGATAGGCCTGGCTTCATGAACCACCCGATACCTGAGGGCAAGCAACCATTTTGAGGTGCAGGCAGCCACTCTTACCTCCGCTCCTGCTGATTTCAAGGACAAACTTCCCATCGGCAGTCGACTCAGCCATTTCACTCACATGTGGGAAGCCATCACAAGAGACAACTGGGTCCTAAATTCGGTAAGACTGGGACTAGCTCTAGAGTTTCATTCCATCTCTCCAAATTGTTTTCTCACCTGCCCCATTTCTCAGGATCCAATCAAGGCAGGCTTGATGGATACAGTCATTCAGCATCTGTTGGATATTCAGGCCATTCAGCTGGTTCCTTAGCGACAACAGGGTTTCTGGTTCCAAAGAGCTCAAAAGACTCAACCAGTATGTCCTCTACAAGAGGTTCAAGATGCACTCCCTACAGTCAATTCTGGAATGCATCAGGGAGGGAGATTTTCTGACATCCATAGATTTAATGGAGTCTTACCTCCATATACTGGTTTTGCCTGCTCACCAGAAATTTCTCAGGTTTCATTATGCGGGTCGGCACTACCAATACAAGGCCATGCCATTCGGCCTGACTTCAGCGCCCGGGAACTTTACGAAGCTCTTAGCAGTTTTCGCGGCTCATATTCGGACAGTGCCAGTGAAAATCCAGTGCTACTTGGACAACATCCTCCTGCAGTCATCCACAGAGATGCAGGCAAAGGAGGATCTCAACATTACCATCAGCGTGCTCCAAGAACACGGGTTCCTAATCAACTTCAACAAGAGCCATCTGTTGCCAACCAACCGCCTGCTACACCTGGGAGTGGTCATAGACATGGTAAGGTGCGAGGTTTTCCTCTCCCAGGAAACACAGTCTAAAGACTATGACACACAAACTATCTCAGGAGGGGTTGGTTCCTCTGGCACTCGTCTCAGTTCATGGGCAAGATGGTATCCTGCATATCCATTGTCCCATGGGCTTGTCTACATCTCAGGATTCCCCAATGGTTCCACCTGCCATACCAACTCTCAGGCAGGAGTCACTCACAGATCAGAGTTTGAGTGCCACCAAGCATTCTGAAGTCCCTAGAATGGTGGATATCCCAGGTTATCACCAGGGGATCCCTGTTCAAGACTCCTACCCATCTAACTATCATGACAGATGCCAGTCCGTTCGGCTGGAGAGCACATTTCCAGTCCCTTCTAGCACAAGGCCAATGGATTCAGGCAGACCTGAGCCAACTGGCTAGAATTGAGGGTAGTGCACCTGGCACTCAAAAAAATTCATGAATTCTGTGTCGGGACAGCGCGTTCTGATCCTGATGGACAATGTTGCCACCAAGGCCCATATAAATTGCCTAGGGGGAACCCAGTCAAGATCCCTCATGCAAGAGGCAGAGTTGCTAGTTTTCTGAGCGGAGAGACATCTTCTGTCCCTGCGGGCAATGAACAATGTGACAGCGGACTGGCTCAGCAGGGCCACAGTAGATCAATTAGAGTAGCGCCTGCAACCACCCCTATTCCAGGAACTGACAGACCGCATTGATTCCCCAGTCCTGGATCATTTTGCCATATCAGACAACACACAACTACCCAGGTTCTTTGCCAGGTTTCCGGCACCGGGAGCAGAAGGGGTAGATGCCCTTTGTAATCCATGGCCCCAGAGACTTCTTTATGCCTTTCCCCCTCTCCCTCTGATCCCGGGGTCATCAGGAAGGTTCTCGAGGACAGGACTCACCTGCTTCTCGTACCACATTGGCCCAGAAGCCGTGGTTTGCTGACCTTGTGAGACTGTCTATGGAAAGACCCTGGAGGGTACCTCGGGACAAAATCTCTCTCAGCCAGGGGGTCCTGGTCCATGCGGACCCTCAGTGGCTCCAGTTGATCGGCTGGCATTTGAGAAGGAAGTCCTGAGCAGGGACAACTTTTCCTCTATGGTAATCAGGACAATTCAGGATTCTAGGCAGCTTTCCACAGACAGGTTATATAATGCAACCTGGACTACCTTTTGTAGCTGGTGCTCGAGCAAGGACTTCGACCTTTATTCAGTGTCAGTCAGTCAGATCCTGGATTTTCTTCAGGACAGACTGGACATGGGGCTGACATCTAACACAAGTGGACAAGTGGCTGCTTTATCATCCATCCTTTCTTTTTTTTAAAGAATAATCTTTATTGGTTATACATTTTTAATAAGACATACAAATACAGCTTTTCTTCTTCATTGTTTAGTCTCTAACCAGCATTTTCTTGTTATAAAATTCAGGGATCTATTACAATACCCATATTCACTTTTAGTTCCTATTGTTAACAGCTGCTATTTAACTTTCCCAGTTTTAAGTCCCTGCTGTTCTCTTTGTCGCCCACATATACCACCCGTCCTTTCTTATGGGTCACCGGGGCCTCTTTCCCAGGAGCCTACCATTCACAGGTTTTTCAGGGGTGCAACAAACTTGAAGCCACCAGTGGTACACAGGTACCCCACCTGGGTCCTATCAAATATTCTAAACGCCCTCAATAGCAGTAGACTTATATACCGCTTCATAGGGCTTTCAGCCCTCTCTAAGCGGTTTACAGAGAGTCAGCATATTGCCCCCAACAATCCGGGTCCTCATTTTACCCACCTCGGAAGGATGGAAGGCTGAGTCAACCCTGAGCCGGTGAGATTTGAACCGCTGAACTGCTGATCTAGCAGTAGCCTGCAGTGTTGCATTTAACCACTGCGCCACCTCGGCTCTTATGGACATGGAGTCACTGCGTTTCCTGACCTGTAAGGTGAACTTCCTGGTTGACATCACATCAGCCAGGAGAATTTTGGAACTGGCAGCCCTCTCAGTGAGGGAAGACTTAGGTATCTCCCACTCTGACAGGGTGGTACTCAGACTGGACCTCTCCTCCATCCCTAAGGTGAATTCCTGGTTTCACCAGGCCCAGGAATTGATCCTTTCTGTCTGGGGCCATCTCATGCTCTGGAGAGAAAGTGGCACACCTTAGATGTGAGTAGGGCTCTCAAGCGCACATCTTTCACAGAGAACAGAGGCTTTGTTCATCTTCTTTCAGTCTTCTACTCTGGGCACAAAAGCTTCTCCATCAACTGTGGGATGTTGGATTCGGGCGTGCATCACCAAGGCCTACAGAACTGCAGGCCCTTCCAGTGCTGAGGCATAACACGGCCCATTCCACCAGAAGTGCGGCCACGACTATGGGCTACTCAGGCTTCCATGGAGGAGGTCTGTCGAGAAGCAACCTGGTCATCTCCGTTTATTCGCTGGATACCTTCACATCCACCAAAGCAGCTTTTGTTAGGCGAGTCCTCCAGAAGGTCCACATGGAGCAGGAGATTGAGGACCAGACTGCTTCCCACCAGCAAGACTGACCGGCTTTGGTAAGTCCCAATCCTGGCTGTTCCTCCCTATCACTATGGAGAAGGGGCGTTGGTCCTTATTCGTAGGCAGGGAGGAGCAGCCAACCCCACCCTTAGGACCACCTGGTCCTGCTGGGGGTGGGTGGGTGTGCTTATATTTTTTGCAGGTTACAGGCCTCGTCATCTCCACACCTTCACCGAAAATGGGAAGGATGCAGTAGCAAGGGACATCACCAAAAAGATGACAGACTCAGTCTCCAGGCAGAAGACGAGAGCAACACCCAATCCTGGCTGCTACTCCCTACCTATGAGAATGGGTATCTCGGATAGGACCAACGCCCCTTCTCTACCATTCATTCAGAACTGAAGAACTTTTTAGATGAGAAGCAAAATGTCTTCAAGGAAAGACAAAGGAAGTCTAGCTGTCTTTTGAAAAAGCATCTTTAGATTTACCCCCAAATAAGCTATTTATTATCTTCACCACTATAACTACCAACTCATTATATTAAACATCCAGATCTAAATTTCTTCACCAAACCAACATTAGTAAATATCTGCATCTCATACAAATATTGCATTACTGTAGCCAGGTGTATGTATGAAATGATTTATGCAGGAGAAGCCAGATAACCATATATTTCAAGGCAGAAATCCATCTAAAGAAATCCAAATCAGAAGAGGATTGTCTAAAACTAATTAATTTGATAGTTAAAGTTTGCAATAAAAATGACAGACGTAATCTTTGCAAATAATTAATAGTATTTGGTAATGATCCATTATTAACAATTATATATAAACAATAGTTTTCTTCATCACTACATATTGAAAACCAGAATTGTCTATTTCTTAGTTTTGTTGATATTTCTACAATGTTATGTCACTGTGCCTCAAACTGTCAAGTCAAAATAACACAACACTAAAACTAGATTTTTTTTTAAAGCCAAAGGAAAATATCAGTTTTTTTAAGATATTGAATGCTATGATGTGCTAGAATTAGAAGTTCATGTAACAGATTGTTCAAAAAGTCAAGATTAAATACTTAAAATAATTTTTGTTTTTATCATAGCTAGAAAATCATAGCTAAATTCAAATCTTTGAGAACCATAATTTATAATCTATGAATGAAGTGTGACATAGGACATAGAAAGACCGTTGGCTTATCTGAATGGTCGTTCGCTAGGCACTGCGGAGTGTCCAAGCACGGGTTAACTTCAGCTTGCTGCCTAAGGAACTGAGTTTTAAAATTGTTGTAGCTCCGCCTCTTGGTTGCCTCAGAGGCTCAGTTTCGAAAAACGAAGAAGATCCAAAAGTCTGTAACTCGAACCAGTCCAAGTCCAAGTCATAAGGTGAAATACACCTCGCGGCCCCACTTCAAGGGTGGGGTTGGACACTCCGCAGCGCCTAGAGAACGACCATTCAGGTAAGCCAACGGTCTTTCTCCTAGGCGCTGTTTGGAATGTCCAAGCACAGGACATGCCAAAGCTATGTCAAATTCGGGAGGGAAGAAGAACTGTCCAGAGCCATGGTGCTCACCACGACTCTCTGCAAAACTCTCCTCCCAAACGACGCTTCAGCTGAGGCAAACATGTCAAGTCTGTAGTTCCGTATGAATGGAGACGGACTGGACCACGTAGCGGCACAGAAAATCTCCTCAATTGGCGCCTGAGTAGTCCAAGCAGCTGAAGTTGCTGCGCTCCTTGTAGAATGTGCAGTGATGCGAGGAGGAATCGGCATGGCCTGAGTCTCATAAGCCATTTTGATACTCGCTCTGAGCCAGCATCCTATCTACCATAGGGGTGGTGACCTTCTTCCCCATGGAGGCAGGTTGGAATGACACAAAGAAGGCTTCCAACTTTCGAAATGGAGCAGTCCGCTTCAAATAGATGCGCACCGCCCATCGAACGTCCAGCTTGTGCCACGTCACCTCTCTCGGATACCTGGGATGCGGACAAAAGTCCGGAAGTATCACCTCCTAGGCTATGTGAAATATAGCGTTGATCTTCGGGACGAAGGCAGGGTCCAGCTGTAGGATGACCCGATTGTAGTGGATGATACAAAGGTCACCCCTAACCGACAGGGCGGCCAATTCCGATACCCTGCATGCTGAGGTGATGGCGACTAGAAAGGCAGTCTTTAGGGTCAGGTGGCGCAGGCCCACCGTCCGCAACGGCTCAAAGGGAGGCGCGGAAAGCGCCTGTAGTACAACAGTCAAGTCCCAGGTCGGGTACCTATGGATCGTGGTCGGACAGATGTTGGAAGCCCCTTTTAGGAAGCCCCGAACCTGGGGGTGTCTAGAAAGTAGTAACTGAGAGTCTGTGGACAGGATGGTGCCCAAGGCGGCCATCTGCCGACAGAGAGTGTTGGGCGCGAGGCCCTTGTCCAAGCCGTCCTGCAAAAAGTCCAGAACTTGTGGGATGGTTGTGGATGAAGCCGTTATTTGGTGGTTCCGGCACCACTGTGAAAAGCACGACCAGATCGCTTCGTAAATTCTGACAGTGGATGGTCACCTAGGCACCCGAATAGTCTGGATGACTCTGTCAGAGAAGCGGTGAAGCCTCAGGAGGTCCCCCTCAAGTGCCAGATGGCCAACTGCAGCCACTGGGGCTCCGGGTGTTGAACGGCCCCTGGCTGAGGGAGATTTGCTCCTGAGGCATGCACCACAGCTGGGCCACCGACAAGCTGACCAGGTCGGCGAACCAAGTCGTCCTCGGCCAGTGGGGAGCCACTAGCAACACCTCCGCTCCCTCCTCCAGGATCTTCCATATGACCAGCAGGATTAAGGGAAGAGTGGGAAGGCATACAGTCGACCTGGAGGCCAGCAGGACCGAAGAGCGTCTGTGCCTTCCGCCCCGGGACAGTGGAACCTGGAGAAGTACCGGGGAAGGTGCGTGTTGGTCAGCGAGGCGAACAGGTCGACCACCGGCTGGCCGAATCTCTGGGACAGTCTGCTGTTACGTTGTTTACGCCGGAGATGTGATCCGCCCATGGACGCGCATGTGCGAGGCGGAATGGCCGCCAGCCTTCTCCACTCCGGTCTGAGTGAGCGAAAAATATCAGAAATATTAGCAACTTAGCTCTGAGACCATGCAGGAAGGGGTCCTAGCGGTGGAGCGCAATTTGGGGCACCCGAACAGGCGGTCATTTGGAGGGTCGTCGCTATTGGGTGGCCCCTGGTCCATGCGGCCGCCCGTAGCAATTTTTACAGCGCTCGGCGGCGAAAATGACGAGCATGGCGGCGGTGCGCTGACGGTGCCGTTCCCGGCGGCTTTTTACAACTTTCCCGGCGGCTTTTTACAACTTTAGCCCTGTTTCTTTCTCTGGCCGGGAGGAGCCCTGGAGGGCATCTGACTGTTGGAGTGATTTTACTCTCAGAGAGGAGGTGGATGGCTTAGAACGGCGCTGGACGAGGTCGGGCAGTTGGTTTGTTTGCCGCTGCTGTGGCCTCCTTAGGCGCCCCCCCTCCCTCTGCTCCGTTGGCTTGCGATATGCGGCGCCCCTGGCACTTTTGACACCTTTTGCTCTCACTTTTGTGATCTTCGGACTGCATTGGACTGTTCCAGAGAGGGGGTGGTCGGCCTGGCATGGCGCTGGATGAGATCAGGCAGCTGGCTTTGTTGCCGCCGCGGCCCTTTTGGATGCCCCCCCCTCCGTCCCACCTAACTCGGCCTTCCCTATGGTGTGGCCTCTCCTCTGTTTACCCTCACGGCTACGGGGCCTTTCTTGCCATCAGGCTCTCTCTGCTCACGGCTGCTGGACTCTTGGACTTACGACCTGGTCTCATCTGGTGTGACCACTACCGCCCGTTGATGCTCAGGGATGCCACCTCAGCCCCTTCAAAGGAGCGACCTTTGGCCTTGGGCACATTTTTGGGACTTGGAGGAAGGGAGAGGGGCGGAGCACCCCTCTTTGAACCGTACCCTCTTTACTGAACTCTTTACTGGACTTTGCAGAGGAGAAGGCTAAGATTATTAAGACCTTCTATAGAAGCCTTGTACGAACTTCGCACGGTTGCGCAATTTTTTTTAACTGGTATGGCGAGTGTATGGGACTTGCATGTGATTGAGTGAATGATCCCACTTTTTATTATCCCATTATTATTGTATTTTATGTGTTTTTAATTATTACGTGGGGACTGCTTGGGTGAACAAATGAGTGTGTTTGATTCGGAGGGCCTGTCAAGGAACACGGAAGCCATAGGGGTGGCTGGGGGAATTACGGACACGGGAGTGGGCCGGAGCATTACGGTCTTAACAGGGAGGGGCAGATATGGCGGGGACTTTAGGGCTGGCCATTACCGGGGAAGGAGGGCTCGCTACGTCACAGAGATCCCTCCTTCCGGCCCTACGAGTCCCACTCCAAGGCCAGGTGGTGTGAGTAATCAGGACCCTGGCCTCAGGCTGCTGGCGCTAAATGCCAGGTCTGCCGGAAGCCCTGCCAGCAACTTTCGAAGCCAAAACATGGCTGACCTGCCAAAGTAGAGGAGGAAGAAGCCTGCATGGCCCAGGCAGTAGCCAAATGGGTCTTGTGAGCTACTGACTCCACCCTCTAGTCCTCAGCCTTAAGCCCTTCCAGCAAATCAGCGGGAAGAGAAGAAGGAGAGGTGAGGGACACGATGGGATCATCCACCTGGGGGAGTTTCAGCAACTCCTCCAGGGGGCCTCCATAGTATAAAGCTTCCTTCAATCCCGCTAGGATTGCCATGGAACCGGGCTGGGTCCACTGCCGTTGTATAATGTCAAGGAATAACTGGGGGGCCGGGATCAAATCCAAAGGCGGAGGCACCTCCTTAAACAGGGCTGCGCCAGGGTCCTGGGGTCCTACGGTCACGCCAGTGGTCTGATCTGACGGGCTTTGGCCGAGGGGGCTGCAAGGCCCATTTGGGGTCCCGTTGCATGAACCTTGGTGAGAATGGCTCTGAACATAGCGGGGTTAAAGAGACCTGAACTGGTGGACTGCTCAGGAACAGAGTTCTCATCATCAGAGAGAACCGGGACCTCTATCTCGGCCTCCTCCAGGTCCGAGACTTCACTGATCCCCTTGGGTGTGGGAGAGGCCTCCCTAGCTGCCAGGACCTTTGGCTTAGCTTTGCGACTCGCATCAGCGACAGTCGCTGCTGTGGGCAGTTTGGCTGCCAGCTGTTGCATGCCATCAGATATGCCACATTGGCACGGGCCACTACCTCCTCCATGGCCCTAGGTAACAGGGGCCCCTGATCTTTGGGAGGAAGGGGCTCTAACTCAGATGGGGCCAAGGATTCCTCCTCAGCCCCAGAATCCATATCCTCCAGGGAATCTCCAGCCATGGAGTGGACCAGGGATCCTAGAGAGGCCCTAGAGGGGTTGGGGGAAAACCCAAAATCCTCAGCAATAGGGCCTGAAGGGGAGCCTTCCTGCTGGGGAATATCTATGGAAGACCCTACCCCCGCCTCATTTGCACTGGAGCCCCCGGACAGTCTGTGCTGTGCAGCCTGGGCCTTCTGGAATTGCTTTTCCAGGGCCTTCTGGCGTCTCACAGCCATTTTTCCCTCAGCTTTAGAGGCCTTTCCAGCTGTGGGCTGCTTCCCCTTGGAAGGGGCACCCACCCCATTACCCTTAGCCACTGGATTGGGTTTGTTGCGCTTGCTGGGAGTAGGCTCGGTCTGGCTGTCTTCTTGCCTCTCCCTGGTGCTGCCATGAGGGTTTGCTTGCTTCTCCATGGCACTGGAATGCTGAAGGCACAGGCCTGAGGAAGGGATGGGCCAAGATCAAACGCTGGGGCTTGGTGGAGTAGGGCCCAGAAGCGCTATGCAGGGAGGGCTGATTGGAGCATGCTAGGATAGGTAGCCAAGCACCTGCAGATCCACGCTGAGGCAGGTAGGGTGGCTCGAAGGCCAAAGTTCCCTGCGGCCGCTGGAAGGATCAGGAGGGAGAGGGTCTGCCTGGCCACCCAGAACGAGGCCCCATGCTTATGGTGGCCCTCCGCGGCAATCTGCACACTTTGACAGGCTGCGCGGCAAGGTTTGGGTCCTGAGGAACGAAAGCGTGCCAAAAACCATTTTAAAATGGCGGCTGTTCGCGAGTGCGCCTGGAGCAGTGACGGGCTTCGGGGAGCCTAGCGCTCCTTGCGAGGGGAATCCTGGCCTTAACTCACCCCTCAGACTTGCAGGCGGCCGCCAAGCAAGTCCCTGGCGCAGAGAGCTGTCCGATTAGCCCTGGGGCTGGCAGCATTCCAGGGAGCCTGTCTGCGTGATTCCGGAATCGAGGGCTCAGACGGAGGTTAAAATGCAGGACTTTCCTATGCTATCCCCTTACAGGCAAGAATAAAGGAATCAAGGGAGATTGAGATTGAGATTTGTTTTATTTATATGCCGCCCTATTCCCGGAGGGACTCAGGGCGGCAAACAACTCAAAGGGGGAAAGGGAACACAAAAATACAAGACAAGCATTTAAAATAGCCAACAGCCACACAAGTCGAGAGGGGAAAGGAGCTCATCAACCCCAGGCCTGCCGACACAGCCAGGTTTTAACGGCTTTTCGGAAAGCCTGGAGAGAGGTGAGGGTCCGAATCTCTGCGGGGAGTTCGTTCCAAAGGGCCGGAGCTGCCACAGAGAAGGCCCTCCCCCGGGTCGTAGCCAGATGGCATGGCTGGTAGACGGAACCCGGAGGAGGCCAACCCTGTGTGATCTAATGGGTCTTTGGGAGGTAATTGGCAGCAGGCGGTCTCTCAAGTACCCAGGTCCAATACCATGAAGGGCTTTATAAGTGACAACTAGCACCTTGAAGCGTATCCAGAGACCGATCGGAAGCCAGTGCAGCTCGCGGAGGATAGGTGTAACGTGGGTGTACCAAGGTGCACCCACAATCGCTCGTGCGGCTGCATTCTGGATGAGTTGAAGTCTCCGAATGCTCTTCAAGGGCTGCCCCATGTAGAGCGCATTGCAGTAGTCCAGTCTTGAGGTCACGAGGGCATGAGTGACTGTTGCGAGTGCCTCCTGGTTCAGGTAGGGACGCAACTGGTGCACCAGGCGAACCTGGGCAAATGTCCCCCTGGTCACAGCTGACAAATTATGTTCTAAAGTCAGCTTTGGGTCCAGGAGGAGTCCCAAGTTGCGCGCCCTGTCTGAGGGGCGTAAGATTTCACCCCCCAGCCTGAGTGATGGAATGCTAACCAAATTTTTGGGAGGGAAACACAACAGCCACTCGGTCTTGTCTGGATTGAGCACAAGCTTGTTAGCCCCCATCCAGACCCTGACAGCCTCCAGGCACTGGCACATCACGTCTACCGCTTCACTGACTAGGGAAGGGACTAGGAAGGAAAACTAAAAAGGGAAATAAAGGGAGCTACACTAAACTATACAAACTACCAAAAAGCGGGATCCAGCTTGATGCCCAAGTACCGGAGCCCAGACAAGAACGTCCTATAGGGCGACTGAGTTTTTTTGAAACTGAGCCTCTGAGGCAACCAAGAGGCGGAGCTACAACAATTTTAAAACTCAGTTCCTTGGGCAGCAAGCTGAAGTTAACCCGTGCTTGGACACTCCAAGCAGCGCCTAGGAGAAATGCCTGCATAATCAAAGTCATGTCAAACAGGCAGAAACATATCTGACAAGCAAGGTTAAAAACGAGGCTGCAATAAATCAACCCATTTGTTTGTGCTCTAGCACTCTTCAAAATCAGAATCTATTCTTTTAAAGAAAGGAGGTTAAGTTGTAAGCAATTTCTTCCACTGTGGGCTCCAGAATCAAAACAGAGGAATCAACAGGACAAAGACAAAGCCTTTCATCTGCACAAAATGAATAAAGAAGGTCTGGTCTAAGATCACCTGCTTAGTTCAATTCTTTTCTTACATGGCAATCTCCTATGCATAAAGGAGTAATATTGTATTAAAATATTGAGAAATCAGTTTATTTTAATCTAAGTTGTTAAAGGCTCTTTAGAAAATTCCAGTAAAAGTTATTGGAGTGAAAAACGTTTCTAGACTGCTCTAATTTTGACTCTGTACTTTTCTTCAACTTTGTATTTACCTGCTTGTCTTTATAATTCTCTTTATCAGTCCCCACTCAAAAGTGCTTTGTAATTTTCTTATCCAACAACGAACAATGCCAAATATTAACAATGTCCCTTCTTTCTAAAATCTGAATAATGGTGTGTTAAATCCCTTGATGTTACTCTGCACTAGAAAGCATAAGGGCTTCTGACTTTTATATTGCTGTCAATAGAAGGAACATTGAGTTGCAATGGTGAACTGGTTAGAATGCAGTACTGCAGGCTACTTCTGCTTAATTGCTGGCTGACAGCAGTTTGGCAGTTCGAGTCTCATTGGCTCAAGGTCGACTCAGCCTTCCATCCTTCCGAGGTGGGTAAAATGAGAACCCAGTTTGTTGGGGGCAATGTGAAGCGATATATATATAAGTGCTATTGCCTATATCAGTGTTTTTCAACCACTGTGCCGTGGCACACTAGTGTGCCGTGACATAGTGTAAGGTGTGCCGTGGGAAATTACTTTATATATAGTCAACATAGGCACAGAGTTAAAAAATTTTAACGTTTTCTAATGGTGGTGTGCCTCGTGATTTTTTTCATGAAAAAAGTGTGCCTTTGCACAAAAAAGGTTGAAAAACACTGGCCTATATCATAAATCACTCAGTTTGCATGTTAATTATGCAACTGGATAACTACATCCTTACTCTGGTATATTTTGTAAATAGTCTTTAAATCCACAAGAATATTTTCTACCAAGTCCAAACAGCTTTATGCCACTGAGCAATAATCAGACCTTTTCAATATTATTCTGAACTATTTTTCAATAATAAGAAAGGGAAGAGAGAAAATTGTGGTGCATGTTTATGATTCAGATATGCACAGTAGCAAGATTACAGGTAATCCCTGACTAATGCCATAATTGGAATTGAAACTTCTGTCTCCAAGCAATGTGCTTGTGTTAACTGTTTTGTTGTGGTCATTAAGTAAATATGGCTTCCTTTCATTGACTTTGCTTGTTGATAACCCCCCAGGAAAGTTGCAAATGGTGATCAAATGACCTTGGGATTCTGCAACTGTTGTAAATATATGCAGGTTTGCCAAATCCCCAATTTTTGACTATACATTGCAATGAACATAAATGCAAGAACCAGTAATGTCAGTTTTTTCTGTTGTAACTTAAAATGGTTGGAAGTCAAGAACCAGTAAGAACTAATTCTCAATATTACACTGCAAAGATATCACAGATAAGTTAAGTTCAGTCAGAACCCAAGGCTGTGTTTTAATAAGCAGCAAAGAATTTTGTTTACTTTTAAAATATTTCATTAACTGCATATTAAATATTCTTTTAAAAGGACTGCCAATTTTCAGTAATCAAGTGTTCAAAAATTATGATCAAGGCAAGATTTTTAGCTCATAAAATGCATGTTTATAATATATCCTCCACTCAATCATTATCTAATTCTTATTCTACATATGTTGGGGACTAGACTTCATGCATACACTTCTGAATCCTCTCTGGATAGTGAATAGAAAAAACATTAAGGATTCAATTATTTCAATCCAGAGTTTATCTGTAGCTGCAAGATCCAATTGATAAATAAATTCCAATTTCATCTGTAATACAATTTTAAAGGTCAAAAGTCAAGTATATGAGATAGGCAGACTATAAATTCATTTAATTATTCATTCAAAGAAAATAAATCCATATTTGAATTATGATATACTGAGGAGCAAGTACAATAACAAATAAATACATTGTTATTAAAAAATTAAACTTACCTTAAAACTAGACTCAAAATCTGTCTTTACTTTGAACATAAGCCCAAGTCGTAAATGAATTTCCTTGGCGCGGCAAAAACTGGGATCAACATAAAGCACTTCCCGAAATGCTTTAATTGCCCTGGGAAAACAAAAATGGATACTGAAATGTTCTGCATTGTTAAAAATTCTTAAAAGAAAATTCTCCAGGAAAAATGCACATATTAAATGAAAAAGAGCCAGTTTGGTATAGTGATTAAAACATCAGAATAGAAACCAGGAGAGAAGGAGTTCTAGTTCTGCCTCAGGTACAAAGCCAGCTGGGTGACCTTGAGACAGTCATTCTGTCTCAACCCTAGAACAAGACAATGAAAACCCATTTTTGAAAAACCTTGCTGGGAGAATTGAATGAACTAATTGCCAGAAGTCAAAATTGATCATAAGTAAATAAATAAATTCCTTTTAGATACAGAGGCCCCCAACCCCCAGGATGTGGCTCAGTATAGGGACACAGCCCACTGGCAACTGGGCCATGCAAGTGGCAGTATTAGTACAATTGCCATGCAAGTGGCAATTGTACTAATATTTATAACAGAATAAGTATCTATTAAATACACTAATCACCATCAAAAGCAGGTAAACATTAATACTTTACTACATCTACATTTCACAAAAATGCACAAATAGGTAACTATAGCCAGTTAAAGCTTATTTGTTTGCAACAAACTAAAAAAAACACTTTATAGCACCAGAAACTTTTGTAAACTTTTATAAACATTTTGTAATATTTTTAAATAAACTTCTGGAAACTTTTGATTCACTACAACAAAACATGTCAACAACTTAAAAATAGTTTTCTGCTTCATATTCATGCACCAACAGTAAATAAGAATCTTAAAAGAATTTTAAAGATTCAGTGACCTAAACAAACCTGCAATTTCTACCACCTTTCATCATTAGCTATACAATTTATTGTAGCCACAAAACTCAACGTAAGCCTGTTCCATCAATCTCCAGGTGCTATTTAGATTACACCTGTTAGATTTCCTGATCATTCATCATTCTGGCAAACTGAAAATAAGGTAAACTGAATAATTTCTGGAAACCTTACATTTGGAACATAATTCGTTCTTTAAAAAAGCAAGATCATATAAGTCTCTCTATTATAACTGACAGTACAAGTAAAATCTCAATTAAACAATCACATTTAGTAGAATTCAGGTGCAATAGATTCACTTTCTGTCTTGACACTTCTCAGTGATAACAAATGAATTCTTTTCTACTTTTTAAATTGACTGGATGATGCAATTAAATGTACCTTACTTTTATATTAATTCTATAAACTTCACAAAGATTTATGTCTTTTAAGATATGACAGGTATATGCAGATGAAATAAACTTGTTCAAATGATTTTGGGATGTGGTTCTTCACCATATAATTTATTTTCTATATTTTGGTTTGAGTTGGTTTTTTGTTTGTTTGTTTGTTTCATGAGGCTGTTATAATTGTTCTAGGCTCTAGGGCCATGATGGCGAACCTATGGCACGTACGTGATACGTATGAGATGAATGAATGTCCCACTTTTTTATTATCATATTGTTGTAAATTTTTGTGTTTTTAACTCTTACGTGGGGACTGTTTGGGGGAGTGCATGAGTATGTGTGATTCGGAGGACCTGCCGGGAGATGCGGGGGCCATGGGGGTGGTTGAGGGGACCAGAGACACGGGAGAGGGTCGGGGTATTATGGTCGTAACAGGGAGGGGCAGATACGGCGGGGACTTTAGGGCAGGCCATTATTGGGGAAGGAGGGTTCGCTACATTACAGAGATCCCTCCTTCCGGCCCTATGAGTCCCACTCCGAGACCAGATGGCGCAAGTAATCAGGACCCTGGTCTCAGGCTGTTGTCGCTAAATGCCAGGTCTGTTGTACACAAAGCTCCTCTCGTCCGGGACTTAATTTTAGACGAGAGGGCAGACCTGGCATGTATTACTGAAACCTGGCTGGGCCCAGAGGGAGGAGTCCCCCTTGTAGAGCTGTGCCCAGAAGGATTTCAGATGCTACACCAGCCGAGAGCCCAGGGAAGGGGTGGGGGTGTGGCCATTGTTATCCGGGAGTCGTTAGTTCCTCGTAGGGTCCCTGCTCCGGAGCTTGTCGGGTGTGAGTCTCTGCTGATAAAGTTGGACCTCAAGGGTCAAGTGGGTCTGCTGTTAACGTACCTGCCTCCCAACAGCGTTGCAGCAGCCCTCCCCTCGCTCCTCGAGTCGGTAGCCGAGCTGGCAATTGAGTTCCCTAGGTTGATGGTCCTGGGGGACTTTAATTTGCCGTCGCTCGGTGAAAACTCTGATGGGGCGCAGGAGTTCATGTCTTCCATGACAGCCATGGGCTTGACCCAAGTAATTCGGGGCCCAACCCATTCGGCGGGTCACATGCTCGACCTCGTATTCCTCTCGGAGCAGTGGATTTGTGATCTTGGTCTGAGGGGTAACGACATCATACCCCTGTCGTGGTCAGACCACTGCCTACTGAGGCTCGACTTCCGGAGACCAAACCCCCACTGTAGGGAGGAGGAACCGACCAGGTGGTTCCGCCCCAGGCGACTTATGGAACCGTTAAGGTTCCAGACGGAACTTGGGGTCATTCCTGATACTTTTGCCCACAGTCCGGTAGAGACTCTGGTTGCTGCTTGGCACTCGGCAGCATCGGAGGCCCTCGACCGGATTGCGCCACTACGGCCCCTCCGAGGCGGCGGATCCCGGAGACCTCCTTGGTTCACCGAGGAACTCCGGGAGATGAAGCGCCGGAGGAGATGCCTAGAGCACCGATGGAGGTCCGATAAGTCCGAATCGAACCGAGCAATGGTAACCACCTGCACCAAGGAATACACCAGGGCACTTAGGGCAGCGAAAAGATCTCACATAGCCACCTTGGTTGCGTCCGCTGAGTCCCGCCCAGCCGCCCTGTTTAAGATAACCCGCTCCCTATTGAATAAAAGGGAAGCGGGGGAACCCTTGCAGGGCAGAGCTGAGGACTATGCCCAATTCTTAGCCCAATTGCTCGGTTTCAGTCGGACTTGGACTCCATCCCCGCAGTTCCAGCCGAGGCACAGGAGGATCAAGTAGAACATCTCTGGGTTGAGTTTCAGGATGTTACCCCCGGGGATGTGGACAAGGCCATGAGGGCTGTAAGCGCCTCCACCTGCGTACTGGACCCGTGTCCCTCATGGCTGGTTACTAACAGCAGTGAGGTGACACGAGGCTGGATCCAGGCGGTTGTTACCGCCTCTCTTCGGGAGGGGAACTTCCCCGCCGCACTGAAAGCGGCGGTGGTGAGACCCCTCCTAAAGAAGCCATCTCTGGATCCAGCTGTTCTTAATAACTATCGCCCAGTCTCCAACCTTCCCTTCCTTGGGAAGGTTGTTGAGAAGGTGGTGGCCTTCCAGCTCCAACGGTCCTTGGAGGAAGCAAACTATCTCGACCCCTTCCAGTCAGGCTTCAGACCCGGTTACAGCACAGAAACCGCTTTGGTCGCATTGACTGATGATCTCTGGAGAGCCAGAGATGGAGGACATTCCTCCATCCTGGTCCTCCTTGACCTCTCAGCGGCTTTCGATACCATCGACCATGGTATCCTTCTGCGACGACTGCGGGAGGTGGGAGTGGGAGGCACCGTGTTGCGGTGGTTCTCCTCCTACCTCTCGGACAGGTCGCAGTCAGTGTTAGTGGGGGGGCAGAGATCGTCCCCTAGGCCCCTAACATATGGGGTGCCTCAGGGCTCGGTCTTATCCCCCCTACTATTCAACATCTACATGAAACCGCTGGGAGAGATCATCCGCAGGCACGGGATCAGATACCATCAATATGCGGACGATACCCAGTTGTATCTGTCCGCCCCGTGCCAACTCAATGAAGCGGCAGACGTGATGAACCGAGGCCTTGAGGCCGTTATGGACTGGATGAGGGTAAACAAGCTTGTGCTCAACCCAGAAAAGACCGAGTGGCTGTTGTGCTTCCCTCCCAAAGATTCGATCAATATTCCATCACTCAGGCTGGGGGGTCAAATTCTATACCCCTCAGAGAGGGTTCGCAACTTGGGAGTCCTCCTGGATTCACAGCTATCGTTTGACCACCATCTGACGGCTGTGACCAGGGGGGCATTCGCCCAGGTTCGCCTGGTGCGCCAGTTGCGACCCTACCTGAATCGGGAGGCTCTCACAACAGTCACTCGGGCCCTTGTGACCTCTAGGCTGGAATACTGCAATGTGCTCTACATGGGGCTGCCCTTGAAGAGCATCCGGCGACTTCAGCTAGTACAGAACGCGGCCGCGCGAGCGATTGTGGGTGCACCTCGGTTCACCCACATAACACCTATCCTCCGCGAGCTGCGCTGGCTACCTCTCGATCTCCGGATGCGCTTCAAGGTGCTATTAGTCACCCATAAAGCCCTGCATGGTAGTGGATCTGGGTACTTGAGAGACCGCCTTCTGCCAATTACCTCCCTGCGACCAATTCGATCTCATAGATTGGGCCTCCTCCGTATTCCATCGGCCAGCCAGTGCCGGCTGGCAACTACAAGGAGGAGGGCCTTCTCAGTAGTAGCCCCGACCCTTTGGAACGAGCTCCCCGTGGAGATTCGTACCCTCTCCACCGTCCAGGCCTTCCGCACAGCCCTTAAGAACTGGCTAGCCCGTCAGGCCTGGGGACAAGGATAGCCGCCCCTCCCGAATGATGAATGTATGTTGCTTATTACTTTTATTATATGTGTCTATGTCATTGTTTGTGTTCCCCCTCCCTGATTTTATGTGAGCCGCCCTGAGTCCCCTCAGGGAAAAGGGCGGCCTACAAATGTTAATAAAATCAAAATCAAAAAATCAAATCAAAATCATTGTTAGGGCACATGAGGCATTGCCTTGTCAGCTGACTTCGGCCTTCTTTTGAGGCCATTTTTCGCCCTACGGAGGCTTCCTTGAAGTTCGGAAATAGTGACTTCCGGTTTGTCTGTAGGGCAGTTTTTGCCCTCAGGAGCCTTCTGGAGGCTTCCCTGAAGGCTCTGGAGGGCAAAAAACAGCCCTACGAGGTTCTAAGCCACAGGGTGCCAAACTGATTAGGTAGCACACAAATTTTATCAAATAAATAAATGTCCCACAGAATGTTTGCCAGTGCTGACATCTCTTGTGGAATAAAGTGAGCAAAACTGTTTGGCTATCTCATAGCGAAGTACAATGGCTATTACTATCCTTTTGGAAAGTACTGTGAGTGAATGATTGATTTTTAGATGAGTCTTGAAACCCCAAGAATAAATATCATAGCAAAATGGTGCTGTATGGTTCATTTAAATAGTAAAGTCATAATGGGCACTCAAAACTATTTCCTATGATCCTGATTGATTGGGGGAAATGTTAAGTTCCATAAATGTCTTGATTCTAGTATTAAGCTGTGACTGACATTCTGAGAAATGAAACAAACCAAAGAAAAATGAGAATTTCTTTGTAAGACACAAAACTGTTGAATTTGATTTTAAAATGTGACAACTACCCAAAAAGTTATGTGCCAACAGAGGAATTGGAACAGGCTCGAAGGGTTTTGATAATAATAAAGACAGATCAAGGGAGTTGGAAAAGGCAGATATGAGAGGAACCTGAGGCTGCTAGTTAACATGGAGAGGCAATGAATATCTCCTTTTTATCTTGACTAGAATAAGGCAGGACAATTTTTTTACAATAATTCTGCATCTGTTAATAGAAATTTCTTCAATGCCAATATTGGCATAAGAATGACCCGAAGAGCTACTATGGAGGGTAAAATTCATTCAATCTCTTAGAGAAGAGAAAATCACCGAATAATTTTTAGATTATAACAGAAAGTTTGGATGAAGTGAAGTAAATATAATAACTATGTTGAATTTACACAAGAGTATACTGAACAACCTTCACCCAGCCCAAAATTAATATCTAAATACCAGAACGTTGGCCGTAAAGCCAAAGATTGAAGGGCTGCAATGGAAGGACAAATCTTTCAAAAAAGCAAAAATGAAAAAAAATCCAATAAAGCAAAATAATTTTAACCCAAGGGCAAATGCTAATGTTTTGCTAATGTTTTTGTGATCAAAAACAAACCAAAGGTGCTTAATAGGAGCCCCTGCCTAAAATCTAGAAATTCCAAATTGTAAATGCTCAGATACATATCTTATAATGAATACATAATAATAAATAATAAATATAATAAAACAGTTACAGGAACTGGGCATGTCTAGTTTAATGAAAAGGAGGACTAGGGGAGACATGATAACAGTGTTCCAATATCTCAGGGGTTGCCACAAAGAAGGGGGAATCAAACTCTTCTCCAAAGCACCTGAGGATAGAACAAAAAACAATGGGTGGAAACTAATCAAGGAGAGAAGCAACTTGGAACTGAGGAGAAATTTCCTGACAGTTAGAACCATTAATCAGTGGAACAACTTGCCTCCAGAAGTTGTGAATGCTCCAACATTGCAAGTTTTTAAGATGTTGGATAACCATTTGTCTGAAGTGGTATAGGGTTTCCTGCCTAGGCAGGGGGTTGGACTATAAGACCTCCAAGGTCCCTTCCAACTCTGTTATTCTCTTCTCTTCTATACTATTCTATTCTATTCTATAATGGTGAATGAAAAAGACCCAACTATTCAGGAACAAATGAAATACTACGCAAAATATTAAAGCAAGCTCTGAAATAATTTCATTGACTAAAATAAGAAAATTAATGTTTTAACATACAGTCTTAATTCAACACTCATTTTCATACTGCATTAATGTTAACTAAATTTACTTCCTAGAGGCACCAACATTTTGATTAGAAACGAAAATGTGTTTACCAAAAGCTCTAAGCACAATCTATTGATGATTGTTAGCATGAATAAGCTTCATATTTTCTTCTACATGTATGGTTCACTCTCAATTATCAGGCAGAAATGTAGTATAGTTAGGGTGACCAGATTTTCAGATTGGTAAAGAGGGACACCATTGACCGGGGTTGGGGGGGGGCTTGATTAAAAATTTTATATTTTGTCAAAAGGTCATCCCAGGACACTGAAACCAGCATAAATACGAATCTGTTGCCAAACAAAATTTTGATCATGTGACCATGAGGATGCTGCAACGGTTGCTAAGTGTGAAAAATGGTCGCAACGGTCGCTAAGTGTGAAAAATGGTCATCAGTCACTTTTTTCAATGCCACTGTAACTTTGGTCACTAAATGTTTTCCCCCTCCTCGAGACATCTCACTTCTTCCTTCATTCCTCTTGCTTATCTACCTTCACCTTATCCATCTTCTGCTCTTTCCCTCTCTTCCTTCCTTTCTTCTTCCATCCTCTCTTCTTTGCTCACTCACTCCCTTCCTCCTTTTCTCTTCCTTCCTCCTTCCATTCTTTCAGCTTCATTTCTTTTGCCTATCTACCTTCTCTGTCTTTCTGCTCTTTCCATTTCTCTCTTCCTCTTCGCTTCTGTTCCTTCCTCTTTCCCTCCTTTCCTATTTCTTCCTTCTTCCTTCCTTCTGCCTATCTACCTTCACCTTCTCTGTCTTTCTGCTCTTTCCCTGCTCTTCCCCTTTCCTCCCTCCCTCCCTTCTTTCCTTTCTAGTTCCATCTTTTCTTCTTTCCTCTCTCCCTCCCTTTTTCTTTTTCCTTCCTTCCTCCTTCCTCTTGCCTATCAACTTCATCCTCTTTGTCTTTCTGCTCTTTCCCTCTTCCCTCTCTACCCCTTTTCTTCCTACCTCCTTCCCTCTTTTCTCCCTCCCGTCTTCTTTTTCTTCCTTTCTTCTTCCATCTTCCTCCTTCTCCTTTCATTCTTTCTCCTTCCATCCATCTTTTCTCCTTCCATCTTCTCCCCCCCTCCCTTCTTCTTTTCCTTCCCCCCTCCCTCCTTCCTTCCTCTCCTTCCCTTTCTCGCACACAGGAAGGGGAGGGGGGCTTTCTAGTCACTTTCACAGCATAATTTCTTTATCTAACTTTTAAAAAACAGTGTGCAAATCAAACTTGAGATTTTCGTAACCTACGAAGCACCAAGTTATTATCTTCTGTTGTTGTTACAAATTCGCAGCTAGTCCATTCTTTCCGATAGGGAACTGCATTTCCCAAGATGCCTCAGGTCCTCAAAGCTCTGAACGCGGTTTTGCAATTGACTCCAGCGAGGCCTGGTAGCCGCCGGCGGGGGTGGCTGTCAGGGCGCTGACGGCGGAGCGGACGCACCCAGTTTGTTACTGCTTCCAGGGATCGAGACGGATGAGGGAAGTGGCGGTGGCGGACGTAGGCAGCGACTGTAACGACCGCTCGGGCGAGGTGCGGAGGAAGAACGGAAGGTCCCTCCCGTCCGCGATGATGGCTCCAGCCATGGATGAGCAGGCTAGCCCCGGCGTCTTCTTCAACAACAACAACGCGCTGCTCTTGCCGCCACCTCCGGGTGGGAAGGAACCACGCCTCACGGACTCGCTTCCCACTGCAGCACAGGCGCCGCACAGGCGTGGTTGCTTCCCACCCGGAGGTGGTGGCAAGAGCAGCGCATTGTTGTTGTTGGGGCCAGCCTGCTCGTCCATGGCTGGAGCCATCGTCGCGGGAGGGAGGGACCTTCCGTTCTTCCTCCGCACCTCGCCCGAGCGGTCATTACAGTTGCTGCCGACGTCCACCACCGCCGCTTCCCTCATCCGTCTCGATCCCTGGAAGCAGTAACAAACTGGGTGCGTCCGCTCCGCCGTCAGCGCCCTGACTGCCACCCCGGGCTCTGGAAGAGGCGGAGGTAAAGAAGGCGGTGGCGGCGGGGAGACCCGCAGTTCGCTTCCCACCACAGCACAGGTGCCGCCAGCGGGCTTGCTTTGCTGAACACGGGGGTGACTGACACTAGTTTGAGCAGCCGCGGCCGGCACAAACTACCGTCAGTCGCTCTGTGCTCATCAAAACAAGTCTGCTAAAAGGGCCAAAGATCCCCATTTCTGTTCTAAAAAAGCATCAAGGAGCGAGACCACATGGAGGTACTGCTCAGCACACGCTCAGCCCCCCTAGCTAGTCCCAGCGAGTAACATTAGGCAAAGGGGCAGAATAGCCCGACTTTAACTTGCTTCTTTGACAACTCTTCTGTCCCAAAGAACAGGAGAAAAGAGTCTGGAATTTAGCCCGGCCACCATCCTTCTGCATTACAGGAAAGTGATAATAACGCACTGAGCATTAATCTTGTGGAGCCTCCAGAGAACACCAGGGCTACGGAAGGAGGCAAAAGACACTCCGAAGCAAATCGCCTTTCTCCTCTCGGCACTCACCATTGCTGCGCTCAATATTAATCGATAAGCCAGGCTGAAGGCACTTGTAAATGTTGGAATCCATACTAAACTGCCAAAGAAATCTCAAGACGCCTGCAAACTAGCCCGCTACCGCACAAGAGCACTCAACCAACTGCCGCCGTTTTGAGTGGGATGCGCCGAAAAGGCTGCCGGGAAACGACGTCTGTCCAGAGACTTTGACGTTTGCAGAACTACATCTCCCAGCATGCAGTGGGAGCTCCTCACGCTGTCCATTTTAAAATTACATTTCCGAGAGGCTTGGGAGCAGAAGATGGTAAAATCCATTTAAATCTGATGCAGACAGTTCAGAAAGTGGTAGTCCTTCTCAGGGCGGCCCGCCCAACTCTGCAAAGGGGGAGAAGGAGAGGAGGGCCATCTCCTCCCCCCAGCTACCCTACTGTGGAGGGACAAAGGCTAGTGGAAGAGGTGGGGTGGGGGGAAGCCAGCCCACGGCGGCTACTGCCAGCCCGCGGCCTCCCTAGAGAGGTCCGTCTCCGCGTCCACATGTGGAATTCGCTTTGCCTGGGCAGCCGGGAGGCGAAACTGGCGGCTATGCACTGGGCCGGGCGGCAGGGATTGCCGGCATCGCAGCGCGAGTCACTCGGCGCACCCCGCTGCGACTGGCGGGGACAGCGATGAAAGCTCGGGCTCCGCTCCTCCGTCTGGGGCTGCGGCTAAGGGGGGCGGCCAAGCGCTTTCCTCATAAACAGCACTTCCCACGACCTCCCGTCCCTCCCCGCAACTCCCCAGATTTTGGAAGCTGGGTGTGTGTGGAAGGCAGGGGTGCGGGGGGAGGAAGGAAAATGCAGAGACCGGCAGCGGAGAAACAACATTGCTGTACCAAACAGAGCTGGCGACTGGGTTTTCGCTAGAGCAATGCCAATGTTTCTCCGCTGCCGGTGTCTGCATTTTCCTTCCTCCCCCCGCACCCCCGCTTTCCACACACACCCAGCTTCCAAAATCTGGGGAGTTGCGGGGAGGGACGATCTTCTTCCCTTCTCTCGGTCCCCGTCCCCCCAGTTCCTCTCATGAGTAGCTCGCAAGGGAAGGCCTTCCCTTCCCTTGCTAAAAGCCACCGCCGCCCACCCGAAGCGGCGAAGCCTCCCGATTCCTACCGGCACCGCCAGAGTTACTCACCAGGGCAGTGCAGCAAAAGCAAACGGCGAAGGCGAAATGAAATGGAGACTCGTGAGAGTCACGACTCGTGTGGCGTGCTTAAGCGGACTCCAGCCAATCAGTGAGCTGGCTGGGATGGAAATTTTTTTTTTTTAATATATTTTATTATGTTTTCATTCTATACAATCACATATTCACTGTGCTTAATCAGGGCATATAACATTGAATAATAAACACGGCCCTCACTTATATAGAAAATGCCCTCTACAATACAAACCCAGTATACCACCTTGGCCCGCCATATACCCTCTTTCAACCCCCTCCAACTTTCATTCTTCCTTCTCACACACCCCTCTACGCCTACTTCCCCTCCCCTTCTTTCTAACCTTAACCCTATCACTCCCTCTCCATTCCCTCCCTCCCTTCTCCTCCTCCTCTCTCTCACCCTCTCCACCCTCCTTCTTCTTTCACTCGACTCTTTCCTTCAGTATCTATTACCTTCCAGTATATTCGGTTTGTTCTATTTTCGCACTAACATTGAAAAGCCACAGTATACAAATACAATCATGGAATTTAACACATATTGTATTTCCCCCCTCCCCCCTCCCCCTAAATCCCCACCTCCCTTCCCTCCCCCCGACTTCCCAAAGACCATACGTGGTATAACTTTTGAACAATCACAGTCTAAAATATCTCTACATTGAACTCAGCTTCTTACTGTTACCCAAATTTTAAACAATTTAAATTATTACTGATACTAAGCATAAGCTATCTGGAGTTTCTTAGTCCCATATTTACTTTTTATGTAATCAATCCATTTTTTCCAGTCTCGTTTATATCTCTCGTTTGAATGTTCTTTGAGATATGCTGAGATTTTGGCCATTTCGGCTAAGTTCATAACTTTCAAAGTCCATTCTTGAATTGTAGGTAAATCTTTCTTCTTCCAATACTGCGCCACCAAGAGTCTTGCTGCCATTATTAAATACAGAACCAAATTAGTCTCTGCTGCTGTAAAATCAATACATATACCCAGTAAAAACAACTGGGGGGTAAATTTTATCCTTCTTTTAAAGATGTTTTGCAGGATCCACCATATTTTTATCCAAAATGCCTTGACATTACGACATGTCCACCATATATGAAAATATGTAGCATCACAAGAACCACATCTCCAACATTTAGGTTGAACATTTGGATACATAGAGGCAGGCTTTTTAGGATCTAGGTGCCATCTATAAAACATCTTATAAAAATTTTCTCTCAAGTTTTGTGCTTGTGTAAATTTCACATTTCTTACCCAGATTCTTTCCCATGTTTCAAGCATTATTGGTTCCTCGATATTCTGAGCCCATTTTATCATACAATCCTTAATCAGTTCCGTTTCAGAATCCGTCTGTACTAATACATTATATATCCTCTTTATATGCATTGAGCTTTGATCTCTTATTTGTTTAAATAAATTATCCTCAACTTTTACAAAGCCAATTTTTTGATCTGTTTTCCACCTAGCTTGTAGTTGACCATACTGAAACCACGTTTGAACTACCTTCTCTTCTTTAAGTACCTCTAAAGATTTTAGTTCCATCACCCCTCTTTCTGAGATAAGAAGTTGTCTATAGGTGGTTCTATCGTGTTTTTGTTCTACATTCATATTTTCAATTGCATGTCTAGGAATTGCCCACATGGGCACTTTATCATTTAGTTTATGTTGATATTTTTTCCAAACCCGCAATAAAGCATTTCTTAAGATGTGATTTTTAAATTTCTTATCCGTTTTTTTGTTAAATAACAGGTAAGCATGCCAACCATATAACAAGTCATATCCCTCGATATTCAAAATTCTGTCATTAGTTAGATGAATCCAATCACTAATTGCAGATAATGCCACTGCGTCATAGTATAATTTTAAGTTAGGTAATTTCAATCCTCCTCTTTCACGTGCATCTTGCATTATTTTCATCTTTACCCTCGGCTTCTTTCCTGCCCACACAAATTTGTTGATACCCTTCTGCCATTCTAAAAGATTCGCATCTCTTTTAAGTATTGGTAACATTTGAAAAAGAAATAAAATTTTTGGTAAAATGTTCATTTTTACTGCCGCTATTCTACCCAGCAAGGACAAATGCAGTTTTTCCCACCTTTTCAACTCCAACTGTGTACTATGCCAAAGTGATTCATAATTATACTTGTATAATTTCCCATTTGAGATTAAAATATTAACTCCAAGATATTTAACTTTTTAAACTACCTCACATCTTAGCATCGCCCCCAGTTCTTTCTTCTGTTTGATAGTCATATTTATAGCTATTATTTTGGTTTTTCCTAGATTTATTTTAAATCCCGAGACTTGACCATATTGATTGATCGTATTCAATAATACCCTACTAGATTCCTGCGGTTGTTCCAATATTATAACCAGATCATCCACAAATGCACGGACTCTATATTCTTGCTGTCTAATTTTAATCCCTTTTAGACCGCCCAGGCCCCGTATCTTATTCAACAGTATTTCCAAAGTTATAATAAACAATAATGGGGACAGAGGACAGCCCTGTCTTGTACCTTTTTCAATTTGAAAGGAGTCTGTCAGACTTCCATTGACAATGATCTGGGCTGTTTGCTGCTGATATATTGCACCAATTGACCGTAAAAAGCCATCTCCTATCTGCATTTTTTGCAATGTCTTCAGCAGGAATTGCCAATTAACTCGATCAAAGGCTTTCTCCGCATCCAAAAATATGAATGCGGCCGGGATTTGATTGTTCTTTCCCAGGTATTCTAAAGCGTTGATAATTAATCTAACGTTGTCCTTCATCTGTCTGCCCTGTATAAAACCAGTTTGATCGGTATGTATCAGTTGTTGAATTACCCCCATTAGCCTATTTGCTAATATTTTAGTAAAAATTTTATAATCTACATTGAGTAATGAGATAGGTCTGTAATTTTTTGGTTGGGTAAGGTCTTGGTCTTCTTTGGGTATCAACGATATGAACGCAGTCTTCCACGAAGGAGGCACTTTCCCTCCCGATTGAATTTTATTGAATAGTTCTCTGAGGGGTTCTACCATTTCTAACTGTAGATTTTTATAATAAACAGCTGTTAAACCATCTGTGCCTGGTGCTTTCCCTAACTTTAATTGTTTAATTGCCTGCAAAATTTCCCCAGAGGTTATAGGTTGATTCAGCTTATGCCTATGTTCTTCTCTAACTAGGGGGATTTTCTCTTTATCTAGGTATTTGTCTATATCTCCGTCCTTAATTTTATCCCCTTTATACAACTCTGTAAAAAATTCCCGAAATACCTTTTGAATCTCTTCCTGTTGAAACACTTCCTTCCCTCTGTAACACAATTTGGATACATTTTGAGCTTTCCTTTTTTTTCTAATCTGATAAGCCAACCACCTACCGGGTTTATTTGCATTGCAGAAAGTATTATGTTTAGCATATAATAAACTAGTAGCTACCTGGTCAGAGATCAGCATATCAAACTGAGATTTTAATATAGCAGTTGTTTCCCTAATCTTTGTATCTCCTGGATTCAATGTTAATTCTGACTCTTTCCCTTTAATTTCCTCTTCCAATTCTTTTCGTTTTTGCCCTTGTTTGTGTCTATGTATTTTGTTTATATTCATTAATACTCCTCTCATATACGCTTTGCTTGCATCCCATACATATTCCAAAGATGTACCCTTGTTCATATTGAGAACAAAATATTCCGATAGCAATTTTTTACAATCATTAACATACTTTTCATATCTAAATAAGTTTTCATTCAACCTCCAGGACCTTCTTGCCTGGGCTACCCTTCCCAATTCCATCCAGACTGGATTATGATCTGAAAGAACTCTCGCCATAATCTTTGTCTTCTTCACCCTACAAAGTAAATCATTTGTAATTAGTATAAAATCAATCCTTGAAAGAGATTGATGTCTATTGGAAAAAAAGGTAAAGTCATATTCTTCTGCATGCCTCTCGCGCCAAGCGTCTCGCAATTCAAAGTCGTCCAGCATGTCAAAAAAGGGTTTGGGTAACTTAGCTCGAAATTTGGTGTTCGGGCGAGCTGTCTTCTTATCTCTTTTGGTGTCGATCACGCCATTCCAGTCACCCAATAATATACAAGACTCAAAGTCCCACTGTACTAATTTAGCATGGAGATTTCTATAAAATCCATCTTGTTGTTGATTAGGAGCATAAATTCCCAAAAGTAACGTCTTTTTCCCTTCTAAGATTAAATCTAATGCAATATATCTTCCAAAGGGATCTGCTTCAATTAGCTCAGCTTTAATGTCTTTTCTTAAATATACTACTATGCCATTTTTCTTTTCCATGGCTGAGGTCGCAAAATGTTGGCCCAGTTTGGGGTTAAACAAATATTTTTGATCGGTTGATTTGATATGAGTTTCTTGCAAGCAAATTATGTCATTCTTAAACTGTTTGAGATAATGAAATATTTTCTTTCTTTTCTGTGGAGAGTTCAGTCCGTTAACATTCCATGTCAAAATCTTAGTTGTCATTTTTGGTTGCCTGAAGCTTTTTTAGAGCCTCCCGCAAGGCCTGTCTCACCTTTGGTTTGGCTCCTCCCACAGCTTCTGAGCTTGTTGCAGTAGCTCCTTGATCAGTGGCCAACGATTGTTGAGATTGTTGCATAGTAGCTTGTTTATCCGTTTGTCTGGTGGTCTTACGGTTGGATCTTTTTTCCTTGACTCCTTGCCCTTCCGGAAGAGGGAGATGATACATTTTATCTGATGGTTGTGTGGTTTGCTGTTTATCTTGTTCGTCTCGTGGTTTTTCACCATATCCCGAAGGTTCAGGGTATCCCATCTTCAGAATCTTATGATAGAAATCACGAGCTTTCCATACAGAGCTGAGACGATATCTTTGTTTGTCCATTGTAACTATAATACCGAATGGGGCATCCCATCTGTACTGTATCTGACGCTTTCTGAGCTCTTCCACCAGAAAAGCATAATCTCTTCTGGCTCTTAGCATCTGAGGTGGTATTTCTTTCAAAACAATCAGGTCCTGTCCACCAATTTGAAGCTTAGTATTGTAAGACTCTTGTAATATCATATTTCTAGATTCTCTTGTAACAAAGTATATTACCACGTCTCGGGGAAGTTGCCTTTGTTTTGCCGCCCATGAGTTAACACGAAAAATCTTGTCAATCTGCCAATCAAAATTGGATCCCGGTTTTCCCACCAGACGGTCAAAAGCTTCAGAAAACATTTGCTTTAAGTTCTCCTGCTTTTCTTCACGCAGCCCCCTCACTCTTAATGCAAGCTCCATCTGCTTATACTGTATCATAATAATTTGTTTTTCAGCATTATCAATTTTTTGTTCCACCACTTCAGTTTTGGATATCAGGTTAGTTTTAGCTTCATTGAGAGTTTCTAAATTATCTTCCATTCCAGAAATATATTCTGTTATCACATTTACAATTCCCATCATATTATCATTCATTTTAGTGACCCTGGTATCGAATTTGTCATATAGAACTTCCATCTCATTCCTTATTTCATCTTTGAAATCTTTAAGCATTTCTAGATTCTGTTCTCTGAATTCTTTAAACATTTCTAAGTTCTGTTCTCTGGATTCTTTGAACATTTCCAGAAAAAATTCTTTTGTTAGTACATCTCCACTAGGGGGCATAGATGGTGGGGGCTGCAACTTTGTACCAGGTATGGGAGACGTTTTCGGAGGTAATTTGACAGAGGTTGATTTGGATGCCATTATATTTTGGTTTTAATTATTTATTCTAAATTACTAATCCACTGTGCTATGTGGAGAAAAAGAAATTCCTCCCCCCCCCCCTTTTTTTCCTTCTTTTTTTTTTTTCAAGGGGTTTTACGGAGGATTTTAAAAGAGAAAGTCCGTTTGGAATGTTTGGAATGTCTCTGTATCAAGAACAAAGAGTCTTGAAAGCTTTAAGGGAGTAGCTCTAATTAAATTATAAGAGATTGTTTCTTTGATTCTGTAGCAGGAAGCCGGAGATAACAAATGCAGAAGCTGTAAACGCCATTTTGAAGACAATTAAACAAAAGAGGTTTTTATAACATTGAAGCTGGTATTTCAGATAGAGAAAGGTTTTAAAGTTCACAAGTTTGGTCTTTGCTCGTATTGATTTTTAATAGTCTCTTTTCTAAAGATTGTCCTAAGGGGGAGGGGTTCCTGTCTAGTGCTGTGAATAACAGCTGCGAAGTTCAGGTCGGAGTTGAATGACTCAGCTTTGGGTTGATCCTCCCCCTCCGTCCACAGCTCACAAAGAAACAAACTGTGAACTTCAAAGAAGATTCTTACCATCTGAGATTCCTCACTGCTTTTTTCTTGTCTGAAAAAAGAGTTATCTTCTTGATATTGAGTAGATAACGAACCTGAATTCTGGGGGCAGCTCTGTTAAGCTGCCGACGGTGACAGGCCACTCCCCGGAAGTCGGGATGGAAAATTTTAAGCATGCCGCGTGCGTGCTTAAAGTTTTCCATCCAAGCCAGCTCACTGATTGGCTGGAGTCCAGGCCAATCAGTGAGCGGCAGGCTGGGCTGGCTTAGATTTTTAGTGTAGATAGAATAGATGGGGGAACGGAATGAGTGAGCTAGCGGCATCTGATGATGGGGGGGCAGCGAGCGCCAAAATAAAGCGGGGTTTTTTGAGAACGGCCCGGGATGCGGGAAAAATTATGAAAAGTCGTGCTTGTCCCGCCAGATGCGGGACGTCTGGTCACCCTAAGTATAGTACATGATCTGCTGCAGAAAATGATAGGCCTTTCCCTTCTTCAGGGAGTCTCTTTATAAATAAATCTCGATATTTATAAGGCAGTCAATATAGAAATCAGTGATCCAGAGATTTAAAACTGTTGCCAATTCATAAAAAATAATTAAAAGAATAATATTTGTTCATAAATACAAGAAAAATAATTATGAATTTTGAGCCTCAAAATAAATTTCAAAATTGGATTAATATTGATTAAAATTAAAATAATTTTAAAAATCTGAAGCTGAACTATAACCACGCCAAAAAAAAATCTCTTCTTATGAAAGGAATGTTTAGGTCTACACATAGAATGAAATAAGGACACATTGTTCTGAATATGGACCAAAACATTAAGAATGTAACATATCTTTCTTGCTGAACTTAAAACAGATGGGAGGGGAAATATGCCAGACTAGGATGTCAGAGCATCTAAGAATCATAATGAAGGTACTTGAGAAAATGAGGACAGATAAGAAGAAAGGGAACATTGAATATTTCATATTCCTTCATATTTTGTTTTGGCCAAGGCTGAGAATACTAACATTCCATACTTTTGTGCTGAACAAATCAGTGGACACACCAACTAAGGATGATGGAACCAGTATTACAGAGGACAAGATATATAGAGATGCCAACCTAATTCTTACTGTTAAGCAATCTACACTGTAGTTTTAAAAAGTTGTTAAAATTCTTTAAAAACTATACTACTTATTCTTTCAAGGCCCACTAGATTGTAGACAGTTAGCAAAATAAAAACATTCCCATGTTTTTGTTGTTTTTGCACATACCACTGAAATGCGTTGTAATGGAAGTAGACCAAGCCAAGGCCATACAAAAAGGCAGCATTCTGTAAAAAAGAAAAGAAACACTTCTTAAGAATTGATTAAATGTTTCAAGTTTTCCATTAAATTCCAAACAATTCTGGAATTTAATACCATAAAAATAATGCAACTAAAATATTAATAATTTAATATTGCTATTAATTATAATAAAAAGGCATGTAAGAGAATAGTTCAATGATGCAGGTTTAAAATTTTGGGAAGTAGGAGAAAACTATTCCCCAGATCAGCTTTTTCTTTTTTTCAGTTTCCAAGTAATCTCCATCCAAATCAGCAAAACGTTAAAAAAAATCAGACCAAAGTGAAAAGTGGGAGGGAAAAGGAGGACTAGTTATGTTAGAATATAATCAGTAGGGGTAGAAAAGCTTTATATTTCAGACTATACACTTAGTTCCAAACAAATCCTAGTCTCAATATTCTCAAGAGAAAACACCCAAGAACTCTAACAAAGCCATACCTCAAACTTAGAAATTTAGCACCAACGAGCTGCAACAAGGTGTGTTGTTTTTTGTCCTTTCCTATTGGATAAGAAAGGTTCATAAAGAACTCAGAAACCACTCAGTAACAAAAGCCTTCAAGCTTACCAATGTTATTTTGTCAATCATTGGCTTGGGACCCTAATGACACACAATGAAAGAGCCAATTAGACAAGCCAAGAAAAACAAAATAGAATGGAATTAATTTAGGGAATATATTTAGGATATAAATTCTTCAAAGGCTCTGATTCTGTGTCTTCTATTCTTAGACTCAGGCAATTATGACATGAGGTCAGAAAAAAGATAGGAGGGACATGAATTTATGAAAAAACTAAAATAAATGCAATTTCAGACATGACAGTAGGGAACAAGCATATTTACTGAAATTTAGACTACAAATGTAAATCAAACTGGTTTACAAATTTCAGAAAGTTTTAAACATATTAGTATTATATTTTCCATATTGTAAATAGCAATAGCATTCTAACAAATAATACTATGCCAGCAATTTATTGAACATGGCTAACATATTGCATAAAAATGTTTATTACATTAAAAAATCAAATAATTATTCAGCTGTTGGCCTGCGACTGAGTTAAGGAACATTATTTGTGGCATCACAAATAAAGCAATCCAGGAAAAAATATATTTAACACTCTTGAGTTCAGGGGTTTGTTACACTGTGTTTTCTTACTTGCTCAACCATGCTAAATGTTTTCTGTGCTTTCTGTGTTTACTACATTTTCCCCTCCCATCCTCTTTTGGTGTGCATTCAGTACATGGGCTTGCTTTTAGGAATGAGGAATAACAAGTTGGAAAATCACACAACTTTAATATACGGTACATTCAGAAAGTATTCAAACACCCTTCAATTTTGTCAATTAACCTGATTCTACAGTTGCTGAATTTTTTTTCTCATTGAGCTACACTCAGTACCCCATAATGACAGAATGAAAACAGAAGTTTAGAAATGTCTGTAAATTTATTAAAAAGAAAAAAACTGAAATATCACATTCAGATGCTTTGCAACAATAGGTGAAATTTAGCTCTGGTGCCTCTCATTTCTCTTTATTTTTGCTGGCATGTTTCTACACCTTGATTGGAGTCCACCTGACACAAATTAAATTGATTGGACATGATTTGGAAAAACACTCACATCTCTATAGAAGGCCTCATAGCTGACAATGCATAGTGTAGCAGAGCAAAAGCCATGATGTCAAAGGAACTGCCTGCGGACTCAGAGACAGGATTATTGCAAGGCACAAATCTGGTGAAGGCTATAATAAAATTTCTGCTGTAGTGAAATTTCCTAAGAGTACAGTGGTCTCCATAATTATCAAATGGAAGTAGTCTGACACAACCAGGACTCTTCCAAGAGCTGGTCACCCAGTCAAACTGAGCAATCAGAAGAGAAGGGATTTAAATAAGAGAGGTGACCAAGAACACAATGGTCACTTTGACTGAGATTCAGAGATCCTGTGTGGAGATGGGACAGAGTTCCAGAAGGACAACCATCATTGCAGCCCTCCATCAATCTGAGCTTTATGGCAGACTGGCTAGAGGGAAGCCTCTCCTCAATGCAAACACATGAAAGCCTACTTGGAGTTTGCAAAAAAAGCACTTGAAGGACTCAGACTATGAGGAACAAGATTCTCTGCTCTGCTGAAACCAAGATTGAATTGTTTGGACTGCCAATATCATCTCAACAATGAAGCATGGCGGTGGCAGCATCATGATGTGGGCGTGTTTTTCAGCAGCAGGGACTGGGAGACTGGTCAGGTGTGAGGGAAAGCTGAATGGATATCCTGAATGAAAACCTGTTCCACAGTGCTCAGGATCATAAACTGGGTCCAAGCTGCATTTTCCAACATGATAATGATCCTAAGCACACAGCCAAGACAATACTGGAGTTGCTTAGGGACAACTGTGTGAATGTCCTAGAGGGGCTCAGTCAAAGCCCCGACTAGAACCCTACTGAACATCTCTGGAGGGTCCTGAAAATGGCTACCCACCAAAGGTTGCCATCCAACCTGACTAAGCTTGATTCCCCAATCCAGGTGTGCAAAGCTTGTTGCATCTTACCCAAAAAGACTTGAAGCTGTAATTGCTGTCAAAGATGCTTCAAGAAAGTACTGAGTGAAGGATCTGAATACTTATATCAGTGATGGATAACCTTTTTGCCATCGTGTACCAAAAGTGGGGGGGAGCACAAGGGGGGTCGTGCAGGGGGGTTCCCACACCTATACTGCTATGCGAATGACCCCCCCCAAACGCATGCACGCATACCCCCGGCGTGCATGTGCGCACGACCCCCAACCTCCCCCCTGGTTTTGGCTCACGATGGACCCGCTTTTCGCTCTCCCCAGGTTCCAGGGGCTTTCTAGGAGCTTGGGGAGGGTGAAAACGGCCTCCCCCGCCCCCCTGGAGAACCTCCCGAGGCTCTTTGCTGTCTCCCGGACTGTGCTGGGGGCGAGCTGATCAGCCTGCTCTTGGAAATGGCAGCTGTGCCCGATGGGCTTGGCCCTGGGCTCTCGCTCCATCTGCCCAGGTGCGGAGCACAGGAAGGAAGAGGCAATGGACCAAGCGCCTTCCACTTGCACCTGCAGCAGCAGTGTCTGCCGCTCCCCACCACCTTCGAAGGCAACAGAGGCAACCATTCCTCTTGGTGGGGCGGCCGGGCTCGTGTGGTCCTGGCCTGAAGCGTTGTGACACTCCCCCCACCAGGCCAAGCGCGGCTCACCTGCGAGGCACCTTTAGGCTTGCTTCAGCAGCACCGCTGCTCCCCACCACCTTCGGAGGAAAGCGCAGCGCCTTCATCCCCGCCTGGCTTTTGGTGGTCGTTGCCCAGCGGATCCCAGTCAAGGGGGCGAGGAGATCCCGGTTTGCACGCAGGAGTGAGGGCGTCTTTAGGCTTGCGGCTTTCTCAGTGCCGCTGTAAACCGGGCAAGGATGGCACCTTTTACAATGGCAGTGCCTATTACAATTACGGGGCCCCCAGATGCCCAGCGCCTTCTACCTGCAGCAGCAGTGCCCGTTGCTCCCCACCTCCTTTGGAGGCAAGCACTCATCTCGGTTAGGTGGCCATGCTTGCTTGCTCTGGGCCCCAAACCTCGCGACCAGCCCGACCAGCCAAGTGTGGCTGACCTGCACCGGGAGGCACCTGGCAGTGACAGCAGTCTCCCTGGCGATGGCTGGTTGGTTGCAGGCACTCCTCCAGCCTGGGCACGTTTCTTCAAGCCAAGGCTTCGGGGCTCCTGGAGCAGCCTGTGGGGCTCTGGCTGCACCCAAGCTGGTGGAGCACCCACAACTGAATGCTCATCACCAAGGAGACCAGGCGCTGCCAGGTGCCTCCTGGTGCAGGTCAGCCATGCTTGGTTGGGCAGAGTGGTTGCGAGGCTTGGGGCCCGGAGCGGGCCAGCACAGCAAACCCACCGAGAGGAGTACTTGCCTCCGAAGGCGGCAGGGAGCAGCGGGCACTGCTTCTGTGGGTGGAAGGAGCTGGGCATCGGGAGCATCGTCCCTGCCCAGTTTGCAGTGGCACTGAGAAAGCTGCATGCCTAAATGCGCCCTTGCTCCTGAGTGCAAGCCAGGATCTCTTCGCCCCCTTGGCTGGGACCCGTTGGGCAGTGACCGGCCCAATAGAGCCCCTCGGCCTGCTCTTCCGAAAGCCAGGCAGGGCATGAAGGAACTTGCGGCCCTCCGCTGTGCCACAATGGGAAAACGTGCCTCCCGCCACTAAGGAAAAAGGGGAGCACCCCAACAAGCAAAGGACACGTTGGCCACAAACCAACCTATTATTTTCAAGCCAGCCCGCCTCCTCTCTCCCCACACAGGTTCTCTGGTCTCTGCCAAGATTGGCTTATTTCCTGCCCTCCTGAAGCATCTGTCCACATCCAAAGATGGTTGGGGGTTGCTCTCGCCCTCGGGCAACAGTTCCGCCTTCCCCCCATTCAGGTTCAGCAAGTAAGCCCACTCCTCCCACTAGATCCACCCATGGAAGGAGAGAGAGACGAGCTCAGGTGAGCTGCCTCTCCCCAAGCTAGAAGAAGCAGTTAAGGGCCAGGGACTACAACACTCCCCAGCGGGAGCAAGAAAATAAAGCTCCTTTTCTCAGGAGATGTGGGGTGGAATTTAAGGCTAACCCAGAATGGGTGGTAGCCTGGTGCTTGCTGCTTCTTCTGGATCGGTGAGAGGCACCTTAGCCAAATCAGGCTCTCTCTCCTTCCTTGGGTGGATCTGATGGGGGGACCGGGCTTCCTTGCCGGACTTGAGGAGGAGAGGAGACGGAGCTGTTGCCCAAGGGCGAGAGCAACCCTGGCCACCTCTGGGTTAGGATGGAGCCGCCTTGAGTCTCCCTCTCTCATTGTCCTTGCGCAGGGAGAATCCTTCTCCGGGAAGGGGAGAAGAAAAGCCGCTGCCCTACTCTTCCTGTGGCTCCTGCCAGCACTTTGTCTTCTCTCTCCCCTTCACCTCCCCACACTTGTTTACCAGTCCCAGAGAGCTCTGGCTATGCCTCCCTCCGACTCGGCCGCCTTCCTCACCAGCATTGCTCCCGAGTGAAATCTTCCATCCTTGTTTGTTGCAAAGCACAACCCAATGCTCAAACTGGAAGTCCATTCCCAAATTTCCAGTTTGTGTATTGGGTTGTTTTTTGCCCTCCATAGGCTTCAGGGAAGCCTCCGTAGGGCGAAAAATGGCTGAAAATGAAGGCCGAAGTCAGCTGGTCAGCACGTGCATATGCGCTGGAGCTGACAGGGCAATGCCTCAGGTGCCCTAACAAATGGCTCTGCATGCAACCTGTGGCCATCATGAACTTATACAATGTGATATTTCAGTTCTTTCTATTTAATCAATTTACAGATATTTCTAAAATTCTGTTTTCACTTTGTTATTATGGGGTACTGAGTGTAGATTGACGAAAAAATGAATTTTTCAACAATTGTAGAATCAGGTTGCAGCAAATTGACAAAAACGAAGGGAGTCTGAATAGTTTCTGAATGCACTGTAAATGATGTTGCAATAGCCGACTCTAAATGTAAAGGATCAATATTTGAATCTGCTACCAAAAAACAGAAATACACTGTGCCATATATTATGTTGTATTTACTGAATAACCTATTAGCTTCAATATAGTATAAGCCATAATTTATTAATCACAATGGTTGGATTTACAGTTCCAAGAAAGCTACACACCCATTTGCACTATTCAGGTGCCCCTGACAACACAGATAAACGTCTAGGTGGCCTCAACGACTCTCTAAAAGAATGCAAATGACCAGCTATCTGCAAGGATTACTTCCCACCATCCAGTCAGAGCTGAAGAAATTTGTTGGATGAGAAATGAAATGTCTTCAAAGAAAAACCAGAAGTCCGGTTGCCTCTTGAAAAAAGCATGTTTGGGACAACCATGATCTGGATAACTGAGAATCACAATAGATGGTTGAATTTATATATTATGTTATAGCAGGGTGTGTGAATTCTCTCACTATTAGGCATTGGCAAGAATTCTACACTAGGACTAAGAAAAATTACCTCTCTTTCTCTATGTTCACACCACTTTAATATTACTGGAAAAAATAAGTGATAATGTCCAATGTGCCATTTTTGTATAGAATAATAACAGAGAAAGTATCAATGGATAATGCAAGAAGGGTTCAATAAAATCTAACAGAGACTAGCTTACAAAGAAAAAAATAATGACAAAATCATTTGTAATACATGCATGAAACTTCCAGGAAAGCCTCTCTCCAAAGTAGTGGTGGGTTGCAGGCAGTACGCCCTGGTACAGGCGTACTGGAGTCTGCCCGGAGCACCGGATACCGTCTGGTACTACGGAGAGCCCACCTGCCCGCCCTCTTTACCGGTCTTTTAAGTCTTCGGTGCTTCCGCGCATGCTCAAGGCGCGTACAGTGCCTGTGCAACGCTCCCCTGAGCAGCTGGAGCATCACGGAGGCGGTAAGACACATGCGTGTGCTGCACATGTCCATGTGAACATCGCCTGGCCAGTTCCAACCATACCGGTTGGAACAGGATCCGGAACCCACCACTGCTCCAAAGCTATGTTCCCTGCAGTTACTGGTATTAAGAGCTACCCTTGATGGTCTGCAAAACAGCTGCTTTAGCTACCTCACATCATCCACTTGAGCAAATTGTGGGAAAGCTGAAGTCAGTGGAAACGCCTTTCAGGTTGCTTTGCTTTTGACTACTGTAGAACTTCTCTCTTCAGAAAAGGCATGAAAATGTAGGAGAAGGAATGGCAAAAATCTGGGGGTACAGTGAAAGGAGGAATCACCCTAGAATTTCTAAATAGCCACAAGTAAACTACGTCCAATGCCTCTTAAATTGCATTAACTCTTAATCAACTCTAACCAAGTGCTAACTATTACTTTATTACAGAAAATAATATAATCCCGCTCTGTAGGTACTCCATATGTATATGTATAAGGGCAGACATGATCTCTGTACATTTCTTCGTTGCTGAGCAATAGTCACATATTCCATGTTTTCTGATTCCAAATCCAACTCTTTTCATAATCAATAAAGATTTTACCACTGTGAAATATTACTACTTAAGATCTCTGGCTAATTATGATTATTATTTTAATATTCAACTTCTCCAAATTTGGGTCTTTATGCATGTTTCATTCTTCCATACTGAACTGCCAGATTCTTTGGGCAGTTTATTTCAGACAGCTATGTTTTGGATAGTACCCAGAGTGGGTAACAAACTGTTCCAAATCTATATTTTCATCCCATTTTGTTAAAACAAATACATTTTTTTTTTAAAATCAGTCCTGACTACAAGTAATCCTCAACAAATCACTTAGCAACCAATCAGTTATGATGGATCCCCCAAAAGATACTTCAGAAAAGGTCCCAGTTCTGAAGTTCCGATGACTGGGCTCACATGACTGCATTTCAGATGATTGACAACTGCATTTTCAGTCAATTGCAGCATCCCACAGTCATGTGATCATGATTTAGATTGTTTCCAAAACCTGGCGTTTATTTCTTGTTTTTGGCAAAAATACCCCATAGTGAACAATGGGTTTGCTTAATGACCATGGCGGTCACTTAATGACAGCAGCAAAAATTGTTGCAAAATCAGATTGGTCACGTGGTGACTCACTTTATGACCATCATGACTTGCAACTGTAATGGGCAGGCTCCATTAAGCCATAAGTCAAGGATTGCCTGTATAGTATATTGAGTGATTGATCTTTCACTGAACCAAATTTGTTTGCATCTGAATATCAACAACTATTCACATTGTATACTTCATCCTTCAAATCTTGAATCAACTACATTAAAATAGATCTGTTATTCCTAGAATAGAATACAATAAGTCAAGAAAGCAATAACACTCTGAAATTTGCCCATTTTAAGAGTGAAAGTTTATTTGAGCCTGCAAATAATGTCTCTAAATTCACTTCCTCCCATTTTCTAGGATTCAAAATAAGCCAAGAATCATGAATCAATTTATTGGTGAGTGAAGTTTCAAACAAATGTCTAAAAGCATGGTCACTTATAAGTGCAAAGGTGATGATTTCAGTAATCAATGAAAAATCAGAAGCTACTATGAAAAAAACCTTACTTCAAAATACATTGCCAGAAGGAGTCAGAGCCCTTGAAATTACACCCAGACTTTAATTCCCATCTATCAACAACCTAGCCCTAATGCTTTAAATTAAAACAAACATGAGTATAATTGGGATGGCTTTTAAGCTCTAAAATAAAACTGCAGATAAGCTGTAACTATAATAGGAATTAGATGATTGGATCGTAAAGTTCATGAATTTTGTTGTCTTTATATTAATATTCACAGTATGGGAAATAAAAATGAGCTTGAATTTTTAGTAGAGAAAAAACAGTACCATCACTATTGTCAATTAAGTGTATATGCTGTTCAGATCCCAGTGATCTTTGGGCAGTTTACAAAGTAACTGAAGCATGAAAACATGACAATCAAAAGAAAAAGAATAAAAAAGATAGATAGATGGCAGACTGACAAACTTGGTAAAAAAATTAAAAAAAAACAAAAAACAACCTAAATTAAAAGAAGACATCCCCACCGAAGACCTGGGTAAACAACTGGTCTTCAAGTCCCTTTGAAAAATCAGCAGTATGAGGGCTCTTTGGCTCTTCATTTCATAGAGCAGTTGCTACGACACCGTAAGCATGTTTTCTGTCCCAATAGTTGGTGTTCCTTAGCTGAAAGAATCCCAAGTGCACCAATGCTGTCAATCTGCTGAAAAGATATTATCTGCAATAGGTGGTCCTTCAAGTAACCAGACCCTGTGCCGTGTGTGGGAATCCACCCCCTCCCAGAAGAATGAAATATTTTGAGGAACATTTAAAAAGGCAGGATAAAATATTCCCCCTAAAAGAGAAATAAAAAATCTTAAGGGAGATAGAAACTCAGAGCTCCAGCTCTCTCTCCTCCCAACAGATATTTGGTAGGATGGGATTAAAACATGATCCTTCAGGACACAATAGGATTAACCCACTACTATTTAGCAGCAAAGCTCACTACATTGCACAATCTCCTCAGGACATTGAATCACCCTCCAAACCTCAACCAAACTTAGCTCAAATACCTAGGATTTATACTCTGCCTATAGAGCCAGCTATGACCCCTACATGGCCCTGTGGGAGTCTGAGAACAACCAATATAGTACATGTTCTTGCACAGAAACAGGAAACTCAAAGCCCAAGAGAAGGTATAAACCCCCCTCAATCTCAACTCCATGTGGTTCTGCTTCATCATTAAATCATCTTTCCAAATCATCTTTCTCCGTGTTTCCAGTGTCTTTCTCCTGGCTTGGAACTGAACAAGGTGGATATTTCTTCCAACACATGTAAGGCCTTATAGGCAGTGATGGGATTCAAAAAATGTTACTACCAGTACTGTGGGCGTGGCTTGGTGGGCATGGCATGGCATAGCTCGGTGGGAGTGGCAGGGGAAAGATACTGTAAAATCTCCATTCTCTCCCCACTCCAGGGAAAGGTTACTGCAAAATCCCCATTTCCTCTCGATCAGCTGGGACTCAGGAGGCAGAGAATAGATGGGGGTGCCAGTCAGAGGTGGCATTTACCGGTTCTCAGAACTACTTAAAATTTCCATTACCAGTTCTCCAGAATTGGTCAGAACCTGCTGAATACCACTTCTGCTTATAGGTGACAATCAGCACCCTAGATCACATCCATAAGCCAACTGGCAACCAGTGTAGCTCATACAACATAGGTGTTACATGAGCATATTGAGGCATGCTCATAACTGCATGCACTGCTGTATACTGGCCCAGTTGAAACCTCAGGGTGGTTTTCAAGAATAGTCCCAAGCAGAGTGAATTGCAGTTGTCAAACTATGTGGTGACAGGAATAAAAAAAAAAAACCACATTGTTTCTGATGGAGTAAGTTCCATTAGTGGAATACAGTAGGACACAGTTCAAAAAGAAAAAAACAACAACAAAAAGGAGGAACGGGTTGCACTATAAAGTAACCACCCTGCTTAGGAATCCAAGGAAAATCTTACAGGATATCTAGATTAACAGTTCAAATATTGATGTATTTATTGTCAGTGTTTATTGCAACTCACCCAACCAAGGAAAATATACAGAAAGAATGTTCTAAAAAGAAATTGCAACTCTTTTGAAGAGTTTGTTACAGCAATGATAAAAAGCTTTAATAATGGAAGACAAACTCTGCCAAGCATAATTCTTTGAAGAAATGCCTGATTAGTCTGGTTGGTGATTTTCTCTTCTAGATTGTGGAGAAAGGCACAAGAAGATCAACTACTTTTGGTTTTTACCAATTGGTGTTACCAATAAGGAAGATTTAGTAAAAGAAGTATAAATGAAAGAAAATCTGTTAATCTCCATGTAATATTATTCAACTGAGATCTTAAATCAGAGTGAGGTTAAACACCATACTTTGAACTTCAAAAATACAATTTTTAAAAATTCAGAACAATGTTAAACATCATTCCATGTGAGGAGAAGTTGGGGGGGTATAAGGGAAGGGACAGAGAAAGAAAGATAAAATACCATTCAAATGAAGAAGAAGAAAAAAGAAAGCTAGCGAAGAAAAATATCTACTGCAGGTACCGAGAAAGCTTGAAAATAAAAAGGGATATATGTCAGAGATGAAAAAAGGACCACATTACTAAGTAGACTATAAATTGTTAACCCATAACAGTAAGGATGAACAGGAAAGTTAAAGGTCAGACAACAAAAGAATAAGAAGAAGAACAAAAAAAGGGGGAGGAACACACTTCATTATGTTCAAAGTAAAAGAAAAATAATCGGTATAATAAAATGAAATCATTTCACCTTGTTCTGCTTTGGATATATCCCCGGTCCCCCCCATCCCGTACTGTGTCCAATAGTGAATATCACAATTTAAGAAAGATTCAGACAGATTCAGAAATGACAGATGATCAGAGAAATAGAAATTAAACCCATGAAGAGAACCATGAAACAACCATGTTTAAGACAAGCAGGCTGAAAGAGAATAAGATAGTACTCTCCAAATATTCAAAAGAATGTCATGCAGAAAGGAAAGATAGTTTTATCACTTCAGGGTGCAAGTCACATAATACTGGATTTAGAATAGAATATACTTTATTATGGTCAAGAATGTATTAAATCTCAGTTGAAGAAATAAAAAATAAAGATAGTAAACTGACAGATAAAACCTAACTTAAGAAAAATGTAAAAGAACTGAGACAAGCCAACTCTTGCCAAGGACTGAAATATAGCTTTCAGGATGATATTAAAAACTGAGCTATTTCAGAAAGCATTCCAACAACACTCATGATTCACACTATATTTTATTCTTTGCTATTGCTGAGATGATTTTATGACCTGAATATATTACACTGTGTGAACAATACAAGTTTTATTTTGGAGGATTAGTTTTATTATTGAACAACTACAGTGCTCTCGGTCAATCCAAAATGTTAATAAATCTCAAACCTGAATATTTAAAGAAGAAAAATGAGGTTTTCTTGGGAGAGTATCTATGTGTGCACAATTATTGGGCAACTTATTAGTATGCAGAATTATTATTCAACTAAATGAAAAACAAAAAAATGCCCATTCCACTCATTTATTTGCATCTGTTAAAGTAAAAATAAACAAATAACTCAAAATTTGCAAATAAACATTTATGACATTTCAAAAAAATAAATCAGTGACCGATACAGCTACCCTTCTTTTCAATAACAGGCATGAGCCTTCCATTCATGGAGTCTGTCAGTTTCTTGATCTGTTGACAATCAACTTTTTGTGCAGCAGCAACCAGTCTCCCAGACACTGTTTAAAGAGGTATACTGTTTTCCTTCACCATAAATCTCCTGTTAAAGAAGGACCCACATGTTCTCAATAGGGTTTAGGTCAGGTGAGGAAGGGGGGGGGCATATCATTATTCTTTCATCTTTAAGGCCTTTAGTGGTTAGTCACGCAGTGGAGTACTTCAATGCATATGAGCGACTGAGCAATGTTCTGCATAAAAATCATGGACATTTTCCTGTACCACTGCTTGAAGAAAGTGTCTTCTAAAAAATGACAGTAGGTTTGGGAGTTGATTTGAGTCCATCTTCAACCTAAAAAGGTCCAATTAACTCATATTTCATAATACCAGCCCTTACCAGTACCCTATCTCCACCTTGCTGGCGTCTTGAGTCAGAGTGGAGCGCTAATCCCATTACACGGGCCCATCCATCTGGTCCGTCAAGAGTCATTCTCATCTCATCATTCCATAAAACTTTTGAAAAATCTGTCTTCAGATATTTCTTGGCCCAGTCTTGCCATTTCAACTTATGTGACCTGTTCAGTGGTGGTTGGGTTTCAGCCTTCCTTACTTTGGTCATGTCTCTGAGCATTGAACACACCTTGTACTTCACGGCACTACAGATAGGTTGCAATTCTGGAATGACAGCACTGGAGAAAGAACACTGGTCTTACCTGAACGTGTCTTTTCAGTGGAGTAGAGGGAGGGGTCATGTGAGGAGCTTGATTAGTCCATTAGACTGAGAGAAAACTTCTTAGCCTTCTGCCCTTCCTATTGGCTCCTAGTTTCCTCTATGGCGAAAACGTCCGCATCTGCAAACACACAAGAAATCCCCAGGAAAAACCTTCCAGCTCTTCCCCGGGCCCTGTCTAACTAACTAGGGCGGGATGTGACCCCCCTCTCTACTCCACTGAAAAGACACATTCAGATAAGACCAACGTTTTTTTTCCAGTGGAGTCGAGGGAGAGGTCACGCGAGGGACATACCTAAGCTACGTCCCAGGGAGGGAAGACTGGGGCCCCGGGGGAGGAACAGCTGCCACCTGCTGTAGGACCCTCCTACCAAACAACGCCTCAGCTGAAACGTAGACATCTAGGCGGTAGTGACGTATGAAGGGAGTCCTCAAATGGCGCTCTAGTAGCCCAGGCCGCAGTAGTAGCAGCACTGCATGTGGAATGGGCCGTAATACTCACAGGGAGAACTTGACCAGATGCCTCATAAGCTGTCACAATAGCCTGCCTCAGCCACCTTCCGATGGTGGCGGAGGACACCCTAGCCCCAGAGACCCTGGCTGAAAAGAAACAAAAAGGGCCTCTGACTTACGGACTCCTGCCGTCCGCCTGAGATAAATGCGGAGTGCATGGCGGATATCTAGTCTGTGCCAGAGCCGCTCCCATTCGTGAGACGGGTCCGGGCAAAAATTTGGTAAAATAATCTCCTGCGCTCTATGGAAAGGTGTATTCACCTTCGGGAGAAAGATGGGGTCCAGACGAAACAGACAGAGGTTGTCCTGGGAAGAGAGGGTGCCCAGCTCTGAAATACGTCTGGCCGAGGTTACCGCTACCAGAAAAGCCACCTTAAGAGTGACCAGACGCATATGAACCATCCTGAGACGCTCCAACAGTTCCCCTGTCAAGGCCCTGAGAACCAGAGGGAGGTTCCAGGTCGGAAATCTATGGATCAGGGGTGGCCGGAGATTAGCTGCCCCTTCGAGAAAGCGCTTTATGAGGGGCAAATGGGAGATCCCTCCCCCCCTAGCACTGTGGCCAAGGCTGCCACTTGCCTACGCAGGGTGTTATGGGACAGGCCATCCTCCAAGCCCTTCTGCAAGAACTCCAGCACATCAGACACCGAGGCTCTGGAGGGATTAAGATCACGAGGCATACACCATCTTACAAACATTGCCCAGGTGGAATTATAAATTCTGGTGGTGGAAGGCTGCCTAGAAGCCTCGATGGTAGCTATGATCCCAGAAGAGAGATTCGCTCCCCTTAGGAGGTGCCACTCAAGTGCCAGGCGGTCAAGTGGAGCCACTGAGGCTCCGGGTGTACCAGAACCTCCACGGAGGGGACACCGATAGCTGAACTAGATCCGCGAACTACGGTCTCCTGGGCCAGTATGGGCCGAGTAATATGACATGAGCCCTCTCTATTACTATCTTCCTGATGGTCCCCGGGATGAGGGGAATGGGAGGGAAGGCATAAAGTAGGCCCGAAGGCCATCTGCTTCTGAGGGCATCCGTGCCCTCCGCTCCACGGGACCAGAACCAGGAGAAGAACCGTGGCAGTTGAGTATTTGTAGGCATGGCAAACAAGTCCACCAACAGAGTGCCGAACATCCGGCAGATCCTCTGGAACAGTACAGGGAGAAGCTGCTATTCACCATTGTCCAGAGTCGCCCAGTTCAGCTAGTTTGCCTGATGATTGGTCTCCCCCGAGATGCGCTCCACCACCAGCAAGGACAGGTGTCTATCCGCCCACGAGCCCAGTTTCAGGGCCTGCTGCCAAAGAGCCCGGGAGTGGGTTCCCTCCTGACAGTTCACGTGGGCCTTTGTGGCAACGTTGTCCATCAGAAGCAGAACATGCTGACCTTGTAGATGTTGTCTGAAATGTCGAAGGGCCAGCCGTGCAGCCTTCAGCTCCAGCCAATTTATATTGTGGCCGAGGTCCGCAGCAGTCCATTGGCCCTGGGCCATGTTGGAGCCCATCACTGCTCCCCATCCAAAGAGGCTTGCGTCTGTCATCACGGTTGCTCTGTCCGGTTCCCAAAATGAGCCTCCCCGCTGTACTTCCAGGGACAACCACCACAGGAGGGACGATCTTATGTCTGGCGGGAGCCGGAACGATCAGAGGGAGTTGCTCAGCTTCCTCTTCTGAAGGGAATCAGGGCCCACTGGAGCGTTCGTAGATGAAGTCGGGACCAGGGGACTATCCCTATACACAAGACCATCTTGCGAAGTAGCTGAGACAAGGTCAGGATGGAAACGGAACATCTTCTGCAGGCCGAGGCTACTAGTTGGCGGAGGCTGGCTAGACATTCCGGGGAGAGCTGTACTATCCCTATCGCTGAGTTTATGACCGTCCCTAGATGAAGGATCTGAGTGGATGGGGACAGGTGATTCTTTGGAAAGTTGACAGAGATCCCCAGGGACTGGAGACATTGGATGATGACCCGGAGACTAGACCTCGCCTGATGGAGGGAACCTGCCTGAACTAGCACATTATCTAGGTAGCATTGGAGTCTCACTGGCAATGAGCGCAAGTGAGCCGCCAATGCTGCCAGGACCTTTGTGAAGGGGCGGGGGGCCAATGCCAGGCTGAAGGGAAGGGCCCGGTACTGATAATGACTGTCTCAGTGGAAGAACCGCAGGTATTTCCAGTGGGACTGGACGATTGGAATGTGGAGGCAGGCCTCTGTTAGGTTCCCCAAGGCCAGGAAATCCCCCCAACGGATGACCTGGAGGATGGACGACATTCTGAAGCGCCTGTAAACTAGGAACTGATTCAGATGTTTGAGGTCCAGAATGGCCCTCCAACCCCCCGAGCTCTTCGGCACCATGAACAGGTTTGAGTAGTGACCCTGTCCGCGTTCCGAGATCAGAACCTCCTCCACCGCCCTGATCTCGAGGAGGTTAGTTACCGCAAGATCCATCAGGCGGTCGCATTCTGGGTTCCTGGATGGAGGAAAGGTTCTGAAGAGTCTCGGGGTGGTGGTGGAGAGGAACTCCAGCCTCAGTCCATGCCGAACTGTGGCCCTGACCCAGGTGTCTGTGGTGACTCTGTCCCACTGGTCCGCACAGAGTGCTAGATGGCCGCCAATGGAAGGACTCGGGTTTGAGTCACTTCCCTCTGCGGAAGCCTCCCCCCAAAAAAGGGCCGTTTTGACTGTGGATGGAATCTACTGTGGTCCTGGTAGGATGACCACAGGAATCGCCTATCCTGTCTGAAGGACTGGTAACGATTGTCGTGGTCTGGTGCCCTGAACGAGGGCCTACGGTAAGGGTGGGAACGGGAATCTGGTTTCTTGGCCATGGAAGGCAACACCTTCTTTTTATGTTTGTTTTTCCACCAAGATGGGATCCAGAGCTTCCCCAAAAAGGTTGGGATCTGTATAGGGGGCTGCGGCCAAGTTCCATTTTGCTTTAATATCCATCTGCCAACTTCATAGCCACAGGAGACGGCGGGAAGTGACAGAGGTAGCAAGGGCACTGGAGGCAAACCTGACCGCATCTAGGGTTGCGTCTGCCGAATATTGTGAGGCCACCATAATTTTTGTGATGTCCTGATGAAGGTGTTCATCCTGGATTGGGACACGATCCTGGAGTTGGCGCAGCCACATCACCGTTGTTCGGTTAAAATAGGATGCTGAGGCTACTGCCTTGATGGCCCAAGAGGAGGCATTGAAGTTTTTACGGAGAGTGAGTTCTGCTTGTTTATCCTCCAGTTTCATCTTGTCTTCTGCGTCCCCAACGCAACAGGGGAGGAGGAGACAAGAGCTGATATCGGGGTATCGATAGCGGGAAGCTGGAGGGCCTGGGAGAATGTTCGCTCCACATTGTAGGCAAGACGATCGTTGCTGCCTGGGGTGGAAAAGTTAGAAGGCCGGGATCACTGATTTTTAACTACCTCTAAGAACAGAGGGGGAGCAGGGATCTCCTCCTTGGTGGTGGCAGTATTGGAGAACATGGTGATGTCAGGGTCCCTAGGTGGTGGAACTGTAGGGTCCCCGGCTCCTATCTTTGTAATCTTCCGCACCTTGTGCAGCAAGGGCTTAAACATAGCAGGAGGAAGGAGGCTAGAGGAAGTGGGGGAGTCTGGAGGAGAGGAGTCCTCATCCTCCAAAAATCCAATGTAATTGCAGTTGTCCTCCCCGCGGGTAGACCCCTCACTGACTAGGAAGGGAGAAGGAGCTCTAGGTCGAGACCTATGGTAGGGATGGGATCTGCTATAGTGAGGTGCCCTATCCCTTTGGGCAATGCCATGCGAAATGGCAGCCAAGATCAGCCTTTTAATGCTCTCGGGAAGGTGCTCAAGGTCCTCCATTTCATCCTGATATGGGTCTGGGCCTTGAGGGGCCAGGACCCTGGAATGGAAGGACCTGGAGGAGCACCCCAAAGGATCCTCAGCTTCGTTCCCCATTGGTTCAGGGGATCCTGGAAGGGAAGGGGACCCCACCCTCCTGGAGCTCCTATATGATCTGGAGGGGGACTTCGATGGAAAAGAGAGGCTGAAACCTCTACGTGGCGAGGGGGAGTGACCCAGGGTAGGCTCCATGGGCGACCTGGACCTGGGCCTAACTGATTGGGCCTGCTTCTCTGCCTGGTGATGGTCTTTTCTAAGGCCTTTTGTCACCTCAGCTCATCTTTCTCAGCCACTCTAGAGGGTCTCTGGGGAGCTGGGGGCTTAACATCGGAGGACCTGGCCTTAGGTTGTTCAGGGTGGCCCTCCCTGCCCTCAGGGGGAAAGATAGCCTCGGCCTGGTGTGATCAGCTTGCGCCGCCATTTTGTCACTCACGCGTCAGTTGTAAGGCCTTCCCAACAGCTCAGGAACTGGTCAAAGAGGCCCTGGAGAAGCTGTGCCAGCCAGTTCACCGACAAAACTGCAAAGCCCTTATCCGCGCTGACATAAGTGCGGAGGGCAAATCCGTGCCGTCCGAAGCGCTAAGGAAAAAGGCGAGCCTAGAGCGACGACATAATCGCGGAGGGCAAATCCGAAGCACTCAGCACTCTAACCCTAACCCAAACCCCTAAACCTAATCCTAACCCTTACCTTAATTTAAATCGGCTTTCTGCCACCGCGCTGTTTTAAAGAGCCCTTAAACCAAACCCCTAAACCTAATCCTAACCCTTACCTTAATTTAAATCGGCTTTCTGTCGCCGCGCTGTTGTCGCCGCGGTGATGACGCCGTGGTGATGACGTCGCGGCTTTAGCGACGTGATTTTGTCACCACTATTTTGACAAGCGCGGTTTTGTCGGGCCACGGTGCCAGCCGGCTTGACTGCACTCCACGTGTGGGGCTGAGGCAGCAGTGGAGTCCTGGGGCTCCGAGTGTCTCTCTGCCCCACTCTGAGTCCGAAAGTGACCACGCAGTCACTAAGATCTTTCGCACATGGAGGCTCCCAATATGGCCGCTGGAGCTTTGCGTCCGCCCAACTGTCCTCTTCAGGCAGTCGTGGCTTGATTTTAGGTTGCCGTGGCTCACCCACATGCCTCCAAGGCTTCTAAAGAGCTGCAAAAGTTCTGCCGGTAAGCCCCAGAGTTGTTTAAGGCAGGGGCGGTGCAGGTGGTCTCCCTTGGCACACGAGACAGCTAGAGCCGGTTTCTCTGATCTCCTCGCTGGCCGATCTTCTGAGGAGCACTGCGGGTGGCACTATAAGGATTCAGAGGCTGCAGTGGATGCCCGTCACCCCCACAAGCCCGGGAATATGTACAGAGCACCTGGCCCGTGGAGGGGGAATGAGATAGATCGCCTCACGGGGCCTTCCCCCCACCTAGGACAGAGGACTGTCTGCCTGGGTGCAGCCACCAATTTAGAATTTAATAAAGCCAATTGATCAAATTAAGTAGAAAAATCCAACTAACTAATAATTTTGAAAGTTTCCTACCTAGACAGCCAAATTACACAGTGCTTGGACCAAGAGTCTGAGAGGAAACTGGGAGCCAATAGAAAGGGCAGAAGGCTAAGACGTTTTCTCTCAGTCTGATGGACCAATCAAGCTGTGTTAAACCCCACACGTGACCCCTCCCTCGACTCCACTGGAAAATAATGGGATTCTGGTAGTTTCATGTCTGATTCTTCTCAAATCTTTGGCAGTTAATGTGTGTCTTTTTTCCTCAACATGTTTCTTTTGCGACCCTGTTGATTATTTGCAACCAAATGTTTGATGGGCCTGTGATCACACCCCAATATCTTAGCAATTTCAGGAGTGCTGAATCCCGCTGAAAGACTTTTCACAATTTTTGACTTTTCAGAGTCAGTTACTGTCAGCCTCTGCTGGAGGATTGTTATTAGGAGTTATTCTGACCATCTCTCTGTGCGTGTGGAAGAAGGGAGTTTACCGCTGAGGCCAACTGTCCAGCATTCCAACCTGATGATGATTTTTGAAGACATCTCCCACCTGACAGTTGGGTGAATTATGATTGGACTATGAACTGGGGTGCCAAGGGGAGGGGATTGAATCATACATGATATCTATTGCTTTCACGCCTTTTTACTCAGACTCAGCTTTGCTTCGCTTCTCATCGTTTGTAATCAGTAAAAGTACACTTAATTCTGAAACATGGAGTTGAGTGGTTTCTTTCTTGATTATTAAATGAAGAGGCACCTGACATTAAGCTGAGTCTCACCTCGCACCCAGCCCGGAGCGAATACCTTCCGAGGGGGGTGCACTCAATGGAAAAAAATGTCCTTCCATGGCAGGGACCAAGAGGAGGATATGGCAGCAGCTGCAGCACCATCATTAATGGAAATGTTGGCTGACCTGCAAGTGGAGGAACCTACTGTTCGACCCAAGTGGACTTGGGGAGTGGGACAGAAAGAGGAACCTGAAGAACCGGTAACTGGAGTCACGATAAGGAGGCCCAGAAAACCAGCTGCTGATTGGCATAGACCTGAAGAGGAAGACTTCATGATGTCCCAAGCCATGAAACTTCTCGAAGGAGCATGGGAAAAACGCCGGGCTCGAGAGAGTGGTGTGGAAAGAGGACCTGAGGAGGAACTAGAGAAAAGGTACCCGTTGCATAGTTTAAGAGAGGCGGGGGGGGGCTGAAGGGGAATGTGCACAAGAAGACCCAGCACCGACCTCACTCCCTGCAGCTAGAGACATTCCGAGAGCGGGGGGTGGCAGGCGACACCGAATGGCTAAGGTAAGTGTAAAGTATGCTGGAGAGCCCAGAGAACTGGGGTTGGTTTTAATTCAGGTTTGGAATTATATGCAAATATATGGACCTGACCTGAATTCAGATGAAGCTAAAGTAAGAATAGTATTAATGGCTCTGGAGAAGGCGGCAGCTGAATGGATGGTTGGATTACATAATAGTGATTCCCCTCTCCTAAGAAACTTTAACAGCTTTATGGCAGCCCTGAGAAGATGCTTTGATGACCCTCTCACCGAGGGCCGGGCTAGAATTAAATTTACGACCCTTAGGGCAAAAGGATTGTGCCTGAGTATGTACAGGAATTCCAGGAATTGTCACCTTATATGAGAGGATGGTCTGAAGAGGTCTTGTTAGATCGTTTCGTGGATGGCTTGAACAAAGACGTTTACCAGAACTGTGTAAACAGAAGACTCCCCCGCCGTTTAGAACCTTGATATGAGGCAGCAGCAGATGTTGAAATTGATTTAGCCAGGCTTCATTACAAGGGAGAAGGAGAAGCTGAGGATTCCCCGCCTCCCACCAAATCCCCCCTCCCAAAGGTGCAAAAAGGAGGAAGGGGAGGATTCACAGGCAAACCCAAGCCTCCCATCTGCTTCCGCTGTGGGAAGGAGGGGCACCGTGCTGTGAATTGCGAAGTCAAGACGACCCACATCGCTCTGCTCCCCTGGAGAGAGAAAAAGCCTGAGAAGCCTCCTAGCAAGAAAAAGGAACCTGTTTTGACGGGGGGGGGGGAGATTTCTCGACGCTTCGGGCCGGAGGAAGGAGGGAGTGGAAGCCCCAGTTCGTCTGACGACAGTGACTCTGACAACAGGGACCGCTGGTTAAGTTCCCGTTCGGGGCCCATGCTTATCCCAGTTGAACTTAGAGTGCCCTCTTCTGGCACGCAAGAGAAACTTCTGGCTCTTTTAGACTCTGGTTGCTCACGTTGCATTATAAGCCCAGATGTAGTTGAAAAAATGGGGTTGAAGCTGAAAACTTCGAAAATCCCAATTGCATTTTGCCAATTAGATGGCTCTATTGCGGGGGGAAGTCCTGCTCATTTTGCTACTGAACCCATCGAAATGTGGTTGGGAACCCATCAAGAGATGATAACTTTTATTGTAGCCCCAGGAATGGACCGGTCCCTTATATTAGGACTCTCCTAGCTCCATAAATAAAACCCACGCATAAACTGGAGAGATGGGTGGTTACAAATTTGGTCGGCCACACCCCTGAGGGGAGGATGGAGGGTCCAGAGTCAGATATGGCTGGCCCCAAACTGGCAGCCAGAGGGCAAGAAAGAATTGAGGGCGAGGAAAGAATCCCGAAGGAATACTGGGACCTGAAAGATGTTTTCAGTGAAAAATCTTCTGATAAGTTGCCCCCTCACAGGCCCACTGATTGCACCATTGATATTCTACCTGGAGTGAAGCTCCCGAAACCCCAACTTTATTCAATGACCCCTAGGGAGATGGACGAAATGAGAAAATTCATTGATAAAAAATTGGAAAGGGGCTTCATTGAACCAGCAAGACCCAAAGTAGCAGCCCCAGTGTTGTTCAGAGAGAAGGATGGCTCCTTTCGTTTATGTGTGAATTTTAAAAACCTTAACTGCATTTCTGCCCAAAATCTCTACCCTTTACCACTGATGAAGGACATGCTGGCACAACTAGGGAAGGGGAGGATCTTCACTAAATTGGACCTGCGGGAAGCATACTATCGGGTCAGAATTAAGGAGGGGGACGAGTGGAAAACTGCATTCAATTGCCCACTTGGTTGCTTCCAATTTTGAGTAATGCCGTTTGGCCTCCAGGGGGCGCCATTGGTTTTCATGCAATTAATTAATGAAGTTTTACATGACCATCTTTACAAAGACGTGATGGTCTATCTAGATGATATCCTTATTTACACGGAAACACAGCAACATAAGAATGAGTGCACCATGAAAGATGGACTGGCTTGGATTGGTGCTAAATTATACGTCCCTACATCCATTAGATCCACGGTCCTTCAACATGCTCATGACTCCCACATGGCCAGACACTTTGGGTTCGTCAAAACCCTGCATCTTTTTAAGAGGCAATTTTGGTGGCCTTCATTGAAAAAAGACATTGAATCTTACGTGGATAGTTGCACCACTTGTGCCGCTGCAAAACGCCCGCCGGGTAAACCCCAAGGGTTGCTCCAGGCGGTAGCCCACCTGGAAGCCTCATGGAAGGAGATCTCTATGGATTTCATTGTTGAACTTCTGGAGAGTCAGGGAAATACAGTGATCTGGGTTGTCACTGACTTATTCTCCAAGCAAGTTCATTTTATTCCTTGCTCCAGGATCCCATCCGCCAAATCACTGGCTAAGTTGTTCATCATACATATCTATGGCTTGCATGGGGTTCCGGACCGCATCATTTCTGATAGGGGGGGGTCCAGTTCACCTCACTATTTTGGAAAGAATTCCTGAAACTGATTGGCTCCGCCCAGGGCTTAAGCTCCTCCCACCATCCTCAGACTAATGGGGCCTGCGAGAGGACTAACTCTGTGCTGGAACAATATCTTCGTTGTTTCATCAACTACTAGCAAGATAATTGGGTGGAATTGTTGCCTCATGCTGAGGTAGCATACAACAATTCAGTGCACAGTAGCACGGGTTTTACCCCCTTCTGGGTTGTTTACGGACATGATTTTGTGCCCATTCCCGAGATTCATCGTGAGAAACCACAGGTGTTGCCCCTCTCCGAGTGGAGTGATCACCTTCGAGAGATGTGGCCTTTGACGTACCGGGCGCTGGATGCTGCACACCGCGCGCCCAAGAAACAGGCAGATAGGAAAAGGGCAAAACCTAATGACTATAAAGTTGGTGATTGTGTCTATTTATCCACTAAGTTTCTTCAGACAACTCAAAAGTCTAAGAAATTGGATCCCAAATACGTTGGCCCGTTTCCGATTATCAAAGTCATCAACCCTGTCTCCGTCCGTCTCCAATTACCTAAGCATCTCAACCGGGTTTATCCTGTTTTTCATGTTAATCTCCCGAAACCGGAAAGTACTTCTCCATTGAGGGCTCCTTTTCCACCTCCACCCGCCCCGCTTTTCGTTGAGGGTGTGCAGCATTTTGAAGTCCGGGAAATTTTGGACTCTCGTAAACGGAGAAACCGTATTCAGTATCTTGTGGCTTGGAAATATTTTCCCCCTTCTCACAGTGAATGGGTTGATAAATCCCATGTGCGAGCTCCTCGTCTGCTCCGCAAATTCTACTCTACTTACCCAAATAAACCCTGACCTCTCTGTGGATTTCTAATTTCCCCCTTTCCCATTTCTCTTCTATGTCATGTTGTTCATTTGTTTGTCTGTGTTCTTTCGTTTCTGCAGGTGTGATCATCCTTTTCTGGAGGAGGGCCGGATGTCAGCCTCTGCTTCGCTGCTGCTTTTCGGCTGCCATTGAAACAGGGAGGGGGGGCATGGTGTTTGGGAGGGGAATCATTATATACTGGAGGATTGTTATTAGGAGTTATTCTGACCATCTCTCTGCGCATGTGGAAGAAGGGAGTTTCCCGCTGAGGCCAACTGTCCAGCATTCCAACCTGATGATGATTTTTGAAGACATCCCCCACCTGACGTTGGGTGAATTATGATTGGACTATGAACTGGGGTGCCAAGGGGAGGGGATTGAATCATACATGATATCTATTGCTTTCGCGCCTTTTTACTCAGACTCAGCTTTGCTTTGCTTCTCATCGTTTGTAATCAGTAAAAGTACACTTAATTCTGAAACATGGAGTTGAGTGGTTTTTTTCTTGATTATTAAATGAAGAGGCACCTGACAGTTACATTTCTTTTTTACACATTTTGCCTGAGGAAAAGAATAATTATGCACACCTTGATCTCCTTAGACCATACCCTCCTTCATTACAAAAATACATACTACCTGATCTGCTTATATCCACTAAGCATTCAAGTTTATACAGCTCACAGGTGGAAAATATGCATAAAAATGATGGTATGATCAAAATACTCACTTGCCTAACAATTGCGCACAGTATATTTATTAAGTTGGATGTACTAGAGATGTTCTAATTAACTTTTCCATATCAAGTAAGTCTTCAACTGTTGTGGAATAAATCCCATCAATCAATCAATGTCATATACATGCAATCCTCAACTTACAAGCATTCACTTAGCGACCATTGGAATTTACAATGGCACTGATGACCAGTCGTCCTGATGACCATCTACAACCTTTCAGTATCCCCACAGACATGGCAACCAGATCACATTTACAATAGTTGCAGAATTGCAGGGTCATGTAATTGCCATTTGTGACCCTCCCAGCTGACTTCTGACAAAGTCGATCAGGAAACTGGGAGGGAAGTTTGCAAATTTCAATCATACCCCGCTTAACAACCATGGCAAAAAAGTAATAAAATTGGTTGCAATTATTTGATGCGTCATCTGACAACTGCACCGCTTAACATTGAGGACTACCTGAAAGTATTTTGTTCAAATGTAAGAACTTTTGAGGAATTAAATCATTCTGTTTAGATAGTAAGAAAGGTCAGGGAATTCAAAGTTCCAGAAGATAAATTTAAATCAAAAATCAGAAAAATCATTTAAATATTAAGACAGTTTGACAGTGGAAATCAATTACACAAAGAGATAATAGATTCCCCAATTGGAAGTATTCAGGTAGTGGTTATATAGTTAACATTATTTTAATTTGAATTCCTATATTAAGCAATGGGTTGTCAATGGCACATACTGATCCATCCATTTTTTTATTATTCAAAATATGTTTTTTTTTACTTCCAAATAAGTGTTTATGTTCAAGGAGGTCTCATTGTGGTGAAGAAAAACCAGTATGTAACACTATACCTTTTGGTCTAGGCTCTTGAAAATGGAGAGGGTTTTTTTACATTATGTCTCCTTTCAACTATCATGAATGCCTACATATGCCAGTTTCATACTCATAATAATCCAGTCTAAACTTCTGGCAGATTGTGCAATGAACCATAATAAAGTTGAAGAAAGTGATAGAGAGGGTAATTCTGGCTACACAACACCAAGCCTTAAGAACAAATGCATACAAAACCATAATTGAGAAGTAATAGATAACAAGTGCCACCGTGCAAAAAAGCTGAAGAAACAGTGGATCACTTAGTTAGCTCCTGCAAGAAGGTTGCACAGACTGAATATAAATGACGATATGACAAATTAGCAACAATGGTGCATTGGAAGATATGCAAGAAATACTATTTGCCTGCAAGCAAGAACTGATGGAACCATAAAAATAGAGAAAGTAATAGAAAATGAAGAAACTAAAGTGCTCTGGGACTTCAGAATTCAAACAGACAGGCCCATGCCACATAATCCAATAAGGAAGACAAAAAAATATGGATAGTGGACGTGGCAGTAGTTGGAGATAGCAGAAGAGAACAGAAAGAACTAGAGAAGATAATAAAATACAAAGACCTGCAAATAGAAATAGAATGACTATGGGGGGGAAAAAAGTAAAGGTAGTACCAATAGTAGGTAACTACTATTAGGTAACTTGAATGTAATCCCAAAAAATTGGAGCACTATTTGAACACCATCAGCAATAACAAAACCAGTCAATTGCCAAAGGGAGCTTTGCTTAGAACAGTTTACATCTGTGATTATACATTTAAAACGATCAAACTTCCTCATCTGCCTATCCTAGATCTTTAGAAAGGACTTGATAGGTGGACAAAAATGCCAAATCCAGTCTAAACATCTGCCTGATGGTACAACAAATCATAGTAATAGTAACAACTTTTAAGCTGAATTGTACAACAAAACCTGAATAGAACAACATAACAGTTGGTGTAATAGTATTCCTCTTATAACTCCAGAGTGTAGAATTTACTTTTAAAAAAAGCAGAGGTACCCTAAAATGACATTTTCAACAAATTACCCTGTGACTCAAAAAAAAATTTCCTGGACAATTACTGCCAAGCCAGCAACCCCTAATGCCATTCTTTTATGTACAAGTTAAAGAAACAGTGGTCCCAATACAGTATCTTTGCACATTTGCTTTCTTATTCCTGTTTACTCTGTCTCATGCTATTTTGACTAGTTGCTAGTCTATAAAATTACCTGTCCTCTTATATCACCATAGGTGAGTTAGATCCAATTTTTTTGTGAGCGATTTTGTCAAAGACTTTTTGAAAGTTCATTTGAACATCATCCATCAGGTAAGCTTTTTAAAATGCTTATTGAAATCCTCTAAAAGCTTATTCTATGTATTCACTTATTTTTCTTTAACAGTCCTTGCAACTGCTTCAGTACAGTGTTTCCAAAAAATAATACCTACCCCCAAAATTACCGCATGTTTTCTGTATGTGCACCCAATATAAGCCCTACCCCCCAAATAAGCCCCATGTAAGTGCCTGCGCAGCTTGCTGCCTGCTCATTCCGTCTGGTTGCTCAGGGTTGCCATTTACACAAGGTGAGGCGAGGCGAGAGGCGGTGGAGCTGCCCCCCGCACATACTGGATTACATCAGGGCTCCCCGAGAACTGCCTCGCAATGGCAGCACCAGCAGCCATGTGCAGCAGAAGCCCATGTGGCAGCTGGCCCATTTCTTATCCCAGCACCAGAGCAGGAGGCCAGGTGATGAGCTGTTGCCGCAGCCATGAGGTAAGCTGCCCCACACGCACCACATTGGCTTACCTTAGGGCCCCCATGGTCTGGCAATCCATACCCCAACAACTGCCTTGCCACACAGCTGCAGCACTCCGGCATTGCTCAGTCTTCTGGTCCGGTGCTGCACCAGTGCTAGAAGTGAGCTGGCACCGTAAGGCGGGTGTCGGGGTGTGGATGGCCTGGCTGTGGGGACCCTGAGGTAAGCCTGTAGAGGGTGTATGAGGCAGTTCCCCCTCCCCACCTTGCAGCATTCAAAAGAAAAAAGACATCCCCTGAAAATAAGCCCTAGTGCTTATTTCAGAGCCCCCCACCCAAAAAAATAAGACTGGGACGTACTTTTACGGAAACATAATATCTATAAACTTGATTAATCTATGGCATCTTTTATCATCCCTCAATCCCTTTTCAAAAACTGGGATAACACTGACTAGTTCTTTAATCCTTAAGAATAGATGCCATTATTAAAGAGAAGTTGTATATTTTTGTGAAAAGATTAGTAATTTCATATCAAAATCGCTTAAGAACTCTTTGGTTAACAATATCTAACCTATACAAATTATTTTTACTTTAGCAATTTTGCTAATATTGTCATCTTTCATTACCTCCATCAGTTTCTATCTGTGCAAGTTTTCTTTTGAAAAAACCAACTCAGGCTTGAACATTCCTCTTATGTGCTCATTGGTACAAATAAATGCAAGAATTATTGACATCAATATTGGCTTCCCAGTCATTCCCAAAGAATTGGACTACAGTTACAATAGGAAATGTGATGAGAACTGTGGCTAACTCCAGTTAAATTACCTTGTTAAGCACAATCTAGGTCAGCGGCCCAAAACCTTTGAGGCTTGATGGCTTGGCTGGGAGAAGGCAGAGGGGAACTGGGCCATGTGAGTGGTGGGCTGTCATGTATGCACATGCAGCCCTTGTATGAGTGGTGGGCTGTCATGCATGTTTGTAGTTCAACTTGCACGAGTGACAGACCAGTGGACAAGGTGCTTGAATGCCTACCAGCCTGTTACTCCTCAATATGAACTGCATACACACACACTGGCCAGCCATTCACGCAGCCCAATTCAATAGGCCACAGCCTGGTAGTGAGCCACGGCCCAGGGTTTGGGGACCCCTGATCTAGGCAGCTTCTTGAGATATTAGTTACTGGATAGTATAAAATAGTATCTGGTAGAGAAGTAAGCTGAATTTAGGGAAGCAAAGTCAATGCTCAATTAATGTGTTGTCCTATGTCATTTAGTAGAAAAGTACTCCCTTTATGCTGCCTTTATTAGGGACAACAGTATCAAATGGTGTTAAAAATTGTTGATTTCTGATGGGGTTTCCGGTGGGCGGGACCTGGGGTGCCGTGGGTCTGAGGATTAGGCTTCTTGCCGTTACCGCTGCTGACCCAAACGCATCCCCCCCTCTCTTCCATCGCAACTCTTTTTGTTCCGTATATTTTCACTGCTGTGGACCGACTGTTGAAATCCCAGCTTTTTGACTATCATGGCCGGCCTCTCGGCTCCTGTTGCTGTTGCCGCTGCTATCCGTGGTTGCTTTAGGAGCCCCCCTTTCAGACGCCTGACTGTCTTCGCCTTCCGACCGTCCCCGCCCCTGCCTTCGTCCTCAGGACCAACATTCTGGAGTGAGCTGGGATACTTGAATCCACCTCCGGCCTCGCTGAGAGTCCCATATACTATCCCGCATACTATTCTGCGCCTCAATCTTTGCAGAAAGAGAAAGCAGGGGATGAACAGGACATGGGCAGGGAGCCTGCTCAGCACCTCCCCCCAACCGACATTAACCCTCCAGCCATTTCAAACTTTTGGGCCTTGCCCTTCTTTGCTGGACTCCGCAGAGGAGAAGATTAAGAACACTAAGACTTCCTCTCTTGCTTAGTGCGCAAAAAAATTTTAGGAATGCGGTGTGAATGGTATGTCTGATTGATGACTGTACCCACTTTTTTAACTTTATTACTGTTGTATTTTTTGTGTTTTAATTGACTTATGTGGGGAATGCATGGATGAGTGGCTGTATTTGTGTGAGAGGATGACTGATTCGAAGGGCCTGTCGGGAAACGCAAGGGCTATAGGGGTGGGTGGAGGGACTATGGACACGGGAGCAGGCTGGAGCATTACGGTCTTAACAGGGAGGGGCAGATATGGCGGGGACTTTAGGGCTGGCCATTACCGGGGAAGGAGGGCTCGCTACGTTACAGAGATCCCTCCTTCCGGCCCTATGAGTCCCACTCCAAGGCCAGATGGCGCGAGTTATCAGGACCTTGGTCTCAGGCTGCTGTCACTAAATGCCAGGTCTGTAGTTCACAAGGCTCCCCTCGTCCGGGACTTAATCTTAGACGAGAGGGCAGACCTGGCATGTATTACTGAAACCTGGCTGGGCCCGGAGGGAGGAGTCCCCCTCGTAGAGATGTGCCCAGAGGGTTTTCAGGTACTTCATCAGCCGCGATCCCAGATAAGGGGTAGGGGTGTGGCTATTGTTATCCGAGAGTCTCTAGTACCTCGTAGGATCCCTGCTCCGGAGCTTGTCGGGTGTGAGTCCTTGCTGGTGAAGTTGGACCTCAAGGGTCAAGTGGGCTTGCTGTTAACGTACCTGCCTCCCAACAGCGTTGCAGCAGCCCTCCCCTCGCTCCTTGAGTCAATAGCTGAGCTGGCAATTGAGTTTCCCAGGCTTATGGTTCTGGGGGACTTCAATTTGCCTTCGCTCGGCGAACACTCTGATGGAGCACAGGAGTTCATGGCTTCCATGACAGCCATGGGCTTGACCCAAGTAATTCGGGGCCTGACTCACTCGGCGGGTCACATGCTCGACCTCGTATTCCTCTCGGAGCAGTGGAGTTGTGATCTTGGTTTGAGGGGCAGCGAGATCTTACCCCTGTCATGGTCGGACCACTACCTACTGAGGCTTGACTTTCGGAGACCAAACCCCCACTGTAGGGAGGAGGAACCGATTAGGTGGTTCCACCCCAGGCGACTTATGGACTTTTTGGGCTTTCAGACAGAGCTTGGTGTTGTTCCTGATACCCTCGCCCGCAGTCCGGCGGAGACTCTGGTTGCTGCTTGGAATTCAGAAGCGGCAGGGGCTCTTAACCGGATTGCGCCTTTACGGCTGATCCGAGGCAGTGGATCCAGGAGGGCTCCTTGGTTTACTGAGGAACTCCGGGAGATGAAGCGCTGAAAGAGACGCCTAGAGCAACGATAGAGATCCAGTAAGTCTGAGTCAGACCGAGTCAGACCCCTTCTGAAGAAGTCATCTTTGGATCCAGCCGTCTTAAACAACTATCGTCCAGTCTCCAACCTCCCCTTTGTGGGGAAGGTTGTTGAGAAAGTGGTAGCCTTTCAGCTCCGGCGGTCCTTGGAGGAAACCGATTATCTAGATCCCTTCCAGTCGGGATTTAGGCCTGGCTACAGCACGGAAACCGCTTTGGTCGCATTGATTGATGATCTCTGGAGAGCCAGGGATGGAGGTTATGCCTGCGTCCTAGTGCTCCTTGACCTCTCAGCGGCCTTCGATACCATCGACCATGGTATCCTTCTGCGACAACTGCGGGAGGTGGGGGTGGGAGGCACTGTCCTACGGTGGTTCTCCTCTTACCTCTCGGACAGGTCGCAGTCGGTGTTGGTCGGAGGGCAGAGATCGACCCCTAGGCCCCTGAATTATGGGGTGCCGCAGGGTTCGGTCCTGTCCCCCCTCCTGTTTAATATCTACATGAAGCCACTGGGTGAGATCATTCGACGGCACGGGATAAAATACCATCAGTATGCGGACGATACGCAGCTGTATCTGTCCGCCCCGTGCCAACTCAGTGAAGCGGTTGACGTGATGTGCCAGTGCCTCGAGGCTGTTAGGGACTGGATGGGGCTTAACAAGCTTGTACTCAATCCAGATAAGACCGAGTGGCTGGTGTGTTTCCCTCCTACTAATTGGCCAAGTGCTCCATCTCTCAGGCTGGGGGGTCAAACAGTACGCCCCTCAGACAGGGTTCGCAATTTGGGAGTCCTCCTGGACCCACAGCTGACTTTTGAACACCACTTGTCGGCTGTGACCAGGGGGGCATTTGCCCAGGTTCACCTGGTGCACCATTTGCGTCCCTACCTGAACCGGGAGGCCCTCACAACAGTCACTCGCGCCCTTGTGACCTCTAGACTGGACTACTGCAATGTGCTCTACATGGGGCAGCCCTTGAAGAGTATTTGGAGACTTCAGCTTGTCCAGAATGCAGCCGCGTGAGCGATCGTGGGTGTACCTCGGTTCACCCACGTAACACCTATCCTCCGCAAGCTGTACTGGCTGCCTATTGGTCTCCGGATACGCTTCAAGGCGGTAGTCGTCATTTATAAAGCCCTCCATGGTAGTGGATCTGGATACTTGAGAGACCGCCTGCTGCCAATTACCTCCACTAGACTGATTAGATCCCACAGATTAGGCCTCCTCCGAATTCCATCCACCGGCCAGTGTCGACTGGCGACTACCCAGAGGAGAGCCTTCTCTGTGGCTGCTCCGACCCTCTGGAACGAACTCCCCGTGGAGATTCGAACCCTCACCACCCTCCAGGCCTTCCACAAAGCCCTTAAAACCTGGCTGTTCCGACAGGCCTGGGGCTAAAGAGCTGTTGCCCCCGTCTCGAATGGTATGACTGTTGTGTGTTTTAAATTATGCATTGCCATGCTTTGTTTTTTAAAAATTTTTGTCTCTATCCCCCTTCCCTGGTTCGAGTTGTGAGCCGCCCTGAGTCCCCTTCGGGGGAAAAGGGCGGCATATAAATATAATAAACTGAACTGAACTGAACTGAACTGAACTGACAGGAGTTGTTGCCTTTAACAGCTCCGGAATCTTGGCTGCGTTAAACTGTCTAAACAGCATCAATCAACTGTTTAGCAGTTTGATTACCTCTTCTTTGGGCTTAGAAAGAGAAGGCAAGCAAACTATGCTTGGCAGCGCTCCAATTAACCCTCCTAGACTATAAATCTGGGATGGGGGGGGCACCCGGTAGCATAGTACCTCCGCGTCAAGAATTTATTTTGCCTTTTACTGCAGAATGAAGGCCTTCGCTCATCCTCAGCACAAAGATTGATTTATTGCTGACTCCAAGATGAACTGAACTAATACTCGCAAACTCCTAATTGTATGTATAAATCCTTAGCTTCATTTTTAAAGAATTCCTTCTGACAATTACTTGCTGAAAGCCACACAAAATGGCGCCGAGCAGCTTTGTAGGAGGGGTCGGGCTTTGATGACATTTTTATGGAGCTCAGAACATTTAAAGATCAGGAAGTGATTTATTATCCAACTAAATAGCAATTGCTGTATAATCGGCTTGCCTGGACTTACTAATTGGCTAAAGAAGATTAAACCTGGAATGGCTTCTAAGCAAAAGTCCGTCTCCCCCCCCAATACGTCAAAAAGTGCTCGCAGCTCGCCGGCTCCCACTATTAAATTACAGTTACTACTCCCCCTCCCACCCCATTTCTGCAGATTCTCTCTGAAGCCTTTGACCAACTGATGGGAAGGCCAGGAGGAAATTATGTATGGCAAATTGAAAAGGTTTATCGTGTCAACTCCTGGCTTGCAAGACAAAAGCAACTACCAAGAGACATTGTGGTATACTTTGCTACTAGAGATATGAGGAATACGATACTGAAAGAGTCTTACAAAACTAACCTTCAAATTGGGGGTCAGGAGATGACTGTTTTGAAGGAGATAACACCTAAAATGTTGAGATCTAGAAAAGACTATGCTTTTTTAGTCGAAGAGCTTAAAAATCGTCAGTTACAGTTTAGATGGGAAGCGCCAGCCGGACTTGCACTCACCTATCAGGGGCAAAGATACCATCTTAATTCAGTATGGAAGGCCTGAGATTTCTACATTAATATATTGAATGCCAGACATCCCCCCCCCTCCTGGACCCAGAGAAAGAGAACAAGAAGGACAGGATAGATAGCAAATCACTCAAGTATCAACAAGGTTGGATGAACTTCCTCTCTCAGAGGTACAAGGAGCCAAGGAACAAAGACAAACCCGTGTGATTACCAGGCAAATGGAACAAGAATTAAAAAAGCAACAATCACAACAAACACATCCAACGTTCAAACACCGTTCAAGAAGCTACAGGTCTTAGTCTAGAAGCAGTGGGAGGAGCCAGGCCAAAGATTAAATTTCAGGATGTTCAGATGGCTCTTAAAAAGCTTCAGAGAACTAAAGATGACAACTAAGTTCCTAACTTGGAGCGTTAATGACTTAAATTCCCCACAGAAAAGGAAGAAAATAAACCACTATCTTAAACAATTCAAGAACGATATAATTTGCTTGCAAGAGACTCATATTAGATCAACTGATCAATAATACTTGATTAATACAAGACTTGGACAACACTTTATAGCTTCTGCCACAGAGAAGAAAAATGGTATAGTTATCTACTTAAGAAAGGATATGAAAGCTGAATTAATTGAAGCAGACTCCCATGGAAGATATATTTCAATAGATCTGGTATTAGAAGGGAAAAAAATACTGCTATTGGGAATATATGCTCCCAATCAACAACAAGACAAATTTTATAAAATGCTTCATACTAAGTTAGTACATTGGGACTATATATCCTGCATATTATTGAGTGATTGGAATGGTGTTATCGATACCAAGAAAGATAAGAAGGCTTTCTGGCAAAATACCCAAATGCAAGCAAAACTACCTAAGTCCTTTTTCGACATGATAGATGATTTTGAATTGAGAGATATCTGGCGAGAAAGGAATGCAGAAGAATATGACTTTACCTTTTTTTCTGATAGACATCAATCCTTTTCTAGGATTGACTTTATACTAACAACCAATGATTTGCTTTCTAGGGTAAAGAAGATGAAGATATGTTCCAGAGCCTTATCAGATCATAACCCAGTTTGGATGGAGTTGGGATCCAAGCAAGAAGGACTTGGAGACTGAATGAAAATTTATTTAGATATGAGAAAAATATTAATGAATATAAAAAATTGTTAAGAGAATACTTTGTTTTTAACATGAATAAGGGTACATCTATGGAAATGGTATGGGATGCAAGTAAAGCGTATATGAGAGGAGTTTTGATAAATTTAAATAGATTACATAGACGCAAACAGGGGGGAAAGAGAATTGAACTTGAAGATGAAATCAGGAAGAGAGAGCAGGAGTTAATCTTAAAACCAGGAGACAAAAAGATTAAAGAAGCAATCACCTGATTAAGAGAGCAATTTAATATGCTGATGTCAGACCAGGTGGCTACCAATTTGCTATATGCAAAACACAACACCTTCTGTAATACAAATAAATCTGGTAGATGGTTAGCATATTTGATTAGGAAAAAACAGAAATCTCACAATATTTCGAAATTACATTATAAAGGGAAGGAAGTGTACCAACAGGATGAGATTCCAAGGGTTTTTCGTGAATTCTTTATAGGATTGTACACGAATGATAAAATTCAAGGCTTAGATATAGATAGATACCTGGATAAAGAAAAAATACCCATAGTTAAAGACGAGCACAGGGAAAGACTGAATCAACCAATAACTTCGGGGGAAATTCTCCAAGTAATTAAACAGCTAAAGGCAGGGAAAGCACCGGGTACAGATGGCTTGACGGTGGCTTATTACAAAAATTTATAATTAGAAATGGTAGAACCTCTTAAGGAATTATTTAATAAGATCCAAGTGGAAGGGAAGGTTCCCCATCTTGGAAGACAGTCTTCATATCCCTAATACCTAAAGATCAAGATTTTACTCAACCAAAAAATTATAGACCTACATCATTACTCAATATAGATTATAAAATTTTTACTAAAATACTAGCGAATAGGTTAATGTTGGTTATTCAGCAATTGATTCATAATGATCAAACAGGTTTTATTCAAGGGAGACAAATGAGAAGTAATGTAAGACTAATTGTCAATACACTAGAATACCTGGGAAAGAAAAACCAAATCCCTGCTGCGCTTATATTTTTAGATGCTGAGAAAGCCTTTGATCGAGTGAATTGGCAATTCCTGCTGAAAATATTGCAAAAAATGCAAATAGAAGAGCACTTTTTACAATCAATTAAAGCAATATATCAGGAACAAACAGCTCAAATCATAGTTAATGGAAGTCTAACAGATTCATTTAAAATTGAGAAAGGTACAAGACAGGGTTGTCCCTTATCCCCATTATTGTTTATCATAACTTTGAAACTATTGTTGAATAAAATACGGGGTTCAGAGGACTTACAGGGAATCAAGATTAGGCAGCAAGAATATCGAGTACGGGCGTTTGCGGATGATTTGGTTATAACATTAACCCAACCACAGGAATCTAGCAAGGTTTTAATGAATAATCAATAAGGCCAAGTGTCAGGATTTAAAATAAACTTAGGGGGAAAAAAGATACTAGTTACAAATATGAACATTAAACAAAGGGATGAACTAGAAGGAATGACAGGATGTGAAATAGTTAAAAAAGTCAAATATTTAGGAGTTTATATTTCAACCTCAAATGGGAAGTTATACAAGTACAATTACGAACCACTATGGCATAGTATACAGACAAAGATGAAAAAATGGGAGAAACTACAGTTATCTTTGCTGGGAAGAATAGCAGCAGTGAAAATGAATATTCTACCTAATATTTGTAAAAGTTTGTTTTTTAAAATTCTCATTAAAAAAATTGTTGATTTCTATTTATAAAGGAAGCGCTAATTTAATATAAAATAATCCACAAGAATGTAAAAGCAGAATCAAAAAATCATGGATGAAAGCTCTCTAGGTAAACCCAAGGACAACAGGGTATCTTCTGTTAAACATTTTAGAATTGAAATCAAAAAGAGCAACACAATGAATAACAGAATACAAATATAATATGTAAAAAACACAGAACAAGCAATTGCAGATAAGTTGAAAAGTGTGGGGGAACTTGTTGGTTGGTAATATTGGGATGTATTGGAAAAGAGATGAGTATGATGCGTTTCTTTCTGGTTAGCAATAATATAGAATGGGATATTAGAAGTGGTGTCACTCACCACATCAAGAGTGTATCTTATTAAAATTATTATTAAAATGTATTATTAATTATTATTAAAACAATCAAGAAAATAAGGGTAAATGTTCATATAATAGAAAAAAATCAAATTCTTAATATCATAAATATATTTATCTGCAAAAGTGAATCACACAGTTATCCTATGGATATCTAGGAATCTGCAGTGGGTCATTACTTATTAACCTGTTCATAAAGAATCAAAATTCCAGTCACCAGAGAAAAGGCCCAAATTTTTAGATAAAAAGAAAAGCAGTTTTCGAATAGTTCATATGCAACCCCCAAATAACAAAAATAGGTATTAAAATAGCAAAAAGAGCTAGGAAATAGGAGGGAGTGTTTGAAATCCAAGAAACATATACAGAAAAAATCTGCAGACCCCATACACCCTGGATATAAACTGTTTCACAATTTCTTCCTTTGAGGTGCCGCTGTAGGGCATTGCATGCCAAAACAACTACTGTGTTTCCCCAAAAATATGACTCAGTTTTATTTTCTTTTGACCTCCAAAATAAGCACACAGGCTTATTTTGGAGGGTGTTTTATTTTTTTCAATACAGAAGGCAGCAAGTGGGGGAGGGGCGATAGGAGTGGGAGCGCTGCTACCGCTGGCCCCATCCTCTCCATTGCCCTGCGGCCACAACGGACCAAGTCTCTGGCACCTTCTACATTCATCAAAAGAGCCAAGTGGCAATTGCTTGGAGAGAAAAGAAGGTATGGGGCATGAAGAAATCTTCTTCCTCCCCATAGACACCCCCACTGCGATCAACGTCAACTGGCCATGCCCACTGCCCCACCCCCCTGCTGCTCTTAACTAGGGCTCATTTCGGGGGGGCTTATATTGCAAGCAGCATGAAAAATTAGGCAAGGGCTTATTTTCGGGGAAACATAGAATCTTTTCCTTCATGCCATCACTCTGCTGAACACCTAATACTCAAGAGTACTGACATGTCTAAGTATATTTACCATAATGTATGGCTGTAGTAGCATTATTATTCTTTCCATCTTCTTTACTACCCCCTCTTATTAGTATCGTTATTATGGTTGTTGTTGCTTTGCATGTACACTGAGAACTTTTGCCCCGGACAAATTTTCTGTGTGTGAAATCACACTTGGCTTTCCAATAAAATTGAAATGACAAACACTATCAATATCATACCAAGCTAAACTAAGTCAATCATCTCCACAATTTGTCAATACTGATGTTTTAGGAGACTTGGAATAGTTAGACAAATTCATGGAAAACTAAACTAACAATAAGCATGTAACTGCTTTTGTATTCAAATACAGTATCATTATTGATAATTACTAGAGAACACTGCAGGAAAAGATTAATACAGGCAATCCTCAACTTACACCACAATTGAGCCCAAAATTTATGTTGCTAAGTGAGAAATTTATTTAACTTTTTTGCCCCAGCTTTTACAACTTTTCTTGCCACATTTGTTAAGTGAATCACTGTAGTTGTTAAATTAGTAACATGGTTGTTAAGTGAATCTGGTTTCCCCATTGACTTTGCTTGTCATAAGGTTGCAAAAGTGGATCACATGACTCCAGGAACTGCAACCATCATAAATATGAGTCAGTTGTCAAGCATCCAAATGTAAATCATATGATCATGCAGATACTGCAATGGTAATGTGAAAAATTGTCATATGTCATTATTTTCAGTGCTTTTTCAGTGATTTTCAATCTCTAAATGAACTGTTGTAAGTTGATGACTACCTGTACACTCAAGTATCTGCTTGGCGACTATGAGAAACAGGATGCTGAACTAAACTGGAATCTAGTAGTGATGTTGCTATCTTCTTAACATGGAAATTTTAGCCATGATAAATATCAGTGTAAACAATAATTAACAATAACCACTGTGGAAATAATAATATAAATATTAAATATTCATTTATAAAATAAAATAAAAATTGCTGATAATTTAAATCTATACAGACCTTCCAGTAGTCAGATTGTAAACTGTAGTACCTCTGGTATGCAGATAATGCTGAAATAGAAAAAAATATTTATGAGAAAACAATACAAACTATAGAAAGTATAGCATCATGCCTCACCTTAACTGGTCAATATATTTAATAAAAAATATTCTGAATATATAAATGAAGTTACTGCATGGGAGAAACAGAAATAAAATCATATAACAATTTATATAGAATTTCAGCAAAATTGTTATGGATATAATTTATGTGCACTTATTCATACTCACATGCATTTACCAATTTTATTTAAACAATATGTGATCTTAGTGAGTATACATTTGCCTAATAGTCAAAAGTCTCATAGGTTCATATAAATTATGAAATTTTTAACTCATACACCAAAGTATTCATGTAAGAACATTTTTTGTGATTAAAAAAGCCACACTTTTTATGTTAAGAGACATACCAAATGGGTAATACCAGAGACCCATACGTATTTATTCACCTTAAAATGCTATTAAATATTTTAATAGCAATTTTGTAAAATTGCAGTGCTTTTTTAAAAAGCCTGAATGGACACAGACAGAAGCAGCAGAGGAATACAATCATCTTGCAGCAAGCTGGGTGGCAAAAAAAATTAATGGATGAAATAATAGGAAAGATAGGCTGGGAAGGAGCAGGATGTTGTAGGAAACTAGTACTTGGGAACTAGACAGAGGAAAGAGAGAATGTGAAAGTAAAGATAAAGAATTGGAGGAAAAGGAAGTGGGGAAAGTAGGGTGGGAAATATTACCGTATTTTCACGACTATAAGCCGCACTGAAAATCCTAAAATTTGATAAAAAAACAGCAGTGCGGCTTATAACCCGGTGCGCTTTATATATGGAAAAAAATCGAAAATCTCTCCCTCCCGATTTTACTTAGTACGCTCAAACTTGAAGCAGGCACACATCCCTTGGGTAAGGTGACCAGTGTACATAAAGAAAAATAAAATAGTAAGATAGTGGGATCCTTGCCCATCAAGCTCAGAAACCAGCGATCCCACGATCTGTCCCACACCTCCTCTTTCCCTAAGAGGTGGTGGGGTGGAGAATCCTTGCCCATCAAGCTCAGAAACCAGCGATCCCACGATCTGTCCCACACCTCCTCTTTCCCTAAGAGGTGGTGGGGTGGGAAATCCTTGCCCATCAAGCTCAGAAAACAGCGATCCCACGATCTGTCCCACACCTCCTCTTTCCCTAAGAGGTGGTGGGGTGGGAAATCCTTGCCCATCAAGCTCAGAAAACAGCGATCCCACGATCTGTCCCACACCTCCTCTTTCCCTAAGAGGTGGTGGGGTGGGAAATCCTTGCCCATCAAGCTCAGAAAACAGCAATCCCACGATCTCACGATTTCATAGTATCCTACCCCTGGAGTGGGGAGGGAATGGGGATTTCATAGTATCCTTCCCCTGGAGTGGGGAGGGAATGGGGATTTCATAGTATCCTTCCCCTGGAGTAGATGTAGATGTTTGTAGATGTTTATTAACATTTGTAGGCCGCCCTTTTCCCTGAGGGGACTCAGGGCGGCTCACATAAAATCAGGGAGGGGGAATACAAACAATGACGTAGACACATATAATAAAAGTAATAAGCAACATACATTCATCATTCGGGAGGGGCGGCTATCCTTGTCCCCAGGCCTGACGGGCTAGCCAGTTCTTAAGGGCTGTGCGGAAGGCCTGGACGGTGGAGAGGGTACGAATCTCCACAGGGAGCTCGTTCCAAAGGGTCGGGGCTACTACTGAGAAGGCCCTCCTCTCCTTGTAGTTGCCAGCCGGCACTGGCTGGCCGATGGAATACGGAGGAGGCCCAATCTATGAGATCGAATTGGTCGCAGGGAGGTAATTGGCAGAAGGCGGTCTCTCAAGTATCCAGATCCACTACCATGCAGGGCTTTATGGGTGACTAATAGCACCTTGAAGCGCATCCGGAGATCGACAGGTAGCCAGCGCAGCTCGCGGAGGATAGGTGTTATGTGGGTGAACCGAGGTGCACCCACAATCGCTCGCGCGGCCGCGTTCTGCACTAGCTGAAGTCGCCGGACGCTCTTCAAGGGCAGCCCCATGTAGAGCACATTGCAGTATTCCAGCCTAGAGGTCACAAGGGCCCGAGTGACTGTTGTGAGTGCCTCCCGATTCAGGTAGGGTCGCAACTGGCGCACCAGGCGAACCTGGGCGAATGCCCCCCTGGTCACAGCCGTCAGGTGGTGGTCAAACGATAGCTGTGGATCCAGGAGGACTCCCAAGTTGCGAACCCTCTCTGAGGGGTATAGAATTTGACCCCCCAGCCTGAGTGATGGAATATTGATCGAATCTTTGGGAGGGAAGCACAACAGCCACTCGGTCTTTTCTGGGTTGAGCACAAGCTTGTTAACCCTCATCCAGTCCATAACGGCCTCAAGGCCTCGGTTCATCACGTCTGCCGCTTCATTGAGTTGGCACGGGGCGGACAGATACAACTGGGTATCGTCCGCGTATTGATGGTATCTGATCCCGTGCCTGCGGATGATCTCTCCCAGCGGTTTCATGTAGATGTTGAATAGTAGGGGGGATAAGACCGAGCCCTGAGGCACCCCATATGTTAGGGGCCTAGGGGACGATCTCTGCCCCCCCACTAACACCGACTGCGACCTGTCCGAGTGGGGAGGGAATGGGGATTTCATAGTATCCTACCCCTGGAGTGGGGAGGGAATGGGGATTTCATAGTATCCTACCCCTGGAGTGGGGAGGGAATGGGGATTTCATAGTATCCTACCCCTGGAGTGGGGAGGGAATGGGGATTTCATAGTATCCTTCCCCTGGAGTGAGGAGGGAATGGGGATTTCGTATTATCCTTCCCCTGGAGTGAGGAGGGAATGGGGATTTCATAGTATCCTTCCCCTGGAGTGAGGAGGGAATGGGGATTTCATAGTATCCTTCCCCTGGAGTGGGGAGGGAATGGGGATTTCATAGTATCCTTCCCTGGAGTGAGGAGGGAATGGGGATTTCATAGTATCCTACCCCTGGAGTGAGGAGGGAATGGGGATTTCATAGTATCCTTCCCCTGGAGTGAGGAGGGAATGGGGATTTCATAGTATCCTTCCCCTGGAGTGAGGAGGGAATGGGGATTTCATAGTATCCTTCCCCTGGAGTGAGGAGGGAATGGGGATTTCATAGTATCCTTCCCCTGGAGTGAGGAGGGAATGGGGATTTCATAGTATCCTTCCCCTGGAGTGAGGAGGAATGGGGATTTCATAGTATCCTTCCCCTGGAGTGAGGAGGGAATGGGGATTTCATAGTATCCTTCCCCTGGAGTGGGGAGGGAATGGGGATTTCAAAGCATTTTAAACTATACCTTATAACCTTCCAAATGGAATAATAATAATATAAGAATGGCAAAGAAAAAGAATAATTATGCTTTATATTTTTACTGTCATTTATTATCTTACAGGCAGACAGGTTAGGAAACGAAATGAACGAGTGGCCAGCCAGGCTAGGAAACGGAATGCAGGCACGGGGGGGGGGGGAATGAAATGAACGAGTGGCCAGCCAGGCTATGAAACGGAATGCAGGCAGGGGGGGAAACGAAATGAACGAGTGGCCAGCCAGGCTAGGAAACGGAATGCAGGCACGGGGGGGGAAACGAAATGAACGAGTGGCCAGCCAGGCTAGGAAACGGAATGCAGGCACGGGGGGGGAAACGAAATGAACGAGTGGCCAGCCAGGCTAGGAAACAGAATGCAGGCAGGGGGGGGAACGAAATGAACGAGTGGCCAGCCAAGCTAGGAAACGGAATGCAGGCAGGGGGGGAAACGAAATGAACGAGTGGCCAGCCAGGCTAGGAAACGGAATGCAGGCAGGGGGGGGAAATGTTGCAAAAAAAAAAGTGCGGCTTATAACCCGGTGCGCTTTATATATGAAAAAAGTTTGAAAAATTAACGTTAACTGGTACTGCGGCTTATAATCTGGTGCGCCTTATGGTCGTGAAAATACGGTATACAGGAATATTGAGGGAACGTAGCCCAGGAAAAGTAAAAAAGTAGAAATCAGAAGCAGAGGAAAAGCTGTGAGACAGCTCCAAAACTAAAGAAGACAAGAAAAGTAGGACTAAAGAGATTTTTAAAAGTTGAGGGGAAACAGGGGAACATAAACAGCCCATATCCAATACTTTTGTAGGCTTTTTTATTTTTCTGTAATAGAAGTTTTAGAAATATTCAAGAGTAAAAGCCCCATATTATTTTTTTAAAAAAGACTCCAAGCAAGTCAACATTCAAGCTTCAATTTATACAAAATACTGTAAGAGAGGTAAGGTACCAATGAAGAAACTACTGCTCTTCAGATTGCTACCTATCTCAAATTTGCTAAAGACCACTTTGATCAGACTTCTGAAACCAAATTCTGGACAGATTGGTTGAAAAATTATCTTCCTGGCATTGATGAGAAACATTATCTTTATAGAGAATGAAATGATGCATTTCAACCAAAAAAAAATCCCAATTATGAAATGTAGTGATGGATATATCATGGTTTGGGACTGCTCTTCAAGCATCAGGAGAAATGGCTTGCAATAGTTTTCGGAACAACTGAATTAATTGTGTTAACAACTGAATTGAATTAAGCTGAAACTTAAATGAATCTGGTGATATAGCATAAAATTATTCAGATAATATTACAGTAAAATGACTGAAACAAAAGAATTTTTTTTATAAAGATTTTTTATTTTTGTTACATAGACAACATATACACACAATAGAGAAACAAAAAGAAAAAAGAAAGAAGAAAAAACACACACACAAAAAAAAAACCCATCATCACCTACAGCATGTCGTTTGGTTACAGGTGTTTTAACATTTATCATTCTTATACATTAATTATTTCATTTAATAGGTTATAATTTAGTATCATTTCTTATTCCCCTACCTGTGGCAATCCATCTCAACTATATTTCCCCCCCCCCACACACCGTATCTCTCTGTTATATATATATTTAATACACACAATAATTAAAACACACACACACACACACACACACACACAAAAGAAAAAAAACACAAAAAGAAAAAAAACCATCGTTACATATAGCATGTCGTTTGGTTACAGGTGTTTTAACATCCACATCCTCGAATAATATTTACCATCTCAGATTTTTCATCTAGTATAACTAAATACCTCACTTTCATTCTACAATATATATTCACAATTCAAAAGAATTGTGCATTTTAGAACAATTGAGTTAAAGTTCTAGCCTTATCCAAAGTGAAATGTTACAATGTCAACTGAAGTGAGAAGTTCATAAAAGAAAGTTCGAGAGTCAATGAATTTAAGCCAATGTCTCCAAGCTAATATGCAGGATTAATCAGAAGGTACAGTAAACATTTGTTTTCTTACTATTAAAAGAGGTGTTGCCAGTTGTTAAATCTAAAACTTCACGTTTTGCACAATGGGCTTCACATATGCAGTACAAACCTGATAAGGTATTTATTTTGTGATTGTGTGTGTGTGTGTGTGTGTGTGTGTGTGTGTGTGTGTGAAAGAGTACATATGTTTTTATACATTTATATTTAATACATTTTTGTTTATTAACTATTTATAATATTAAAAGGATATATTGTTTCTGATTTAACGTTTTAACAACCTAAGTTTCGTTAGGTAAAATGAAACATATTGTCTATTTTATGATTGGAATCTCGTATCAGATAGCCTAGCTCAGGAGTGTCAAACTCGATTTCACTGAGGGCCACATCAGGGTTGCATTTGACCTCAGGTGGGCGGCTGGCCACGGTTGGTGTGGCCCACTTGACTGTAGAGGTTATACAAAGGTTATGTACAGACATGTGCAGCAAACTGCCATGATCTCAGTAACCGGTTACCTCAACATCTATGACCTCACCTAATTAGTAGAACCAGTCAATGCCAGGAACTATTGTGCTATGTGAAGCCTTTACCTTGGCTGGGATGTTCTTAGAGATTGACAAGGAGAATAAGTCAATAAGATGCTGTTGCTATCTATGCTCTTGCTTTGCTTGTTAAAACTGTACAAAAGCCAAATAAACTCTGCATAAGGCAGACAGACATTTTGGATACCTGCTGTGATGGATTTCTGAGACCAACACCCGAAGCAAGGACAAGGACACCCTACGGGGGAGCAACCACCAATATACTTACCTCCTATCTGGAACAGACCCCAAGGTGCATCAATCGTCCTACGGGGCCCCTCAGAGGTAAATATGGGTTGCAATCTGTCTCGCCAGCAGCAATTACATGTACAAAAACTTAGCTTCTTGTTACAGAAGTCAAGTGGTGCAACACCTGAGACAGAGATAAGGAAGCTGGTTGGTGAGATAGGGAAACATTGTCTTTGGTATCCCGAACGAGCTTCGTTTACATGACTGGAAAACATAGGAAAAACTTTACTTCTTGAACCCAGGGCTCCAGTACAGATATTACAGCTATGGTTTCAGTGCCATCATGCAGTGGAAAAATTTGGCTCTAAAGTTTTGGCAGGACAACAATTGACCACAAAACCTTTGCCTGATTATGATCAGATCAAAATTATTCCCCCCAAATCATCTTTAATTGGACTTTCAGCTCATGGAGAGGTTAATTCTTCTGCTTCTCCACGGTCAGAGGAACAATTAGCAATAGAGGGGGGGATATAAGAGATATGTTTTCTGTCTGTTCATCTAATGCACAAGATCAGGAAATAATTGGCTTAAAGGATTGTTCTTCTTCTATCCCTCTCTGCCCCCCGATTAGGAAAAGTTTGTTTATACTGTGCCTGTTTCTGGCAAGCCTCAGCAAGCCTCCTCTAATATCAGGCAGAAGGCTACTGAGCTGTATCCTGATTTTATTAACAGACTGCAGGATGCTTTAAGATGATAGACAATTCTGAGGCTCAGATGAAGTTGTTGATGAAATTAGCAAAGGAAAATGCTACTTTCAAATGATGAAGGGCAATCATTGGTCTTGGGAACAATTCTGATTTGGCAGATGATTAAAGCATGTCAAGATATAGGAACAGCCTCTCGTGAAACTAATTTATTGGCGGCTGCTTTATTGCAAGGCAGCAAGCCTCAAGGAAAGTTTTATAACTGTGGTACACCTTCTCATTTTAAAAGGGAATGTCAAAATCTAGGGGGGGGGGTATGTTTGCAGTCTCTCACAGGCCTTTCCATCAAGGGTCAAAACCAAAAGCAAAATGTCCACAAAGTTATTTCGTTGGTTGATTTACACATTTACTTAGTTCTTTGTGTCAGATTTATGTTGCAGAATTGAATCCTTTTCATAAGGGTTATCCATCCACTTCGTTAAATCATTATATGAATATTTTAATTGGAGCCCCAAAGATACAACCTAATTGGCTTTCAGAAATGCAAAATGATTTAAGTGTCTATGGATTATAAATTGATCCAGAAAAATACAACTGCATAAAATGTTGCAATCTTTTTTTGCCCCGTTTTTTTTTTAACTGTAAATGAAAGTATTTTGCTAATTAATTTACGGCAGTTGCTGGGGACCCTTACTTAGGGTCATGCGTATTCTCCTTTGCCGGCATGTATACTTAGTTTTTTATTTGATTTACTGACCAAAGGAAATAAGCCCAAAGATTTGATTCCTTCTGTGCTTGCTACAGTTGAGAAAATTAATGATGTTTTGAGCATTTAGTTTGTAGACCGTATTTCTTTTAGAGACTGTTTTCTAAATTGCTTACAGGAGTGTTATCTGTATTAGAAGACAAAAAGACCCTATCCCAAAATGTTTTAACCTTGGGACGTACCCAAGCTTGTTGTAGAATTGGACTGATTTGATTAATATTATTCTTCCTATTCCAAAATCTGATTTTTAATTTTATTTTCAAAATAACTTATCTCTTCAGTGTGCTTTAACTGACTTTGTGGGTTGTATTGCATATCATTTGCCTAAATATCTTCAGCTTGCGTGTTTAATGATTTCTTCTTTACCTGTTCATCTATTACTTTCATTTTCTCTGCTTTTGCAAGCTTTTATTGTTTTTTCAGATGGAGGGCGAACAAGAGGAGCAATTGTTTACAAGGACTCTCATGATAATACCTGGAAAGTTTCCTACCCTGCAATACAGCTGTCCCTGCAACGCTCAGAATTGTTTGCTGCTATTTTAACTTGCTAAACCTTTTCTTAACACGGCTTTTTAACTTATTTTTAATCTTCCAGGTGTTTACATCACACCCAGGATTGATTCTAATCTTATGGCTTTGTTCTTAATTTTGCAGCAATTATTATAAGACCGAAAGCATTTATATTTTGTTTCTCATATATGTAGTTATTTGTTTCTTCCTGGACCGCTCTCTGAAGGTACCATTCAAGCAGATGCTGCTATCTTAAGTTTTACCTACTCTCTTTTCAGATCCATTCTTTAACTACTTTTTTTTTCACCAGAATGCCAGGGGGCTGACACAAGCTTGCCATATTCCACTCGACCAGACCAAGCAGAGTTAATCCCCCTGGTTTGGCCTCTAATCCCTATGGCAAATGGATGTCACCTATGTTCCCACTCTGGCTCCCTGGAAGTATATTCATTTATCTATTGTTACCTATTCAGGAGTGCTTTGGGCCACATCTCAACCAGGATAAACAGTTAATTATGTTATTTCTCATCTTTTTTCAGCCATTACTGCCTTAGGCAAACCTTCCTCTTTAAAAACTGACAATAGCCTATTTTTCATTGGCCTTTTTGCAATTTTGTACCACTTGGAACATTGTTCTAATTCATGGGCTATCCTATAATTCCACAGGTCAAGCCATTGTGGAACGTGCTAATCGATCCTTTACGGACTGTTTTCCCAAATAAATAAAAAAGGAGGGCTCTTGGGCTCTCGGGTACCCAATCAATCAATTTGTTCAATTTGTTCAATTTGGCATGGGTAACACAACAGGGTAAAAAAAGTTTTGCCTCACCCTCTAGTGAAGACGTCAGGCCCTGGAGCAGTGGGGAGGAGCAAAGGGAGTCTAGTGGGATGAGGATATGCTGTGCTTGCTTCTACAGGATCTTTGTGGATTCTAGCACATTGTGTTAGTCCAGCTAAGGATGTCATGGTACCAGTCCCCAAATCCGGTTCCAGAAATGGCCAAGACGACTCTACAGACAGCACAGCGGCCAATACAATCTTGTTGGACCAGCCACCCAGTGATGTGAAAAACCTGACCACCAAAGCGCAACACATGGAACAAATCTCTGAGAACTTATGTGCTACCATCTTTGCAGTTTTAACTGTCACTTCCTTAGTCATCATTTGTTTATGTTATCGTTAATTGCTGCCATTTAGCAACAGTGGCTGTCATCTCACCCAAAATTCACTTGAACAGCGATTGAAGCAAAACCTATGGATGCAGCTAGCTAATATCGCACAAACTGATGCTTTTGCTAATTTGAATTATATGACATAGAAAATTTGTTTTCTATATGTTTGGTTCCTGTTTGTATCCTGTCTGCAGTAATTCAAAACTTCACTGGTTTGAGTAGATTGCTATTGAATGAAAACTTTAACTATAAGGCTATATCTAGTTGGGGGCTGATTGCCTATGATCCACCCTGTTGTGGCCCAGCAGGAGCCGTTGGAGCTGCCGACAGACTCCGATAGCGAGGGACCCTATGAGACAGCTCTGGAAGATGTGGAGGACCGTGGGCAGGGTTCAGACTCCGAGCAAGGACTAGAGAGGCTGGTTGGCCACCAAGAGGCACCTGAGGCATGGAACAGCGGTGAAAGCCAAAGGGAGTTTGTCCCTGATGTCAGGCACTGGAGCAGTGGTGAAGATGTCAGGCCCTGGAGCAGTGGGGAGGAGCAAAGGGAGTTGGTCCCGGACGCCAGGCAAAGAAGGGCGGAGAAGCGCAGGCAGCAATTACGGAGACATAGAAGATAATCAGGCCCAGGTGGTTGTGATTAGGCTCCTCCCAAGAGAGTATATAAGAAGAGATTTTGGGAGGAGACCTTTTGCAGGACACAACCATTTTACTAAGCTGGAGAAGCTCTTGTGTGTATCTCTTATCTGTGGGAATCTGTGGGAGTCTGGGTTGCTGCCAAAGTCACAGAGTAATTACTGTGAATAAAGCGTGGCTAACAGTAATCATGTCGGTGTGACTCACCGTACGGAGGGGGGTCAGAACACACCCCCTGATGCAATTGCTTTGTATATCCTGATAGTAACAGTTATTGAGAATATAACGTGTGCAAAAGTAATTAATTGTACATCTTCCAAGTAAAAAACCTCACTGTTCATATTAGTTCACCTGCTTTAAATTGTACAGCTTTTGAGCAGACTTCTTCATCCCATAAGGATGGTTCTTTACATATGTTCAAGAAACTTTTAATTATATTCCTGCTAATATTAGTGAAGCACAGTGTTGTTTCAGCCAGTTAATTCCTGTTTTGCTTTCCAAACAGCAACTTCATTCAAGCCGTTCTCGACACGGAGTCACACTAGACAGCATTTGTGACACTGAGATAGCTTTTAATAAAGTAGAATATGTAGCATTGGCTATATTTATAGTGGGTGTGCGAGGGCTTGTTGCTCGTGCTTATTTTAATATTAATGCTGTTGCATGTAATTTGGCAAAAACAATTACTGCTACTTTTTTTAGCTATTTTAGTAATTAATGTGTTGTTTTTAATCTTTCAGATGAATCAAGAAGGATTAAACTAAAGTCAATGCAAGACAGCAAGGAGAGGGGAGGCTTAGCATTACCAAATTGGGATTTATATGCATCAGCAGTAACAATAACATTGGTGAAGGACTGGATAGAGCTAAAGAAAAAAAGAATTTTGACCTTAGAAGGCCATGACCTGCAGACAGGCTGGCATACATTCCTATGGGATGATAAAAATAAAACGCACAAATACTTTCAAAATCATTTAATCAGAAGAGCGTTATTGCAAAAATAGCTCAAAATCAAAAAAATCCACTATGTGAAAATCCCAAATTGGCTATCACCGACAGAAAGGACGACTCACCCAAATTTTACAGATTGGAACAAAATCCTAAGATAGAGAGACTTAATTGATAGACAGGGAAATTTAAAAACAATTGAAGAATTGGCAGATCAGAACATGAAAGTTGACTGGCTAACTTACCCCCAAATCAAAACTATCAGTTGCATACAAGGAAAACCAGTACAAAACGTTTTACAGATGGCACCGGGCACCAACAAGGTTAGCTAAAATTTTAACAAATACCTCCCCAAAATGCTGGAAATGCGAATCAATACACAGAACATATTACCATTTATGGTGGACCTGTGAGGAGGCAAATTTTTTTTGGAAAAGGATCAAAAATTGGCTGGAGGCAATAACAGGGGTTAAAATAGAATGGAAGCCTGAAGTTTTTTTATTAGGAATTATGTCTGTGAAATACAAAAAAGAAATCCAGTATTTAATACTACATATAATTACGGCGACAAGAATTGCCTTTGCCCAAAACAATTGCCTTTGGAAAAACAAATTAATCCCAAGTGAAGATGAAATAATAAGAAAGATTATGGACTGTGCCGAAAAGGATAAATTAACTAAAGAAATCCAGGGAAAGGAAAAATCAGAATTCTACCAGATATGGGATAAATGATATAGGTGGATGGAGGAAAAAAACAAAAATCAATGAAAGAATATAACAAAACTCAAAAATAATAGTTATGTGTAAAATAAGAGGGTTAAGAATGGTGAAATCCAAATGAAATACAATAGAAGGGAAAATAATATAAGGTGAGCGGTATCGATTTATGATTGCTATTATAAAAAACAGGAAGTTCCTGTTTGTACTGTATTGTATAAATGTGGTGTACGTCTAACTTTTGTGTGTGTATTTTACGTTTGTTGATAAAAATCTTTAAAAAAAAAAAAACATCCAGCAACAGCTCAATGTTTTACACAATTTGGCCTCTGATTTGAAAATTGATACTTTAGGATCTTAGTGGGAAAGCTTTTGGGCTTGGTTGCCCACAGACTTATTGGGAAACATCCTACGTTATTTAATCATCATTTGGGTCTTCCCTCCCTTTGAAATATATATGTATCAGAGCTTTTTGTCCTTAAACCCCCTTCCACACTGCCTCAAGGTGAAGTATATGCCCTGTATAAGCTATTGTAAGGATGTTCTTCTTTTGATTATGATTCTTTTATTAACCCCTCTTATGATGCCTTGTCTAACAAAATAAAAAAGAGTGAGAGGTAGAGGTTATACAAAGGTTATGTACAGACATGTGCAGCAAACTGCCATGATCTCAGTAACCGGTTACCTCAACATCTATGACCTCACCTAATTAGTAGAACCAGTCAATGCCAGGAACTATTGTGCTATGTGAAGCCTTTACCTTGGCTGGGATGTTCTTAGAGATTGACAAGGAGAATAAGTCAATAAGATGCTGTTGCTATCTATGCTCTTGCTTTGCTCGTTAAAACTGTATAAAAGCCAAATAAACTCTGCGTAAGGCAGACAGACATTTTGGATACCTACTGTGATGGATTTCTGAGACCAACACTTGACGTCACTTGTGTCGAAGCCAACTGTGCTTCTTCCAGAGAAAACAGGCTTTGAGCGCTCTTCCAGAGGAAACAGGCTTCTGAGCTCCGTTTTCATCTGCAACAGCCTCCTGCAACCCTCAGCCAGCAAAAACGGAGCTCCATTTTCGGTGGCAGAGGCAGCGCGGGCCAGTTCTTTACTGTTTCCAGGGTGGCGCCGCGGGCCAGATCTAAGCACCCTGTGGGCTAATCCATCCCAAGGGCCTTGAGTTTGACACAATCATACTTTAGTAACAGCAGGATACCAAAAATGTTTTGTCACTTGCTTTATGCTGCACAGTTAATACATGGTCAGTTTTTCTAGAATCATTATAATATTTTCATCAGCAGTGATATTTTGATATAAAATGAAAATATGTTTTCAGTCTGAGAATTCCTATATAAGGTAGTCCTCAACTTACAACCAATTAACAATGGTTTCAAATTATGATAGCCTCTGAAAAAGCCACTTACAACTTAAAATTCGTATTTATCACTGTTGCAAACTATCATGCCACCTTCTGCAGTCATGTGATCAAGATAAAGGCACTTGGCAACCAGCTTTCATTTACAGTTACAGCATTCTATAGTCACATGATGTATAACTTTTTTTGCCACTTCTCAGAAAATACCAAGGAAGCTAAATTTGCTGAATAAAAAAGAAGCTCAATTTACTTTACTTAAATCACAGTGATTTGACTTACATTTACTGTCAAAATGGTCATAAAATTGGATCTGGTTATGTCATGACTTATGTTATGACTGCAATGACTTACGATGGAAATTACAATCCCTGTTGTGATAATATATCAAGAATTACTGTAAAAAGCCTGAAGCACATTTGGCTAATATTATTGGCAAGGACACTTCTAATGATTAGAATTTCTTATATTTTATGTTCAAAATCCTTTACTATATTGTTACTCTATAAGAAAATTTAGATGTAAATCGTTTACAAGATTGTAAGAATTTATATTCTCTCTGCTTAATATAATAGTCCTTGAATAAATTATAATAAAGTTATCTCATTCTAATTTATTTTTCATAGCCTATGCTTTACTTGATCATCTGGAAAAAAATGCAATTTTATTTGTTGTCATATTTTCTCCACATACTCACCCCCCAGGTTAGGTCTTTTTTTTAAAGCAATTGCATTAAATAAAAGCATGTATGTCTGAATTCCTAAATATAAACATTTACGTGAAGCTGATATACTGAAAACCCTAGAAATACAAGGAGACTTACAATATACAGATAGTCTTTGCCTTATGACAACAATGATCATTCATTTAGACTGGAAACTTGGTCGCTAAATGATTGTTAAACGAATCATCACATGATTAATCCTTGTTAAATACATGCTGATTGCCAAGATACAATCTGCACTCACATAACTGTGGGGAAGCTGTGATGATCATAAGGGCTAGTCATAAGTAATTTTTTTCAGGGTTGTTGTAACTTCAAGTAAATGATCAAAAGTCAAGAATTACTTGTAATTTTTTGGCCAAAGCTCAGTTTATCCTACTGAAAACTGTATGTTGAATTGCTTTGTTTCCAGTTTAACAAGGATCAAATCATTGAAGCTCAATTTCAAAATAAATTATTATTAACAGATATATACCATACATTTGAATGTATTGCCAGTGTGTAAGATTAAAGAAAATGGATCTAAACTTACCTTTGCATTAGCATAAAATATTAGTACAATATTAGTACAATTTAGTATGTTTCAATACTAAATTCACTATTGTATTTAACTACATTGTTCTAATTCAGTAAATACAGGTAGTCCTTGACTTACGATCACAATAAAACCTAAAATTTCTGTTGCAAAGTGAGACAAATTTCAAGCGAGTTTTGCCCCATTTAATGATCTTTCTTGCCATAGTTGTTAAGTGAAAGTGAATCACTGCAGTTGTAAGCTAGTAGCACAGTTAACCTTGACAGAAGGTCGCAAAAGAGGATCACATCGCCCAAGGACACTGCAACCATCACAAATATGAGTCAGTTACCAACTGTCTGAATTTTGATCAAAGACCACAGAACTGTTGCAATGGTCATAAGTAGTGAAAAATTGTCTTAATTCACTTTCCTTGTATACAGAAAAGTTACTGAAGTATTCACATTACTACACCAAGTATCAATATTATAGATTATACAATATACTTGGAAGGGTTAATTAAATATCATTTGTGAACAAGACTGCTTATGCATATATACAATTGTATTTCAAGATGACATTTTTCATAATAAATGTACTTGAAATAAAAACAAACTGGTAGGTTATAAGAATTTAGTGTTGATAATCTAGTCCTTAATTACTTTTTTCAAAGACTTAACTTAAAATAAACATATAGACTCCAGATAGACTTCTCTAATCTGATTATTTTCTGAAATTATCGTTTTCAGTTAACAGTAAGGACCAAAGAACAATACAAGATGTAATGGATATTTTATGGCTCTCCTATCAATATAATTCCAAAGGTAGAAAGTAGAATTATCGACAGCATTATTAAATGACAATCCAGTATTTTCTAATTAGCAGCAGATTGAGAGATTTCAGAGGTAGCTTTTAGATTAGGAAATGTAATTTACATAAAATAACATAAGCATAGATAAGATATATGTTTAATTACATATGAAACTATTAAAATGTATATCAGAAAGCATGAATTGTGTCATCTAGCTTGTTCTCTATATCCATATGTTAGCAATAGTTGCTAATTATGAAAGAAACAAGGGATGGGCTTGAAGAAAAACTTTTAAATGAGTGCAATCTCGAAAGAAAAATTATTTTTCTTAAGTGATATGAATGGAATATACAGAGTAATTGGCCATTCGAAGATTCTAGCATGTGATTTTTTTGGTGAGTAGCTGCTTTAAAAATGTTTATGTCAGTTTAAGCATTAACCTACACGCAAACACATGGCAAAGGAATATACCTAAAAGCACAATAGAACCGATTGTTTATTATGAAAGAAACAGTGATGATGAGAGATTCTGAATTTGAGACATAGCATTTTGGGTAATACCAGAAATGAATCTTTGGGGTGGAAACAAAGGAGAAGAGGCAATGTGAAAGGAGAAATGATAGCTGAAATGGAATGAATGAGTGCTGGTAACAATGTGTCCTTGACTGGTTCAATGTATTTATATGTAAGGAATGCCCATGGTAACATTAAAAATATGCGTGTTGGAGATATAAAAATACATATAATTCTGCATGTAGACAATAGGTTGTTGTTAAAAAAGCTCATATAATTTGCATCAAGTACAAGTAATCCTCGAGTTACGAATGGAATGGAGTCTGCCCATTCCATTCGTAAACCGAGGATTCAAGGGAATGAATCTCGTACCTTTAAAGGGATCACTGCCGTCTTTGCCCATGCATTTGATTAGCAATCAAATGCATGGGCAATTAAGTGCACATGAGATATTTCAGGGTGGGGAAGGTCATAGGGGAGCCTACCAATGGAACAGGCCACCTGCCTAAGAGTACCCAAGGACTCCCCGATCCATTGAAATACCTCACACTGCCCACAATTGCTTCCCCATACCACCTGCCACACAGGGGCTCCTTACCTTGTGAAGATCTAGCAAACAGTCTCCTCTCCAGCCTCATGTGCCTTTCTGCAGTTCCGTTTGGGCCTCCGCATGCCTCGCCCAGCATGGCCAAAATAGAGCTTGAGGGGGGGGGGGGGGAATCTGCCCCTTCAAGGCTCCATTCAGCCCTCCACGGTCCTCCCCCAGCCTGTTGCAGGCTTAAATGGAGCCTCCAGGGGCCGGATGCCATCCACCAAGGTCCATTCAGCCTTCCGTGGGCTTCTCCTGGCCCGTTACAAAGTGAAATGGAGCCTCTGGGGGCCGGGCCCTGGAAGCTCCATTTTGGCCTGCAATAGTCCGGGGAAGCCCACAGAGGGCCGAATGGAGCATCAGTGGACAAGATCCGGCCCAAGAAGGCTCGGATCTGGGCCCCCCGGAGGCTCCATTTTGGCCTGCAACGGGCCAGGGGAGGCCTCTGGAAAGTTGAACAGGATTTCTGAGGGGTAAATCCACCCCTTAGAAGCTCCATTTCAGCCAGCAAGTGTCAGGCGAGGCGTCTGGACACCCGAACGGAGCTTCTGAGGGGTGGATCTGCCCCTCAGAAGCTCCATTTTGGCCAGAAACATGAGGACAAATGTTGCAGAGTCTCTGCAGTTGTTCGTAAGGGCAAACAACTGCCATGGTGCTGCAAGATTCATAGTTTTGGTCCTTGTTTGGAAACGCTAGGGGGAACTGATCACATAACTTCGAACATTCGCTAAGGGAACCCTTGTAACCCAGGGATTACCTGTATTAGACTGTATGATAGAGTGAGGAGTATGCATTTGAAATTTTAAGGCACTAAGTATTGCAAGTTATACATGTATGACAAAAATTAGAGGAAATAGATAAATTTGCTTGTCCTAGTTGAATTTTTAGATCATAAAATGAATGGGAAAAAATGTAAGATATGCAAATACTGTTAGAAATGTAGTTGATGCTACATAGTCTATGGCAAGGAATGAATGTTGAAACAAACAAAAATTGATTATGCTTCTTCCTACTTCATTAACAGAGACAGATATGTCAAGAGAAATACAGAAAGGAACAGATTAATTTAAAGATTAAAAATATCAATGACTAGATATGAACAAATAGAGATAGAAAACGAGTAACCGGTAGAAAAGAAATAAGGTTATTTGACCTTACACCTATAAGGAATAACTGATCACTAAAAAATAAATGAAGAGGAAATGAGTTCAGAGAAAATGAAAGATTGAGAAAGTTGCAGTTTAGGGGATTATTGGAAAAAAAGTTAGTATGTAAATGGACATGATAGAAGCAAGAATGGTTTGCATGGATAGAAAGATGTAGAGAAGAACAATGAATGGTACTGGTTTAAAATAAATTTGGTTGGGTTTTATTTTATCTCCTTCCTTTAATTTCTTTTCCCTGTTATTACTTTTCTATGTATTTTGTATAATGTTGCCTCTCCAAAAAAAGGGGGGAAATGTAAGTACTGTACTATATATGTAGTACTGATCTAGGATTCTGAGTGGAAAATACTAAAATAAATTATAATAGACTTACCTTTTGGATAATCTTCCAATAAAAGGTTGAAGTGACCTAACTGGCAAAAGAAATCTGATTCAACTTTTCCTTCTGCTTTTAATATTAACGATTCATAGCAGCCAACAGCCTGGAAAAAAAAGGATATTCTTTAGAAATATACTATTGATAATATATATACTTTAAAATTGACTTTTGTTGCAAAGCTAAGAAGCAATCCAATATTTTGCCATCTTACATAATATTAGTTTTTATTTTAGGGAAATGCATATGTCCTTATTTTACTGCTATGATGATACAATTGTTTAATTTGCATAATTTTCATTCTGAATAAAATAATCTAATCATATATCTTTCAATAATTATTAAATATTAAGATGATAGTTTAGTTTAATACATTAAGGTATTAGTCACTTGTCTATAAGAACAATTCTGCTGTAGCAGAAATTATAAATGAAGGAGTAAATCTTATTTTAGCATTAAATACCACACCGTTCTGGCATAACATATTTTATGAAACTAGAAAAAATGATTTTTAAATAAACTAGCTTCAGATCCATGTACCTGAAAGGTATCTTTTTATAAGCCATATCAAAAACTGTAAGAAAAACAGCTTGGTAAAATATTGTAATTAGGTTCATTTGCCATTCAAATTTGTAAAAAATTAGATGAGAATGAAGAACAAAGAATTGGGAGGAAAAAAACATCAGTATTTCTGTGCAGTAGCATTCCTAAGTCTACATTCTGAAATTTTCTACCTCCATTTGCTAATTAATAGAATATGTTACATTGTATGTACCTTATTAATTAGGAAACATTTTTGTTTGCAAGAAAAAAATGCTATAATAATATGGGCATGAAGCAAAATTTACAATGGCATTCACTTGGCTTTCTTTCTTTCTTTCTTTCTTTCTTTCTTTCTTTCTTTCTTTCTTTCTTTCTTTCTTTCTTTCTTTCTTTCTTTCTTTCTTTCTTTCTTTCTTTCTTTCTTTCTTTCTTTCTTTCTTTCTTTTAGTATGCTTTTTGGGCAAATTTATTCAGATCACTGACCAGTTGTTATTATTGTTGTTGGTTTTGTATTTTCTTGCACGCATCTTATATTTGATTAAAAGCATAAAGGTGATTTTTCCATAAATATATGGAAAATAGGGGAAAATGCTGTAGATATCAATCCTTTGTATTAAAACTGTGGGACCTAGGTTTGAAGAAAATAAGCTGGCAATATCAACAGTTACATCATAAGAAAAGCAAAGAAGCAAATGCCTGAAGAAGCATTACTGCACAGATTAAAATATGTGAACACCTTATACTGCTCTATCATCTATTTGCTTTATGAGCACTAAACTGAATACTGTCTGCCTTATGACAAAATTTTCATATGAAAAATAAGCTGCCTATCTTCAAAGTGAAATCAAATATCACATTTGACAAAAATACTTCAATGCTGAAAAAGTATTTGCAATACAATAATCAGATTAAAGATTAAAAAAAATCACCAGTCTACATCTGTAATTATACTAAACTATAGTCAAACCTATGGTCTGAGGTTTCTGAATCATCTTGCCATAGCTGAAGGTTAGCAATTTGAATGTTCAGATTTAATTTCAATAATTACCAATTACCTCATCCTTGAAATAAACTGAAGTATATTAGTTTGGTAAGAAGAAGCAGAAGTGTAATTGTCTGGTTTTTACATTGAGCATTGATAAGGGAGAAATTGTTTTTGTTTTTTTGCTATTGTAAATACAGTTTTTAAATCTACTGAGAACAAGCATATGGCCTAGAGCAGTGATCCCCAACCCCCGGTCCGCGGACCGGTGCCGGGCCGTGGAGTACCTGGCACCGGGCCGCGCAGCGGCCAGGGGCCATGATCGCTGCAGCGGCCGGGGGCCATGATCGCTGCAGCGGCCGGGGGCCATGATCGCTGCAGCGGCCGGGGGCCATGATCGCTGCAGCGGCCGGGGGCCATGATCGCTGCAGCGGCCGGGGGCCATGATCGCTGCAGCGGCCGGGGGCCATGATCGCTGCAGCGGCTGGGGGCCATGATCGCTGCAGCGGCCGGGGGCCATAGTTTCTTTCTGTATGCAAAATAGGGCTAACTGGCACAAGGGGTGTTACTGGACCGCTGGTGGCACTCTGACGTCACCAGCGGCCCACCGCCCCCCTGTGTCCAGCGCCGCCCTTCTCATTCCTTTTCAGCGCTTCAGCGCTGGCCGATTCCTGAAAAAAACCTAAGAGCGCCTGCGCAGCTACGTAGGGCTAGCGTAGACAGCACTAGTAGCGTAGCCTTGCACTTTATATTTATGTAATTGTATTTTATTTTGTAAGGCATGTTTAAATACAATAAAATAAAAGTTGTTTAATCAAAACAATCTGATATATAAACAATCAATGTGTCGTCGCGAACAATGCCCCCTCACCTCTGCGCGCGCTCAGCGGGCCACGGTAAAATTATCAAAGGCTGACTGGTCCGCGGCGATAAAAAGGTTGGGGACCACTGGCCTAGAGGACATATACACCCGACAAAGTAATTCTTGAATAGTCTTTGAAACCTGTTTTTTATCTTGCAGCTGTAATACTGCAGAACAGATAAACTGATTGGGGTTTTAATGAAGTACAATGTGAGAATTAATTATTTTAATTTTAAAATGTATCTATCAATCTATTTATTAAATTTAGAAGACCTCCCAACTCCCATCCAAGATCCTGGGTGACATGGGTGGGAGTTGGAATTCTGATAGCGGGACTAATAAAAACAAGCAAAGATGAGTATATGTCCAGTAAAAAAAGTTCATGTTAGCAAACAGAACCCTAAAAGGGACTCAATGCCTATCCAAACCCTCAGCGAAATTTCAAGGACTTTCAAGAATTTTCAGAGTGGAAACCTTACAACTTGGAGAATGGGGGCAAGTTTCTGTTATAGGAAATGGTCCCAACAAATGGCATTGTTCAAATTAATAGGATTCCAAAGGCATCTTTCTGTCTAATTGTACAGGACAGGCAGAAAATGTAGACAGTCACTCAGATAAGTAGTTCAATGCCATGAACAGCTTTATAAATGGCAACTAGCATTCTAATATGCACCAAGAAACCAAATGGTAAGCAAGAGTTATTTGGGCACATTGAGGCATTACTGCCTGTGCTGTTGCAGTCTGAACCAGTTTTAACTTCTAGTGTTCAAGAGCAACCTCACTCAGAGCACACTGTAACACTATATTGTGAGATGGTTGCACATTAAAAGTGTCCTAGATGAAATTCAAAATTACAGGCCAATTTCATTATTAAACTCTGATTATAAAATATTTGCAGCAATTATGGCAGGAATAATTAAACAGGTTTTAAATGAACGAATACATCCGGACCAAAATGGATTTCTACCCCACAAACACATTAAAAATAATACGAGAATCATCTTAGACATAATAGAGTATTACGAGGCGCATCCAGAAAAGCAAATGGTACTGGTTTTCTTTGATGCACAAAAAGCATTTGACAACGTAATCTGGAAATTTATAACACTATTGAACGAGATGAAATTCAGAGAAAAATTTATAAAAATGATGGAAGAATTTTATAACACTTAGACAGCCAAAGTTCTGATGGAGATCTAACAGAAAAGATTGAAATTAAAAAAGGAGTCAGACAGGGATGCCTCCTCTCTCCTTTGCTGTTTATTTTAACTTTGGAAATTTTACTAAATGAAATTCGGAAAGACCAGGGAATAAAAGGTTTAAGACTCAAAAATGAAGAATATAAGACCCAAGCCCATGCTGATGACTTAGTATTTGTTCTAGAGGACCCATTAGAATCCAGCCTGAAATTAATTCAAAAATTAGAAGAATATGGCGAAGTGGCAGGACTAAAGATCAATAAAGACAAAACAAAAATGATAACCAAGAACATGACAAAAAAGCAAGAAGAGGAACTGGAAGTAGCAACCAGAATGCAAACAACTAAGAAAGTTAAATACTTGGGGAAGTGTTGGAAAATGTTCCACAATTAAAGACGATAATCATAATAAATTAGTGATACAAATAAAGAAAGATTTAGAAAATTGGAAAAATATTCAGTTATCACTCATGGGATGTATAGCGACAATTAAAATGAATATTTTACCAAGAATCCTATTCCTATTGCAAGCTGCACTATTAATCCAGGTAAAAAATTCTTTCAAGAATTAAATAAAATAACCGCTAGGTTCAATTGGCAGGGACGAAAACCAAGGATTAAACTAAAGTCAATGCAAGACAGCAAGGAGAGGGGAGGCTTAGCCTTACCAAATTGGGATTTATACGCATCAGCAGTAACAATAACATTGGTGAAGGATTGGATAGAGCTAAAGAATAAAAGAATTTTGACCTTAGAAGGCCATGATCTGCAAGCAGGCTGGCATACATTCCTGTGGGATGATAAAAATAAAATGGACAAATACTTTCAAAATCATTTAATCAGAAGAGCGTTATTGCATAAATGGCTCAAAATCAAAAAAATCCACTATGTGAAAATCCTGAATTGGCTATCACCAACAGAAAGGACTCACCCAAATTGTACAGATTGGAACAAAATCCTAAGACTTAATTGATAGACAGGGAAATTTAAAAACAATTGAAGAATTGGCAGATCAGAACATGAAAGTTGACTGGCTAACTTACCTCCAAACCAAAACTAATTACAATAAAGATACTAAATTATATGACATTGAATCAGAACCACATGAATTGGATAAAATTATTCAAAGCTCAGATAGAAAGATGATAGGGAGAATATATAAATTCCTCCTGAAGTATAAAATGGAAGAGGAAATTGTGATAGAACAAATGATAAAATGGGCGCAGAACTTTGGCTATAATATTGAATTATACAAATGGGAAAAATTTGGGGGAATAAACTTAAAAATGATACTATCAGTTGCATACAAGGAAAACCAGTACAAAATGGTTTACAGATGGCACCTGGCACCAACAAGGTTAGCTAAAATCTTAACAAAGACCTCCCCAAAATGTTGGAAATGCGAATCAATACACGGAACATATTACCATTTATGGTGGACCTGTGAGGAGGCTAAAAAAATTTGGAAAAGGATCAAAAATTGGCTGGAGGCAATAACAGGGGTTAAAATAGAATGGAAACTTGAAGTTTTTTTATTAGGAATAATGTCTGCGAAATACAAAAAATAAATCCAGAATTTAATACTACATATAATTACGGCGGCAAGGATTGCCTTTGCCCAGAAATGGAAAAACAAATTAATTCCAAGCGAAGATGAAATAATAAGAAAGGTTATGGACTGTGCCGAAATGGACAAACTAGCTAAAGAAATCCAGAGAAAAGAAGAATCAGAATTCTACCAGATATGGGATAAATGGTATAGGTGGATGGAGGAAAGAAACAAAAATCAATGAACGAATATAACAAAACTCAAAAAATAATAGTTATGAGTAAAATAAGAGGGTTAAGAATGGTGAAATCCAAATGAAATACAATAGAAGGGGAAATAATATAAGGTGAGTGGTATCAATTGATAATTGCTATTATAAAGAACAGGAAGTTCCTGTTCGTATTGTATTGTATTGTATAAATGTGGTGCACGTCTAAATTTTGTGTGTGTGTATTTTACATGTTTATTAATAAAAATCTTTTTTTAAAAAAAAGTGTCCTAGATGGATCAGTGCACAGCTTTCTTGGCCACAGCTTTTATTTTTTTATTTATTTAAAGAGCCGAGGTGGCGCAGTGGTTAGGGTGCAGTACTGCAAGCCACTTCAGCTGACTGTGATCTGCAGTTCAGCGGTTCAAATCTCACCGGCTCAAGGTCGACTCAGCCTTCCATCCTTCCGAGGTGGGTGAAATGAGGACCCAGACTGTGGGGGCAAGTTGCTGACTCAATTTGCTAAAAAATCTGTAAACCGCTTAGAGGGCTGAAAGCCCTATGAAGCGGTATATAAGTCTAATAAATAAATAAATAAATAAATAAATAAATATTTGCTCTTTAAATAGTATTTCATCAAGGACTGAAATTTTAGGTCTGCTGAATACCCACAGCTGTCTGGCCTTGCCAGGGTTGACCCTGAGTAAACTTCTCCTCCTCCAGACCGCTCAGCCTCTTAACACTGATAGAAGATATACCATTGTGCATTGTGATGATACCAGCTACCAAACTTACAAAAGACTTTCCAAATGGTTTTATAGAGATGTTAAACATAAAGGGTGAGAGTGTCAAGCCCTGAGGCATCCCAGGTAGGGGACTCTGGGCTTGACTTCCAGTTGAACATCGACTGGAACTACCCAAACAAAAAGGACCATCACTGCAACACTATGATGCCTCATGAAACCATTACCTCCCTAAAAAATTGACACTACCACTTGAACTCAATCTTACCCCTCAAATGGAGAAATTACAGAATCCTCTAAAAATGTAAATTACGTAAACTCCTTCAATCAGGATTCATGCCTAAGCATGGAATCAGAATAACACTGGCCAAAGTTGTTGACTGCTGATAATCTGCTAACCAAGCCAGGTGCTCTATAAAATGGAAATAGGGCCAACCGAGTCTCTTACCACTTCTGCAAGGAAGTAGTTAAGTCAAAATAGGAGTCAAGTTCTCACATCACTCCAAACATTATCAAGAGGCCTGGCAGAGTCCACACAGGCCACTGGAAGGAGAGGCCTCTGCGAAATGTAAGCACCCAGTAAATTTATTTTTTGTTAAGTTTCACAGAGTTGTCAAACTGCTTCGGCAAATTTTGACCAGAAAAAAGAATTAGTCTTTGCCACCTCTGTCTTAAATAATGTTAAGTAAAAAAATCATTACCAATATTAACATTGAAACAAGTAAATACTACAGTACATAGAAAACCTCCTCTAGATGGTAAGAGACATTAATTTTAGAAATTAATTTTAAAGTTAGTATACATATATATTTTACTATCTACCAAATTATTACGTAAAAAAATAAAAATTTAAAATCGACTTTAAAATAATTGTAACACTTTAATTCATGCTAGTGGCCAGAATATGTCATTTTAAAAGCAACTTGGGAGTATTTCTAGAAGAAAGATATTTGAAGCCCTTGCTTAATACAGCAAATCTCTTCTGACTAATTAAAACAAGCAAGAAGCAGTAAGGAACAGTTTTATAAGTGTCCGACCAAAAGATCTCAGCTATCAAATTTCTCTAACTAAAACTGAATTCAATCATCATTTGACTAATAAGATACAAATTATAAGAAGGCCAGTGAACATTTGGAGCAATACATGGTGCTCCAAATTTACAAGTGTATGAATTTTTTCATTCTTTGCTATTAAATAAGCTATAAAAAGCTATAGCATTATTTATTCAGGAAGAAAGCTCCCATCAATGTCATTTGCCTTTCAATGTCATAGTTTGAGAACACATTTGCAAATTATGAATTGTAACAAATGCATATTTTCCATTAGATGAATAGGAATTCGAAGGGGAAAAACTTAATGAACAATATCATAAAAACTATCAAGAGCAAAAGGCCAGAACATAAGTTTAATTCCAATTAAACTGACTTATTACTATTGATGCCTATGCATAGAAATCTACTCAACAAATGGTTAACATTACTTTGGCACTAGATAAAGGTAAATGGAATTCAGGAGGGTTGGACTTAATCCATTTGTGACTACAGAGAAACTATTAGACTGATTAATCTTTTGACTCCACCCCCAGGTTCTGCCACTCCTTCTCCTACAAAAACCTCCTGAAAGTATGATTAAATTATTATCATTGTTTGCCTCATTTTAATCTTATTCTGTGACTCACTGCGCTCTGCTAAAAAGTACAAGCCAAATGACCTGAACTGTAAATAAATTATGGTACTAGAAAAAGTACCTTTAAATAACAATCAACAGGAACATCTGCGATCTCAAATGCCATCTTCTTAACTCTCCTACCTTCATGCTTCCCAAATTTGTACATCATGGCTAATCATAGTTAATATAAAGATAAATATATTAAATAAAAACATTTCAATTCATGCTCTCATAGTCTTATTTGTCATTTAATAACTATAATTGATCTTTCTAATAATGATGTGGATAATGTCTGAATTGATGCTATATTTTGCTCACTATTGCACTATTATGGATAAATGGACCTTACTGTGTATAAAAAGAACACATAAAGGAATTGTGTCATAACTTATTTATTTAGTTTCCTTTCTTTTATATCTTTCAACCAAGCAGCTTTAAATTAGGCAAGGAAACACAAGGAACTGAAAAGAGGACTTTTCAGAGAGAATTATATACAGTAACTAAATATTCTCCTTCACAGGCAATTTCATTGTACAGGCTAATGTCTGGTTGGTCTCACAATTTAGATCTTCAAAGTAAACTTCAGCCATTAATGCCTTGGGCTGAGAAAAAACAACCCCAATGAATTACGTGCTCACTGAAATTACCCAACTTTACATCAGAACATATTTAAAAAAAACAGAAAATGGATTCATTTCTCTCTAATGCAAATATTATATAGGAAACTTTCTATTCCATTCTTTGAAGCAGATAAGTACATTTATTTTTGCAATTATACAAAAATATTGAATCATCTCCATAATTTCAACTTATACTTAACAGTAATAACTGCTAAATGAAAACTATAAATTGAGAGTACATTATGTACAGTTGCAAGGATGCGAGGGTTGTTTCAGAATATTCATGAGTGATAAACAGAGTAGTCATAAACCGCATAATTTCCATGCACAAGAAATATAACATTAATTGGAAAGTTAGTGCTTACTTGCTTTTAATACAATTTCCCCCAAAATAAGGTCTATCCCAAAAATAAGCCCTATCGTGTTTTTATGCATGTGCCTAAGCCCTACCTCCAAAATAAGCCCTACTTAAGAGTCTGCACAGCCAGCTGGCCACCCATTCGGTCTGGTTGATTGATGTGGGTCTTTGCTGCCACATTGTCTGTCAGAAGGCAGACATGGCACTCAGAAATCTCCCGCTGGAATGCCCTGACAGCCAGGCGGGCCACCCTGAGCTCCAGCCAGTTGATACTGTGGCATAACTTCTGCGGTGTCCACTGCCCCTGGGCCATCTGAGACTCGAAGTGCCCCCCCAACCAAAAAGGCTGGCATCAGATCTTATTGTCCACCTGTCCACTTCCTGCAGATGGCACTGGACCCTCACCAGAGGGTATTTAATGATTTAAATACCCTCAGCGGCACCCACACCGTTGACTTTGAGATACTGTGCCCTGTCCTCTGGTAGGGAAGCATAAACCACTGGAGGGGCTTGGCGCAGAACCTTGCCCAGGGCACTAAGGAAATGCAGGCTTTCCCAGAAGTTGGAACAGCAAGGCCAACGGTGCTATTCTGTCCACCCAAATCTGGGCTATCAAGGCCCTGATGCTGTCCTGCGTCTCCTGGGATAGAAAAACCTGTCCAGATATCATGTCTAGGAATGCCCCCCAATGGACAAGCCTTATTGTGGGAAACAGATGGCATTTGTCCAGGTTTATTGAGAAACTGTGATCCCTCAGGACCTGTATAGTAGTGCGTAGATTCCTTTCTGCCTCCTAGAGGGACGATGCCTGAATTAAGAGATCTTCCAGATAACATTGAGTCTGAATTGGTAAGGCCCTGAGGTATGCGGCCAGATGTACCATAATGTTGGTGAAAGTCCTTGGGGCCAATGCTAGGCCAAACAGAAGCCCTGCATAGCAAAACCTCAGAAATTGCCTGCAACATGGACAGATAGGGATGTGGAGGTAAACCGCCGTCAAATCTACAGAAGTTAAGAAGTCCCGCTCCCAAATTCTGGCAGGATGGACTGAAGAAAGTGCATCTTGATTTTCAAGCTGTTACCCCTGAGGAAGTGGACAAGGCCATGGGAGCTGTAAGTGCCTCCACATGTGTGCTGGACCCGTGCCCCTCCTGGCTGGTTGTTAACAGCAGGGAGGTGACACGGGGCTGGATCCAGGTGGTTGTTATCGCCTCCCTTCGGGAGGGGTTCTTTCCCCCCGCTTTAAAAGCGGCGGTGGTGAGACCCTTCTGAAGAAGCCATCTTTGGATCCAGCCGTTTTAAATAACTATCGTCCAGTCTCCAACCTCCCCTTTGTGGGGAAGGTTGTTGAGAAAGTGGTGGCCTTTCCGCTCCGGCGGTCCTTGGAGGAAACCGATTATCTAGATCCCTTCCAGTCGGGATTTAGGCCTGGATACAGCACGGAAAACACCTTGGTCGCACTGACCAATGATCTCTGGAGAGCCAGGGATGGGGGTCATGCCTCCATCCTAGTGCTCCTTGACCTCTCAGCGGCCTTCGATACCATCGACCATGGTATCCTTCTGCGACGACTGCGGGAGGTGGGGGTGGGAGGCACTGTCCTACGGTGGTTCTCCTCCTACCTCTCGGACAGGTCGCAGTCGGTGTTGGTCGGAGGGCAGAGATCGTCCCCTAGGCCCCTGAATTATGGGATGCCGCAGGGTTCGGTCCTGTCCCCCGTCCTGTTCAATATCTACATGAAGCCGCTGGGTGAGATCATTCGACGGCACGGGATAAAATACCATCAGTATGCGGACGATACACAGCTGTATCTGTCCGCCCTGTGCCAACTAAGTGAAGCGGTTGACGTGATGTGTCAGTGCCTCGAGGCTGTTAGGGTCTGGATGGAGGTTAACAAGCTTGCACTCAATCCGGATAAGACCAAGTGGCTGGCATGTTTCCCTCCCACTAATTGGCCAAGTTTTCCATCTCTCAGGCTGGGGGGTCAAACAGTACGCCCCTCAGACAGGGTTCGCAACTTGGGAGTCCTCCTGGACCCACAGCTGACTTTTGAACACCACTTGTCAGCTGTGACCAGGGGGGCATTTGCCCAGGTTCGCCTGGTGCACCAGTTGCATCCCTACCTGAAACGGGAGGCCCTCACAACAGTCACTCGTGCCCTTGTGACCTCAAGACTGGACTACTGCAACGTGCTCTACATGGGGCAGCCCTTGAAGAGCATTCGGAGACTTCAGCTTGTCCAGAATGCAGCCGCGCGAGCGATTGTGGGTGCACCTCGGTTCACCCACGTAACACCTATCCTCCGCGAGCTGCACTGGCTGCCTATTGGTCTTCGGATACGCTTCAAGGCGCTAGTCATCACTTATAAAGCCCTTCATGGTATTGGACCTGGGTACTTGAGAGACCGCCTGCTGCCGATCACCTCCAATAGACCGATTAGATCCCACAGATTAGGCCTCCTCCGTATTCCATCCGCTGGTCAATGCCGTCTGGCAACCACCCGGAGGAGGACCTTCTCTGTGGCTGCTCCGGCCCTTTGGAACGAGCTCCCCATGGAGATTCGAACCCTCACCACCCTCCAGGCCTTCCGCAAAGCCCTTAAAACCTGGCTATTCCGACAGGCCTGGGGCTAATGAGTCTTGTCCCCCCCTCGAATGGTATGGTTGTTGTGTGCTTTTAAACTATGGTATTGTTTTGTCTGTCTTTTTATTCCTTATTGTACCCTTCCCCTTTGACTTGGGTTGTGAGCCGCCCTGAGTCCCCTTCGGGGAAAAGGGCGGCATAGAAATTCAATAAATTCAATTCAATTCAATTCAATCTTGAACCTTCTTTAAACCAGATGCTTGTTTAGTTCCTTGAGGTTCAAAATTTCTCTCCACCCCCACCCCGCGAGGCCTTTAGAATGACAAAACAAGATTGAATAAAATCCGAGCCCCTGCTGCTCCACCGGAACCGGCTGGATGGCCTGAATATGGAACAAATGTTGGATCGCTGATTTCATGAGTTCTCGTCTTGCCCAGTCTCTGGAAATGGGGCAGCGGAGGAAGAATCTTGGAGGAGTGGATAGGAATTCTAGGGACAGCCCTGATCTTATGGTCTCCTTTACCGAGTCTGTCATGATCTCCTCCCAACAATCTGAGAAAAAACCAAGATGACTCCCTATGGGGAGTGTTGTCCCCATATGACTTCTGGCATCTGAATGGTCTATTGCTACTGCCTCAAATGGGTTGTCTGCCCTGCGACTGTTGCCTGCCTCTGTTGCCAAAGCCTGACCTATCATTGTGGTATCTGGTTCTGGGCAGAAAGGCCGTTGTTGGTAGGGAGGGTAGTTGCCTGCCTCCTCCTGCCGAAAGGAGAGCTGCCTGAAATATAGGGTGGCAAGGAAATCTGCCCGCCTGCCCTGGGACGGAAGGACCTTCCTTTCTACTAGAAATGGATCCAGAGATGTCCCAAAGAGATTTCCTCTCCCAAAGGGAGTGGATGCCAGCTTCCACTTATTCTTGGCGTCCATGTGCCAATGTCCAGTTATAACATATGATGAGCGTCAACGAAGAGGCACTGGCTCTAGGGGAGAACTTAGCTATGTTTAAAGATGCATATGCAGTAAATTCAGCCGCCACCATCACCTTGCTGAGATCCTAGTGAAGAGCCATCTCTTCCTTTCTCTCTTCTGCCTTCAGGCATCTTCCGCGTTCAGTGGAAGTACCGAGGGTGACGTTAAGGCAGCCACTGGAGTATCAACCTTTGGCACCTGGACCAAGTCCACTGGGTCTAGAAAATACAGCTGGAGAAGCCAATTGTCTCTTTATAACATCCAAGAATATCCCTGGAGTAGGGATGGCATCCACCTCTGTAGTGTGCTCTGTGAAAAGGAAGTCCTCCTGTTCGACCAAACCCTGGGCTGGCTCTGGAGCACTTGAGTTCTTTCCCAGGAGAGCAGTGCTTCAAGCTTTAGATAGAAGTGATTTAAAGAGGGAGGCATTGAATAGGCCCTTGAAGGTTGGCCTACAAGGCTGTCCCCCCCTCACCTTCGGAAAATTTCCCTTTGCCAAGGATTTTCCCTTCTGATAGAGAAGACTGGCTGTGGACGGAGATTTCCGGGGAATCAGGACCTTGCCTGGCCCTTGTAATTGGGGGGCTTCGCTGCAGGGTACCCGACATCAAGATGCCTGTCCTGGTCGGCAACCTATCAAGGTAATTGCAGGCCCTGATGCATCTCAGCCATCTCCTGTCTGATGGCCTGAGAAATCCAAAGTCTCAAAAGGGATGGCATGTCCTAGCAATAGCAGTTAGACTTATATACCGCTTCATAGGGCTTTCAGCCCTCTCTAAACCGTTTACAGAGTCAGCATATTGCCCCCAACAATCCAGGTCCTCATTTTACCCACCTCGGAAGGATGGAAGGCTGAGTCAACCCTGAGCCGGTGAGATTTGAACAGCCAAACTGCAGAACTGCAGTCAGCTGAAGTAGCCTGCAGTGCTGCATTTAACCACTGCGCCACCTCGGCTCCTGTTCTTGAAACCCTTCCAGACAGAGTCCCACTGCTGTAGGGGTGAATGTCCTGTTCTTGAAACCCTTCCAGATGGAGTCCCACTGCTGTAGGGGTGAATGTTGCCTCTGAAACCTGTCTGTGTCCCCTACTGGACTTTCATTCCTGGAGCTCTCGCCTCATCTGAGCTGGAGGGTCTGACTGAGTCCTAGACCTAGGCAATTGCTCCTACTCGTACTGCTCACTAAGAGCATCAGGGGAACAGACCCTAAGAAGTTCTGCTGGATTCCCTCCTAAATGTCCTGGCAAATCTGATTCTTTCCTGGCTCTATTAAATTCCCAATCCAAGGTCTTCTGCCTTTGCTTGGCTGCCTTTTCCTCAGCCCTGAAGGATTTCTTATGAGCCCAATCCTTAGCTTTGAACTTGGTCACTGCATCTAGGCTAGCCAATCTGGACTTGACTGGAGTCCTGCCATTCCTCTCTGTTTCTATAGGAGATCCTATAGAAATAGATGAATGAATGAGATCCTCTTTCTCCCTGCCTTAGGCCAGACCCTGAGGGTCATACCGGCAACATGTCAGATCCCTGAAAGTGATACTGCCATTCAATTGGGAGGAGGGGAGCCTCGAAGTTAAATCATTAGCTACATCTGAAACAACTGAGTTTTACAACTTTACAATTGGTTTCCTGTCACGGGGAGACTGAAGGTCCCAATATCTCTGGAGGGATGTTTATGATAGCCATGTGGGATATATAACTTTGATGTCTAACTAGAGATAGCCATGGGAACATGTGCTTTATTGACTCCCAGGGCAGAAGAGTTAAGGATGCATCTTCACACTTCTGTATTGGTCAGAATCTGCATTCAGACAAAGGGGACGAGTCATTATCAGCTTAATCCCATTTGCATGGCCTAAAGGTTTTCAGATGCTGCTTTGCTTCTAATGGTTTACATCCTGCTTGATTAAAGGTTCCTTTTGAAATAATCCATTTCAAGAGTCGTTACTTTCTCACGTTAAGAGAGGAGCCATTACATAAAGCAGCATCTCTCTCCAAAGTGGTCAACCAGGAGAGGAACATTTTTACTCTACCGAGGGGACTAAGCAAACCATGTCTGAGCATAACAGTGAATAAGGGGAAACTGACTGCTGGAGGGAGATGAAAACCCCTCCACAACCAGAGACCTGATCCTTGTATCCTGGCGGAAAGAACGGAGTGAGCTTGGATGACCCCCAAAAGCCTCGTTGGTCAATCGGAATCGGGACGAAAGATGGCTGGGAAGGAAAGACCAGGGGAGTCACTCTTACCTGAGGTAGCAGAAAACCAGGGTAGAAATTGGAGTTAGAAACCCCCTCTGAACAGAAGGAACTAAATGAAGCCCCGCTGAGAGAAGATTCTCTGAAGAGGCATGTAACCCAGTGGGTGATGGAAATTTTGGAAAATCTCAACATCCGGGGGGAGCCAGACCGGCAACTGAGAAGCGTTGGAAAGGCCGGCGAAAGGGCGTTGGTACTTACCTGATACGCCTCTTCTCATATTGGGGGTAGGAGTATCCAGAATGGGTTGACCTTGTCCTCTCATGATTGGATGAGTCAGATAATCTCTTTCGGCAACGCCCCCTGGCCACCAGGTATTCTCCATTATTTGACGAAGAGCTCTATCTGTCTCGCTGCACCATTCACCCCAGACTCTTAATTCAGTTCTTAGCTTTTATCGTCTTCAACATCACTATATATAACCTCATAAACAATGAACATAACACTTAGTCGTACAAACATAGTCAGGGAAGAACTGGATACTCCTCCCCTCACTATGAGAAGAGGCGTATCAGGTAAGTACCAATGCCCTTTCTCTATAGTGAGGGGGGAGGAGGATCCAGAATGGGACGCACCAAAGCCTGCACGTCCCTAGGGAGGGAGACCCCTGATGCCCCATGTCCTCCACTCATGCCAGTTGAGGTGCGGGCCTGCCCTGTGAACCGCCTGCAACACCCTGCGGCCAAAGAGGCTTCTGCCGGGACAAAAGAGTCCAGTTTATAGTTCCTAACAAAGGGAGAGGGGGAAGCCCATGTGGCTGCCCTGCAGATTGCGGCCAGGGATGCCTGCGTGGCCCAGGCCGTGGATGTGGCTGCGCTCCATGTGGAGTGAGCTGTGATATGATTGGTGTCTGTAAGCCCTGTGATTGGTATGCAGTAGCAATGCAGGTTCGCAACCACCTGCCTATTGTGGTGGAAGTTACCTTGTTACCCAGGACCCTGGTTAGAAGGAGACAAATAGAGCTTCGGATTTCCTGTTTGGCCTGGTTCTCCTGAGGAAATCCTCAAGAGCCCTCCTTACGCCCAGAGTGTGCTACTTCTTCTCCAACGGGTGAGAAGGGTCTGGACAGAAGCTGGGCAAATCAGTTCCTGGGCTCGATGGAAGCAGGGGCCCACCTTGGACATGAAGGACGGATCCAGTTGTAACCCCACCTTGTCTTGGTGGAAGACGCAGAGATCCTCCCTGGTGGACAGAGCTTGCAGTTCGGATATCCGCCTGGCGGAGATGATGGCCACTAGAAAGGCCACCTTAAGAGTCAGGAACTTAAGGGAAACTGTTCGTAAAGGCTCAAATGGAGCGTCTGTTAGAGCATCCCCTACCCTGTGTAAGACCCAGGAAGGGTACCTGAATACCGTGGGCGGTTTGGGGTTGGAAGCCCCCTTGAAGAATTGCCTGACCACAGGATGGTGAGTCAAGCTCTGGTTCCTGCCACGCAGGAGAACTGATGAGATGGCTGAAACCTGTCTCCTAATCGTGTTAGGAGCTAACCTTCTGTCCAGGCCTGTATGGAGGAAGTCCAGAATCTGTGGCACTGTGGCCTGGATAAGATTGTACCCCAGGGAGTTACACCATGAGGCAAAGGCCCGCCACACGGAGCCATAGATACGCTCTGTGGAGGTTCTGCGGGCAGTCTGGATAGCCTGTATCACCCTGGGGAGAAGAGGTCTTTCCCCAGGATGCGCCGTTCAAGAGCTAAGCAGTCAGCTGGAGCCATTGAGAGACAAGCGAACCCTGGTTGAGGGATATCCTCTCCTGGGGGATTCTCCAGGGCTCTCCCCTGAAAGCGACTGGAGAACTACAAACCATGGCCCCCGGGGCCAGTGAGGAGCCAACAGAACCCCTTCTGCCCCCTCCCGAAGGATTTTCTGTATGACCCTGGGGATCAGGGGTAAGGGCGGAAAGCCATACAGAAGACCCCTGGGCCAGGGGCTTCGCAGAGCGTCCACCCTTTCTGCCCCCCCCCCCCCTGTCTGGTACCTGGAGAAGAACCTCGGGAGCTGAGCGTTGAGGGACATGGTGAATAAGTTGACCTCCAGGCATCCGAAGCACTCCGCCAGCTCCTCGGAGATTGCTGGCTGCAGCCTCCCTCCAAATTGTCCACCTTGGTCCGGCTGAGTCAGTCGGCTCTGATGTTCTCCACCCCTGATATGTGTTCTGCCCTCAGCGAATGCTGTCTAAGATCATGGGCTATCTGAGGTGCTTCTGCGATTTCTCATAGTCGGACATCCCATTCTGAGTTTGTGGTGGGTTCTGGCATTGGAACCGGCCTGTCTGACCCTTTCTCCCTGGCTATAAGGGTGCTATGATTCTATGACTAGGATTAGCTCAGAAATATTCTGAATGCAAACGCAGATGGAGTTCAATGGTGAGCCCTTAGGGTGCATGTAAAGATGAAGTGAGGGAGGCTCACCATAAAGAAAGGCCACAAAGGTAAAAGAAAAAGCAAAGAAGGGCATCTTCCAACATGTTAAAAACAAGAAAGGACTAAGGAAATAATTGGTCCATTGCTGGGAGAAAGTGGCCAGAAGGTGACAAGCATCAGGGGTAAAAGAGAAATATTTAACTCATGTTTGGCATCTGCCTTTACACAAAGGGATAAAACAGTCCAACCTGTCAAAAAACAGCACCACAAAAATCAGATTAGGAACCCAAGTTGAGATAGGGAAGAAAATGGTAAATGAGCACCTGTCTATCCTAGACAAGATCCAATTCCCAGGACCGGATGGGTTACATCCCAGGGATCTGAAGGAATTGGCAGACGAGATCTCCAAACAACTGAACTACATCTTTCAGAGATCCTGGCATACCGGGGAACTACCACAGGATTGCTGATGTGGTTCCCATCTTCAGAAAGGGAGAAAACAGATCAAAAGCCAAAGCCAACATGGGTTTGTCAAAAAGGAACAGATCATGCCAGACTAACCCTATTGCATTCTTAGATAAAGTGACAAAACTAGTGGACCAGAGGAATGCCGTTGATATAGTTTACTTGGACTTCAGCAAGTCCTGATAAGGTAGAGCATAACCTACTACTAGATAAAGTAGAGGAATGTGGGTTAGACAGCATCACCCGGATGGCTTTGTAACTGGCTGACCAACCGCACAATGTGTAGTCCTTGATGGAACTGCCTCTTCATGGAGGGAAGTATGCTAGTGGAGTACCCCAAGGCTCTGTGTTGGGCCCAGTACTCTTCAACATCTTCATCAGTGATTTGGATGAGGGTGTTAGGTATGTAAGCTAACAGTTGGGTTAGCAATATACATGCCATGGTAGTAGTATTGTTTCTTTAAGTACTGCTGCAAATGTGGTTGGATGCTGTTACCAGAAGCGGTCATAAGAAGGAGCCAGAATGACTGTTAGCTCTCTGTTAAATGCTGATTAGTGGGGGGGACTCATCAAATTTGCAGATGACCCCAAGCTGGCAGGAATAGCCAACACTCCTGAATGCAGGCTAAAGATACAGAAGGATCTTGATACACCTGAACATTGGGCACTATCTAATAAAATGAAATTCGATGAAGTAAGGTTCTACATTTAGGCAACATAAACGAAATGCACAGATACGGTATACCTTGCTCCACAGTAGTAACTGTGAAAGGGATCTTGGAGTCCTAGTGGACAACCCTTTAAATATGAGCCAGCAGCGTGTAGCAGCTGCCAAAAAGGCCAACACAGTTTTAGGCTGCCTAAACAGAGGAAGAGAATCAAGATCACGTGAAGTGTTAATACCACTTTATAAGGCCTTGGTAAGGCCACACTTGGAATTCTGCATTCAGTCTTGGTGACGTAGAAAGGATTTGGAGACTCTAGAAAGAGTGTAGAGAAGAGCAACAAAGGGGATTAGGGGACTGGAGGCTAAAGCCTTTGAAGAACAGTTGCAGGAGTTTTTTTTTAAATTATTGTTATTATTTATTTATTTTTATTTAAGGGTTGCCCCTTTTAGTAGAGAATCCATAGCACACAACATACATGTGCAGCCGACCTTCCAAGCGGTGGCCCAAGCTGAACCAGCTTAGTCAGCAGACATGCTACGTTCTGCTGCTATTGAGCTATAGAAAGAGCCGGGTATGTCTAGTTTAATGAAAGGAAGGACTAGGGGAGACGTGATAGCAGTGTTCCAATATCTCAGGGGTTGCCACAAAGAAGAGGCAGCCCCACTATCCTCCAGGCACCTGAGTGCAGAACAAGAAGCAATGGGTGGAAACTAATCAAGGAGAGAAGCAACTTAGAACTGAGGAGAAATTTCCTGACAGTTAAACAATTAATCAGTGGAACAACTTGCCTCCAGAAGTTGTGAATGCCTCAATACTGGGAGTCTTTAAGATGTTGGATAGCCATTTGTCTGAAATGGTATAGGGTTTCCTGCCGAGGCAGGGGGTTGGGCTAGAAGACCTCCAAGGTCCCTTCCCACTCTGCTATTGTATTATATAGTATTGCATTGCATTGTATTTTGCTCTTTGCCTAGTCACCCCCACCCTTGGATGGGCCTTCAGGGGTAATCTCTAACCTGATTGGAGGCTCTTCTGTCCCTCCAGTGGAGCTGCGAGGACTTGATTCTTGCTTGTCCTCCCAGCTGCAGGGGGCTGCCATCTTGGGCCACGTGGGGCCTCTCCTCCCCCTTCTCCCCAAATGACTCTGCGGGGCAAATACCATAGCCCTGCCCTCAAGAATTAGCAACAAAAAAAACAGCTCGAACCGAGCACTTTTAACATCCTGCATCAGAGAGTACATCCGGGCAATCAGGACGTCAAAAAGAACTTACATTGCCACTCTGATTGCTTCCGCTGAGTCGCGCCCAGCCGCCCTGTTCAGGATAACCCGTTCCCTCCTAAATAAGAGGGATACGGGTGATCCTTTGCAGGGCAGGGCTGAGGACTACGTTCAGTTTCTCGCGGATAAAGTTGCTCGGTTTCGGGCGGACCTGGACTCCAATTCTGCAGAACCAGCCGAGGCACTAAGGGATAATCTGGTAGGTCATCGCTGGATTGATTTTCAAGCTGTTACCCCTGAGGACGTGGACAAGGCTATGAGAGCTGTAGGAGCCTCCACATGCGTGCTGGACCCGTGCCCCTCCTGGCTGGTTGTTAACAGCAGAGAGGTGACACGGGGCTGGATCCAGGCGGTTGTTGCCGCCTCCCTTCGGGAGGGGGTCTTTCCCCCCGCTTTAAAGGCGGCGGTGGTGAGACCCCTCCTGAAGAAGCCATCTCTGGATCCAGCCATTCTAAACAACTGTCGTCCAGTCTCCAACCTCCCCTTTGTGGGGAAGGTTGTTGAGAAGGTGGTGGCCTTTCAGCTCCAGCGGTCCTTGGAGGAAGCCAGTTATCTTGATCCATTCCAGTCCGGCTTCAGGCCTGGCTACAGCACAGAAACCTCTTTGGTCTCATTGACCGATGATCTCTGGAGAGCCAGGGACGGAGGCCATGCCTCCATCCTGGTACTCCTTGACCTCTCTGCGGCTTTCGATACCATCGACCATGGTATCCTTCTGCGACGACTGCGGGAGGTGGGGGTGGGAGGCACTGTTTTACGGTGGTTCTCCTCTTACCTCTCGGTCAGGTCGCAGTCGGTGTTAGTCGGAGGGCAGAGATCGACCCCTAGGCCCCTAACATATGGGGTGCCGCAGGGTTCGGTCCTGTCCCCCCTACTTTTTAATATCTACATGAAACCGCTGGGCGAGATCATTCGGCGGCACGGGATAAAATACCATCAGTATGCGGACGATACACAGTTGTATCTGTCCGCCCCGTGCCAACTCAATGAAGCGATGGACGTGATGAGCCAGGGCCTTGAGGCTGTTAGAGACTGGATGGGGGTTAACAAGCTTGTACTCAATCCAGATAAGACCGAGTGGCTGCTGTGCTTCCCTCCCACTAATTGGCCAAGTGTTCCATCTCTCAGGCTGGGGGGTCAAATACTATGCCCCTCAGATAGGGTCCGCAACTTGGGAGTCCTCCTGGACCCACAGCTGACTTTTGAACACCATTTGTCAGCTGTGACCAGGGAGGTATTTGCCCAGGTTCGCCTGGTGCACCAGTTGCGTCCCTACCTGAACCGGGAGGTTCTCACAACAGTCACTCGTGCCCTTGTGACCTCTAGGCTGGAGTACTGCAATGTGCTCTACATGGGGCTGCCCTTGAAGAGTATTCGGCGACTTCAGCTGGTCCAGAATGCATCCGCGCGAGCGATCGTGGGTGCACCTCGCTTCACCCACGTAACACCTATCCTCCGCGAGCTGTACTGGCTGCCTGTTGATCTCCGGGTGCGCTTCAAGGTGCTAGTTGTCACTTATAAAGCCCTTCATGGTATTGGATCTGGGTACTTGAGAGACCGCCTACTGCCAATTACCTCCACTAGGCCAATAAGATCCCATAGATTAGGCCTCCTCCGAATTCCATCAGCCGGTCAATGCCGACTGGCAACTACCCAGAGGAGAGCCTTCTCGGTGGCTGCTCCGACCCTATGGAACGAACTCCCCGTGGAGATTCGTACCCTCACCACCCTCCGGACCTTCCGCATAGCCCTTAAAACCTGGCTGTCCCGACAGGCCTGGGGCTAAAGACTTCAACCCCACCCGAATAGTATGATTGTTGCGCTTTTAACGATGTATTGTCTTCATGTGTGTAACTTGTTTTGTCCTTCCCTCCCCCTGAATTGTGAGCCGCCCTGAGTCCCCTCAGGGAAAAGGGCGGCATACAAATAAAGTATATTCTATTCTATTCTATTCTATTCTATTCTATTCTACTAAGAGCTGCGGCCTCCTGCTGAGAGCCTTCTCGCCCCCCCCCCTTTCTCCTACTTAAAGGAGAGTGTTCTTAAAGGAGAAGCCTCTGGAATTCTCCTGTTACTCGTCAATCAGGGACAGAAAAGGGCTTGCATAAATTGTGAGGCAAGGTTGCTGTAACACCAGATGACAAGCCGAAGGGGATCCTCCCCTGAGGGGAGGAGTTCTCAGGTTGGGGGGGGGTAGCAGCTGCCTCTGCCTTTCCTATTTGGAGTTAGGCTGAGGGGGATTGATCCACCGCCTGCCTCTTTAACCTCCTTGATGGAGATATGCCTCCTTTTGGCCGTTGCTGCTCCCCCACCCTTGGCTAATGCCTCTGCAATGGTCTCTAACCTTTTTAAGGGCTCCTCAGAGCCTCCGGTGGTGGTTGTTGCTGCAGGGCTGAGAGCTGGGCTCCTGCCGGCCTCCTCTGAGCTGCTGGGGGCCACCATCCTGGACCATGTGCTTCAACATGGCCCCCGGCTCCAAATTCAAAAAGCTCATCTTTGCTGGAGCACATGGAAATGGCTTGTGCCTTTGCAGGCTGCCATGCGGCTGCCGCTACTGCTGGAGGCTCTCTCTCTCACCTCCCCCAGCTCTTTCTGATCCTCTCCGGCTCTCACCTTGTTCACTGGTGATCGCTGCCAGCGCAAGCTCTCCCAGGCGTTTTAACAAGCCGTGGTTTGTGGCTCAACCCCTGAGGGGAGCAGGGGAGCGCTCCTGCTCCTAAGAAGCCTCTGCGGCAAGGGCTTGCCTCTAGGAAGCTTATGCCCTGTCCTCCTGCTTGCCCGACAAATGTCCTCACTGAGTGACTCCGTCTCACTCAGCGGCCAGGGCAGCGTGCCGACTCAGGGGCTTGTGGCAGTCCAGTCCTTGCAGGAGGAGGCTGTGCACGATGTAGGGAGGCAGGATTCGCCAGGTCCAGCTTATTTTCCTTAATCCTTTGTAAATTACTGGTGGTCCAGAGTGGTACCTTTCCAGTGAGTGGATGAGTCAAATAATGGGGAATACCTGGTGGCCAGAGGGCGTTGCCCAAAGAGCTTATCTGAATCATCCAATCATGAGAGGACAAGGTCAACCCATTCTGGATACTCCTCCCCCCTCACTATGGAGAACGGGAGTGACACAAGGGGAACTAACCCCCCTCTGGTCCCTCCTGATCAAGCTGACGGCATAGCAGCAACAGCTAAGAACCCAGAAAATCCTAACCCCCCCCCCCAGTTGGCGCATGGGTTGGGGCCACTCCAAACCAACGCTGAAACCTGCAGTTAGAAAGGAAAACTTCTTCCCTGGGGATAAAATTTGATGGGAACCCAAAAAAATGGGATTCTTTGTGGCACATGTGCTCACCTACATGCAAGAATATGGGTGTGATTTTTGAACCCAAGGAGCCCGAGTGCGAGTGGTCACCCTAGCCCTGGAAGGAGCCGCTGCCAGATGGATGGTGACTTTACATGATGCCGATGCAACAGAACTGCTGGACTTTGATCGGTTCATGATGGACCTGTGACGACAGTTCGAGGACCCCCTCGCAGACTGCAAAGCACACGACCGCATTAAAGTTGTGAAGCAGGGATGCCGGCCAGTGGCAGAGTATACCGAAGAATTCCGAGACCTGGCATGTCATGTGAACTGGCCAGACAATATCCTGGTAAGCTGCTTCAAGGATGGGTTGAGTGATGAACTCTACAATACTTGTGTGGCCCGAGATGCCCCAACCCATCTACATGAGTGGTATCTTATTGCTGAAGAGGCAGAGATCAACATGGCCAGAAGTCAGTAATGGGCAGGACGAATGTGGAAGAAATCCCCACCCCAATGGAAACAAGAAGCTTTTAAACCGCAAATGACACTTCCGAAATCCTTAGTCTGTTTCAAGTGTGGAAAAGAGGGGCACCGAGCTGCAGAATGCCGTTCTCAGGCACTGGCTAAGAAGCCAGATCGGCCATTGGGGGGAAAACTACGAGACCTGGCCAACGCGGAAAAGAGATGGCCCTGAGGAGCAGGGAGACCGTAGAATTTCCACCTCCTCCCTTCTTGAGGAGGAAACCCCAGCTTCGCAGAAGGAAGAACCATACTCATCTGGAAGCGATCCAGAGGATGAACCACTGGTAAGCAAACCAATTAAACCGCTTACCTTGCCCCTGAGACTATTTATCCCCAACTGGGAGAGGGGGATGAAAATCTCAGCTTTACTGGACTTGGGGTGCACTCACTATTTGATCAGCCCAACGCTGGTAAGGAAGTTGAGGATTAATGTAAGGAAACTGGAAAGCCCCATAGCTTTTTGCCAACTAGATGGGTCAATAACAGGAGGGGAGCCAGCTTTATTTGCCACTGAGCCTCTACAGATAGGCATCGGAAGCCACAAGGAAATGTTTCCATTTATATAGTGGTGTCTGGCATGGAATGGCCACTAGTTCTGGGTCTTGCATGGCTGAAAAAATGGAACCCCAAAATTAATTGGAAGCAAGGCACCATAAGAGTGCAGGTGTACGTGACTTTTGCTGAGAATCCAGACAAAGAAACTGAGGGGGCAGACCACCTAGAAACAGCAATACCTGCTTATACTATGCCAACCCAGGGCATACCCAAAGAATATAAGGACTTGGCTGAGGTTTTTAACGAAAAAGCATCTGATGAGCTTCCACCCCACTGCTCCACTGACTGTGCGATAGAAATCCTACCCGGAACCAAACTCCCTAAATCCAGGATGTATAGCATGTTTCCAAGGGAGCTGGAAGAACTGAGGGCATTCATTGGAAAAAAAAAACTAGCAAGAATTGAACCAGCCCGACCAAAAGTTGCAGCCCCAGTGTTGTTTAGAGAGAAAAAAGATGGCTCCAAATGCTTATGTGTTGATTTTAGAAATTTAAATTCAATCAGTATGGCAAATGTACCTAGCCAAAAGGAGAGTTTTTCAAAGCTGGATTTAAGGGAGGCTTACTACTGTATCAGGATTAAGGCGAGAGATGAATGGAAAACGGCATTTAACACCTCTCTTGGATGCTATCAATTCAAAGTGCTACCATTTGGGCTACAAGGGGCCCCTGCAGTATTTATGCAATTAATAAACGAAGTGTTGCGGGAGCATCTATAAAAGGGCTGCATAGTCTATATTGATGACATTTTATTATATTCTGAGACCAAGGCAGAACATGTAAAACTAGTCCGGGAGGTTCTGAACAAACTTTGCTCTGCAAAACTTTATGCTAAACTCTCCAAATGCGAATTCCACCAAGAAAAAATTTATTACTTAGGATACCGCATTTCACACCAGGGCATAGAAATGGATCCTTCGAAGTGCAATCAGTACTTGACTTGGAACCACCCCGAACATGCAAACAATTGCAAAGCTTCCTGGGATTTGCAAACTTTCACCGGCAGTTTATTCCCGCTTTCACCCAAATTGCTCTCCCCATCACCAAGCTCTTAAAAACGAAGGGGGAGGGAAACCCGAAACCGAAGCAGCCTTTGAACTGGACAATGGAATGCCAAGTGGCATTTGAAAAACATAAAAGGCTGTTTTCAGCAGAACCGATTCTAAAGCACCCGGACACAGAGAAACCGTTTGTCATACAAGCAGATGCTAGCAATGTGGCGATAGGAGCCGTCTTACTTCAGAAAAATGAAGAAGACCACTTACAACCATGCATTTACACAACCAAAAAATTGAATGAATCTGAGCAAAGGTGGCCCATTTGGGAGAAAGAGGCTTATGCAGTTCGATGGGCTCTTTTAACCTGGATACATTTCCTGGAGGAGAGTATGATCCCTTTTGAAGTCTGGACAGATCATAAAAAGTTAGAAGACCTAAAGACCCCAAGGAAACTCTCCAAAACAAGTACAATGGGCTCAGTACTTTAAAAGGTTTGAATGTACGCTCAGATACCTCCCGCGGGGGGGGGGGGGGGGGCATTTCCTGGCAGATGCACTATCCAGGAAACCACAATACAATAGTATGATGCCAAACGTAATCAAACCCATGATACAAGACAATCAACTAGCCGCTAGAGTAACCAACTGATCCCAGGGAAAATGAGACACTCTGGAGGACAATGACACCACCCAAAGGTTTAAACAAGCTTTAACCACCGACGAATGGTTTTGAAGCCACAAAGACAGCTGTCTGATGAAAGATAATGTAGCTTGAGTGGCAGAGAAGTTGTATGTTCCAGCCAGCCAAAGACTGTACTTAATGGAAAGGTGCCACGACTCCAAACTAACAGGACACTTTGGTTTTGTAAAAACTTTACATCTAATTAAAAGGCAATTTTGGTGGCCATCACTAAAAAAAGGACATAGAGAGCTATGTAGCCAGCTGTCCAATTTGTGCAGCAGCCAAAAGACGCCAAGGCAAAATGCCAGGACTGTTACAGATGGTAGCCAAGCCCTCAGGACCCTGGAAGGAGATAGCTATGGATTTTATTGTTGAACTACCAGAAAGTGCAAGGAATATTGTCATTTGGGTCATAACAGACTTGTTTTCAAAACAGACACATTTTATACCGTGCCAAAGGATCCCAACTGCCAAAAGTCTAGCCAAATTATTCCTGATATACATTTATCACCTTCATGGAGCCCCGCAGAGAATCATCTCTGACAGAGGGGTCCAATTCACCTCAAAATTTTGGGGGGGCATTCTTAAACTTACAGGGCACCACCCAAGGCCTGAGCTCCAAACACCATCCATGCACCAATGGTCAAATTGAAAATTGGAACATGGTTCTAGAACAATACCTAAGATGTTTTATTAATTTTCAACAGGACAACTGGGTTGATCTTTTACCTTTTGCAGAAGTGGCCTTCAATAAGGCTGTGCACTCAAGCACTGGGTTCACCCCTTTTAGAGTAGCAACAGGCCAGGATTTCAATCCCATGCCTGAATTACCCACAGAGGAACCCACCATTCCCTCACTAAAAGAATGGATAGACAACCTACGAAACACATGGCCAGTGTTAGATTAGCGTTACAGAAAGCTAGAGAGGCTTCAAAACTCAAGCTGACAAAAAAAGAGTAGATTGCAAACCCTTCCATGTTGGAGATAGAGTATACCTATCGACAAAATTCCTGAAGTCATTGCAACCATTAAAGAAATTAGGGCCACATTTCATCAGACCTTTCCCAATCACCAAAGTTATCAACCCAGTAACAGTAGAATTACTCCTGCCAAAGACACTCAGGAAAGTTCATCCAGTGTTTCACATTAGTTTACTCAAACGAGAAATAATCTCACAACTCAGACCACATGCACCTATACCTCCTATTCCTATCACGATAGAAGGCGAACAACATTTTGAAATTAAGGAAATCCTGGACTCTAGGACCATAGGGGGAAAACCCAATACTTAGTTGCTTGAAAGCATTTATCTTCAGCCCAAAATAAATGGGTAGAGAAACACCACGTTAGGGCACCTGCCCTATTGAAAAAATTTCACTCAATACCCTGACAAACCTTGTTAAAATACTATGATGCAATTTCTTTTCCTATTTTTTCACAGGTGAATTTCTCCTTTTTCTAAAGAACGGCAGTGTCAATGGCTGCTTCACTAAGTAACCAAGAAAGAAACCACTCAACTCCATTTTGTAGAATTAAGAGTACTTTTACTGGTCATGAGTAGATAGTAGCTAAGCAAAGCGAGGTCTGAGGCAAAAGTGTGTATAATCATAGATACCAATATGTGACCCAACCCCCTCCCCCTGGTAACCTTAGTCCATAGTCCAATCAGTACACCCCACAGGTATCATGTGGGAGACATCTTCAAAAAACATCATCAGGCTGGTATGCCGGACAGTTGGTCTGGGCGGCAATCTTTTATTTGCAGCATGCACAGTAGATGGTGAGAACACCTCCCTTTATTCAGTCTCTCCAGTGCTGACACTTCCCTCCCACAAACAATGCCCCCTCCTCCCCGTTTCAATGGCAGCCGAAAACAAGCAGCAAAACAGAGGCTGACATCCGGCCCTCCATCAGGAAAGGAAATCATCCCTGCAGAAAAAGAACAAACAAACATACAAACAACAGAAAACAGGAACAAGGGAAGGTGAAAAATGCCCACGCCAATCCAGGTCAAGGCTTGTTGGGAAAGGCAGAGTAGAATTTCCGCAAAAGGCGAGGAGCCCTCACGTGGGACATATCGACCCATTCAGCATGAGAGGGGGGGAAATGCTTCTAGGAAACGAGATACTGAATTCAATTTCTATGTTTCCGAGAGGCCAATATCTCCTTCACCTCAAAATGTTGCTCTCCCTCAATGAGAAGAGAGGCAGGTGGTGCAGGTAGAGGAACTCACAGAGAGGAAGTGTGTTCCGGCTTCAAAAGGTTGACATGAAACACTGGGTAAACACGGTGAAGGTATTTTGGCAGTTCCAGTCGCATCGAGACAGGGTTGATAATCTTTACAATAGGAAATGGACCGACGTACTTAGGACCCAGTTTCTTAGACTTCTGGGTGGTTTGGAGACATTTGGTAGACAAATACACACGGTCTCCAATCTTGTATTTCCTTTGCTTAGTCCTCTTCTTGTCAGCTTGTTTCTTGTGTGCCCGATGAGCAGCATCCAATGCCTTCTAAGACAAAGGCCAGATTTTGCAGAGTTGGTCACTCAATTCTGAAAGGGATAGGACTTGTGGTTTTTCTCGTGGCACTACCGGAATAGATATAAAATCATGGCCAAATACTACTTTAAACGGTGTAAAACCTGTACTGCTGTGCATCGAGTTGTTGTAGGCCACTTCAGCATGAGGTAACAACTCAACCCAATTATCTTGCTGATAATTAATGAAACATCGGAGGTACTGTTCCAAAACAGAATTAGTCCTTTCACGGCTCCGATACTCTGCGGATGGTGGGCGGAGCTTAGCCCCTGGGCGGAGCCAATCAACTTTAAAAACTCCTTCCAAAATAAGGAGGTGAACTGAACCCCCCCTATCAGAGATAATGCGGTCTAGTACACCATGCAGGCAATATACATGTGTAGTAAACATTTTAGCCAAGGATTTAGCCGACGGGTATTTGGAACACGGAACAAAATGAACTTGTTTGGAAAAAAAGTCTGTAACGACCCAAATCACAGTATTTCCTTGACTTTCAGGTAATTCAACAATGAAATCCATAGATATTTCTTTCCATGGTGCCTCCGGACGGGCCACGCCCTGGAGGAGGCCCTGGGGTTTCCCTGGTAGGCGCTTCGCAGCAGCACATGTGGGGCAACTGGCCACATAGGACTCAATGTCCTTTTTCAATGACGGCCACCAAAATATTCTTTTAATGAGATGCAGAGTTTTCACAAATCCAAAATGGCCTGCCGTGCGTGAGTCATGGGCCCGTTGCAGAACCAAAGTTCTAATGGCAGCAGGAACATACAATTTAGGCCCTACCCAAGGTAGACCGTCTTTCATGGTACACTCATTGGAATGCTGTTTAAACCACGCATCGGACTCAAGGTTTTCCTTGAGTTTGGAGACGAGGTTCTTTGTGATCTCAAAATGATAGCTGCTCTGGCTTCTGGTGACCACCGGACCAGCAAGATTCTTTGCTGGGATGACTGGGTGAACCACACTGAGCTTTGAGCTGTTCTATTGAGGGAGTCTAGATAGAGCATCTGCCATAAAGTTCTTCCCCCCTGGGATATACTTTAAAGTGAAATCGAACCTGTTAAAATGTTGTGCCCATCTCATCTGTTTGGGGGATAATTTTCGGGGAGTTTTTAACGCCTCCCAATTCTTATGGTCACTCCACACCTCAAAAGGGTGTTTTGCTCCCTCCAAGAAATGTCACCAGGTCATCAAAGCCCACCTGACTGCAAAAGCCTCGTTTTCCCATATAGCCCATCGTGTCTCTGTCTCAGTCAGCTTTCGAGAGGTGTTAAGCGCAAGGTTGTAGCTTTCCATCAGCATTTGTTTGTAGCAATACTGCCCCCACTGCAACGTCACTTGCATCCGCCTGGACCACAAATGGCGAATCCATGTCTGGGTGTTTCAAAACAGGTTCAGCTGCAAATAGTCGTTTAAGTTTTTCAAATGCGGCTTGACACTCCATAGTCCAATTTAAGGGCTTTCCTGGTTTAGGTTTGGCCTCCCCTTTTGATTTCAGGAGGTTCGTAATAGGGAGGGCGATGCTGGCGAACGAGGGAATAAATTGACGATAAAAATTTGCAAATCCACAAAAACTTTGCAACTGTTTGTGGGTGCGGGGGGGTGCCCACTCAGTGACAGCTTGGACCTTTGCAGGGTCCATCTCGATGCCATCATGGGAGATGCGATACCCAAGGTAGTCAATTTTTTCCTGATGAAATTCACACTTAGACAATTTCGCATATAGCTCTGCTGCCCGGAGTTTAGCACTGAGCGGACCAGTTTCACATGTTTTTCACATGTTCTTCACGTGTTTCTGTGTAAACAAGGATGTCATCAAGATAGACCATCATGCCTTTGTAGAGGTGGTCATGCAAAACGTCATTAATGAATTGCATGAAAACAGCTGGTGCCCCCTGTAGGCCAAATGGCAGTACCCAGAATTGAAAACAACCAAGAGGGCAGTTGAACGCAGTCTTCCACTCATCACCCTTTTTAATTCTGATTATGTAATAGGCTTCCCACAGGTCTAATTTCGTGAAAATTCTTCCTTTACCCAACTGGGCTAGCATGTCCTTCATTAGTGGCAATGGGTAGAGATTCTGAATAGAGATAGCATTCAGATTTTTATAATTGACCACCAAGCGAAAGGAGCCATCTTTCTTTTCTCTGAACATAACAGGGGCAGCCACCCGGGGCCTAGCAGGCTCAATGAAACCTCTCTGCAAATTTTTGTCAATAAACTTTCTTAACTCATCCATTTCACGAGGGGTCATTGAATAAATCTGAGGTTTCGGAAGTTTGACTCCAGGAAGGATATCAATGCTGCAATCAGTGGCACAATGGGAGGGCAATTTATCAGATGATTTTTCACTGAAAACAGCTTTCAGGTCCCAATATTCTTTTGGGATTTTCTCCTCCCTTCAATTTTTTCTTGCCCCCTGGCTGCTAGTTTGGGGTCAACGTTACACTGTTTGGGAGCCCCCTCTCTCCTTTAGGGGGTATAGCAGAACAGTTTCTCCAATTGGGAGCCTCCCCCTCTCCTTCAGGGGGTGTAGCAGATCGGATGCGTATCCACCCTTTCCTCCAATTGATGTGTGGATTCCATTTACACAGCCAGGGTAAGCCCAATATAAGAGGCCGCTCCATTCCTGGGGCCACAATAAAACTTACTGACTCTTGGTGAGTTCCCATCCACATGTCTATTGGCTCAGTCACAAAATGGGCCAGACTCCCTCCAGCTATCGAGCCATCCAACTGGCAAAAAGCAATAGGGACCTTCAAGGTTTTTAGTGTTAGGCCCAATTTTTCCACTACTTTGGGGCTAACGATGCAACGTGTGCAACCCGAATCTAAAAGAGCCAGCATATTTTCTTGCGCTCCAGTAGAGGGCACTTTAAGTTTCACTGGGATAGTCATGGGCCCCGATCGAGAGCTTACTAGACGATCGCCATGTGTTTCAGTTTCACCTTCCTCCGACGAAGAGGGTGATTCCTCTCCCCCTGGGGCAGGGTGGGATTTGGGACGAACCTCCAATGCCTTCATGGCCGTCTCCCTCTTTCCCCCCCAGGCGGTTTCTCTGGCCTCCTCTCCCCCCTAATAGAGGGCTTTGGGCTCAGTTTGGGGATGAGAAAACTGGGTTTGCTTGCAGTGCCACTTTTCCCTTCATTTGGAGCTCCTTGCAGGGATTTTGGTGGGGTAGTCCCGTGAGCGGATCATCAAAGTATTTATTCAAAGGAGCCATAAATCTTTTATAGTCTCTCGGTAGGGGGAGGGTTCAGCATCATGCGGGGCCTACATCCCAACGGCTGCCTTACTTCCCCAAGGCATAGCAAGTTTTCTTACCTTGCCTTCTTCAATGAAAAATACATGTCCAAACTGTTGCATGAAATTCCACAGCTGCCTGAGGAAGGACCATAAATCGTTTGATTGTCCCCCGGCCTCTCTCAGGCAGAGAAATCTGTCCGCTTCTTTTCCAGGGTCACAACTGGAATGTTTCCTTTTCCAAGCCTCTGCAATTTGTTTCACGAGGCTCTCCTCATTCTCCCCCTGGTCGCTGCCTTGCTGGGACATGTTCCGGGGGGTGGGGGGGTGTAGGAATTGGCTGCACTCCCCTCGGTAGTTATCAGCTCCGGGATGAGTGCTTGTCTGAGACCTCACTTAATGTCAATGGCTGCTTCACTCAGTAACCAAGAAAGATACCACTCAACTCCATTTTGCAGAATTAAGAGTACTTTTACTGGTCATGAGTAGATAGTAGCTAAGCAAAGTGAGGTCTGAGGCAAAGGCACACGTAATCATAGATATCAATATGTGACCCAACCCCCTCCCCCTGGTAACCTTAGTCCATAGTCCAATCAGTACACCGCACAGGTAACATGTGGGAGACATCTTCAAAAAACATCATCAGGCCAGGCTGGTATGCCGGACAGTTGGTCTGGGCGGCAATCTTTTATCTTCAGCATGCGCAGTAGATGGTGAGAACACCTCCCTTTATTCTGTGTATCCTGTGCTGACACTTCCCCACCCACAAACAATGCCACCTCCTCCCAGTTTCAATGGCAGCCGAAAACAAGCAGCAAAACAGAGGCTGACAGGCAGCATGTCAGATCCCTACTGCCATTCAATTGGGAGGAGGGGAGCCTCGGAGTTAAATCATTACACAGGTCTGCGACTAAAAAGCTGTTTGATTATTTTCATCTAATTTCCATGTATTTTGGTGTGCTGAAAACAAAATATTGAAAAAAACTCCTAGACGTCATGATTTGCCACAACATGCCAAATTCTCTTCAAATTTATCCATTTTTTAAATTTTTGGTATTTTTTTATATTATGGGTTTTTAAACAAATTTAAAGTCCAAATTACTATTAATTAATTCACATAAGTACATTTAAGATATAAAATGCCAAAAAACCCTTAAAGGGTTTGTCCGAGTTATGTAAAAAAAATATAGCACTGTAAATCTGATGGTTAGCAATATATACATAAGCTAAGCAACTTTTAAGTCTGTGCTTCTAATGGTAGAAGGGATTAATCTTTCCTGAAGAATCCAGTGGGAGGGAGACACAGGGCAAGATAGCAGCATCTCCGGTCAGTGCAGTGGGCGTGGCCAGCACTGTGATGTCTCGTGTACAGACACAGAGCTGCTCTCTCCTGCATGCCACACTTGTGCATGAATCATCATCAGGTTCTTGGTTCTAGGTTGTTCACACTTTTTCATCGCAATTCATTTTAGCTCGTCATTCTTCATCTGTTATGTTATGTCTCCACAAAAGTGTATTAATTCACCAGACAGTTTCTGTTTCATCTGTGGCGAATATACAGTGTTGAAGCAACAGCAGAATATTACAGACTTTGTGAAAAAAATATACTTTGCAACTTTGGACTAAAAATTGGAGATCAAGATAAAGTTTGGGCGCCTCATAAAATGTGCAAACGGTATATTGAGGACCTCCGAAACTGATTAAAGGGTAAGAAAAAATCTTTCTGTTATGGGATTCCTATATGGCGAGAGTAAAAGAACCACAGTGATGACTGTTACTTTTATTCATGCGATGTGAAAGGGTTTAATTCCAAATGGAAGCATTCCATTTCATACCCCAATCTTCACTCAGCAATTCGTCCCATCCCCCATGGTACAGATATACCAGTACCCAAGCCCCCTGCTATCTTGGAAGAGATACCTAGCTCCGATGAAGGTGAAATCATACCTGAACCAGATGACGAATCAAGTTCTGACTTTGAAGATGATACAAGACCAAAATTGTTTTCCCAGGAAGAGATGAATGATTTGGTAACAGACTTGAATCTTCCCAAAGATGCTGCTGAGTTACTCGGATCAAGGCTGAAAAGCAGGAATTTATTGTTGCCAGGAGTGTCACCTTCATGGTTCAGACATCATGAAAAGGAGTTCATTCCTTACTTTGCACAGGAAGACAAGTTGGTTTATTGCATCGATGTCGAAGGTCTGATGGATCAATTTAAAATATAATATGATTCAGAACAATGGCGTCTTTTTATAGATTCTTCAAAAAGAAGTTTTAAAGCAGTTTTACTCCACAACGTTTTTTATGCTTCCATACCTGTAGATCATTCCGTACACTTGAAGGAAACCTACGAGAACTTGGAATTGGTTCTTCATAAACTTAAATATGAAGATTATGTTTGGCAAGTGTGTGGAGACTTGAAGGTCTTGTGCATGCTGCTTGAGCAACAAGCTGGGTATACCAAATATCCTTGTTTTCTGTGTTTATGGGACAGTCGAAGACCAGCAAAATCAATAGACCAAGAAGAGTTGGCAGCCGAGGGTGCTAACCGTCAGTGAAAAAAATGTCCTCTGAGAAACTTTGGTACCTTCCCATAAAGTTCTTCTCCCCACTTAAAATTGGGATTCATAAAATCACTTCCAAGAGATGGAGAATGCTTCAAATACTTGGTCACCAAGTTTCCATGCCTGTCGGAGGCAAAATTGAAGGAAGGTGTGTTCGTCGGACCAGACATTAGAAGGCTTATAGTTGATCAAGAGTTTGTCAATACCATGACGGATCCTCAAAAAGAAAGGTGGATTGCATTTAAAGAAGTCATATAGAAATTTTTAGGCAATAACAAAGATACTCACCTACAAAAAGATCATCGGAAGAATGCTGAAAGCATTTCAAGCTTTAGGTTACCTGATGAGTTTGAAAGTGCATTTCCTCCAGTCCCACCTTGACTACTTTCCTGAAAATTTGGGAGCTGTGAGTGAGGAACAAGGTGAACAATTCCACCAAGACATTAAAGAGATGGAAAAGAGATACCAGGTAAAATGGAGCATTACAATGATGGCAGACTACTGTTGGATGCTTCAGAGAGACATTCCTGATTCTACTCACAAGCGTAAATGCACCAAGAGGAGCCTCACAAGGAAGAAGAATCGAGTTTAGTGTGTGTAGGTGAGCTCATTCCAGTTCCAAAAAGGATTTTCATGAAAATATTGTAATAAAACTTTAATTTTATAAGTCTATTCCATTTATTTTGAGGTATAGCATAGTTACTTAAATTGTCAGGAAACATGATGTCCTATGACAAAATGGAGGTCATTTTCGGATTCAGCGTACTAAAAAACAAAGATTACGTGGAATAACCAAAACAGTTCTCGAAAAAATTTTTTTTGCAGACCTATGTTAGCTACATCTGAAAAAACTGAGTTTTACAACTTTACAACTGGTTTCCTGTCACCGGGAGACTGAAGGTCCCAATATCTCTGGAGGGATGTTTATGATAGCCATGTGGGATATATAACTTTGATGTCTAACTAGAGATAGCCATTGGAACATGTGCTTTATTTTTTTTTAATAAATGTTTTTTAATTTTAGTTTAAAACAGGTACACATCTTTCTTTACATCTGTAGAAAATGTATCAATCAATTACAGATAAGTTTTAGTACATCTCCTCCACAGTCAACCAATATAACTCATATTAACTAAAACATTATTATATATCCATTTTCATTTAACTGTAATTATTATTTAGAAATATTGATGAAAGAAATAATCTTGAACAATCCCTGCCCACACCAGTGGGAGAGGAAAAAATCAAAAAAAAAGAAAAAAAAAAAAGAAAGGACAGATAAAAAATAAAAATAAAAATAAAAAATAAAAATAATACAAAAAAAGACAAAGACGACAAGAGACAAGGCAGGAAAACAAAACAAAACACAGGTGTCTATCATGAGAAAAAAAAGAAGTATATCAACTGGTTACAACATGCTTTGGTGCTTCTCTTCCATTAACTCATATTAATTCAAATATCTTAACTCGAATATTTACCATATCAACATCATTATACCTCCAGTTTTAATTACCTATGGTTATTTAAACATCCATCCTTAGCTATGCATTACATAATTAATCCATAACACATGCTAACAATTCATTTACTTATTTGTAAAATCCTCTATTATCATCAAATCCTCATATCCTATTTTAGCTGGACATCCATAATATTTAATTATATCATATATCATAACATTTTCCCAGTGTTGATTAACATTTAATTGTATGTATTTTATTTAGTTTTTTAATAGTGATAATTATTGTAGTTAATACTCTTTATGTATAATCTTCCAATTGTTAGTTGTCATATCAACTCCACATTATATACATTACTATCAATATCAATTATTATTCAACTATATCTGTTACAAAAAAAAGCAATTAGGTTTAACTAGTTTTCAATTGTATTCTTCAATCAGCCAGTTCCAAATTATATATATTACTATCCATATCAGTCATTATTCAGCTATATCTATTACACATTAAGGTAATCAGATTTAGCTAGATTTTAAATTACGTTCTTCCATCTATCAGCCAGTGTCTCTCCAATAGCAAGATCTTCTCCAGCCAATTGCCACGCGTTGGATAAATTTACCAAATGTTTTCATAAGCAAATCCAGACAAAGATATTTTGGCACCTTTGGACTCTGAATGTCAGTGATGAAATAATAATGTTGTCCTAGGCTTGCAAAATTTTCCGAATTAACTTTAATTCTCAAGGGTGGATTTTCCATTCCTCCTGCACTCTGTCTCTTTAAATGAGTCTTCTTTATAGCTTCCCCCCTCCTTTCTTCCTCTGAGATAGACCAGACACCATTTCTCACATTTTCCGTTTGTATTTCAGGAGCATTTAAACATTCAACAATCTCAGTTTTTGCTTCATATTTTAAAATCAGATGATCCAATTTTCTTTCCAGTCTTTGATAAGAATCAAAGAGTCCTCTACATGCGGAAAAAAGTCTCTGAAATGAAATCTTAGAGGTATTTTGGGACGCCATGATGTGTGTCGTAGTTAAAAATTGCAAACTCTTTTTTTTTTTCCACAGACTTCTTAGTTTCTTACAGGCTGTGCAATCTTATCTGATCGTAAACAAGGCGAAGTAATAAAGTAATAAAAGTGTCGAATCGTGACGGACTAATTAGTAGAAAATAAATTTTATGATCCACTTAGGGAGATTCAGAGGGGGGAGGATGTCGAGGAGTTTCTTGAAGCATTTAAGAAGTAAAGTAACCACCAGCCATAAATCCATTAAAAAAAACCAATTCGCCGCTAAATTTTCCTATTCTTTGGTTTCAGTTAGCTTAATCTTTTAACGCGAACAGTCTCTCTTGGATAATAAAATCAGCTTACCAGATGACATCACTTCTACCATTCTTAGGGGCAACCTGCAGTTTCAGTTAGCACGCAGCTAATCCAAAAAGGAATTGGCACGAGGAGTTAATACCCCCCCCCCGAGACTTGCGGGTGTCTCTGAGGTCCTGGGTCTCTCCTCACCTTCACTGTCGTCTCCGGGACAGCTAGAGTTCAAAGAACCCGTCCAAAAATCCTTCGGTATAGAGGAATTTCAGGAGTAGCCTGAAACTCCATCTTCTCACTGCTAAGCCCCGCCTTCTTCCCCGGAACATGTGCTTTATAGACTCCCAGGGCAGAAGAGTTAAGGACGCATCTTCACACTTGTGTATTGGTCAGAATCTGCATTCGGACAAAGGGGAGGCGTCATTATCATCTTAATCCTATTTGCATGGCCTAAAGGTTTTCAGATGCTGCTTTGCTTCTAATGGTTTCCATCCTGACTGATTAAAGGTTCCTTTTGAAAAAATCCATTTCAAGACTCTTTACTTTCTCAAGTTAGGAGAGGAGCCATTACACTGAGCCTCGCTATTCCATTATGTAATCTGGCACAGGTGAAACCTGAAACCAATGCAGACACGCTCGAAAGCCCTGCTACAGGTCTAGCATAGTTGCAAGCTCCCAGATTACTCCTTTCTTTTTCTTTTGATGGAGCAGAATCCTCAAGTCACTAGGCTAGTCCCATGCTTGGCACTCATGCTGGATTCGCCGCTATTTGTGTGGCAGTCTTAAGTGACTCACTGCCGCCATGGCGATTTGGAGAAACCAGGAGCCTGGCATCTTAATAATCCAGCACCTCCCACTCAAATATATCAAGTGGAAGTAAAAATTATGATCTGCAGCTAACACTAATAGTCTACTTTCAGGAAGAGCCTGTGGAGTTATGCTGGCCCAAATCTAAGCTTCCTTCAGGCAGGGCCTTAAGCTGCTGCTCAGGGAAAACTCACTGCATAAAAGGGAGCGAACTTACCAATGGCTGAATGAGAAAATAATATGGAATGTTTCAGCGGCTTAACACCCCCCCCCCCTTGCAGAAGTGCACACTGCTGAAAGCCTGGAATTCTCAGACCAGCTGGAAATTCAATATTCAAGGGGCTGTAGAGCTCTGTACTAGCTGCCAAGGCACGCGCCAGAAATGTTGAGAAAACGCTGTCTTCCAAAGCCCTCCCTGGTCTCAAAAGTCCTGATGCTGTCGGCTCAAAGAACGCTAAATTGCTCACTGCGGCTCTCTCTTAAAAGGGATTCTGACAATTGGCTTCCTAGTGCTCTAATCGCGGCTCTTGCTGAGGGCACAAAATAGTCCTCTTCCTGCAGCCCTGCTCGGCTTCAAAGGCCATTTGCCACCTTAGTTCTGAAAAGCGCGAAAGCACCTGCTACAGTTCTTTTGAAATGCACTAACCCCTCTCTTGCTCTTTTAATATCTCCTAAGACCTTGCTATCTAGTCATAACCAGGGAATCAAATACAGATAAAATTAACCAACTTTTTCCTCAGGATCCTTTAGCTGTGGGAAAAAAATGTCCAAATGAGCTGAGAGTGAGTTGAAAGACTGAGGATCATTACCAGGGAGGCGTGTCTTCAGAATTTAAACTCAGTCAACAGAGCAAATAGACATGAATAACCTATTCTGGACTCTCACGCCGATCCACTGGGGATGTCTCAGTCACCCTCCAGTCCAGTGCAAATTGCCATGCTCCAGGATACTCTAGCATCACAGAGCAAAGCCAGAGAGAGCTTCAGGAAGCACAAAGGGGCTTCCTATAGTACCATGGTTGTGGGGCTGCAAGAAACCTGAACTGTTGTGCAGGGTCAAGCTCAGCTGCAGACTGGTCCAGTAGCATTGTACAAAGGGTTTCTTGTCATATTCTGACTATGTGGCTTCTTGCAGCCCTTGAGCTGCAGTGCAGTCCAAAGTCCAATGAAAACATGGAAACTTTTGAGCAGGAAAGCTAAAAGAAAGGAAAGCTAACATCATGGGTAGTAGAGATGAAGCAGAGCAGCTAAATATGACATGTTAATGTAAAGCTTAAAAAAGCCAAAGAAAATTATTGGAATGAACATTGCAAAAAAAAAAAAAGGAAGAAAAATAACTAGAGCTTTTTTACCCCAATAAAGAAAATCTGGATACCATTCACCACAAGTAAGGAACAGAAATTGGAAAGAACTGAATGATGTTATGCAAATAAAAAACATATGGAAGAAATATACTGAAGTATTACATATGACAGGTTATGTTTTTCAACTATATAAATAATAGAAATCTGTGTGGGAGACCTATATTGGAAGACAAAGTAATATGGCGAAGGAATCAACTGACCAAGAGAAAAGTCCTTGGGATCAATGGTATTCCATCAGAACTGATTAAATTAGAACCAAGAGCAGGAATGACAAAATGATTCCAAAAATATAATTATTTATGAATGATTGAAAGACTGGAAAAAGCAGGGTGGATTTGATTTAAATCAAGTAGATTCAAATCATGATGTAAATCCTGATTTAAATCACTAAAAAAGATTTGATTTAAATCAACTCGATTTAAATCATACCGTATTTTTCGGAGTATAAGACACACCCTTTTCTCTCAGAGGGTGAAAATCTGGGTGCATCTTATACACTGAATACAGCATTTTTGCCTCCTGAAGCCCCGCCCCTTCACCAAAATGGCCAGGCATAGCTTGTAGGTAGCTTTTAGAAAGCTTCTGGGGGCTAGGGAGGGCAGAAATGAGCAAAAACCAACCAGTTTTTGCTCACTTTTACCCCACCCACCCCCCGGCAACCCCAGGAGCACTGTACTTCCAAAAGGCTATCCATGGCCTTCTTTTTATGAAAAATGGGCCGGTTTTGGTGAAAAATGGGCCGGTTTTTGCTCATTTTTGCCCCCACCCCAGGAGCACCCTGCAAGCCCCCTAAATGCTATTCATGCCATTGGGGGGGGATGGGCCCGTTTTCATGAAAAATTGGCTATTTTGGGGAGGTTTACAGAGTGCAAAAACTTATTTTTTATTTGCCTCTTCAAAACCTTGGTGCGTCTTATACTCTGGTGCGTCTTATACTCCAAATAATACAGTAATTTTTAAATAACAACTGTTATCTCAGTCCTGCATGGCTCCTGTGACCCGTTGTTTATTTATTTAATATTTTTTTTTTGTTAAACAACACATGCCCACAACAGTGGGGGGGGAAATCAAAACACAAAAAAGAAAAAAAAGAAAAAAAAGAAAAAACAAGGCGGAGAAAAAAAACAAAAAAAACACAAGTATATGTTATAAAAAAGTATATCAGCTGGTTACAACATGTTTTTGTGCATCTCTTCCATTAATTCCTATTAATTCAAATATCTTAAGTCAAATGTTTACCATATTAACATCATCATACCTCCACTTTTAGTTGACTACAGTTGTTTAAAACATCCTTCATCCTTAAGTATGCCAAAGATTTAATCCATAACCACATACTAGCATTTCATTTACTTGTTTATAAAATCCTCCATTAACATCAAATCCTCATATCCTAAACATCCATAATATTTAATACCAAAAATTCCATCCTCCATGTATATAGTTTATTATCATTCTCCTTTCTTTATGTAATTATATCGTATATCGTAGCAGTTTCCCCATATTAGTTAAGATTTAACTGTATATAGTTTTATTTTATTTTTTAATAGTGATAATTATTGTGATTAATAACCTTTATATATGGTCCAAAAATATTTCTAACCTTCCCTTCTCATATCCAATTATTGTTTATCATATCAACTCCACATTATATACATTACTATCATTATCAATTATTATTCAACTATGTCTATTACAAATGAATTTAATTAGGTCTAGCTAATTTTGAATTGTATTCTTCCATCTATCAGCCTGTGTCTCTCCAGTAACAAAACCTCCTTAATCCTGTTGCCATTCATGAATCAAGTTCTCCAAACGTCTTTATGAGCAAGTCCATACAAAAAAATCTTTGCACCTTTTTGCTTAAGGTGCCTCTCATATAATGCTGCCGTCCTCCATTTATTCCCTTTTTCAGCTTGTCTTTAATTCTCAGTGGTGGTATCAAAAGTTTTGCAGATATTTCATAAAGTATAAATTCTTTAATGCTTCTCACTCCTCCTACGCTCTGTCTTTCGAAGTAAATCTTCTGTGTGGCTGCCCCCCCTTCAGACATTCCATCTTTTTCTCCCTTAGAGGTAAACCAGTTGCCCGGAATATCAGCAAGTTGAAAATCTTCATCTCTGACATCCTTCGTTTGTATTTCAGGAACATTCAAACATTCAACATTCTCATTTTTTCTTCATATTTTGTTGCTAGAAACAGCAGATAATCCAGCTTCCTCTCAAATCTATCATATGTGGCAGATAATTTTTGTAGTGCGGAAGAAATCATTTGAAATGAATCATTTGAAACTTGAATAGACGCCATCTTTGTACGGTTAGTATTTTTCCTTTGGAAACTCTAAGGTATTTGCAAGTAAAAACAAGCTGGGAGCTGTACAATCTTATCTGATCTTAGACCAATCCAGCCAAGCAATAAAAGTGTCAAGTTGTAAGGAGCCAAATTATAGTGAATTGGTTTACAGCCCACTTACAGAGGGTCAGAGGAGATGTTGGAGTAATCTTTCCTTTGTCCATGTAAATAGCATTTAAAACATTTAAAAAATAGGGTAACCACCGTCCATAAACCAATAAAGAGATCAAAATCACCGCTAGATTCTTCTGTTCTTTGGTTTCAATTAGCTTAAATTTTTATGCGGACCGTCTTTCTCTGAGTAATAAAATCACCTTACCAGCTGGAAAACACTTTCGCCATTCTTTGGGGCTATCTGCAGTTTCGGTTAGCTTGCGGCTAATCCAGAAGTCACTGGCAAAGGAGGTTAAATTCCAAGCCCCCAGGGACTTTGCGAACGTCTCTGGGGTCACTGGATCTCCTCCTACCTTTCACTGTCTCTCCGGGACAGCTTGGGTTCGAAATGAACCGTCCAATTCCTTCGGAATAGGGGAATTTCAGGAATAGCCTGAAAATCCGTCTTCTCACTGCTAAGCCCCGCCTTCTTCTTCCTCCTGTGACCCGTTGTTGACTCATCGACAGTCCTATTCACTTTAATGGGACGGCTGGAGATGCGGCAGTGACACAACAAGGTGAGGGAGGTGGCAAGCAGGTGAGTGGATGCTAACAGGCACTGCCATGATGGATCAGAAATGGCAGGTGCTCTTTAAAATTATATAAGCTGCTTAGAAGGTTTCACTTTCATTTTTACTGCTTGCCCATCCTCCTCACTGGTACAGATGCATTTCTCTTCAAACTATATATGAACTACTATATGAACTACTACTTCATATAGTTTGTAGTGTACATAGATTTGCAAACAATGGGATAAAGGAATATTCCTGAACTTTGTTTTATGATTTATCTCATGGCTATTGTGAAATTGTGTGAATGCATCAATGCAGTGCATGTTATCTCCGCTTGCAGAGCTTGGATTTATTGAATGAGTTTACCAAAAAAGTAATTATTACAGAATATAAAGCCTCATGTTTCTTTAACTAAACTCAATTTCATGCTGAATAAACTAAATTATAAATGTATCTTAAATAGAAAACTATCTTTAGACAGATTTTTACTCCAAAAGCATTTTATTAAAATAAATTTGATAAAAATAAAAAAAAATCTGATTTAAATTTTAAATATCCAATTTTTTAAAAAATTAAAAACTCATCCATTTTTATCCACCCTGGGAAAAAGTAATATTCATCTGAATTTTAAAGAAGGGTGACATATAGGTCTACTCAACTACTGCACAATAGCTCTGACATCACATTGTGGCAAACTTTTGTTGAGACCCAACAACTGAAACACAAACTAGTTCAAAAGGTGTACAATAGGAGTTTTATTTCAATTCATTTTATATGAATTTTAATTCAATTTATATTTAGGGACGTTTTGAGGAATATCAAATTAGGCAATTTGGAAATTAGGATAAACAAATTTGTTGCAGAGAGATAAACTTAGCTAACATAGGCATACACAACATGTGGCCTGTCTCGCAGCCTATCAGTGTTTTTTGAAATCCACTACCAGAAAGGGTCTACACCCCTCGTTTTTTGTATCCATCTCTGCTACAACACTGTTTTTCTGTAACTACTATCGCCACACTTGTGAAAAATGGACAATAAAAAGCTCATGGAAGAAAGCTCCACTACTGAAAATTACAAATTTGGAGTTGACTACTACAAAACCATAGACAGAAAAAATACCAAAAATATGGTAGACTGCTTCAAGTCAGAAGTATCAATCAATGGAAGCTATTATTATGCTAAGCATGTCTTATTTTGATGATGTTATGTGAATTTCAATTACACCAGGAATAGTTGCAGATGCTAAAAATGAAGTCAATAAAGAATCCTCTATATAGACTACATGAAACAAGATAATTATTTACAGAAACATCAAAGTTTTAAAACATCAGAAACAATGGAGAGAACTGATCTGTAAAGTCAGATGTAACTACAGTACATTGTCTGACAGAAAGGATCAAGGCAAATCTATATTGCCCTCAATTTTTATAACACTCTTAATTACACTGCTGAATGCATTACACAAATAAGTCACAAATACATGGATTTATACTAATTAAATTAAGATTTATTCCAGGAAAGCCAAAAAATGCTTTTCCTTGTGAATGTCTATATACAATACAAACACTTTTTTCAATGAAAATAATTAAATTTCTGAATAAGTATGCATAGTCAACCTAAATTAGTCTAATAAATAGTTTTGTTCCCAACTTCTAGTCATCTTCTGATAATAATGTTGCAATTATTTTTTATCATTCTTCTAAATTCTCCATTGAACTACTGAATAATTCTAAGAGAAAAAAGATTTAAAGAAATAAACTATAAATGGAAACAATTAGCATTAAATGCATTTATTTTCTATTGCACGAAAAAACTGTTACATTCTGCAAAATACAAGGAAACAAATTTTTTTTGCATTCCTCCCACCCAAAGTGATCAAGTATGCCAAGAATCAAAATTCTTGTGTACAACTCCGTCTCAGAATATAATATTCCCATTAAGTTTTCCAAAAAAGTGTGTGATATCTTCTGATTTTTTTATTGGTAAAACCCTATTTTTGTTTCATTTACAATTTCTAAGAAAATTCCTAAGAAGGAGACTCATATAATTACTTTAAAATTCCCTTTAGGCAAAATTGTCCTTCAGACAGAGAAAAATATTAATCTATACTATTTAAATGTGCACACACATAATCAAATGATATATTTTAAAGATCATATTATGATAATACAGAGTCCTTGACTTTCACATAAAATTGGTTTGGAATTATGACAACCTTGGAAACGGTGTTTTACAGCCCCTGAAATCCTTCCAGCTGTCACAAAATGTTGCATTACCTCTCCTGCAGTGTTGGGATCGTGATCTGGGTGTTAGCAATCTGTTTCCATTTGCAAAAGCCCTGCAATCATGTGATTGCTATCTACAATATTTTCTGCCCACTTTCCTGCAAAGATGATCAGAAAGCAGGCAGAGAAAGAACGTTGGTCTTACCTGAACATCTGTTCTCTGTAGCGTAGGTGGGAGGGACTACAGCCGGATTTGTGACAGCCTGATTGGTCTAAAGACTGAGGGATTTTTCTTTATCATCTCCTCCTTTCCCTCCTGGCCCGAGTTTCACGAGGTCGAATGGATATCTGATCACTTTATGTAAGGAAATGAATACTCCAAAGAAACAATGGAACATATAGAAAAAAACAAAAAGACACTGCGCAGGACTGACCACCCCGACCCCTGCCTAACTATCTAGGGTGGGAATGTAGTCCCTCCCACCTACGCTACAGAGAACAGATGTTCAGGTAAGACCAACGTTCTTTCTCCTGTAACTCCGGTGGGAGGAACTACAGCCGGGACATACCCAAGCTAGGTCCCTGGGCAGGAAGAAGATCCTGGGGGAGGGGAGGTCGCCACCTGCTGAAGTACTCTGCAGCCAAAGGCCGCATCTGCAGATTTGAACCGGTCAAACCGGTAGTGGCGAATAAAGGGGGAGGGAGAGGCCTAGGTGGCCGCCTGACAGATATCTTCCAGAGGGGCCCTGGTGGCCCAGGCAGCTGTGGTGGCTGCACACCTGATGGAGTGGGCTGTGATGCCGTGAGGAGGCACCTATTGACTGGCCTGGTAAGCCTCCTTGAGGCCTGCCTCACCCACCTGCCAATGGTGGCTGAGGTCACCCTAGCCCCCAATGACTTCTCCTGAAAGGATAGAAATAGGGCCTCTGACCATCTAAAGGGAGCCGTGCGCCTAATATAGATGTGTAGGGTGCGGCGCACGTCTAAACGATGCCAGAGGACCTCCCTCTCATGGGTAGGAGAGGGACAGAAATTGAGAAGGACAACTTCCTGGGATCTGTGGAAAAAGGTATTCACCTTCGGGAGGATGATGGGGTCAAGCCTCAGGACCACCCTGTCCGGATAGAATTGACGCAGATCCTCCTTGGACAAGAGGGCGCTCAATTGGGAAATACGTCTGGCGGCATAACCGCCACCAGGAATATGAACTTCAAGATGAGAAACCTAAGATGGACCGTCCTCAGAGGTTCAAAGGGAGCGCCCGTGAGGGCCCTCAGTACTAGGGAGGGGAACCTATGCACCGGGGGGGGGGGGCAAAGGTTAGCAGCCCCCTCTTAGAAACCGCTTGACCAGTGGCGCCTGTGCTAATGAACCGGACCCCACCCCTGCTAGTACCAAGGAAAGGGCAGCTGTTTGTCTCCGCAGTGTATTGTGAGGCAGCCCACGGTCAAGGCCTTGTTGCAAAAAGTCAAACACATGCGTAACTGAGGCTGATGTCGGAGAGATCTGGATCTGCTCGCACCAGGACATGAACGCCAACCACGTCGAGTTGTAGATTCGAGTGGTGGGAGGGACGTCTGGCTGCCTCAATGGTGGAAATGACTTTGCCTGAGAGGTTTGCTTCCCTCAGCAGGAGCCGCTCAAGTGCCAGGCGATCAGCTGGAGCCACTGGGGCTCCGGATGGATTAGAGCCCCCTGGCACAAGGAGATCTCCTCCTGGGGAATTCTCTATGGGGGAGATAGGGATAGCTGGATTAGATCAGGGCCGTCGCGGCCAATAAGGAACTACCAGAATAGGGCCCTCGCTAGCACTATCTTTCTCAGGGTCCCCTGGATCAGAGGGATGGGAGGAAAGGAATAGAGAAGACCGAAGAGTGTCCATCCCCTCGGCATTGCGTGCTGGGAAGTGGGAGTAAAAGCGGGAAAGCTGGGCGTTGCTCGGGCTGGTGAACAAGTCCACCTGTGGAGAACCAAAGCGAAGGCAGATTGCTGGGTCCAGCTGCCATTTGCCATGGTCCACTGTGGCTTGGCTCAGCCAGTCCGCTTGATGATTTGACAAGCCCGAGGTGTATTCCGAGAGGATAGATGGCAAGATTCCTCTCCACCCATAGTCCCAGTCTGTGTGCCTCCAACCATAAGCCCCTGTCGATTTATGTGGGCCTTGGCTACCACGTTGTCCGTCAATAAGAGAACATGTCTGTTGCGGATGGAATCCCTGAAATTAAGTAGGGCTAGGCGGGCCGCCTTCAACTCCAGCCAGTTTATGTTGTGGCACAGGTCGGACTGTGACCAAAGACCCTGCGCCAGGCTGGACCCCATTACCATCCCCTAGCCGGAGGCTGGCGTTCGTTGTGATGGAGACGTGGTTCGGCTCCCAGAACTCGGTCCCCCGGTTCAAGGATGGGGATAACCACCACTTTAGGGACCAGCAGAGCTCTAGAGAGAGATGGATGAGAAGTGGGGAATTGCTCATGCGTTGGCGTTGGTACGGTATGAGCGCCCACTGGAATATCCTGGAATGCAGTCGGGACCACAGGATGATCCCTATGCAGGACACCATCTTCCCCAGGAGTTGTGCTAACATCAGGATGGAAGCTGACCGACTTGCGAGGACGTGCCGTAGACTTGAAAGCCGTTCTGGGGACAGGCGCACCAGTCCCGAGGTGGAGTCTATCACCGTGCCCAAGTGCAAAATCCTCGTTGAGGGGGAGAAGTGGCTCTTGAGAAAGTTGATGGAGAACCCCAGGGACTACAACGTTCTGATGGTGTACTGGAGGTCCGAAACTGCCTGAATATGGATTTGGGCTAGGACGAGCATGTCGTCCAGGTAGCAATGGAGCCTCACCGGACGAGATCGCAGGTGAGCCATCAAAGCCGCCAGGACTTTTGTAAACGTACGGGGAGCTGAGGCTAGACCAAAGGAAAGGGCCCTGTATTGGAAGTGCCACCCCCCCCCCCCGGGTGAGAATAGTAGAAATTTTCGATGGGATTGCCGAATTGGTATGTGGAGATATGCCTCTGAAAGGTCTATGGACCCCATGAAGTCCCCCTGCCGGATCCCCAGCAGAATGGACTTCAGGGACGACATCTTGAAACGCCTGTACACCAAGGAGTTCAGGCGTTTCAAGTCCAGGATTGCTCTCCATCTCCCGGAGCTCTTTGGAACCACGAATAGGTTTGAGTAGACCCCTAGTCCCCGTTCCTCCTCGGGAACCGGCTCTACCACCCGGATGTCCAGCAGATGTTGGATTGCTAGGAGCATCATCCGTCTCCGTTCCGGGTCCCTGGAAGGAGGGTATGTTCGAAAGAGCATCGGGGGAGGGGAGAGGAACTCCAGCCGGAGTCCTTCCCTGATTGTCGACCTGACCCAGGCATCTGAGGTTACCTGGTCCCACTGGTCCGCAAAGAGGGATAGGCAGCCACCTATGGGAAGGCTCGGGTTCGAGTCACTTTCCTCTGCGGAAGGGGCATCCCCCCACACACACAAAAGGGCCTCTTGGACTGTGGTTGGTATCTATTCCTGTCCTGATAAAAAGGCCATTGGTTCTGCCTATCGTATCTATATGGCATATACCTGTGCTGATGGTAGTCCTGGTCAGGACCCCTAAATGAGGAGGAAGTCCTGCGGAAAGAAGATGAAGAACGGTTATCCGTCTTTTTATTATTAGAGGGAAGGACCTTCTTTTTATCCCTATTCTCTACTATGAGTGGATCGAGGGACGCCCCGAACAGATTGGGGTCCGAGAAGGGAGCTGCCGCTAGATTCCATTTGGACTTATTGTCCATTTGCCAGTTGCGAAGCCATAGAAGCCTCCTGGCCGTCACAGAAGATGACACGGCTCTGGACGCAAACTTAATAGAATCTAGGGTAGCGTCAGTGGAGAATTGGGTGGCAGATATAATTTTTGTGAGGTCTTGATGGAGACGCTCATCCTGAATCGGGATCCGGTCTTGTAGCTGGCAGAGCCACATAACCGTTGTACAATTGAAGTACGACGCTGCCGCGGCCGCTTTAATAGCCCAGGCAGATGCGGTGAAGTTTTTGCGTAAAGTGAACTCCGCCCGCTTGTCTTCTGGTTTTAATTTATCTGCCACATCTCCAGAAACCACAGTGGAGGCATTGGCCAGTAAGGCTACAGGAGCATCTACTGTAGGAAGTTGTAAGGCTTTAGCAAAGGCCTTCTCCATGTTATAATACCGTTTGTCATTCCCCCCAGGGTTGGGCAGAGAAGATGGTTTTTCCCACTGATTTTGCACAACCTCCAGAAAAAGGGGAGGGGCTGGCACCTCCTCCTTGTCCGTGTTAGGGTTAATGAACATGGCCAGATTAGGGTCCCTGCGTTGGGAAACAGGGGGAGCCCCCATGCCAATTTGGGTGGTCTTTTTGGCCTTATGCAGCATGGGTTTAAAGGCCTGTGGAGGAAAGAGGCCAGGGAAGGCCGGGGCCTCCGGAGGGGCGGAATCCTCATCTTCCGAGAACCCTAGATCTGGATGGGCCCCCTCCCCCAAGATGGAGCCCTCGCTGACAACCGATGGAGAGGGGGCCCTAGTATCGTCCTGACTGGTGGAAATTGGGGGTCTTTGTCTGGACTCTGATGAAGACCTACATTCTCCCTGCAAGGTACCCTGCTGGGCCATGCCAGAAGAGATTCCCTTCTGAATTGCTAGGGAAATCAATCTCCTGATACTATCGGGAAGCAGATCTAGCTCATCTAGCTCATTCACTGAGAGATCACGCAGGGAAAGCTCTCTAGGGGCGAGTTGAACAGCTGGAAGAAAGTCCCTAGATTCCCCCTCCCCTGGATCCTCCATCTCTTGCCTGTAGGGCCTAGGGGAAATGGGGGAGAAGGGGAAGCCACCTCCCTCCGGACCCTGGTTGGAGAAATAGAGGGAGATGAAGGGCTGAAACCCCTGACCGGTGAACCAGAAGCCTGGGACCTGGTCTCTAAAGGGGATCTTGATCTGGTCAGAGATTCGGGCCTGCAGGCCTGAGCCAGTTTCTCCGCCCTTGCCACCTGTTTCTCCAGTGCCTTCTGCCTGCGCGATTCATCTTTGGCAGTGGCTCTGGAAAGGCGATGTTCAGCTGTGGGCTTGGAGGCCGCAGCCCTGGGCCTGAGCCAACCCTGGGCCTCCTCCATCTGGTTGGAATTAGTGGAGACCATGGTGCACTCACGATGCTTGGATGACTTGCTGAGGCATTGGAAGAGGCCTGGCTGATGAAGATGGCCTTGCCGCTTGGTGAGGCTTGCACTAGGCCGTAGGCAGGATCTTTCACTTCAAAATGGCCACCGCATCACGTGTAGCAGGCTTCGGCCTGTGGGATGAGGCTCTGAGGCCTCGGCCTGACTGATAAAGGCTCCGAGGGGGCTACACTCGCAGCGAGCCTGGGTCTCTGATGATCAAATGCCGGCGCTCAGTGTGCTCTTGGCTCCCTGCTGAGTCTTCTGCGCCTGGGGCCTTTTGTTTTAAACGCTGGAAGCTTCCTCACAAGAAAAAGCAGCAGCACTGCTTTTTGCGCTCCGCCTGCACCGCGAATCACAGCAGGAGGCCCGCCAAGACAAAAGCGGCGCCAAGAATGCTTTCAGCCTCCGCCCGACGGCAGAAGACCTTGAAAGCGTGTGCTTCGCTCCAGGCAGTCTCGGAGCGCAGAGGGAAACGACCCCCCTTCAGAGGCTGCGGAGCTGCTAATCCGTGCCACAGACGTCCAGGGGCTAAGCCACCTTCCAGTCCAGGCTTCGTAGCGTCTGTATGCTTTTGGTTATATTTTTTTAAATTTTCCAATTAGCCAAATTATTGACAAAATTTAGGTTTAAGAGAATCCAATTAGTCAGAAAAGAATTAAATTGATCAAACTTTGTTTGAAGCCAAGTGATTGGACCAAGAGACTGAGGGAAAATGGGGCCAGGAGGGAAAGGAGGAGATGATAAAGAAAAATCCCTCAGTCTCTGGACCAATCAGTCTGTCACAAACCCGGTTGTAGTCCCTCCTACCAGAGCTACAGGAGAATGTTGCAAGCTGTTGCCACCTACTGAGAGGAGTCCTTGTTTCTGGGGCTGCTTCAAACTGCCTGCTGATGAGAGCTGAATTCCTACACGGAATGCAGAAATCGAGCTAAAATCCTGAAAATTAGAGTTCTGTTCCTGTACCCTGCCAAAGGAGATCCCTACCATGCACCGAGGAGAACTGAACTCCTTTGATAGGCAGCTTTTCTTCTAACCCCACCATCCCTCCTCCTCCCCACAAGATGAGAAGCAGCCAAAATCCAAGCAGGGAACTGAGAGGAAATGATGGTTGTCTTACCTGAATAATCGTTCTCTGGGCGCTGCGGGAGAGTCCAAGCATGGGTTAAATTCTGCCTTCTACCCAAGGATTGGATTGAATTTCTTTAGCCACACCTTCTGGTGCTTGTTCTAGTCAGTTTTTCAATTAAGGTGTGGTACAGTTGAGATGATAGTTCAATGTCATTTGCATCCTGTAGGAAAACAGAGAATAGTCTCCCACAGCGCCCAGAGAATGATCGTTCATGTAAGCCAATGATCATTCTCCTGAACACTGCCTGGAGAATCCAAGTATGGGACATACCCAAACTAATAATCCCCAGGACGGGAAACAGGCCTACTGAAGGTCTCCTGCTGGAGTGAATTCTCTGTAATACTCGTCTCCCAAATACTCGTCTCCCAAATGCTGCTTCAGCGGTTGCAAGGCCCAAGTGGCCACCCTGCAGATCTCCTTGATTGAAGCTTGCGTCGCCCAGGCAGCGGTAGTAGCTGCACTCCTCGTGAAGTGCGCCATTATTTGACCTGGCAATGGTTTGTCCTGGTGAGTATAGGCAAGGGTGATACATGCTGTGGCTTTGGGCAAAACCGGTAAGATGACCTTCTGGGCCCAATGGAACCAGGAGTTAATTTTTGGGATAAATGAAGGGTCCAGTCGGAGGACTACCCTATCAGGATGGATGATGCACAAGTCCTCTCTAACTTACAGGGCAGCCAGCTCCAAGATCCTCCTAGCCAACATAATGGCAATGAGGAAGACTGTCTTAAATGTGAGATGTTTTACACTAGAGGTGCGGATTGGCTCAAAGGGAGCACAGTAAGGGCCCGGAGTACGGTGGAAAGGTCCCAAGATGGAAAGCGATGTATGACCAGAGGGCGTAAGTTGGTGGCCCCCTTTAGAAAACTACGCACCTGGAAATGACGGAGAATGACTGAGAGACTGGTGTGAATCCTTGGAAAGGATCGTTGTCAGTGAGCCACCTGACATCTAAGAGTGTTGGGAGCCAGCCCTTTGTCGAGGCCTTCCTGCAAAAAATCCAGCACCTGTAATATGGAGGCTGTGACGGGGTTGATGTGCCTGGTGAAACACCAGCTAGCAAAGGAAAACCAGGTCACGCTGTAAATTCTGGTGGTAGATTCTCGTCTGGAAACTTAAATGGTCCTAATGATGGTGTTGGAAAGGTTATCCCGCCTCAGGAGGTCCCTATCAAGCGCCAGGCGGTCAACTGGAGCCACTGGGTCTCTGGATAGAGGAATACTCCCTGGCTGAGAGAAACCTGGTCGTGGGGAATTCTCCAGGGCTTGGCGATGGACATACTGGAGGTTGGTGAACCAGGGCTGTCTGGGCCAGTGTAGTGCCACTAAGATGACTTCCGCTTGTTCTGCTATGATCTTCCCGATCACCCTGGATAGGTTGCAAGCAAGTGTCTCTCCACTCAGGGGCTTAAAAAAATTATTTATATATAAATTTTTATTGACCACCCATCTTACCATAGGGTAACTCTGGACGGCTTACATTCATAAAAATATGTTTACACATATACAATTAAAATATAAATAATTAATTAAAATAGCAATAGCAGTAGACTTATATACCGCTTCATAGGCCTTTCAGGCCTCTCTAAGCGGTTTACAGAGAGTCAGCATATTGCCCCCAACAATCTGGGTCCTCATTTTACCCACCTCGGAAGGATGGAAGGCTGAGTCAACCCTGAGCCGGTGAGATTTGAACCGCTGACCTGCTGATCTAGCAGTAGCCTGCAGTGCTGCATTTAACCACTGCGCCACCTTGGTCTAAGGTCACATGGGGAGGGCAGAGACAGAGTCATTTGTGTGTGAGAGTTCTGTTGTTACTTGATCAGCCACCTTCACTGTACTGTTCCCCTATTGGGGTCCCAAGCCAACTGCCAAAGCCACATCTTTAGACCTTCATGAAAGGACAGGAGGGTTGGCGCCACATCAGGGAGCAAGATGTTCCAGAGGGCAGGAGCAACAGTAAAGAATACTATCCTCCTGGACCCCGCACCAGCCATTTCATCCAGGATTCTGGATATTATTTAACTTGAAGTTAAATTAATTTAATAAAGTCTCTCATTACCATGCACGTAAACTTTAATTATTATGTACAATACTTCACATATTACACAAAACAGCATCTATGTAGTTTTACAAAAAAACCTCTAAAATGATTGTTCTACATTTTCACTGAAATGTTGTACATAACTACTTATGTAATTATGTAGAAGCAACAAACAAGCTAAATGGTGCTTAATCCATTTAAATGTGGATCCAGTTGCAGCTTCTAGTTTTATTATATCTACAGAGTATATGTGCAAATACATACACACGTTTCAAGGACCGCTTATTAAGTCCATATTATATCACGTTATGATTATTGCAACAAATAAATAGAAAAAAAGTTGGCAAACAGATGAACAGAAATGAAATAACTGACAAAAGGAAAGCGAAATCTGCTTTCAGCAGAATTTAGACTGCAACTGGAACCAGCAACAATCAGTAAGCAAAGCAGTTGCTAAGTGAAAATCAGGCAACCACACATAATTTCACTTTACCTTTTCTTTATTTTACAGTATCAAAATGATACAATCCCAAATAGCTGGGTGAGCTCAAATGGCAGAAAAGATTTCTGGAACTTTACTTTCTGGAAGAAACCAGGTAAAAGAGCAAATCTTATAGCCCTTTCTCAATTTCCCCAACCTTTGAGATGCTTACCCCAGTGATGGGGTAATTAGCAATAAGAGACTAAATGTTTATATCCATATTACCTAGAATGAAAGGGCTTACAAGAGAGTAAGCAGGCACACAATGGGTAATGCACATCAAAAGGAATGCACTAGCATGGTCTATTTGTCTAGCTTACTTGTGGCTGCAAGTCAGCTTAGTAGGCAAATAAGAGTATTTAATGTAAAACTGACTAGGTGCTTGTCAATTTCAGGCACTGGTGCTCTCGGCAGGCACCAGTACGCCCGTACCAGGGCGTACCGGTCATAACCCATCACTGCTATATATCATCCATATATAGAAAAGATACAGAAAAAGGGTACCAACGGGTAGTCAAAATAAAAAACAAAAAAGTAGAATGTTTTCTTTCTCTTGTTTTCTAGAATTTATCCTTTTTTACCCTTATTTTATTTACTGGGAAAAAATCTAAATTGGTAGAAATATAAGAGTGAAGCTTGGTCCCTATTCTAAGTGTCTTGTCATTTGTGATAGTTGTCAACCGGTGATGCATAAAATGCAAATAAAATATTTATAAGAAGTTACACTGAATTATCTTTAACTGCAGTTTCTGCCATAAACAAAGAAAAACATTCTTCTTAAAACTATAGAACTGCAATTGCAAAAACTGGAAGATACTCCATTCATCCTTATTCAAATATCTTCCAAATGATAGCATTTATCTGGGCCAATCCTATCAGAAACATGCTGAAAACTCTGTAGCTCAAATTTTATGTGAATACGTGAACAGAGAATGTTTATATTGTGAGTTCACTGCTTTGAAGGAACATATTTAATGGAAAAAAACATACCAATTTTGACACATGACTCCTCTCCTGACCTTACCCAAGCCAGACATTCTCCTGATGCAGGGATACTGCATTTGAGCTGCAAATCTTAGATAACCACTAGACTGCAAGAGTTGATGCTTCTGATAATCTTAGTTGTCGCCTAGTAGACATCCAGATTTTTGCAGCTCAGATACAACAATCCTATCTAGTATGGACTTTAAATCCTAGAATTCATAATATAAGCTGTACTGGCTGGGAACTATAGAAATTGAAGTTCATATACATCAAGGGTATCCAGTTTGTAGCTATTTTTTTTCAAGATGTTATTCAAGGCATCAACTCAGCAGAATCACCTGTTCTATGGGTTTTTTTAATTCCTTGAAAGTCCTATTCAGAGAATATGTGGCCTTTTTCTAGATGACAGAATGTCTTGATAGATCACTGACATTACCTTCCTTATAAAAAGGATTTGTTCTTAAAGTTCATGTGGATAATTCTGACTTGGATTCTATAACTTTGTAGCACTCAGGCATGTTTAAAGCATTTATTTGAGGAATATGACAAGTCAAAGCAAAATATAACATTGCAGAAAAAAGAACAAAGTGAACTTTTAATAACTCTTTCTGTATAACTAATTAAGCTTAAAAACAGTTTTTATTGATTTGCCATGGTAAAGCCATCAATACTGAAATTGTCTGCATAAAAATATGGAGAACTCAATAACAACGAGGAGGCTGATCAAGAAATTATTCCATGTCTGACCTGGAATTTTCGGCAACGTAATCACTGTACTGCAGGTTTTCAAATTATAAAGATCTATTGCTGCTCTACTGCAAAACAATGCTTAATAAATGAATAACTGAGCTATAGGTTAGATACATTTAAAAAAATATTTCATTCTTTTGAATCAAATATTTTGCTAAGGTATACTTGAATTGTGGATAAAAATAAGCAATGTATCACCTTTAAGATGCAGCTGAACTCCAAAAGCTTACAATTTGCCCCATTGCCCAACAAGGAGTAACATGGGGGTTACATGCAGGTCAAAATCTCAAGTAAGCCATTTCAGCAAATATTTCCATTTTGATCAAAGCAACAGATTTCCTAAAATATACACCTGACAGTGCTTAAAAACATAACAGCACCTGAGAGTGATGACTTATGAAAAATGTCATTTAAATATTAAAAGGTAATAGTAAAACATTAAAGTATATAAAGGTGCATCCATATTTACAAAAACAAACAAAAGCATGTTTCAGATGTTTTTCTTGAAACAATGAAAAGATCCAGGAAGCATGACTTTTATGTTGCATCATCTGCCCTGGAATAGTACACTCCCCGCTCCTCCTGACTCAAAGTTCAAATAGGCTCAGATTTGCCATCCTTTAAGTAGGCCTTGAAGACCTGACTCTTTCTTCACACAGAGTTAGAAAGAAGATCTATTAATATGCTGAGTATATTAGATCTGGATTACAGGTTTCCTTTTATTTTCAACTCTACTGAATATAATTTTAACTTCTATACTGCCAATTTTACACATTTGATTTACAAACAAATTTCATTAAAACAAAATTGATCCTTCAGAAAAGTGAACACATCAGTTGTTAAACTACCAATCTTCAGATGAAATATAGTACACATCCAAAGTACATTTTGCTATCAGAAATACTAATTTTAGATTATAATGTAATGCACCGCACTTGGCCAAGTGTTAGATTCTAAATGTAGCACGAGAAATCTTTCTTTTAAGACACAAGATAATAATTGTCATATATTCTATTTCTGACCTCCTAAAAGTCCAGTTTTGAAGATTCTACAAAATGCCAAAGTCAGCAATCTGGCAACTGTGTCAAAAGGAGAAATGACCAGTGCATAAAACCAAGGTAGAAAAAATATAACATATCATTTTCAATTATTGCCCTTTAGTCACAGAAATCCTAAAATTAAACCATCCATTGATAACCAAAGAATAGTATATTTTAGTGAATGAAGAGTGTTTCCTGATTTACCAGTCTCTCTATCTCACTGGATGCCTGTTCTTTCTTTCTAACTGTGGAACTGTAATATGGAGTATTCTGTGACTGGCCATTAGCTAGTTGATTTTAGTCTACCAATATATTCTTATGTCTTATTTTTTAATTCATAATGAACAGCTTCATTAGAAATAAGTATTGTTCCTGATAATTATACATCCTCCTTGCACATACCTCCTCAGTCTGCTGTTTTATCTTTAACCAAAGCATTCTCCAGTCCAGATCTAGGAATCATTTCAATTTTCATCACATATTTAATAGACATTAAAATATTTTAAAGGAGTACAAAAATCTGCACTATTCCTTCTGAAACATCTAATCTCATTCACAAACATTTATTTCTAATTTATGACATAGATTCTGCCTTTGATAAAGTCAAGATAGCAAATACAATGTTGTGTTTTCTACTTTGACTGCCCTCTTCTCTCTTTAATTTGTGAACTGGATCCAACCTAGCTAATTAAAGTGGGCAGGGAAGGGACTGCGAGCTGTATCCAGTTGTAGTAAATGCCCCTTTAGGAAAGGAGGGAAGGAGAGATGGTAGAGGTCTTTAAAGAGGCCCTTTTTTGCCACTCCTTAAGAGGTGAGGCCTGGATTTAATAAAATCATCATCTTATTTTTAACTTTTCCTTCTTGAGATGGTTGCGACTGCAAAAAACTCTGAAGAATATAGATTTGGAAATTTCCTATCTGGTTTTAAACCTGGGCATGGCAAAGAAACCACATAAGTAGTTCTTATGAATGACCTAGAGTGGGTCTTGCCTTCCTATTTCTTTCAGAAATTTTTGACAGGGTTTAGCAGAGTACCCTTCTGAACCATATGTGAGGGCTAAGACTTGGAGGCATCATTTTATGGTGATTTGCTTCTACCTGTGAATCTAGTGGGTGCTGTGGAGAGAAAAATTCAGATTCACAGATCTCAGGGATCAGTCCTTTCTGTTATCCTTTTCAACATGAAACTGCTAGATCATTCATCTGTTCAAGATGAAATATCTATATTAGAGGTCCCCAACCCTCAGAATGGTACTGGTCCATGGCCTGTTAGGAATCGGAGTGAGCAGCAGTTGAGCAAGCAAAACCAAAACCACTACCACACGGTCCATGAAACCAGGCCCTGGTGCCAGTTGGAGGCCACTGATTTATATTAGGTGACCTCAGGGATGGGTTTCTGCCAGCATTACTGCCAGCTCGGTACATGTGCGCAATTTTGCGCCCGTGTGCTTGCTTTGCTCTCGTGTAGTTGTCTATAAATAGGTCTGCGCATGTGCAGAACATTTTAAAAGGTCAAAAAAAAGTTGTCACGGCGACCAGGAACCGGTTCAGGGGCATGGCGAGCATGCCGTCCCTACCGGTTCAGAGACCCAGTTTCCATTTCCGCTACCGGTTCCACTGAACCAGTGCAAACTGGTAGAAACCCACCTCTGGGTGACATTCAACTATAATTGTTCCAGGGGTCAAGACTGATTCAAAAGCACCTCTTTTTATTATGTAAATTCTGTAAGCTGACTAAAGTTCTTAAAGTCCAGTTGGCTTTAAGTGATCAGATAAATCTGGAATATACTTTGAAGAGATAACTGAGGTGGCTGACACAGGGAAATCTTACCAGTGACTGAAAGGGATGGACTAAAAGGCAGAACTTGACTGTCACCGCGGGGGGGAGGGGAGGGGGGTTGTATGTTTAAAATTGTATTTGTATGTTTTACTCTTAAAAAAATGTATAACTAATAAAGATTACTTTAAAAAAAAGTTTAAAAAAAAAGGCAGAACTTGGGCACTGATCAGAGCAACACAAGTACAGGCAGTAAGGACCAAATTCATACAAGAAGGAGTAAACGACACTAGATAGGACCCAAGATGCAGAGAGACTCAGACACAATTAAACAAATTGTGGCAAGGTATAAGATGTAGGCAGCAAACAGAATACACTAAATGGCACAACAAGTAACTGACATTGCACAGAGCAGGGCTGTCAAACTCGCACCCCGCTGGCTGGATTCATCATGCACTGGCTATGCCAATGCCCGGTTTAGCAAAGGGGGGAAGCCAAGTGATAGAAACATCAGGAAGATGGAATATGAGAATTTGGATAAGGAGGAACTAGAGAGGATATGGAAAATAAAAGCTAAAGTATTTGAACTGGTGGCAAGAGCACTCAGGGCTGTGGTTCCTAAGCTGGAAGAATGGCTCTGAGGGATCCTACAATAGCCCTGCCTTCGCTCCTGGAGTCAGTAGCCGGACTGGCGGTTGAATTCCCCAGACTTATAGTACTGGGGGACTTTAACCTGCCATCTCTTGGTGAACGCTCTGATGGGGCGCAGGAGTTCATGGCTTCCATGACAGCCATGGACTTGCCCCAGGTAATTCAGGGTCCGACTCATACAGCGGGACACACTCTTGACCTTGTGTTTCTCTCGGGGCAGTGGAGATGTGATCTGGAACTGAAGGGCATAGAGATCTGCCCTTGTCATGGTCAGATCACTTCCTACTGAGGCTTGATTTTCAGAAACTACTCCCCCACTGCAGGGAGATGGAACCGATTAAATGGTTCCGCCCTAGGCGCCTGATGGATCCCTTGAGATTTCAGACGGAGCTTGGGGAAATACCCGACTCCCTTGCCCACAATCCGACAGAGTCCTTGGTCGCTGCTTGGAACAGAGCGGCGGCTGAGGCTCTTGATCGGATTGCGCCTTTGTGACCTCTCCGCGGCAGTGGATCCAGGAGGGCCCCTTGGTTTACCGAGGAACTCCGGGAGATGAAGCGACAAAAGAGATGCCTAGAGCGACGCTGGAGGGCCAGTAAATCCGAATCTGACCAAACACAATTAAGAGCCTTTATTAGGACTTATCTAGTGGCAATTCTGGCGGCAAAATGTATGCATTTCTCCGCTCTCATTGCGTCCTCAGAATCCCGCCCAGCCGCCCTATTTAGGATAACCCGCTCCCTCCTGAAAGGGGGGGGATGCGGGTGAACCCTTGCAGGGAAGAGCCAAGGAATTTGTTCAGTTTCTGTCGGACAAAGTCCCTCAGATTCGGACAGACCTGGACTCCACTTGGACAGAACCTGCAGAGATGCCGAGAGTGGGTCTTGATCGGATTTCTTGGAGCAAGTTCCAGCCTGTTACTCCTGAGGAAGTGGACAGGTTCAGAAAGGTTCAGTTCTAAAAATAACTAAGATACTGCATAGAACTCTCAAACTATTAGGCCTCTGACAGAGGATCTTAGATTGAGGAAGACACAAACCATCCAGAGGTGAAATATACAGTATACATACACACACACACACACACACAGTTATTTCATTTTTTTCTTTATTTTTCTTCTAAAAAAGGATGGTGTATATCCCATTTGTTAACCAAAAGTGACAACTACCCAAAAAGGTACCTGATGAGCTCTCTTGCAGATAAGAGAGAAGTTCCCTGAAGATGGGCTCCAGCACAAGTCCGAAAGCTTGAAGACAAAACTTCTGGTCCTGGTGACCAACCCAGATTGGATTTTGCAATGATCTCTCTACTGATAGAGCAGAGACTGCACTTCTATTTTTTATTACCATTTAGCACACTACAGAAAGTCCTCAACCTACAACCACAATTGAGCCCAAAATTTCTGTTGCTAAATTGTTAAGTTAGTAAGTAGCAGTTGTTAAGTTAGTAACATGATAACTTTCTGATAAGCAAAATCAATGGGGAACCAAGTTAGTAACATGACTGCTACTAATTGGCTTCCCCATTGACTTTGATTATCAGAAAGTTGCAGAAAGTTATCACATGTCCCTGAGACACTGCAACTATCATAAATATGAGTCAGTTGTCAAACATCTGAATTTTGATCACATGACCATGGGGATGCTGCAATAGTTGTAAGTGAAAAACAGGCATAAATCATGTTTTTCAATGCCATTGTAATTTTGGTAACTAAATTAACTGTTGTAAGTCTAAGACTACCTGTACTGACTAGAACCAGAAAGCAGAGCAGGTTATTAAGAAAGGAGCTTGGAGATTATGTGGCAAACAGATTACCAGCATATTATTAGATTATACCAGGGTTAATAACAGTTAATAAATGTTCTTTTAACTATTTTGGTTGGGGAAGAATTATTTTTTTCATGCATCAACTCATACATGACTGCATATCCATAAATTAGCCACCTTGGAAAATGAAACTCACACAATTCATGAAATATATTCTTAGGCTGTATAGAAACACAATGAATGGATAATCAGGAAAAAAGTTCAAGATTCCCTTCATTTTTATTTTTTTAAAAGAGATCTATGAACAATCTTGTATCATTACGACTATGCAAAATAAACTCATATTCTAAGTAAACAATGTACTATATTACTTATCCTGAATCTATCAAGTTTCAATATCTCACTAACATCTGCTATAAAAATATACTTAGTGATATTAAGATATTAAATGCTCTGCAATTCCACTTTCTTTTTTAATACTGTAGAATTGTCAATCAAAATTTTGCTAAACTGTTAGTAAGCAGGTAATATAAACCATTATCTATGACTGCATGCAAATACACTTTAAGAAACTGATACTTACAATTTCTAGGCAATAATACTAATTATGTTTGCAATATTTGACTATGTAACTACATATTAAATATACTGTATATTCAATTTCAAATTGTCTTAGGTCCATATAACAGATGTCATTACAATGTTAATATCTTCCAAGAACTATGCTTTAGTATATATGCGTTTGATCTGAAGCAATGTATGAGTAGTTCAAGAAGCTAACAATTTCACAAGTTAAATTTCATAACATTGCACTTTTTTGTATAATCCAAATATATGAATCTATGAAATATACTTCTAACAAAACTCAGTAAACTTCTAGCCATGTATTGCATGTTCCCAACCTTCGCAACTCCAGATACGCGGATTTCTATTTCCAGCATTTTTCTATTGGCTAAGGAAAGCTGACTAGCTGAAATCTGTACAATAACTCGATTGAGATATAATGATATAAAGTTCAATTTATGTCATACAATTATTGCTGTGATAAAAATAGGTGAAACACTACCTACACTGCTTTGAGCTTCTCAATAAAAGACTATATAAATCTAACAAATAAATATAGCAACACACATATAAAATCATCAAAAATATCAGAGATGGCTTCTGAGCTGCGGGGTGGGGTGGGGGACAAAGTATATGCAAATGTTCATATATTTGTAAGGCTATAACTATAGCTAGAGGTTAGAACAGATAAAGTAAAAATATTCTGAATCACTATATAAAATCTTAACTCAATACAAATAATAAAATTATTTAATTTTAAATAAATTAAAATTGAAGTAGCATTTTGATAAGGTACATTACTCTAATTTTGGTTCAATTGTTCAAAACTTTCCCTGGAATTAATTTGATATTTCAACATAAAAGTAGCTATACTAGAACACAAGTTGCACATCCTTTAGAATCCAAATTGAATGTATGTTTTCAAGATTACAGAAAACACACTGAAGCAGTAGAAAAATAAACCAATAAATGCAACTCAGTATGCCATTACATAAGTTACAATGTTTTTAAAATAAAATCAAACCTTATACTGTAGATACCTAATTAGCTGAGGATTTATCATGCAAATGAATTTATATCAACTTCATGAGTATAAAATTCAATCAATGCCATATCTGCTATGTAAATGTATTAACATGCAATTACATAGAAAAGAGAAAATGAGGCTGTCAGTCATACAGAACCTTTCACACTTTCTTTGCAAACAATATGCTCCAATATTAAATAAGACATCTCTTTTAAGCAGGCCATAATATACCACAACAATGACACAGAGGATAGGTAATAACGATTGAGGGTGAATTTAAAGTATTATTTAAAATGTCTGTTGATAATGTCTTCTAGGCATGTAGGTTCATTAAATGCTACTTTATTGATACAGAATTACTAACGTGTAATTCTATATAAACCACTGGATGTTATTGAAGAAGTTGTCAACTAAAAGTTTAGATTATATCTGTCCAATTCCATTTTAACATTAACTGATAATTAATTTTAACAATACATTTAAAGAATTATTACTATTTCTATCATAGTCTTTTGACATATTGTTTATCAGCAAACTAATAAGCAATGCAAATGATTTTATATTAAAAGTTCCTATAATGTATTGAACTATGTATGAGGCATCTTCGATCTATGTATCATGCACATCACTCTCCTGGTTAACAAGTATATCTTTTAGGCTGGTTTTTATTAATTAGAAAATGAGATGCCAGAAAAACATCTGGCATAAGATGCAAAGGTTTCTATGCAAGGTTTTTATTTTCTTACATCTTCACATCCAAGTCCTAATATAATGCACTTTTCAGAAACATGTATACAGCAAATGTATAAATAGCAAAATCATTGGCTGAGAATACTGTACACTCCAAGCTGTTCTACCATTTGCCAACTTGTAATCAATTACTAATTAATAACTACTAATTGATGTTTACTGGTCTTAATCAAGAATCATGAAGTGACTTAACTATATTTGTCTTAATCACCAAATATCATAAACTGGCTATCAGGAAACAGTGTTTGCCACCATTTCAATTTTCTTTTCAGTTCTATGTTTCAGATGATGGTGTTTATGTAAATTTTAAAGCAGACTGAATAGGGACATTCACACTAGCATTTTACTTGATAGAATTACAGAAATCATTAGCAAGTTCTATGTCTTTTTGCTTGGACAGAACCTAAATGCAGCATATATGCAGAAAACAGAGGAATTTACATCATAAATTGAGTATCAGTCTCTACTCATCAGAATAAAAAGACATTATTTCCAATTTCATTGAAAACAGCAGTACTTATGCCAAAAAGTTAAAGTCAGATGAAAGTCAGATGAGGTTATCATATCTATAACAGCACAATACTGTGAACTTAAATTATGCATCTCCTGAAATACATTTAAAAGCAATATTGTACATAATTACAAATAATGAAAACATTCATCAGCAGAAAAACTGGGATTGTTTTCTAAAGTGATAACTGTTACTACTGGTGGGAGCTGATTTATAGCATGGCTATCACTTCGGAGAATATTTAACTCATTTTTTCTTATAAAACAACTGAAACCATCTATCAAAATTGTTAGATATTAAGCTTAATAGACAGGTTTAAAGATAATCATGGATTTAATCACTATTCAAGAGGAAAATAGTTGACATTTCCCACTTACATGGGTATCTCATTTATCATCCATATCTGTACAAATACCAGTACCTCTGGATTCAGAATCCTGACTTTGCTCATAAGCAACAGTTTCTTCAATTTTTCCTACAATATGAAAGCTGTTTTAAACAAGACCACAAACCTTCCATATAACTATTTGGTTTGAATCCCTAGCACCACATAACGAAGTGAGCTCCCATTACTTGCCCCAGCTTCTGCCAACCTAGCAGTTCAAAAGAATGCAAAAATGCAAGTAGAAAAATAGGGACCACCTAGGTAACAGCGTTCCATGAGCCTTTGGCATTTGACATATCGCATAACCATGGAATCGTCATCAGACAGGGCTGGCTCTTCGGTTTAGAAACAGAGATGAGCAGCACCCCCTAGAGTCAGGAATGACTAGCACATATGTGCAAGGGGAACCTTTACCTTTACCTTATATAATATTAATATAACTCTTAACAATAATGAACTCAGGCTGAAACCCACACAGATTTTGAAATATTTAACTTTAAGCTTTCTTTAATTTTGCCTATAAAAGGTAAAATAGTTTGGAGAATTATTAGATTGGTTTCTTTTCTGATTGTAATCATCAGTATTAACATTTAAGAATGAAGAATTCCTCACTCCAATTTCCTCCTGTTCTCATTATTTCTTAAAGCAAACTTTCCTAAACTTGCACCTACAGTTGAATTAATGTTATATCTTACACCATACATCTTACAATTTGAACTGAATTGTAGACTAAAACTCCTGGTGCATACCAGGGCAAGGAGGCCTGACTTGAGGGCTCTCTTGTTTAACTGTTTGACTATAGAAACATTAGGTATTTAAGACCATCACTGTTTCTTTGATTTGGGCTACCTTACCCAAAATGCTTACATACTAGACTCACATATCAACTGTCAATAACAAATCTATAATTTACGTCCTATAATTACCTCCTATAATTTGACTACAGTGGTACCCTGGCACTCAATGGCTTTGAAAGTCATCAAATTTTATACTCAACACAGTTTGACACAAAAATTTATCCAGGTACTCAGTTTGGTACTCAACGCACAAACTAGAACTTGTCTGTGTTGGCTGCCTTGTGACAAATTACATTATTTCATATGGGAAAAATCTGTTTGGTACTCATCATTTTTGATAGTCATCACTTCCTGGAACCAATTAACAATAGCAATAGCAATAGCAGTTAGACTTATATACCGCTTCATAGGGCTTTCAGCCCTCTCTAAGCGGTTTACAGAGTCAGCATATTGCCCCCAACAACAATCCGGGTCCTCATTTTACCCACCTCGGAAGGATGGAAGGCTGAGTCAACCCTGAGCCGGTGAGATTTGAACAGCAGAACTGCAGAACTGCAGTCAGCTGAAGTAGCCTGCAGTGCTGCATTTAACCACTGCGCCACCTCGGCTCTGAACAATGAATACCAAGGTACCATTTTCTTTGCCTGATGTGATCTATTCTGGAAAATAAACTTTAATATTTAGCATAGTCTTCTTCAATCTCAAATTTGATAGAAACAATACATTTTGGAAATGATAGTTGGGAATTCTGAAAGTTACTACCCTAATACTTTCAAAGGCACCAAGATGAGAATTGTTTGACTTTGTTCTTTCTACAAAACCATAGACTGTTTAAAATGTGTTCTTATGTATAATTTCTGATACCATTTATGCTATATCCACTTACCTGGAGTAATTCCTATTAAATTCAACAGGATATATCACAGGGTAGAAATATATGTAAAGAAGGAGCTGAAGTACTATAGCAAAGCAAATAATTTACATGCAGAAGATTCCTATTTAATTTCAAGACAAAAGTGAGAAACATTATGGCTGAAACTCTACCATTCAGTTTTATTAATTCTGTGAGAGTAGGACCGATCATCTGACTTCTGATATTCCTACGATTAAAATTTTAATCTAGATTTAATACACAACTCATTTTAAAATACTAAGTAGATGATCACAACATATATTATAGTATACAATAAGCATTAAACTTACACCAATGAAACAAAAGAAAACCAATCCATGATTTTCTTATAATTATACCCAGTAGATAAATACACAGACTAAGTTACAGAGGAATTAATAGCATATTACACCTTAGAACCCTTTTCTTTAAAATCATGTCAAATCTTAATACTGTAGTCTAACATTTCAAACATCAAAAACAACTCTTTCAGTATACTGTAGTTTCACCTTGTGCCAGAAAAGGAAATACTTGAAGATTTCAAATTCTGGTAGCTCCCATCACAAATATTTGACATATCTAGAAAAGGTTTCAATGTTTGGTAAAGATTGCTTTTTAAAAAAAAAATGTCACCAGAAACAAGAACTTTGATTCTATCAAAAAAATCCCTAAATCATGAATCTTTAAGCTAAGTTACTTGGTTATATAAAAGAAATGCAGAGAACTTTATATTATACCCAAAGTAGACCAATAAATTCAATGAACAATCACATTCTTAAAATAAGGAAATCATTACATCTAAACTACAGCTTTGAGATACTAGTACTGAAAAGAAATTTCAAGTAATGAAATATAAACCATTTCTTGTCTAATAATATTTGTCCCATAAATGTGTTGTATCAAAATCTATGTAATTTCAGTAGATAAGCTACAGGTTAATAAGATTTACCAATAGCTCTGTAAACATTCTGCTTTTAGTAAATTCAAGTAGGAAAACTCTTTTGACACATCAGCCTATGCAGCTCCTAAAAAGTCAAACATTTCACACATATTTGTAAATACATTCCGAGTAGAGTATTTCTGTTTACCTCCTCCCACCAAGTCTTTCTCCTCCCTCTGCCCGGCCATCTTGGGCCAAGAGAAGAAGCCATTACTTAACTAAATGACAGGACCAAGAACTTTTTTTTACTGAAAGAAGATACCTCTTTAGTCAGTGGTACAAAAACAGCGGCAACCTACAACCCGTTCTCTAGAAACAGTCCTACGAAGTAAAAAGCTTGAGAAAAAGCAAATCGTTCAATGAAGATGCACGTTGCAAGGAAGATGGATACAGCACGGGTAAACAAATCAGTTTGCTACAAGACTCCTGTGAGTGACACACCACGGAAGAGGCGCCACGTTTCTTCAATACATTTCTTCCTATTTATATCAATTCATTTTCAGCGATTCAATTCGATCCAGTTTTTTTTCCCTTTAGCAACCAGTCCTTATTAAATATCGCCCGATCTTCTCATTATTCAGATGGATTGCTCCTAAATGGAGAGAATCGGGCCGGCACCTTCTACCCTACTGTTTAGATAAAACCCTGAAAGTGGGCAACGGGAGCTTTCTGTTTCAGCGGGCCGGAGAAGTGAAGAGGCGAGCGGTTCTCTTCCGAGAGCCAGGCGAAGAAGGGAATAGTCAGCATGATGCCGAACCTCACGGCCGCGAGGTGACGGTTTAATTCCGCAGCTTCCAGCACACTCACACAGGCTTCTACACAAATACAAATACACACACACGCACGCACCCACACACAAACCTGGGTGGGTGGCTCCCTGGTCGGTTGCTTCCACCCCCACCCCAATCCTCTTACCTTTAACAGCAAGGCCTTCGTTCTGGCGCCATCTTCATGAAGCCTTAAAAATCCGAAGAGTCGGCTGCACAAGGGGGAATCAAGCGACAGAGAGAGATTGAGCAAAACAGACACGTTCGCAGAGTCCCCCAGCCCACCCCGCCCCAAACAGATCGCTCCGTGCGCTCCCTCACACTCGCTGGCAGGGACAGAGCCCTCACTCCGGCCCAAGAGCACCGCCACACTCACACTCGCTTTTTCTCCCTCTCACGCGCACACACGCTCGCTCGCTCACTCGTACACCTCGGGCGGGCGGGCAAGAGAGATCACCGGACTAGCCGGAACACGGAGGCTGCCGTCTGAGTACCTGTCGAGGCCAGAGAGGACTTCTCTTTCCTCCGCTGTCAGGCTCGCGAAGTCCTCCTCGCTCTGGCCGCTCGCTTTCCCCGCCGCCATTTTCTTTTCCTCATCACCGAAAGCAGTAGAGGCAGCGGCGGCGGCAGCGGCGAGCGACACTCCACACGATTTCATGGAAACGCAACGTAATTAACTCACGATCGCAAGCCCCCCTCCCCGCGCGCCCCAACACCCCCCCAGTGCCGGGCGGGGCGGGGTGCCCGACACACACGCACCACCACAACTTTTATTACAACAACAACAGCCGGCAGAGAGGGGGAGGGAGAGAAAGGCGGGGGGAAGCCCCGCTGATCGGAGGAGGAGGGAGCAGGAAGGGAGCCCCAGCGCTGAAGACTGGGGGGGGGGGAGTGGGAGGAGAAGGAGGAGGAGGCTGCTGCTGCGGCTGCTGCGGCTGCTGGCGGTGACGGAGCAGTGTTTACATCGCTGCTGAGCCGCCAGCCCCAGCGGCGAAAAGTGAGTGGAGTCGAGGTGACGGGGACCCGCGGCCGCCCGCGTGGGGTGTGTTTGTTGCCTGTACAAACTTCCCCAGCAGCTGAACAAAGTTGTTGTAATTGTGTCACATAGCGAACCCCACGCCGCCACCGTGACCCCCCTCCCCACCCCATTTCCCTGTGCCCACGCAGCCAATCATCGCACTTAGGCGTGGCCACGTGACCTTTGTTGACTTACGTCAGTCATAGCGCTCTTCTAGCGCTACGCTCGAGCTTGGTATTGCCGCTGCTTCGATCTAAAGCCATTGAGGCTGTATTTCAAATCTTCCAGTTTGTAATATGTGGAGACCCTCACATGCGGCCGGCCAAGAGGAATTAAACAGGGCAAATTTCAAAAGCTCGTATTCCGTAAATAATTTTTAAATTGCCATGTAGGCTTAAGGTTTTGTAAACTACTAGAACAAGCTACAGTAAGTGAATTTAAAATGGTTTGTATTCTGATGCCTTGACAAGGTAACATCGCAGACAGAAATTAAGAAATGCATTCCCCTACCCATAAAGTTTGTTTCGGTTATGAAAAGATTAGTATCACGAGTCTTTTGATCTTGTTAGGAAAGGTTCATGTGTTCTACTCGCTGGACAAAACCACTTTTTGTTGTTTACATCTTTAAAACCACCATTTATAAATTGGCAGGTTTTCACGCCGCTTAGCAAAATGTAAAATTTTACCAATTGAAGTAAATGAATTATTTGACCTGCGAAGAAGCAGGGCACTGAATAACCAAACTATTTTCTCTTAATTAAAAAACAGGGATTCCAACAAGCAAATGAAGTCGCAGACTTCCTTAGAAATCAAAAGCCATTTTGAAGGAAGGGCATGATTAGTGCTAAGCTAGCGCTGAAACAAAGACCTTTATTTATTTGTTTCTTTATTACAATACTTATTCCAATGTATTTTCATCACTCTTTTCCGACATGTGGTACGTGCTTCAAAAGGTCAATCAGAAACCGGAAACATTCAACCGCATTCTATTTCTTAGGTTTCCATCCTCATCTCTGGATGCACAATATTAGCAGAGAGGGAGGGATTTTATTATATTCTCGGATTATCATTCGGCCGTTAGTGAGTCAATCAAACGGCTTTGTCACTCATGTTCAGCATGTTTGTACGCGCCCTTTAAATTAGTTGTGGAGCGGGTGCGTTCTGTGGAAAGGCTTAGGAGGTCTTCGAACGCGAATCGTATTTATGCCAGGGCGCGCGGGCGGCAGTTCCCTCGGTGGGAATGTGCACTGATATTGTCACCGCGTGTGTCTGTTTGTGTGGAGGGGAATTACTCTTTGCCAATGTGTGCGCCCCTCCCGCTCCCCCTTGGGATGGCCTGGGGCGTGGTTCTTCTGGCACCAACGAGTAATAATGGCTTCCCTTGAGCGTCTTCTGTGCGCGTGACGAGAAGAATCCGTCCGGGCACGGAGCCGAACTTAGTGGGATGTTACGAAGGAGTGGGCGGTTGTCTGAGTGGCGCCTGTTCCCGTTAACAGATCTGGAGTAACTGAGCGGTATTTCGCCGCTTTTCGCTAAATACTGTGAACGGAGAAGGTGCCACCTCTTAGCAGCGGGGAGCGAGGGTGGTTCTGGTTGTTGCGACTTGGGCTCGTCTCCTTCGCGAGAGACGAATGATTCTTTTCCTGGGCCTAACCTATATAAAGGCATTAGGAGTCTTTTCCTTTTCCAAGGAGCTTGAGCCAGAAAAAAAAAAGAAGACACCCCCCCCCCTCCGGCGCAGATAAGTGAAATAATTGAAGGCGTTTTTTTCCGCGCAAGAACTCAATTTTTAACGCAAGGCTTGGAGCTCATGCTTTTGATCCAGAAGAGAAACTGCCCAAAGGCCTCTTTGGAGAGTCCCCCCTTTCTACTCGGATTGCCATTCCTAGGAATAGACATGCGGGACGTGTTAGGGTAGGAGAGGGGTACGAATGACGTGGAGGGGGGGGGAACAGCACTGTGTGAATTGAATGTTTCTTGGCTTCAGCAAGAGGTGAAGCAAACGGACGTCTTTAGATTTTCCGGCTTCTCCCATGAAGCGGAGAGGAGACGGGAATAAAATAAAATATGTAAAAGAAATACTGAAATATTTTGTCTTTCTAGCGCACTGTACTACTTGTTTACACATTCCTAATTTTGTATCTGTTTTAATGTATTACAATTCAGCATATGCTGCATTTGTAAATGCTGCCGTGGGGTTTTTACTGTAATATGATTTCCGAACTTCACATCTGCTTTAAAGTAATAAAGGACTACATATCGTAATTACCATGTGTATCTCCATGAAATTCCTGGACTTTAATGGACAAAAGATAGCGCTGATGTGTGATATGTTCTTGCTATGTGGGCCAGTTTTGTAAATAATCCTTGAATCTGAAAAGAACTGTATTTTTTTCTAGCATGATCGTTTTTAAGTTGTATAGAATGCTATTCTACCTCTTTGCAAGTATTTTTATACATTTTAATGGTATGCCAAAAATGCCAGTTTGGTTTACCTAAAATAACTTTACTACAGTACTCCATTCTTTCCCAATTATACTGTGGAAGCAAACTGAAAAAAATGTTAATATTTTAAAGCAGTAGCCTTTTTAAAACATGTTTGATGTTGAGCATTGTGTTTTGTTCTCCGGTTTAGCATACTTTGGAAAAAATATGTTTTGCATCTACATTTTTGTAGTTACTCGCTCTGAGTAAGTTTAAACCAAGTCAATTTACAAAGACTACCACCAATTAGGATTATATAAACTATTGGTTCTAACTTGTTCCTAATCAATGGGTTGTTGAATATGACATTTCTAAGGAGAAGATAAGGTAGGTGGCCAGTTTTTGTTCCTTTTTTGCCTGCTATTAGTATTAAAATCCATGTCTGAAAAGTTGTTACCTGTCACAGATATAATTGATTGATGCAAGATGCTTGTTGAGATTACTTTGTGAGACATACATTCACAAAGGTAATGTCAACCATTGATCAACAACACAAAACTTAACTGATTTGGTGGGTGGGTGGGTGGATGGGCATGAGACTGCCAAAATAGGCAGAAGTAATTGATTCATCAAATTCATTGGTTAAAACCTTTTGGCTGACAAAAAGAATAAAAGCTCCTTTAATGCTGCTACTTTTTGCTTTCCACACTTGATGCAAATCTACGGGTACAATTTAAATCAACTGGAATATGAAAAGCTTTGCCCATGGCTTCCGGGGCGGGACCTTGCTGATGGCGGCAGCTTAACGAACTGCCCCCAGGTTTCTGGTGGTGTTATCTGCCTAAATACCTGGTAGATACCTCATTCTTCAGGCAAAGAAGAGTGAGAGAGAGATCCAGCTGGTAAGAGCTTTTCTTTGAAGTTTGCAGCTTTTTTTTTGCTGCGAATGAAAGGGGGGGCCAACCAAAGGCTGAATCACATCTCCGTGCCAGAAACCCCGGCTGTATTTATTACGGCGCAAAGTAAGGATCCCCCCACTTAGGATAACTTTTGATATATTTATTTGAGATTAATACAAGCAGAGTCCGTACCTGAGAACCTTATCTGCCTTTTTTTAAAAAAAAAAATCCTAGCTTCATTTTTACAAGAGCTTCCTTCGTGCACGGGGGTTTTTTTTCATAAAAAATAAGCTCCTAAAATGGCGATTGTGCCACATTCCTAACTATCCGGCAAAGAACAGTGATAAAAAAGATCAAAGGAACAGCCAGCCAGCAGTCTCTTACTAATTAGTTTCATTTCTCTGAAGAGCTTACAAGACCTTTTTCTTATCAACTTTTAAAAATTTTAAAAGACTCCTTGTTAATATAGAGACATTCCAAACAGAGATGAATATGCTGAACTGTTTCGTTACAATGCTAATCTTTTGAAACCTGCTTTGTTACAATGCTCTTTTCTGAAACCTTTTGAAAAACCTCTAAGAACAAATAAAGGGGGGACTTAATACTTTTTCTCCTCGTAAGCTACACAGCGGGCCAGTAGAGTTTGAATAATTGTTGAATAATTGTTTGAAGAAAAGATATAATGGCATCAAAATTAAATTCGGGGAGACCTCTTCTTAGGAGTACATCTCACACACTTGGCACAAAGTCGCAGCTTCCACCCTCTATGCCCCCTACTGGAGATTTGCTAACAAAAGAACTTTTTTTTGAAACTTTTAGAGAATTTAGAGAGCAGAATTCAAAAGCTTTCAGAGAATTCAGAGAGGAGATAAAGAAACTTAAAGCAGACTTATATGATAAGCTTGATACTAAGATTGCCAAAACAAATGATGATATGCTGGGACTTGTAACTGTATTGACAGAATATGTTTCTGGAATGGAAGATAAGCTAGAGGTTCTTGATGAAGCCAACACTAATTTGACTTCCAAAACTGAAGTGGTGCAACAAAGAGTTGGAAACACTGAAAAACAAATTGTTATGATACAGTACACACAGATGGAGCTTGCATTAAGAGTCAGGGGGCTGCGCGAAGACAAACAGGAGAACTTGAAGCAGATTTTTTCAGAGGCTTTTAACCGTCTGGTGGAAAGACCAGGGTCCAACTTTGACTGGCAGATCGAAAAAATTTATCGCGCTAACTCTTGGGTGGCAAAACAGAAGCAACTCCCCCGAGATGTAATTATATACTTTGCTACAAGAGAGTTCAGAAACATGATACTACAAGAGTCTTATAATACCAGGCTTCAAATTGGCGGACAGGACTTGATTGTCTTGAAAGAAATACCACCCCAAATGCTAAGAGCCAGGAGAGATTATGCTTTTCTAGTGGAAGAACTCAGAAACCGTCAGATACAGTATAGATGGGATGTGCCATTTGGTATTATAATTACATTTGATAAGCAAAAATATCGTCTCAACTCTGTATGGGAAGCCCGAGATTTCTATCACAAGATCCTGAAGGTGGGACACCCTGAATCATCTGGATTTGGAGAAAGACCACGAGAAAGACAAGATAAACAGCAAATCACACAACTACCAGACAAAAAGCACCATCTCCTCCTTCCGGAAGGGCAAGGGGTCAGGGAACAAAGATCTAGCCGTATGACTACCAGACGAATGGGAAAACAAGGTACATTGCAACAACCTCAATAATCACCGGCCATTGACCAAGGAGTTGTGGTCTGAACTCTTTACAGAAGAGAAAGAAAATATTTCACTATCTCAAACAGTTCAAGAACGATATAATTTGCCTGCAAGAAATTCATATCAAATCAACTGATCAAAAATATTTGTTCAACCCCGAACTTGGTCAATATTTTGTGACCTCTGCTACGGAAAAGAAAAATGGTATAGTTGTATACTTAAGAAAAGACATTAAGGCTGAACTAATTGAAGCAGATCCCTTTGGAAGATATATCGCATTAGACCTAATTCTAGAAGGGAAAAAGACTTGATGGACGACTTCGAATTGAGAAATGTTTGGCAAGAAAGAAACGCAGAGGCATATGACTTCACCCTTTTTTCTGATGGACATCAATCCCTTTCAAGGATTGATTTTATACAAATCACTAATGATTTATTTTCTAGGGTGAAGAAGACAAAGATTGCGGCGAGGGTCCTTTCAGATCATAACCCAGTCTGGACGGAATTGGGAAGGGTAGTGCAGGCAAGAAGGTTTTGGAAGTCGAATGAGAGTTTATTTAGATATGAAAAGTATATTAATGATTGTAAAAAATTGCTATCTGAATACTTTGTTCTGAATACGAATAAGGGTACATTCATGGACTTTGTAGGGGATGCAAGTAAAGCGTATATGAGAGGAGTACTGATGAATATAAACAAAATACATAGACATAAACAAGGGCAAAAACAAAAAGAATTGGAAGAGGAAATTAAAAGAAAAATTTGAAATGTATCCAAATTGTGTTATAGAGGGAAGGAGGTGTTTCAACAGGAGGCGATTTAAAAGGCATTCCGGGAATTTTTTTTTTTACAGAATTGTACAAAGGGGACAAAATTAAGGGTTTAGATATAGACAGATACTTAGATAAAGAGATAATACCCCTAGTTAGAGAAGAGTACAGGCAAAAGTTGAACCAACAAATAACCTCTGGGGAAATCAAACAATTAAGATTAGGAATAATGTAAACTGCTTAAAGTTTGTGTAACGGCAAGAAGCTGAGTTTAACGCAGAGATTTTACTGACTTTTTTTTCTTTTTTCTTTTTTTTTAATTTCCTTGGTTTTAATATATTTTAGACTGTTTGATAAAAAGCTATACCGTGTACGGGCTCTGGGAAGTCGGGGGGGAGGGAGGTGGAGTCCTGGGGGGGAGGGGGGAAATATAGTATGTGTTAGATTTTGAAGTAACATGATTGCACTTGTATACTGTTGCTTTTTTAATTCTAGTGTAAAAATAGGAAGCTGAATATATTGATAGATAGTAGAAATACACCGAAGGGAGGAGCAGAGGGAAAGAAGAAAGAGGGGTAGAGAGGGTGGGAGAGAGGATCGGAGGAAGGGTCAGATGGAAGGGAGGGAGTGTATTGGGAGAGAGGAGTGATAGAGGGGGAGGGGAAGTAGGGTAGAGGAGAATGTTGTAGGGGAGAAAGGAAAGTTGGAGGGGGGTGAAAGAAAGGGTGTATGGAGGGTTGAAGTGGTATATTGGGTTTGTACTTTGGGGAGTATTGTTGACAAGGATGGCTGTGTTTATTGCTCAATGTTATATGGCCCCGGTTATGCACAGTATATATGTGACTGTATGAAATGAAAATAAAACATATTTACAAAACGAAAAGCTTTGCCCATGATCACTTAGTCACATTAAAACAGTCTTAGTCTATAAACATATAGTTGTCTTTAGCCATATGCAGTTTGCTTTCTAATATTATTAAGCATATGATATAAACATGACAGAAAAGAAGTAAACCTATACACATAATTCATGTAAATTATACACAAAACTACAGTGGCCTAATAACTGGATGTCCAATTCAGCTTCCAGGCTTTGCTTCATCAAGGTCTTCTAGGGAACCAGAGAACACATAAGATGGGCAAACTTGCACAATATGTTTAGTAGTTTGCATATCAGCACCATTATCACAACAAAGCGGATCTTTCCATCCGCATTAGTTCAGGGTCCAGGCAAGTCTTCCAGTATCACACCTAATTCTGTTCAATCTTATCCAGATAGAGTGAGATAGGTCCAAATCAACTGGTTTGGTAGAGTGATCACCAATGGTCAGGTCACAAGAAGTTCCTTTGACCATTCTTTTCTCCGGGCATAGGGCTTAAACTGGATAGATGTTAAGTGAATCATTGTTTTCCATGCTGGTCTATGGGATTTCAGTCTTGTTATGGACTATGCATTGTCTTGGTGAACTGGGAGGGCCTTGTTTAGCATCCTTGATCATAACTAAACTAGAACTTGTCTTTGTATGTGGGGCAGTATGATATTGCAGCATACTGTAAACAGTATGCATAAGTGGGATGCAATGTTCCAGAGATGATACACATTGTCTGGTGGAGTCAGACATCAACCAATTGGGTGTGAGCACTGTTAAGCCAAATACTGGCACAATATTCAGCTGTGAAATAAACCAAAGCCAAGGCTGTTGTTTGTAGGATGTTAGCATCAGCGCCCCAGAATGTTCTAGCCCAGGGATGTCAAACTCTATTTCATTGAGTGCCACATCAGGGTTGTGTTTGACCTGGGGGGGGGGGGGGGGGCAGGATTGGCATGACCAGGATGGGTGTGGCCTGCTTGATGTCACTCGTGTTGGGGGTTGCCTGTGGTGGCCTGACGCTCTGCCAGCAAAAACGGGCTCCTGAGCTCCATTTCCAGCTGCAACGGCCTTCTGCAACCCTCTGCCAGCAAAAATAAAGCTTGGGAGAGCCGCCCTCCCAAACTCCGTTTTCACTGGCAGAGGTTGGTCCTTTGCTGTTTCTAGGGCAGCCCTGCAGGCTGAATGTAAGCACCCCGTGTGCTTTGAGTTTGACACCCATGTTCTAGCCAGTCTGTTCAGGAAATTGTTTTCAATTTTGCAACTATTTTTTCCAGGCTTGGTCGGAAGGGTAGTGATCTGTCCAGTGTTACCCCCAGGTATTTCAGAGAGTTATTACATAGTAAAATACAGTTCTGGAACTTCACTGAAGGGTGATAATTTGTGTACCTATGGCTGAAGTGGAATGAGGCTGCTTCTGTTTTTGTTAAGCTTGGTTGCAAGCACTATTTTTTGAAGTAGTCATGCAGTTTCTAGAGATCTTGAGAAAGGATGCCCTCTGCATTACTGAAGTTGTTTTTTTGGCTGTGAGCTTGATATCATCGGCATAATTAAATTTTGTATAAAGTTTCAGGTAGATCATGGACATACAAGTTTAAAAAAGAAGGGGATAGCACTGGCCCTTGTGGTAGTCCATTATTCAATTTATATCTGCTTCTATTGAATTCTGTGAAAACTTAAAATAACTTGTTACTCAACATGTCAGTCAAGACAATGGTTTTACAGCAAGGTATAATCTTTATTAGTTTGTTACTCCAGATAGTATCGCAGGCTGCAGAGTAGTCAAGAAAAACAGGCATTTTTCATTTTCCTTGGGGGTTGTTCTCCAGGTAGGTAGTGCAAGGATTTGATCGCTACAATCAAGTCTGGGGCTAGATCCATCGTGTTCTACTTTTTCCCATTAGAATCCTTGTAGTTTTCTAGTGTAAATTATAAGGAAAAGTTCCCTTCAGACTTTTTCTCAGGAAAGGTATAATTTAAAAATAAGTATGTAGACAAGCTGCTAGAGACAATATACTATTTGAGTGTTTTGTTGGCTTATAAGGACTTGAGTGTTAATCCAAATAGTTATAAAATGCCTCACTGATTAAAAGTTATTTTGATTTCCTTGAAAGTGGCAGGAAAAGAAGTGTTGAAAATCAGAGCAGTGGGTATTTAGGATAAGATTTTCAAGAGGACAGAAGTTGTTTAACTTCACATATGTCTGAATGAGCTAAATGTTTTATTTTCATTTGATTTCCAGTCTATTCCTGGGACTGAAGTTTCACCTTCATCAAAAGATAACTACACAGAAAAGTACAAACCCTTAGGGTTGTGCCAAACAAATTCTTCTTTAAATCTAAATTTCCTCAAGGCAATTTTTAAAGATAATTTTAAGAACTACAGCTTCAACAGCTGGTAGTATCTGACTGTTCATACCTGGACTCAGAATCTAAGCAAGGTTAGATCTGGCTAGGTTTTGGATGAGAGACAGAGGTTACTGGGGATATTGACTCATTAAAGAAAGCAACAGCAAACCAAGAAAATTACATTAACATAATTTTAATCAATAAAAACAGGAGTTAAACAGCCACCAACAAGTAAGATGAATTTTAATTCAAATAAGATGCAATGCTGATACTGACATTGACTGCTGCCTCACAAGAGTTTCAATAACTACCGTGTTTCCCCGAAAATAAGGCCTGGTCTTATTTTCTTTTGGCCCACAAAATATGGCTTCGGCCTTATTATCAAGGGAGGGCTTATTGTTTTGGGGTTGCCAGGCAGTTGCTCCCTTGCGAGCGGGCTCCCAAAGAGCTGGGCATAGCCTCAGGGATGAAGCAACCATGAGGTGACCACACTCATGAGCAGCCGCCTGGCAAACCCCCTCTCCAGCTGGGCAGAGCACCATTCACTGACTGAGGGGTAAGCCCTAAGGCATCAAGCCATGTGGCACTCTGCCTGCTCCCCAGCTCCCGCGGCTTGGCACATTTGGGATACCCCCTAGGTCAGTGCACGGAGCTCTGGCCAGCTGGAGAGGGTGGTTGCGTGAGTGCTTGTTCTGCCCCCAGCTCGCATGCCTCCCAGTCTCACCATGCCCTGGCCCAGCAACTGCTGGTACGCTTGGACCAGGTCCAACTTCGCAAAAAGTTTGCCCTGGCCCAAGGAGTGCAACATGTGTTGCACGACTGGCACAGGATAGGGGTGCTCTTGTAGGGCATTGTTGACGGTTGCCTTATAGTCCACGCAGATCCTCAGGGATCCGTCGGACTTCAAAGGCAACACTATGGGGATCTCCCACGGGGAGTGATCCACGGGCTCCAGTATGCCCTGTGAGATCAGTTTATCGAGCTCCGCATCAACACGAGCCCAAAGGGCAAAAGGAACCCGTCGCGCCTTAAGGCGGATGGGCGCCACTATAAGGTCCAGATTAAGGGAGATGGGGTTGCCTTTGTAGAAGCCCAGGGCATCCGAGAAGACATCGAATTCAGATAGGAGGGAGTCTAGGGAGGTGGCGAGGCGTAATGAATTAATGCCGGCAATGCTAAGGCCAAAAGCCCTGAACCAATCGAGCCCCAGAAGGGAAGCCAGGGGGCTGGGACTACGACAAGGGGCAAGGAACCCTTAAACCGCCCATACTGGACAGGGAATTTTCCACAACCCAGGATGGGGATAGGGTTGTCCTGGTAGTCCCTCAGGAAGCAGTTAGCAGGGGACAGCTGGCTCGGCGTGAGATGCGGCAGCAAAGCATGAAGAGTTTCCCAGAACATGATCATGCGGGCCGAGCCTGTGTCCAGTTCCATCTGGCAGGGGCAGCTGGCGAGTAAGACGCGGAGGTGCATCTTACCCCGGCCCCTGAAAGAGGAGGCAGCGGAGTTGGGCAGCCAGTCGGGCATTGGAGCCTCAGGATCAGAGACGGCATAGCACCTCAGGCGGGTGGCAGAAGACCCAGGAGGCAGACATTGGTAGGCGGCCGATGGAGCAGAAGAAGAAGATGATGGACGCCTCGGGCTGCGAGAGTCTCCAGGAGCTGAGCGGCAAACGGCCGTGATGTGGCCCTTCTTCCTGCACTTGCAGCAGAGGGCATTTCGGAAACAGCAAGAGGCCCTGGAATGGCAGCCGCCGCAGCTGAGGCAAACACCGCCATCCCGACTGGGCAGAAACCTGAGGTGGTCGACGGAGGAGTCGAGATCGGCGCGGAGCTCGTCGGCCATCATCTGACAATGGACAGATGAGTGAGGCAGCGCAGGCATCGCGGAAGCAGGAAATCGATGGACATCAGGGGTGGACTGGCCGGCCATCTCATATGCGCGGGCTTCGTCCACCACAATTTTCATGGAGAGTTCAGCACGGGACAAGATGCGGCGATGGAGGTTGATATCGAGCAGTCCATAAATGAACTGCTCCAAGAGGGCATTTTCCAATTCGACAAACTCGCAATGTATTGCGGCAGCCCTCAGCGCAGCCACGTACTGGCTGATAGATTGTCCCTCTAGTTGGATGCAGCGCCTGAAGTACTGCCAGTGAGCGTATTTGGATGGTGTCTGCTCGTAGTGCAGCTTGAGCCTGGCCATGAGGAGGTCAAGAGGCATCGTATGCACCAGGGTCAGTGCTGAAAGAGTCCTGGCGGTGGCAAACATTTCAGGGCCACAATAATGGAGGAAGGTGCCCCGTTTCCTCCCCTCAGGCAATTCAGACAGGTCATGAGCCTGAAGGAAAACCTTGAAACACTCGAGGAAAGCGTCCCAGGATTCAGCCTCCGGGTGGAAAGCAGTGAAAACAGAAGAAGGAGCCAAGGCTGGGACATGATCAGGATCCGTGTCGCTCATCCTCATCGCCAGTTTTAAAGATGAGAGTCTAAGGTAAAATCAACTGAACTTTATTGTAGGAACTCAACAGCAAAATACGAACAGGGAATGGAGCCCACTTGACAGCTATTTATACTTGACAGCTGTCAGGCAGGTAGCCAATTGGTGGCGTGTATTTCTCCCGCCGGCCGGCTGGCACGCCAAAGCCAATCAGAAGCCTGAGGCTCTGGCCGTAGCTGCCGGCTGCCGGCTGCATCGGGAGGACGCAACAGGATACCCCCTAGGTCAGTGCATGGAGATCTGGCCAGCTGGAGAGGGTGGTTGCATGAGTGCTTGTTCTGCCCCCAGCTCGCATGCCTCCCAGTCTCACCATGCCCTGGCCCAGCTCTCCCTGCAGGGCCAGGACACCGCCGCCACTTTCACTGCCGCGCTTCAAGCATAACTTCTCCGGCTTCCAAACTCCGGAACTTGGCTTCCAATTCTTCCAGCAACGGCGCTCTAGGAGTGCGCTCTATGGTTGTGGGCCGGCTGCCATAAGACCCACAACCATAGAGTGCAGTCCTAGAGCAGCCGCTGCTGGAAGAATCGGAAGCCGAGTTCCGGAGTTTGGAAGCTGGAGAAGAAGTTATGCTCAGAGCGTGGCGGCAAAAGCGGCGGCGGTGCCCTGGCCCTGCAGAGAGAGTTGGGCCAGGGCATGGTGAGGCTGGGAGGCATGCGAGCTGGGGGCAGAACAGGCGCTTGCGCAACCACCCTCTCCAGCTGGGCAGAGCTCCATGCACTGCCTAGGGAGTATCCCGAATATGCCAATCTGCGGGAGCTGGGGAGTGGGCAGAGTGCCACATGGCTTGGCGCCTTAGGGATACTCCCTAGGTCAATGAATGGCACTCTGCCCTGCTGGAGAGGAGGTTTGCCGGGCGGCTGCTCGTGAGCATGGTCACCTCATGGCTGCTTCACCCCTGAGTCTGTGCCCAGTTCTTCGGGAGCCTGCTCACAAGGGAGCAGCCACCCGGCAACTCCCCTCTCTGGCCAGGCAGAATGCCACTCCCCAACCTAGCGGTATCCTGAAGGCAGCAAGCAATGTGAGCGCCTTTCTCCCCCCCCCCGCCCGGCTCCCACGGCTCGGGATACCTCTAGGTCGGTGAGCAGTGCTCTGCGTGGCTGGAGGGGGGGGGGTGTCCAGGGGGCTTATTTTCAGGGCGGGAATTATATTTTTGCCCATGCAAAAAATGTGGCAAGGCCTTAGTTTCAGGACAGGTTGTATTTTCGGGGAAACACAGTAGTGAGTTTATCAGATCTTGTATGCAACTAGTTTTTGGGATTATGAATACATCTGACTTAATAAATGACATTATTTTGTAATGTGAAATAGTTTCTATCAATTCTTGCTGTTGTCTTATTTTAATTTCTCCTAAAAGCGATGGGATTATCATAGTCATTTATTCTAACAGATCTATATAAGGTTTTATGTATTACAAATTCACCCCCCCCCAAACACCAGGATGTATTTATAAACTGGGCTGCTTTTTTAAAAAGAAACATTTTAGATCTTAAATATAAGATGAACATAGCAACCCAGTTGTTAATTTGTATCCTCTATAACTATATTTTTGTGCTGATATTGTTAGATTGGTTTCCAATTTTGTCTGCTTATACAACTCAAAAACTGCCAAGGACCATATTATCTAAGAACTACTTGTTCCCATAGCAACTTACCCATTCCATCAAATCTTAAAAGACCTTACTCCTGCAGCTCTAACTTTAGAAGTTATATGCATAGAATCTGGGCCCTTCTGTGATTGTTCCCTTTTTGAAATTTCTCCTGAGGGATGGTTGCCAGGCAGTGACTTTATCATCTGCCTGTAAGTTGAAGACTATCTTCTTGATCTCTGACATTTAGAATATCTATATACAATGCATTGCTTGCAGGAGTTGTTAGACGAAGGGTCATCACACTATCAAGTCTGCTTAAGATGCAGGCAATAGGAAACTTTAAAAATCAGCTTTCTCAGAAAACAAAGTTTGCAGGTTTTATTATGTATTTTCCCAAACCAGTTTCATGCACCCATAAAATTAGTGGATATTTATAATTAATATTGACAAAATATGTGTATCATTTACTACATCAATCTCTTGGTTAAAAGTTCTGTAAGAGTTTTCCAGTATTTCTTATAGTTGGCTAGAATTTTTTTGTTCAAATTACTAATCTACCAAGGAACTGATTGGTGAAATTATATAAAAGAATGTTGAATTAATTTCATCATTTCAACTATTAGTAACCATATTATTATAACAAAAATATGTAGACCTTTTTTTCTGGTGTTGTTAACCTGAGAGTTGTCAGGTCTGCCTCTGTTCAAATCCCCAAAAAGAAAAACCCCAACTCCATTGAAATAGAGAAGAGGTACTTTTACTGAGTTTGAAATGATAGCAGCGAAAGAAAAGCAAGATCTGAGCCAAAAGGTACAAAAGTTACATATTCCCCAATCCCTCCCCTGGGCACCCAGGCTGAATGTCCAATCCCCATTCCACATACTGTCATGTGAGGAACATCTTCAGGTGTTTTCGTCCATCTGGAGTTCCATGATGGTTGGTCTTGACTGGATATAAACAAATCCATTCAGCTGTGCAATAACTTTAAGAGCAAACCTCATTTTTTATTCACATGGGCCATCTTCACAGCAGCTCACTTCCCCAACCCCAAAGCCATGTCCCCACTGTTACTATGGCAGCCAATAACAAGCAAGCATCAAAGGGAAAACCCAGGCTGGAGATGCGGCTGACATTAGTATTCATTCATATCTGATTAGCAGGTAGGATTGTGTTTTTAAATTTGGTCATCACTTGGATTGTGAGGATTGTCTTCAAGGGCAATGCAGGTTTAAAACATTATTAGAGCAGTCTCTTATTAAGTTAGTTGTTACCAAAACTCAGTGCTTCTAGTAAGGTTTATTCAGACATCAATGTACATTTGAGTCAGTGGTGGGTTTCAAAATTTTTTAGAACCTCTTCTGTAGGTGTGGCATGCTTTGTGGAAGTGGCTTGCTGGCCACTTCCACAAAGCATGAATGGGTGGAAGTGGCTTGCCAGCCATGTGACTGAGTGGGAGTGGCTTGGCAGTCATGTGATTCGGTAGGTGTGGCCAACTTGTAAAATGTGGTGAAACTCACTTAACAAAGCTCTTGCTTAGCAACCAAAATTTTGGCTCAGAAACTGGCATTTGAAGCACGCAAGTCTTAAAGCTGTCAAGTTACAAGACCCCTAACTCTTTAGGAAAAAAAACCCTGGGATGTTCAAACTTGACAGCTTTAAGACTTGTGGACTTCAACTCCCAGAATTCCTCCTCTCACTCTTCATCTTTATGATGTGCAGGTGGGTGGGGGGAGGGAGCTGGAACTGGTTCTAAACAGCACTGTAGATTTGTGGAACCTCTTCTATAGAAGAGATTAGAACTGGCAGGAACCCACCCCTGATTTGATTGGAACCCAAATTAGTCAGTTAGGCTTATAAAATGACTACTTAAAAATGCAAAAATATTGCAGAAAATAAAAATCTCATAAGTTTCAGATAAGTGTACATTTCATTATAATTGCTGGCAAACCATTCTGAGGACTGAATCCTAGGTGAGCAGTTGAGTGCTATATCTTAAAGCATTTTTTTGTCAGTTTCAGCATTTTTTTCCTGTAAAGGAAGTCCTCATAACCAGCCACTTAGAGGTCATTTGAAGTTACAACAGCCTGCCCAAAAGCTATTTATGGTGCAATTTCAAAAATATGATGGCCACCTTTGCCCTTCCCTACTGTCAGGTGATCACATTTTAGGCACTGGCAATTGGCTCAATCATAATTCCACGCTCAGTTGTGCTCTTCTTCTTCTTTTTTGCTGATTAGCTAGAATTTTTTTTTTTGTATCTTCAAGTACATTCCCAATGTTATAAAAAAAACAACAACCTGGTAAGCTACAATCTCTTAAAGTTTCCAGATTTTGAATTCCTCCTTTAAAATTTCCAAAATAATGTCAGGGATACAAGAAACTAAAAGATATTAACATTATCACTTATATTTAAAAGTATTAACCATTGCAACTGAGCCATAAGAATGCTGTATTAGATTATTTGTGCAGTCAAGAGGAGATAGAAAAGTTTGGTAGACAACAAGTATCACAGGTTAACATCAAAAAAGTTATGTTCCAGGAACATTTCAACCTGCTAATCTAGATTCTGAATTTATAATTGGATGGAAAAATTCAATAACGGACAAACTTAATTTCATTTTCAATATTTGTCCACTCCAGTATAATTTCTTAAAAATTATGTCAGATTACTCTAACTGCCAAATCAAAATGCATTAGGTGGGTTTGAAGATCTATATTCCATGTGCAATAATTCATTAAGGAGAATTTTTTCCTTAATCTACAGTTTATGAAAGTTGCATTTAGTACTGAATAGTACTTTAGAGAGCATACTCTTAACATTAGATACAGATAGTCCTTGACTTATGAATACAATTGAGCCCAAAATTTATGTTGCTAAATGAGACATTTGTTAAGTCAGTTTTACCACATTTTAAGACCTTTCTTGCCACAGTTGTTAAGTGAATCACTGCAGTTGTTAACTTACTAATACAGTTGTTAAGTGAATCTGGCTTCCCCATTGATTTTGCTAGTCAGAAGGTCACTTCTGATGATGGCAGGCCACCGCAACTGACATAAAAATGAGTCAATTGCCAAGCATCTGAATTTTAATCATGTGACCATGGGGATGCTGCAATGGTCATAAGCATGAAAAACAGTCATGTCACTTTTTTCTGTTCCATTGTAACCTCAGTCACTAAATGAACTGTTGTAAGTTGAGGACTATCTGTACTTCCTGGACAGTTTTAAAATGACTTATGACAGTTTTTCACACTTGCAACCTCTTACAAGTCATGTGATCAAAATTCAGATACTTGGTAACTGATTTACCAATTGCGCCTGCGCTGGGAAGATGGCTGCCTGAGCTTTTCGCTCCGGCTGAGAAGAGCATTCAACTGTCCTGAACTGAACCCTCCCCCGCTGTTTATCAGATCTAAGCAGTGGGGGGTCTAAGAGAAGAGCTTGGGCTGAGCCTGGGAGTGGTGAGCGAATTTAAAAAGCATTACCCAGGGGCTTGTCCGGAGGCTCTGAAGCAGATTCCGGCATTCCTCAGCATTCTCTGAGTTTACGAACAGCATTGCGAACGACCTTCGGCTTGCTGGGCGTCTCCCCCCCCCCCCCCCCCCGGCACGGATGGCTGCTCCCAGCAGGAGTGGAGCCGAGCTGAGTTTGGGTTGTTTCCTGCCTTGGCGTGGAGAGTGCTTGAGGTGTTTGGGGCAGGTGTGAGGGGGCATTGTTCTTTGAACTTTGTTTAAAGGTGCTGAGGACGCTGTGGCCGGCATTGTGAGAACTAGTCTGGCTTGGCTGGATTGGAGCTGGAGGGAGATCAGGGCACGAGCGATTCTTGGGGAGTTTGGTGCTGGCAGCGGACTGGGGAGATGTCGCTCTCCAAGGCTGCCTGTTAGAAAAAACGCCGACGCTGTTCGGGAGCCGCTCGAAAGCCATTCGGAAGACGCCGCAGCCCAGCTGATTGGGGAGCGTTTGAAGACGCCGCCCGGGTGCCGCTTTTGGAGGCATCGCGATCCAGCTTGGTTGGAGGCATTGGAGAGGTTTTGAGTAATTCCGCTTGGGGGGTTCCTTTCCTGCCTGGAACTCGACAGCGACGGAGTCCCTTAACCGGATTGCGCCTCTACGGCCGCTCCGAGGCAGTGGATCCCGGAGGGCTCCTTGGTTCACTGAGGAACTCCGGGAGATGAAGCACCGGAAGAGACGCCTAGAGCACAATTGGAGGTCCAGTAAATCCGAATCGAGCTGAGCACTTTTAACAACCTGCATCAGAGAATACATTCGAGCAATCAAGACGTCCAAGAGATCACATATTGCCTCTCTGATTGCGTCCGCTGAGTCACGCCCAGCCGCCCTGTTTAGGATAACCCGTTCCCTCCTAAATAGGAGGGACACGGGCGATCCGCTGCAGGGCAGGGCTGAGGATTACGTCCAATTCCTCGCGGACAAGGTTGCTCGGCTCCGGGCGGACCTGGACTCCAATTCTGCAGAACCAGCCGAGGCACTAAGGGATAATCTGGTAAGCCATCGCTGGATTGATTTTCAAGCTGTTACCCCTGAGGACGTGGACAAGGCGATGAGAGCTGTTGGCGCCTCCACATCTGTGCTTGACCCGTGCCCCTCCTGGCTGGTTGTAAACAGCAGAGAGGTGACACGAGGCTGGATCCAGGCGGTTGTTACCGCCTCCCTTCGGGAGGGGGTCTTTCCCCCCGCTTTAAAGGCAGCGGTGGTGAGACCCCTCCTAAAGAAACCATCCTTGGATCCAGCCATTTTAAACAACTATCGTCCAGTCTCCAACCTCCCCTTTGTGGGGAAGGTTGTTGAGAAGGTGGTGGCCTTTCAGCTCCAGCGATCCTTGGAGGAAGCCAGTTATCTCGATCCATTCCAGTCCGGCTTCAGACCTGGCTACAGCACAGAAACCGCTTTGGTCGCATTGACCGATGATCTCTGGAGAGCCAGGGATGGAGGCCATGCCTCCATCCTGGTGCTCCTTGACCTCTCGGCAGCTTTCGATACCATCGACCATGGTATCCTTCTGCGACGACTGCGGGAGGTGGGGGTGGGAGGCACTGTTTTACGGTGGTTCTCCTCTTACCTCTCGGACAGGTTGCAGTCGGTGTTAGTCGGAGGGCAGAGATCGACCCCTAGGCCCCTAACACATGGGGTGCCGCAGGGTTCGGTCCTGTCCCCCCTTCTTTTCAACATCTACATGAAACCGCTGGGTGAGATCATCCGACGGCATGGGATAAAATACCATCAATATGCGGACGATACACAGTTGTATCTGTCCGCCCCGTGCCAACTCAATGAAGCGATGAACATGATGAGCCAGGGTCTTGAGGCTGTTAGAGACTGGATGGGGGTTAACAAGCTTGTGCTCAATCCAGAAAAGACCGAGTGGATGTTGTGCTTCCCTCCCACGAATTGGCCAAGTGCTCCATCTCTCAGGCTGGAGGGTCAAATTGTACGCCCCTCAGATAGGGTTCGCAACTTGGGAGTCCTCCTGGACCCTCAGCTGACTTTTGAATACCATTTGTCAGCTGTAACCAGGGGGGCATTTGCCCAGGTTCGCCTGGTGCACCAGTTGCGTCCCTACCTGAACCGGGAGGCCCTCACAACAGTCACTCGTGCCCTTGTGACCTCTAGGCTGGAGTACTGCAATGTGCTCTACATGGGGCTGCCCTTGAAGAGTATTCAGCTACTTCAGCTGGTCCAGAATGCAGCCGCACGAGCGATCGTGGGTGCACCTCGATTCACCCACGTAATACCTATCCTCCGCGAGCTGCACTGGCTGCCTGTTGATCTCCGGGTGCGCTTCAAGGTGCTAGTTGTCACCTACAAAGCCCTTCATGGTATTGGATCTGGGTACTTGAGAGACCGCCTACTGCCAATTACCTCCACTAGACCGATAAGATCGCATAGATTAGGCCTCCTCCGAATTCCATCAGCCAGCCAGTGTAGACTGGCAACTACCCGGAGGAGAGCCTTCTCGGTGGCTGCTCCGACACTCTGGAACGAACTCCCCGTGGAGATCCGGACCCTCACCACCCTCCAGACCTTCCGCGCCGCACTTAAAATCTGGCTATCCCGGCTGGCCTGGGGTTAAAGACTCTAACCCCTACTCGAATTGTATGACTGTTGAGTTCTTAAATGATGTAGTGCTTTTATGTTGTAAATTGTTTGTCCTTCCCCCCCCCCCTTTGAACTGTGAGCCGCCCTGAGTCCCCCCAGGGAAAAGGGCAGCATACAAATAAAGTGAAACTAAAAACTAAACTAAACTAATTTATATTTATGACATTTGAGTGTCTCAGGGTCATGCGATCTTTGGAAACCAAAGTCAATGGGGAAGCGAGATTCATTTAACATCCGTGTTATTAACTTAACTGCAGTGATTCATTTAACAACTGTGACCAGAAAGGTTGTAACGGGGCAAAGTTAACTTAACATGCCCTTTAATATTCTATTGGCTGTTGTCCAATTCCTATGGGGCAGGGGTCCTCAAATGTTTTGGCCGATTCACGGTCCCTCAGACTGTTGGGGGGCAAGATCGGCTGGGTGGGTGTGGCTAGGTGGTCATGTGACTGGCTAGGTGTGGCTAGGTGGTCATGTGACTGAGTGGGCATAGCCAATTTAACAGTCCATTTTGCCTTTGTCATTGCTGTACTTGCTCAACCCAAGGAATCTATTTATTTAAGACCCCACAAGGGAAAAAGAGCTCAAACTTTCTTGCCACTTGCCACTTCATTACAACAGCAGCTTCAGGCTCCTTAAAATAGGCCATTAAAAAAAGAACAAAACAAACAGGATTTCCTTCAAAATAACTCCTGATCATATGTTTCAGATGACTACACAATAAACCAGACTGAAAACTGCACCAATTAAAACTGCAACTAAAACCCCCAAGATTGAGCATTGAGAGACATTGGAAGCAGGCGAAAGAAGGCTAGAATCAACACACACACACACACCCTCCAATGGTGAATTGAGGGATAATGGTCCCTCAGACTGTTGGGGGCGGACTATATTTGAAAAAAAATGAACAAATTTTTATGAACACTGCACATATCTTTATTTGTAGTGCAAAAAACATGAAATAATACAATATTTAATATGAAGAACAATTTTAACCAACATAAATATATGTTCTGACCCCCCTCGTCCTACACCAAAGCACGCTGAGACAAAGATACTGCAAGAATTTATTAACACAGAGACAGGACCTTGGCAGCAATCCAGCACAGACAAGACGTTGGCAACAATCCAGCACAGACCAACCTTGGCAGCAATCCAGCCTGCCAAGCTAGCCACGAGAGTTCTCCAGCTCTAATGAATACGTTGACTCCTGCAAAGGGTGTGTGCACAATCATTCCTTTTATAGTCTTGAGAGGAGCCTAATTACCACCAGCTGAGTGCAATTATCTCCTGTAATTGCGTAACTGTTCCTTACACCTATTAGCTCTCCATTGTCGGGCATCCAAGAACAACTCCCTTGTCTCCTCCCCACTGCTCCAATGCATGACGTCACGATCACACTCCCTTGTCTCCTCCCCACTGCTCCAAGGCTCAAGCACCTCCTGGTGGCCAACCAGCCTCTCTGCACCCTGCTCGGAGTCAGAACCCTGTCCAGGGTCCTCCACATCTTCCAGAGCCGACTCATAGGGCCCCTCGCTGTCTGGTGGCAGCTCCAACGGCTCCTGCTGGGCCACAACAAATATACTACTAATTCAATGGGAAGTGTGGGCCTGCTTATTTGGGATTACAAGGCTAAAGGTGTTTTTAAGCCTGGAGAATTCACAAACTGATTTCCTTTTTGCCACACATACATACACATGAATATTTATCAAAATTGTTTAGCAATCAATTTGGTGGGTGTACTTTATATATGGGAAGAATCAAAGCAGTGGGTGAATTCTTCAGGCATTATACTGAGGTTGCATTTGGATTAGTGCTAGCCAACTTCAGCTGATTTTGAAAAAGCTAGGAGACGTGGAGGCATGTCCCCCACCCACCCACTTTTAAAGTGCTACTTTAAAAGCAACCTCTTCCCTCCGGCCCTGGATCATATGACTGAAAGGTTGTCTTTAAAGTGTTTTTAAAGACTTTTAGCCACTACTTTACAAGCTGGCAGTTGCTTTTCAAGCCAGGAGCAACCACTCCCCTACTCACCAACCCCCCGCCCTGGATCACGTGGCTGCTCTGCCTGCAACAAAGCTGCTTTTCAAGCTGGGACCAGCTGCTTTGCAAGCCAGCACCATCCCCTTCCGTATTCACCAATTGGCCCTGGATCACATGGCTGTGGAAAATATCTGAAAGGCTGTTTTTAAAGACCTTTAAAACACTACTTTGCAAGCTGGCAACTGCTTTTCATCCCACCACTTCACGGGCTGGATGGATACTTTGCATTGGCAGACCATATCCAGCTTGAGGGCCGTAGTTTGAGGATGTCTGCTATTGGGTCCTGTAGGGGTCATAGCTGGCTCTTTAGGTAAAAGAGGAAATGCAAATCTTAGGTCAGCGATGGTGAACCTTTTTTTGGCTTGCCTGCCATAAGCGGGGGAGCACGGGGGGTTGGGCATGGGCATGCTGCACCCATAATACAATGACCCCCCCATTGTGCATGCGCGCATGACAGACGTTCCCCCCCCCCATTTTTTGCATGCTTTTTTTCACCCTCCCCAGGCTCCAGATGCTTTATAGGAGCCTGGGGAGGGCGAAAACAGCCTCCCCCCCCCCGGTAGGCCCTCTGAAGGCTTCAGGAGCTTCCCTGAAGCCTCCAGAGTGCAAAAAACCAGCTAGATGGGCAAACCGGAAGTTCAGGAATGGACTTCTGATTTGCTCATAAGGCCGGTTTAAGCTCTCCAGAGCCTTCAGGGGCCTTCCGGAGGCTTCCCTGAAGGCTCTGGAGGAAGAAAACCGACCCTACGAGTAAACCGGAAGTCACTTCAATGGTGCCATAGGTTCACCATCCAATGAATGGCCTGCACAAAGAGGCACAGAAAGGAAGACTTTAATTGCATGCACTACCACATTAAGGGTTAAACCAGCACACAAAGCAATAAAACAGTTACTTACAAAGGAAAGATGATTGCCTTGCCAGTCTTCTACACCACCACCTCGCCACCTTGCTCCAATAAACTGCACAAAGAAGAGGCACAGAAAGGAAGACTTTAATTGTATGCACTTACACCTTACATAAGAATAACACAATGAAAGAGATACACTCAAGTACTTACTTGTGTTATTGGTTTTGTGGTTGAAGATATTTCCAGGTTGTTGTTAGGCTTCTAGACTCCTCAGTTGCACTTTTCTTGGTCTTTACTCATGGATCATTAGCTATGTGATGGTGTGCTCTAGCCACTTTTTCACTGCAGGAATTGAGTCCCATCTCTCAACAGGCATGCCAACAACACTTATCATCATCAGATTACTTATGTTTGGAACAATTAGGCGGGTTCTTTGCTCTGAACAGATGAGGTTCATTTTTGAGAACCCTCTTTCTGCCTCTGCTGAACTAACAGTAATTGTCCTGACAATATCTCTAGCTTTTTTGATACTGTCAGGAATTTTGTAGGTCTTTGGATCTTTGATCACATTTTCCAAAACATCTCCGTAGTCGTTCAAATCAATTTCATAATTAAACATTTCACCAAATTCAATCAATGCTGCCTCTGCTTCTGTCCATGGAATGACTACATCTTCAATGTTCTAGTAATCTGGCTCCAAATATGTGATAAAGTGTAATTTGTTTGCGCCTGGCAATTAGCTACCTGTTTTTAGATGGTCGCAATCCATCAGCCTTTTATTCAAATTGGTGATGATGCTTCCCAAAAGGTTTTCACGAGGAAGGGCAACAAATCATTGATTTGGAACTAATTTTATGTTTTTGAAGGCTTCTGAAGCTAGCATTGCATCAACCCTTTTTTTCATATTGGCCCTTTTCCCCGTCTAAGCATTTCAATACTAATTGAATACTATTGCAATACTAATTTCTCGGCTTTGATGAAATTTGTGTTTCTCCCCTGCAAAGCATTGATAAAAGAGAAATCTCATTTAGAATATCGATCATGAGGGCCAAATCCTTCAAAAAAATTAAAATTTCAAAATGGGAAGCCATGCCTGGGAATTTTTCATTGCCCAGAAAAAACTGATGTAGCACTGGATAAGCATGCCACACAGCTATGGTTGACCTTAAACTACAGACAGCCCATCCTGGTCCCAAAACTCTGCCAATCTTTACAATTTCAATGCCCAGTTGTTCAGAGATTTGGAAAAGGTCATTCTGGCTCTTGCAGGATTTCTGGAAAGTGATGTGTACCTTATCAAGTAATATCTTGAAGTGGTTAACTTGCTTTATTTCTTTTATTGCATCATCCAGCACAAGTTGGAGGCGTGGTTCAAGCAGTGCCAGATTACAATGTTTGGGAAGTCTTGAGCTATTCTGGTGCTGACTTCAGATTTTCTCCCAAGCATAACATTGGCACCATTGGAGCAGAAAGCTATTAAATTCTTTTGCAGATATTTTTACGTAAGCTTCCCATCGCTGCAGAACGTATGGTCTCCGCATCTTGTTTCTCTAATTCCAACAGCTCAACAAAAATGGTTGGCTTCCGGGGAGGGGCCTGCTGATGGGAAGCAGCTCATTATAGCTGCTCCCGAATTCCTGGTTGCGTTATCTGTCGGATGATCATCTATCAGACGTCTGGCAGCTTGTTTACCTTATTCTTCAGGCATAGAAGATGAGGTGAGCGATTTCTGCTGAGCAAAGTGCCATCTGATCCTCACAGTTTGTGTCTGCGCGGGGAGGAGGGCCAGCTGAGGGCAGAACTGTCTGTGCCGGGAATTCCAGCTGCAATTTGCAGCACGAAGCAAGCTTTCTCTTCCTCAGAACAAAACTTGATTTATTGATTCCAAGGCGAGCAGGACTGGTATGCGTGAGCCTTTTATTGTTTGTTTAAATCTTAGCTTCATTTTTACAAGACCTTCTTCCGATAACTTAGCTATTAAAGAGACACTTAAAATGGCGATGAGCTCGCTGAGTTGCTTCGTAACAATTTTTATGTTTTGAACTTCTACGTAAAACCCTACGGAGTTTTAAAATTTCAAAGGAAAGGAGTGATTTATCACCTTGTTCCACAGCTGCATAACTGGCCAGCAGAGTTTTACTAATTGGTTGAAGATAAAACTTGGAATGGCCTCTAAGCCAAATCTTACTTTAAAGATGGCCCCCTCGGCTCCTAGAGGCTCTGGCACATCGCCCACACTTGGCACAAAGCTGCAGTCTCTGCCTCCTATGCCCCCTATAGGTGATCCACTAACGAAAGAATTCTTCCTGAAAGAGCTGACTGATAAACTCACTGAGGCTTTCAATACTCAAACAATTAAAGTGGAAGCCAAATTCAAAGAACTCAAAGAAGGATTCAAAGAAGAGATATCCGTGGCGCATAAGGAGCTGTCTGATAAACTGGAGACCCGGCTTTCCAAAATCAGAGATGATATGTTGGGAATTGTAAGTTTATTGACAGAACATGTTTCCGGAATTGAAGATAGACTAGATGATCTTAATGACGCTAATATTAATTTGGCATTGAAAATAGAGGTGGTGCAACAAAAAGTTGAAAATGCTGAAAAAAGAAATTATTATGATACAGTATAGACAAATGGAACTGGCATTAAGAGTAAGGGGCTTGCGTGAAGACAAGCAGGAAAACCTGAAACAGATTCTTTCAGAAGCGTTTGATAGCCTGTTGGGAAGACCAGGGGGTAACTTTGATTGGCAAATTGATAAAGCTTATCGCGTTAACTCTTGGTTGGCGAAGCAGAAGCAGCTTCCACAGGACATTGTAATATATTTTACTACAAGAGAGATTAGAAATATGATATTACAAGAGTCCTATAAAACTAAGCTTCAAATTGGGGGTCAGGAACTGACTGTTTTGAAAGAGATACCACCTCAAATGCTAAGATCCAGGAAAGACTATGCTTTTTTAGTTGAAGAGCTTAGAAATCGCCAGATACAGTTCAGATGGGACACACCATTTGGCCTAGCACTCACATTTGAGAGGCAAAGATACCGTCTTAATTCAGTATGGAAAGCTCGAGATTTTTACCATAATATTTTGAAGGCTGGACATCCTGCACCATCGGGACCTAGAGAAAGAGCACAAGAAGGACAAGATAGACAGCAAACTACACAATTACCAGAGAAGATGGATCATCTCTCTCTCTTAGAAGCACAAGGAGCTATGGAACAAAAACCAAACCGTATGATTACCAGACGAATGGAGCAACAATCCAAAATGCAACAACTCCAACAATCACCGTCCATCGGTCAAGAAGCCACAGTAACCAGTCTAGAAGCAGTGGGAGGAGCCAGGCCAAAGGTTAAACAGGTTTTCCAGGAGGCTCTAAAAAAGCTTCAGGAAACCAAAGATGACAACTAAGCTTCTAACATGGAATGTCAACAGATTGAACTCTCCACAGAAGAGAAAGAAAATATTCCACTATCTTAAACAGTTCAAGAATGATATAATTTGCTTGCAAGAAACTCAGATCAACTGATCAAAAATATTTGATTAATGTTGACTTGGTCAACATTTTATAGCTTCTGCTACGGAAAAGAAAAAACGGTATAGTTATATACTTAAGAAAAGACATGAAAGCTGAACTAATCGAAGCAGATCCCCATGGAAGATACATCGCGTTAGATCTGGTTTTAGAAGGGAAAAAGACATTGATACTGGGAATATATGCTCCTAATCAACAACAAGTTGGATTTTATAGAAAACTTCATGCTAAATTAGTACAATAGGATTATAGGTCTTGCATACTACTGGGTGATTGGAACGGTGTTATAGACACTAAGAAAGATAAGAAGGTTTCCTGTCCAAACACTCAAATGCGAGCAAAATTACCTAAATCTTTTTTCGATATCATGGATTACTATGAATTGAGAGATATTTGGCGAGAAAGAAATGCAGAAGAATATGACTTTACCTTCTTCTCTGATAGGCATCAATCTTTTTCTAGGATTGATTTTATATTAATTACTAATGATTTGCTTTCCAGGGTGAAGAAGACAAAGATCGTGGCTAGAGTCTTTTCAGATCATAACCCAGTTTGGGTGGAGTTGGGAGGGGTGGCACAAGCAAGAAGGTCTTGGAGATTGAATGAAAACTTATTCAGATATGAAAAGTATATTAATGATTGTAAAAAACTGTTAACAGAATACTTTGTTTTTAATATGAATAAGGGTACACCTATGGAATTTGTATGGGATGCAAGTAAAGCGTATATGAGAGGAGTTTTGATAAATATAAATAGATCACATAGACATAAACAAGGAGTAAAATGAATAGAATTGGAGGATGAAATCAGGAAGAAAGAGCTGGAGTTAACTTTAAACCCAGGAGACACAAAGATTAAAGAAGCAATTATTATATTAAAGGCCCAATTTAACATGTTGATCTCAGATCAGGTAGCTACTAGTTTGTCATACGCAAAACACAATACCTTTTGCAATGCAAATAAATCTGGCAGATGGTTAGCATATCAGATTAGGAAAAAACAAAACTCTCAAAATATAACTAAACTGCTCTATAGAGGGAAGGGTTCCAACAGGATGAGATTCAAAAGGCCTTCCGGGAATTTTTTACAGAGCTGTATAAGGGTGATAAAATTAACGGCCTAGATATAGAGAGATACCTAGATAAAGAGAAAATACCTATAGTACGAGCACAGGCAAAAATTGAATCAACCAATAACTTCAGGGGAAATTCTACAGGTAATTAAGCAGTTAAAGGCAGGGAAGGCACCAGGCACAGATGGCTTGACAGCGGCTTACTATAAAAATCTACAGTTAGAATGGTAGAACCTCTTAAGGAACTATTTAATAAGATTCAAACGGAAGGTAAGGTGCCCCCATCTTGGAAGACAGCTTTTATATCCCTGATACCCAAAGAAGATCAAGATATTACTCAACCAAAAAACTATAGACCTATTTCATTACTTAATGTAGATTATAAAATCTTTACCAAAATACTAGCAAATAGATTAATGTTGGTTATTCAACAATTGATACACAGTGATCAAACAGGTTTTATTCAAGGGAGACAAATGAAAAGTAACGTAAGACTAATTATTAATGCACTAGAATACTTGGGAAAGAACAATCAAATTCCTGCTACATTCATATTTTTGGATGCTGAGAAAGCCTTTGATCAAGTTAACTGGCAATTCCTGTTGAAAACATTGCAAAAAATGCAAATAGGAGAAAGTTTTTTACAATCAATCAAAGCAATATATCAACAGCAAACGGCTCAAATTATAGTCAATGGAAGTTTAACAGGCTCTTTTCAAATTGGAAAAGGTACAAGACAGGGTTGTCCCTTGTCTCCACTATTGTTTATTATAACTTTGGAAGTATTGCTGAACAAAATACGGGGCTTGGATGGTCTAAAGGGAATGAAGATTAGGCAGCAAGAATACAGAGTGCGTCCTTTTGCGGATGACTTGGTTATAATATTGGATCAACCGCAGGAATCTAGTATGATCTTAATGAATACGATTAATCAATATGGTCAAGTGTCTGGCTTTAAAATAAATTTAGGGAAAACAAAAATACTAGCTATAAATATGAATACTAAACAAAAGGAAGAACCAGGAGGAATGATAGGATGTGAAACAGTTAAAAAGGTCAAATATCTGGGAGTTAATATTTCAACCTCAAATGGGAAATTATATAAGTATAATTATGAACCACTTTGGCATAGTATACAGACAGAGATGAAAAAATGGGACAAGTTGCAGTTATCTTTGTTGGGAAGAATAGCAGCAGTGAAAATGAATATCTTACCCAAATTTTTATTTCTTTTCCAAATGTTACCTATACTTTAAAAAGATGCCAATCTGTTAGAATGGCAGAAGGGAATTAATAAATTTGTTTGGGCAGGAAAGAAGCCAAGAGTAAAGTTAAAAATAATGCAAGATGTGCGTGAGAGGGGAGGTTTGAAATTACCCAACCTAAAATTATATTATGATCTGTAATCAGTGATTGGATTGATTTAACTAATGATAGGATGCTTAATATCGAGGGACATGATTTGGTATATGGCTGGCATGCTTACCTGTTATACAACAAAAAAGTGGACATACATTTTAAGAGTCATATTTTAAGGAATGCTTTATTGCGGGTTTGGAAAAATATCAATACAAATTAAATGACAAGATACCCATGTGGGCAATTCCTAGACACGCAATAGAAAATATGAACATAGCACAAAAACAGGATAGAATTACTTACAGACAGCTTCTTACCCTAGAAAGGGGGGTATTACAACTAAAACCCTTAGATATATTAAAAGAGGAAAAGGTAATTCAAACGTGGTTCCAGTATGGGCAGTTACAGGCCAGGTGGAAAACAGATCAAAAAATTGGTTTCATGCAAGTTGAGGATAATCTATTTAAACAAATAAGAGATCAAAGTTTAATGCATATAAAGAGGATATATAATGTATTAGTACAGATGGATTCCAAAACAGAATTAGTTAAAGATTGTATGATAAAGTGGGCTCAAAATATTGAAGAACCAATAATGTTGGACACATGGGAAAGAATCTGGGTAAGAAATGTGAAATTTACACAAGCCCAAAATCTGAGAGAAAATTTTTACAAGATGTTCTATAGATGGCATTTAGATCCTAAAAAGTTGGCTTCTATGTATTCGAATTTACAACCCAAATGTTGGAGATGTGGTTCTCTCGATGCTACATATTTCCATATAAGGTGGACTTGTCAAAAGGTTAAGGCATTTTGGATAAAAATATGGTGGATTATACAAAATATTCTTTAAAAAAGGATAAAGTTTACTCCTCAGTTATTCTTGTTAGGTATAATTACTGACTGTACAGCGGTAGAGATCAACTTGATTTTGCACTTAATAACGGCAGCAAGACTGTTGGTGGCGCAATACTGGAAGAAGAAAGACTTGCCTACAACTCAAGAATGGACATTGAAAATAAAAACACATTAAAAATAAAAATACATTTAAAACAAAAAAAAATGCACAGTATATATGTGACTGTACGAAAATGAAATGGAAAATAAAAACACATTTAAAACAAAGAATGGACATTGAAAGTCACAAATTTAGCCGAGATGGCTAAAATTTCTGCATATCTTAAAGACCACTCAAATGAGAGATATAAACGAGACTGGAAAAAATGGATTGATTATATACAAAATAAATATGGGACTAAGAAATTCCAGATAGCCTATGCTTAAAATCAGGAATGATTTAAATTGTTTAAAGTTAGTTTAGCAAGGAGGAGCTAAGTTCAATGTAAAGATGTTATTTCTCATTCCTTTTTTCCCCCCAATATATCTTAGACTTTGTTTGTTAAAAAATCTATACCGTGTACGGGTTCTGGGAAGCCAGGAGGGCGATAGGTTGTGAGGGGGTGGGGGGGAGGGATATATATCAGATGAGAGGTGTTAGATTTCAATGTAATCTGACACCACATGTATACTGTTTCCTTTTTTTCTGTCTTCTCTTTCTTTATTTTACATTCTTATTACTATTACTATTATTACTTTTTCTTTAAAAATAGGAGAGGCTAAGCATATTGACATGTAGCGGAAATACACCAAGGAGAGGAGGAGTGGGAAAGAAGAAAGATGGGCAGAGGGGGATGGGAGAGAGGGGGGGAGGTGAGAAGGATGGGGGGGAGTGGATTGTGGAGAGAGGAGTGGTAGAGGGGGAGGGGAAGTAGAGTAGAGAGGGATGATGGAAGGAAGATAGAAAGTTGGAGGGTGGTAGAAGAAAGGTGTATGGAGAGCAGAAGAGCTATAATGGGTTTCTATTTTGGGGGGCATTGTTTACAAGAGGAACTGATGTAACTATTATTTAATACTATATGATATGGGCTATGTATAGTATACATGTGAGCGTGTGTTATGAAAATAAAATAAAATATTTCACAAAAAACAAAAATGGTTGCTGGGCATTCTGAATCCTCAACTTTAACAAAAACTATCAGAACTGCTTTCATTGATAGCGTTGAGGCTTTATCAATTATTAAACACACCTTTAGATTCTTTGCAATAATCATGGAAAACACTGTGGTTTTAATTTCGTTTGCAATGAATTCAACTATTTTCACAGCAGATCTACATAATTGCGAGCCTACTCCCACATCTACTCCAACTATAGTTAGCAAATTTACCTGCTCTTCGATGTCTGAGAATGGTTTGCATCTTTGTGCCAGATCGTAAACAGTAAAAAATATTTTGCTAGTACTGGATAAATGTTTGTCAGTTGACTTATCTATGGATTTGGTTAAAGCATCCTGCTCCCGTTGTTTACTATTTTCTTTACAAATGAGGTGTGCTTTTGATTGAAAATGTTCCTTTAATTTTTTTCTAAGAGAGGATTGCTGATTCTCCTTAGCACAACCTGGAAATGGTTCCACTCTCTACAAACATGAATACCTTTCTCTAATGAGAACATGAGTTTTGCACAGTACTTACAACCTAACTTTTTGTCGGATACTGCCAGACCATCATACTTCTCCTTGAAGTTTCTGTATTGCTGCAAACTCCAGCAGTCAGGAAGTTTTGGAACTTCAGTGGAGGAGATGGATTTGCTGTTTTCTCCAACTTCAAGTGGTGTTGGTCCTGTTGGTGTTGGTGCTGGGGGTGCTGATGCTGGTGACTGTTGTGGATTAGCTGATTGCTCCTCTCTTAGTTTTTTGGAGAAAAAAGCGGTCATACTCTGTTGCCTCTTCATCCTGTTAAATAATACGAATTGCAAAAGAAATAACACAATATTGGACTCGATTGTGGTTATAAGCTGAGTACTGCAGGTAACAGAAGGGACCTCTGTTTTCACCCAACAATGTACAGTCTTTTCAGGAAGGATGTCCCCCAACAAACAGGAAAAATATAGTTTTTTATCTAAGAAGTTAGATCAAGAAGACTGAATGTCACAGGTAAATTCACAGAGCAATATAGATTTCTTTTTCTGAGATTTATTCCTCAGTTCAAAAAACAGGAATAAATGAATTAGGTTCAGTACTTAGGTCAGTCGAAGTAGCTATTCAAGAGTTAGTGGTGTCATGGTTAGAAGCAATGTTAAAGCATGATATGGATTTAAAACCAGAAATATTTTGTTGGGTATTTCAAAGGGAATACAATACATATTTAATTTTACACATGTTAACAGCTGCTGGAATTGTGTTTGTACAACAGTGTAAAAACAAAGATATGAAAATGAATAAATATTAGAATGTGCAGGAATGAATAGATTGACAATTAAAATCAAGAAGGCTTCAAATACTTTTTCACGTGGGATTTGTTTTCAATTGCTAACTAACAAACAGAAATTAGCAATCTAAAATTATGAAAGAAAACACCAATTTTGTAAGGAAAGGTCACTAAAATGTATAAGGAAATATTATTAGTACTTGATCATTATTAATGTGTAGATAACTGCGGGACATTATACACACACACACACCCAAACTATGACAGCACCAGGAAAACACCAAAAGAATAACAGTTTTCCCCAAAAGACTGCAGATGAAACCAGTTTTTTCCCTAACCCTAAGGACAGGAAAGACAAAGTCACTGAAATATAAACCATCAAGGCATTGTGGGAAATTATAAAGGACAATGCCAGGAAGCTCACAGAACCAGAAACCACCAGACAGAAACACCAGCTGAAAACAATTTTAAATACACCCATTAAGACAAAAGCTAAAAATAGCTCACCTGGAACTCCCCTTTTCCTGTTTCCTGGCAGAACTAACCCCCAGGATAGGAAATACAAAAGACCTGGGACCAAGATTAATCCAGGTAAGAAGGAAAACAAATCAGAAATCATTAAAACCCATCAAGCTGCAGGAGCTCACAAAGCAGCACACAACTCTACATATGAAAACAGCCATAGAATCACATAAAAGGTTATTGCTGCAAAAAGCAACCACCTCACAATTATCTGAACAACCAGGTATCACACAGAAACACACAAAATCTTGCAAAGCTGCCTTGCACCAACCTGGCCTGTCCATAGAAAAGCAGCCACTTTGAGGGACATATCATTATAGAAACACACAAAATCTCAAAAACCATGTACCAACCTGAACACTTAAAAGCAACATATTACACCACAAATAAAACATTTGCAAAAAGCAAATGTTTGTAACATTTCTTGTAATAAACATATTCTATAAACAATAAATAAATAAATAAATTCCTAAAAACCATTTTTTTAAAAAGATATTCTATAAACACTAAATAAAAATATCATTCCCTCCCTAAAAGCCATTTTTTTAAAAAGCTATAAACAATAAGTAAATAAAAATTCCCTAAAAACCATTTAAAAAAAGATATTTTATAAAAACTAAGTAAAAAAATCCCTAAAAGCCATTTAAAAAACATATTTGATAAACAATAATTAAAAATACCATTCCCTCCCAAAAAACCATTAAAAAACATATTCTATAATCAATAAATTAAAAAATTCCCTAAAAACCATTTTTTAAAACATATTCTATAAACAATAATTAAAAATACCATCCCCTCCCTAAAAACCATTAAAATAACATATTCTATAAACAATAAATTTAAAAAATTCCCTAAAAACCATTAAAAACATATTCTATCAACACTAAATAAAAATACCATTCCCTCCCTAAAAGCCATTTTTTAAAAAATTCTATAAACAATAAATAAAATATGCTTTTAAAAAACATTAAAAGCGTAAAGAAAAAAACCTGAGTCACTTACCAACAGGCAGAATCAGCAGCTCTCCGATGGGATGGATGCAGGCAGCAGGCAGGCAACCAGGCATCAGGTAAGCTGGACTGGAGGGACACGGGGACAAGTTAGGCCCGCCTGGCAGGCTTAGCCAGCCAGGCGAGGCTGGGGACTGGGTGGGGTGGTGGTGGTGGCAAGAAAGGCTTCAGCCAAGTGCCAAGTGGTCCTACACTCTAGGCAAGTTCGGGGATCTGCTGAAACAAAGGCTGCAAGGGATCCCTGGACTTGCCCAGAGTGCAGAACCACAGCAGGCCACTCCAGCTGGCTTCCCACCCCCCCCACCCCACACTTACTGGCGGCCACATGGTCTAAGTGATCCCAGGGAACTCGGGAAGGCCTTTGCAAGGCCCCCGAGCTTGCCTAGAATGCAGGCAAATCGGCCTAGGCTCCCGCCATGGCTGCCCACCCCCCAGCTACTTGCAGTCTAAGCAAGCCCTGGGACCTCACCTACAGCGCAGAGCCGCAGCAGGCCACTCCAGCTGGCTTGCTGTGGGCCCCCCCTTACTTGCAGCCATGCAGCCCTATGCTCTAAGCGAAGCCAGGGTCCTAGCGAAGGCTGCAAGAGATCCCCAGACTCACAGCGCAGAACCGTGGTAGGCCGCTCCAGCTGGCTTGCTGCCCCCACCGCCCCCATGCTTACTCACAGCCACACAGCCCTGCACTCTAGGCGAGCCTGGGGTTCTCGCAAAGGCCACAAGAGATCCCCGAACTCACCTACAGAACCGCGGCAGGCCACGCAAGCTGGCTTCTTGCCGCCGCCTCCAAGCTTAATTGCAGCTTACTTACCTGAGGGAGGCAGCAATATCAGCAGGGAAGACAAGCAAGGATCCGATCAGCTAGGTAGTGAGTGACGACGTGATAGCCAAACAGGAAAAGAGGTAAGTGGGCACTGCGTTTTAAATAGGGCTCTCAGACACAGGGCAATTGGTGAGCCAGCCAATCAGTGAGCGGTGGGTATGGCAAGCATGGTGCAGATAGGTGGAGCAAGCAAGCGAGCGGAGACCGAACAGGTGGGGGGAGCGAGCGAGTGAGCAGCAACTGGATGGGTGGGCGGGCAGGGGGAGCGAGCTGGGGGGCAGGCCAGGGGAGGGAGTGTTCCAGTACAGTGCCACCGGACCAAGGGGTACAGAAAGGCACAGTAAATTTGACCATCTGGTACATCCATACCGTACCGTACCTGCTGAAACCCGCCCCTGCCTCATAGATACTTATGTGGAAATTAAACAAATTGCTTGGTAGTTTTGGATGTAGCATGCAGATCAGAAATAATTTTTTGCAGTTAATACAGAGCCTTCTCATGTTAGGTTTCCTCTCGATTTGGCAATTAAAATCATGTTAAAGGTTAATATCAGTTATGTGTTTTCTTGTGCTACATTTGTGGGTATAAGCAGCCTGAAAGCATGTAAAAATGCAAGGAGAAAAATAAGAACCACCTTTGGTGGAAAGGTAATAGCGTTCCGTGCACCTTCAGCATTTAGTGATGCTGGCCACATGACCACGAAAACATCTTCGGACAGTGCCAGCTCTTCGGCTTTGAAACAGAGATGAACACCGCCCCCTAAAATTGGGAACATCTAGCACATATGTGCGAGGGGAACCTTTACCTTACTACAAAAGTCTAGTAGTTGCTGCATAAAACATTAAGAAACCTTCCTGAAGAATTTCCTAATCAATAAATGTTTATTACATATGTTTTATTATCTTAATAGCTGAAATGGCTTTTAATGCATTTAATGTTAAAATTCCATTAAAAGCTCAATTTCAATAGCAGCATCAGATTATAAAACAGGTAGTGCAGGAAATTGTAAAACAGAAATGAGTAACCTAAGGTGCACATGCACCTCCGTCTTTTTTTATTTTTGGCAGCCCTTTGAGCCTTCCAGGTGTCATCCTTGGAAGTTGGAATCAAAAGTGTTTAAATGTGTGTTTTTTATATAAGACATTGCGCATATTTGTAGAAACCTTAACTTATCATTGATGAATTAAAGTTCCCTTTTGATGTCAAAAGAAGGATTAGCATAATAATTGGATGGAAGTTTATTCATCACTATATTAAATATTCTCACTTCTCTATTTTTAAGGGCCAAGGTGGCGCAGTGGTTAAATGCAGCACTGCAGGCTACTGCTAGATCAGCAGTTCAGCGGTTCAAATCTCACCGGCTCAGGGTTGACTCAGCCTTCCATCCTTCCGAGGTGGGTAAAATGAGGACCCAGATTGTTGGGGGCAATATGCTGACTCTCTGTAAACCGCTTAGAGAGGGCTGAAAGCCCTATGAAGCGGTATATAAGTCTACTGCTATTTAAATAATTATAGTAGCAACATGAATGACCTTTCCTTTTAGATGTCAACATTATTATTTTAATGACCATATTACATTTTCAATTAAGCATCTTTTTTCCACATCTTTTACAATAGATGGAAACTAATCAAGGAGAGAAGCAGCCTAGAACTAAGGAGAAATTTCCTGACAGTTAGAACAATTAATCAGTGGAACAATTTGCCTCCAGAAGTTGTGAATGCTCCAACACAGGAAGTTTTTAAGAAGAGATTGGACAACCATTTATCTGAAATGATATAGGGCAGTGATGGCAAACCTTTTCCTAAAGGTTTGGCAAAATTGCATGTGCACCTGCTATTGCACACTCACGCATGCCCACCTACCTGTGTATGCACGCAAGACAACCCCTCCACCCTGCATGCATGCCCTGCGAGGGGGGGGGGTCACCCTCCCCAGGCTCTGAAGGCTTTCCTGAAGCCTGGGGAGCGTGAAAACGTCCTCCCCTGGCCCTCCGGAAGGCCAAAAATCAGCTGGGTGGCACCAACCTCTCCCCTACTCACCCACTGGTTGGAAGATCCCTTCCAACTCTGCTATTCTATTATTCCAATTAGGGACATGGGAAAGGTTAGAGAAGAGCACAGGAACATTCAGCTCTCCCATTATATCTGCTGATTGGTCCTTGTTAAGTCTGAGTTATTGTAAAAATGTTATTTTCTTTTTAAGGTATCATTAAAAAAAAGTACAGTATGTTTGATATTCTAGGTTGGATAAATGCTGTATTGATCAAAACATTTTAGTAACATTTGCCATGATAGCAAGGTTAAATTTAGTAACATTTGTCATGACAGCAAAGTTAAATTAAGTAAATTATATTACCACATTAATTTAAACATATGTTTGAAAAATGATACTTATTCCTTAACCTTTAATTAGAATATATCCAGTGTTATAAAAGATGTTAATTTTATGGATTTATTATCAAAGCAATCGTGGTCCCAAATTTATTTTTTAGATTTCTCTGAAAAACATTGATTGCAGGAGTTGTAAAAGAATATGCTATAATATAAATCATTTCTTGAGATGAAAAGTTAAGGAAAACCAAGACACCATGATTAAATACAAATTATATGCCACCCAGAGTAATTTCTCATGAGATGACTAATATAGATTTAATTAATACATAAATTATTGAAAATGTTTATTTAAAACCTTGGCATTTTTAATTTGTAATTCTGAATGAATGTTGTAAGGGTTATTTTGTTTAAAGAAATGTTATATTTATTAAGATATAACAGCAAAATTAGTTACTTTTAGCTTGAAAAGTCCCTTCTGTATTTTATCATTAAACTAGGAATAATGGAACAGTATAGCAATTAAACAGAATATATACATCAGGAACTACTATGTTTCATTTGGCTGCAAACAATTTTGGTAACCCATGAAAGCAAAATTAACAGATAAAATTAATAAATGGGTAAGACTCTTGTCTCTATCATGCAAAGAAATGTCTAAAAATTATGCATTTTCTAATAATAAAATAGAGATTTATCATCCTGATTCTCTCTAGAACTTATATGGCATTTTTTAAAATCATTCTGTTAAAAATTGAGGAATAAGTATGATATAGCAAACAATGAACTTTCTGTTATTTTCAGATTCAGCATTTCATACTTAAATACAAAAATATGGTTTCCTAATTAATTGAGGGGGAGGAATTTATAAAGGATATAGCTTAGGCCATAGATAGACAATTCATCACTGTTTGCTTGAATTAACCTCAAGACCGCTAAAAATGGTATTAAAAGAATGGAAAAATGGGTAACATTTATTAATACTTTGCTATATCAATAAAGGAGAATATTTGTAGCTTAGTACTTGGATATGCAAGAAAACAACCAAGCTCAGAGAGCACCAAGGACCCCTCATTGCAATATCCAGGTTTATAAAAATAAAAACATATCTAAAATATCTTATACATATTTCCCATTTCCCATCAACCTTTCCTTAAAATAATTTCTTCAATTTCCTTTTCTTGAAATCAATATGCCAAATCAACATGGCCAAGTGGGGAGAGCATGCAATTTATAATTCTGTATCTATAAAACTGAAATTTCAGAGGTTCTTATTTTGATTTAAACCATAGTTTAAAATGCATGCTGCATCCAACTATAATATGAATCTTAAGGGCATCTGATGTATTTCTATTACTCTATTAAAGCCAGAATAGTAAAATTGATGCATTGAAAGAGATGAGCTGTCATAAAAGTACCTTCCAAATTGCCAAGTATTTAAACAAAGAAATGTGTTTAGGAGGTATTTCCTCATGCAGGAGTAGCTGGACACAATAGTTAAATATGGAAAGTTTAATCAAGTTCCTTATAATAAATGTGACTTCTATTTGAGGAATCAAAAAGATAGAAGACATAGTACATATATTATTTGAGTGTGAATTGTGTAAGAAAGAGAGATCAATATCCTGAACTGCACATTAGACTAAGGTGACCAGACGTCCCAATTTTGGCGGGACAGTCACGATTTCTAACAATTTGTCCCGTGTCCCGGGGCATTTTTAAAAAGTCCCGATTTTCTGGCTTCAAGTTGAAAGCGCAGTGGATTTGCTTAAGAAATCCTAACCGGGGCAAGACAAAAGACACTCTGTCTAACTTCTCTCTATGTCTCAGTACTTTCATTGAAGATATTAAAACGTTAAAGCAAGAAAACGGAACCCCCCGCCCCTTTTACTTACTTTTATAAGAAAAGATGACCCAGTACCATAGAGCTCCAGGAAATACTTTGGCTAGAGAAGTAGCGACTGTTCCTTCCTGGATTTCCCAGAAGGGAGGGGCACAGAGGTTGGAGGTCGGCTCGTGTGGGGAAATGGTGGCAAGGTTTCTTAGAAAAATATTTCCTGTGACTAATTTCACCATTTTAATTTGCTCAGTTCTTTGTATTAACATCTACAACATTCTGGATTGACTTGAAGTGCCTGCCTGCTGGTAAGTGAGCCGGGTTTTTTTCTTTTATTTTTTTAATGTATTTTAAAATAATATTTTATTTATTGTGTATAGGATTTTTTAAAATAGTTTTATTCTGTGTGGATTTTTTAAATTGTCTTAGACTATTTAAAAAAAGATTCTATCCAAAATAAATTGAAATAAACCATTTTAAAAATTCTATGCACAATACTTTGAAATATATTGTGCATAGAATTTTTAAAAATAGTTTTACTTCAATTTACTCTGTGTGGAATAGTTTGAAATGTTTTACTTCAATTATTCTGTGTGGATTCTTTTTTAAAATTGTCTTGAGACTATTTAAAAAAAGATTCTATCCAAAATACAAAATACCAGCTGCAGTTATTCACTTAAGAACTGTGGCAAGAAAGGTGGTATAATTTTAGTGACCAAAGTTACAATGGCATTGAAAAAAGTGACTGATGACCATTTTTCACACTTAGCGACCATTTTCACACTTAGCGACCATTGCAGCATCCTCATGGTCACATGATCAAAATTTTGATGTTTGGCAACAGATTCGTATTTATGATGGTTTCAGTGTCCTGGGGTCAAATCTCATTTTGTGACCTTTTGACAAAGTCCAATGGGGAAACCAGATTCACTTATGTTACTAACTTATCAGCTGCAATTATTCACTTAAGAACTGTGGCAAGAAACGTGGTATAATGGGCTTGGTGACCAAAGTTACAATGGCATTGAAAAAAGTGACTGATGACCATTTTTCACACTTAGCGACCATTTTTCACACTTAGCGACCGTTGCAGCATCCTCATAGTCACGTGATCAAAATTTTGATGTTTGGCAACAGATTCGTATTTATGATGGTTTCAGTGTCCTGGGGTCATGTAATTTTTGTTGCTCCATATAAAATTTTTATTCACACACCCCCCCCCTGGGTCAATGGTGTCCCTCTTTACCAATCTGAAAATCTGGTCATCTTACATTAGACAAATGCACTATTGGGGTTATTTTATTAAAACAATATCTTTCATATGTGGTCAGTTTCCAAACATTCCATATAATGCAGTTCTTTATGTTAAAAGAACAATATACTTTAAAACTGCATATATGGATCTGATTGGAATAAACTGTAGGAAATATGATTTGCATTTTCTTTTACTTATTTCTTTTATTCTATTTTTAACATATGATCTTATTACTGTTCTGTGTTTTATATTTTGTATTCTGATATGGCTAATGGCTAATCAATAAAATATTACTATATGTTACTACATATTATACTAGTGTTCTTTCCAAGTCATCAGGGAAATATGAGAAATTCTAATGAAACAGGGCCTACAGCAAAGGTTTCCCTACTTCTAATTTCTGAGTGAATAATAGCGAGCCAATGATGCAGGAAGCATTATCAAATTTGGAAAACAATAATAGTGAATTTTAAAAATCTAATAATATTCAAGAAACAGCAGAGACTGAATAAAATGCAGGAACAGCTTCTGGCAAAAGACTTGGCAACAAACATGAGAGAAACCATCCTATGTTCCTTTGCCTCATGTGTCAAATTTTTAATTCATTCTATAGCTCTTTGAAATATCTCCTATAGAATGTTATAAAAGAGATCAGTAGAAAACAATGCAGTGATCTTGAAATTCAAGGATACGATTTTATCTACTGTCTGCTTAAACAATGTATGTGTTAATAAAAACTTTATTGTTTAAGAAAGAATATAGTGTTAATTTATCCATCCATGATTTCCTATACAAAATCTTCTACTCAGAGCTAGATTATATCTGAAATACTGAACTACTTCCATGTCCAGAAGGCTTAGAATCCAGGTTTCTGGAAATTCAAAATGGTAGCTGACATATCTGGCTACAAAGTTTAGACCCAAGCAAAATATGATTAAATGGCGTGCAGTCAAATATGTTGGTTCATACACCATCAAATTCTTATCTGTTTAATAGAGTACAATTAACATTCATTATATTTTCAGGAACATGTATATATGTCTGCCTATGTATGCACATGTGTGCTATATGTGTGTATATATTAACCTGATCATTAGAATAAAACTCTACTTAACTCTGTTTAATTAATTAAATTATTTTTCTTTAAACCCCCTTTTTTCTACCCACAGAATAAACAAATTTTTCTCCTTTCAAATTATTGACAACAAGCTTCCTATTCAATAACAACTCCTATTTAACCTAAAGTATTTTTGAAAATCAAAAGCTAGTGTATATGTAAGAGTGATCCAGAATGAGGGAGCTAGTCTCTGGGCTAACAGGGCCCCAAATCAGTCACTTCAGAAGGTAAGTGTTCTTTTTCAACTTTTCTCTTGTTTCCAATTTTGTCATATACTATAAACACTGGGATTCTTAATGAAGTAAAGGTCCCAATTCTGGGAAAGGAATCTATACAAGCATTGCTTTATTTACAATAAGTACTTATAAACACTGTAAATGGTTTTTGTTTTTACTTTTATAGAATGCCTCCTGTGCAAGATGAATGGAAAACATGTTTTGTTTTCAAAATAACTGGTCATGAAAAAGACCGTTAGCTTACCTGAATGGTCGTTTTCTAGGCGCTGCGGAGTGTCCAAGCCCGGGTTAACTTCAGCTTGCTGCCCAAGGAACTGAATTTTAAAATTGATTGTAGCTCCGACTCTTGGTTGCCTCAGAGGCTCAGTTTCGAAAAACGAAGAAGATCCAATAGATCATAACTCGAACCAGTCTAAGTCCAAGTCCAAAACACAGGTGAAAACACACCTCGTGGCCCCACCTCAAGGGTGGGTTTGGATACTGCGCAGCGCCTAGAGAACGACCATTCAGGTAAGCCAACGGTCTTTCTCTTAGGCGCTGTTTGGAGTGTCCAAGCACGGGACATGCCAAAGCTATGTCGAAGTTGGGAGGGAAGAAGAAGAACTGTCCGGGGCCGCGATGTTCGCCACGACTCTCTGCAAAACTCTTCTCCCAAACGACGCCTCAGCGGAGGCGAACGTGTCAAGTTTGTAGTTTTGAATGAATGGAGATGGACCAGACCACGTAGCAGCACGGCAAATTTCCTCAATTGATGCTTGAGTAGCCCAAGCAGCCGAAGTTGCTGCGCTCCTCGTAGAATGTGCGGTAATACGAGGGGGAACTGGCCTGGCCTGAGTCTCATAAACCATTTTGATACTCGCTCTGAGCCCGCGTTCCTATGGTGGAGGTCGTGACCTTCCTTCCCATGGAAGCAGGTTGGAATGAGACAAATAACGCTTCTGACTTACGAAAGGGAGCGGTCCGCTTCATGTAAATGCACACCGCCCACCGAACATCCAGCTTGTGCCATGTTACCTCTCTATGGTGCCTGGGACAAGGACAGAAGTCCAGAAGTATCACCTCTTGCGCCCTGTGAAAAACGGTGTTGATCTTTGGGAAGGCAGGATCCAATCGTAAGATGACTCTATCGGAGTGGAAGATGCATAGGTCGCCTCTAACTGACAAGGCGGCCAACTCCAATATCCTGGGGGCTGAGGTGATGACAACCAGAAAGGCAGTTTTTAGGGTGAGGTGGTGTAGGCCCACCATCCTCAACGGCTCAAAGAGGGCACAGCAAGCGCCTGTAGTTCAACAGTCAAGTCCCAGGTAGGATACCTGTTGTGACTCAGCAGCAGTCTTCTGTGAGTCTTTTCGGAATGCAAGATTAACGATGCAGCTGGGACTCATTAGTGGGGTTTTGGAGATAAAAGGTCGGATGCTGACATGCCCTAGTAGCAGGAGTCAACGTTCCTTCGTGCGTTCCTTGGTTCGTACAACATTGATTAATCAGCAGTCATGGTTTACACTTGGAAAAGTGCTTGGTTTTATGTAACCCTGATTCAAGGATACACTTGGAGAAGTGCATTGCGTTGTAAGAGTTTTTGTTTAGTATTCTATTATCTCGTTAGAGACTGTATTTATGTTATTTTTGGGCTCACAGCTAGTCAGAGCCGAGAATTGATAAAAAGACTTCCTTTTAAGTTTGTCTGCTTGCCATTTGTTAAGAGCCGTGAAGGGGGGACAGAACAGATATCTATGGATGGGGGGTGGACAGATGTTGGAAGCCCCTTTTAGGAAGCCCCGAACGTGGGGATGTCTAGAAAGTGGTAGCTGAGAGTCAGTGGACAGAATGGTGCCCAGGGCAGCCACCTGTCGACAGAGAGTGTTGGGCGCAAGGCCCTTGTCCAAACCGTCCTGCAGAAATTCCAGGACTTGCGGGATGGTCGCTGATGAAGCACTTATCTGACAGATGAGGCACCAACGTGAGAAGGCCGACCAGGTCGCTTCATAAATTCTGACTGTGGAAGGTCATCTAGATGCTTGAATAGTCCGGATGACTCTGTCAGAAAAACAGTGAAGCCTCAGGAGGTCCCCCTCAAGTGCCAGACGGCCAACTGCAGCCACTGGGGCTCTGAGTGTTGGATGGCCCCCTGGCTGGGAGATTTTCTCCTGAGGTATGCGCCACGGCCAGGATACCAACAAGCTGACCAGGTCGGCGAATCAAGTCCTTCTCGGCCAGTGTGGAGCTACTAGCAACACCTCCGCCCCCTCCTCCAGGATCTTTTGAATGACCTGAGGAATCAGAGGAAGAGGAGGGAAGGCATACAGTCGACCTGGAGGCCAGCGGGATCATAGAGCGTCTGTGCCCTCCGCCCCAGGGCAGTGGAACCTGGTGAAAAACCGGGGGAGGTACATGTTGTTTGGCGAGGTGAACAGGTCGACCACCGGGTGGCCGAACCTCCGGGACAGCTGGCAGAACAGTCTCGGATGCAGCCGCCATTCCGAGTTCTGGATGGTGGTTCTGCTTAGCCAGTTCGCCATTACGTTGTCTACGCCAGAGATGTGGTCTGCTCGAATTGAGGTCAGATGCCTCTCTGCCCAGCAACCCAGAGCTTCCGCTTCCGACATCAGAGCCAGGGATCGCATGCCGCCCTGATGGTTGATGTAAGCTTTGGCGGCTATGTTGTTGGTCAGAATCAGTACATCGCGGCCCCTGACCTGATCAAGGAAATGGCACAGGGCTAGTCTGGCCGCCCAAAGCTCTAGCCAATTGATGTTGTGGATGAGCTCCGCCTGCGACCATCTGCCCTGGACTACCAAAGTCCCTAGGTGAGCCCCCCCCCCAGCCAAAGAGACTGGCGTCTGTAGTTATTATCAGGTGCTCCGGTTCCCTGAAGCAACTGCCTTTGAGGAGGGCCTCTGACAGCGACCACTTGAGAGAGCGGAGGACCTTCAGGGGGACTCGTATCACTCATCTGGAGTTGCTGGCCCTTCGTCTCTGGAGAGGGAGCAGGAACCACTGCAGTTCTCACGTGTGCAACCATGCCCACGGGACCACCGAAATGCGCGACACCAGCTTCCCCATCAGCTGAGAGAGGGAGACAATCGACGCTGACCTGGTTGAGCAGATGTTCCTCACCAGAGACCAGATGCTGTCCACCCTCTCCTGGGTGAGGAAAACTGGCAGGTCTCAGAGTCGATGATTGTTCCGAGGTGCTGGATTCTGCAGGTCGGGGTCAGGTGACTTTTGGCGAGGTTGACTGAGAACCCGTGGAGCTGCAGGACCTTGATGGTGGTGTTCGAATCTGTCCGGGTCTGCCTCCTGGACGATGAGTGGATAAGGATTTCATCCAGGTAGCATTCCAATCTCAAGGAAGAGACCAGAGATGTGCAGCAACAGCGGCCAGCAGCTTGGTGAATGTCCACGGGGCCGACAAGAGGCTGAAGGGGAGAGCCTTGTACTGGTAGTGGCGATCGGCAAACTGGAACCTCAAGAACTTGTGATGCGCCAGGTGAATCGGAACATGCAGGTACGCTTCTTTCAGGTCGATCGAAGTCAGCATATCGCCCCGTCTGACGCAGCCCAGGATGGTCTGGAGGGACTGCATCTTGAAGCACTTGTGTGCTAGATGTTTGTTCAGCTTCTTGAGGTCCAGAATCGCCCTCACTCCCCCTGATGACTTGGGGACCAGAAAAGGATGGAATAAAACCCCCTGCCTTCTTGACCCCTGTGGACTTCCTCTATGGCCGCTATCTCCAGGAGATGGTCTATCTCCACCCTCATGAGTTGGAGCTTGTGGGCGGACCTGGGGATGGGGCAGTGGAGGAAGGTTCTCGGGGGAAGGGACAGGAACTCCAGGGTCAGCCCATGGTGGACCGTGTTCCTGACCCAACTGTCCATCGTGGTCTCCTCCCACTGGGTGGCATAGAACTGGAGACGGCTGCCTATGGGTGGAACCCTGTGATGGTCACTTAGATTTCCGAAAAGTTTGTTAGAGTAACCCCATCGGAACGGCTTGTGGAAACCTTGCTGCCTGCCTCTGTCCCTAAATGAGGACCTATCCTGGGAGCGATCCTGAGAGGAGACGTAGGCGCGACCGGGTCTGCCGGAGGAGGTAGAGGGCTCGTTGTTTCGAAAGGAATTCTTACGAAAGGGCTGACCCTTACGTTCCTGCTTCTTGGTGACTAGAGGAAGCACTTTGCGTTTATCTTTGGACTCTATCAGGAATGGGTCCAAGGCTTCCCCAAACAGCTTTCCCCCTTTGAAGGGAGCAGAAGCCACCTTCCACTCCACCTTCATGTGAGCCTGCCAGTGGCGAAGCCACAGCAGGGGCCTCGAGGTGACGTTCAAGGCCAGGGCCCTAGATGAAAATTTCGTAGCCGCGAGAGAGGCATCAGCAGAGTACTCCACGGCAGCAATAATCTTATTGACGTCCTGCCTTGTCCTGGAGTCTGTTGCCGGAAATCCTGCCAGCAACCTTCGAAGCCAGAACAGAGCTGCCCTGCCAAAATAGGAAGAGGATGAGGAAGCGTGCATGGCCCAGGCGGTAGCCAAGTGGGTCTTGTGAGCTGCAGATTCTTCCCTCTTGTCCTCCGCCTTAAGGCCTTCCAGCAAGTCCGTGGGAAGGGAAGAGGGAGAAGTGAGGGACACGATAGGGTCGTCCATCTGAGGGAGCTTCAGAAGCTCCTCCAGTGGGGGCTCCATAGTATAAAGCTTCCTGTCAGTCCCACTAGGATTGGCCATGGACCCTGGCTGGGCCCATTGCTGTTGAATAATATCTAGGAACAATTGAGGGGGCGGAACTAAATCCAGAGGCGGAGGCACTTCCTTAAATAAGCCTGCGCCAGGATCCGGGGCCCTATGGTCATGCCAGTGGCCTGCTCAGATGGAGCTTTGGCCGTGGGGGCTGGAAGGCCCATATGGGGCCCCGCTGCCCGAGCCTTGGTGAGAATGGCCCTGAACATAGCGGGGTTGAAAAGGCCTGAAGAGGTGGCCTGCTCAGGGGCGGGGTTCTCATCATCATTCTCATGCCTCCTTGCTTCTCCTTGTTGCTGCGCTGAGGGCTGATCTGCTTCTCCATGCTGCCAGCAATCAGAAGGAACAGGCCTGATGAAGAGTAGGCCTGAGCCTCGCATTGGGGCCTTGAGAGGTACTGGGCCCTGGAACATTAGATGAGGCCTTAATGGAGCTGGCTGTGGAATCAGCCAAGTGCCCGCAGATCCGGGGGCACTTGAGGCAGGTAGGAATGCTGGTTAGACCCAAGTTCCCCTCAGCCGCTGGACTTCAAAAGGAGGGCAAGAGCCTGCCTGGTCACCCAGTGTGAGGCCCTAGGCTTATGGCGGCCCTCTACGGTGATCTGCTGAGGTGGGACAGGCTGCGCGGCAAGGCAGGAGCCCAGGAACAGAAAGCGTGCCAAATAAGGAATTCAAAATAGCGGCGGTTCGCACGTGTGACTGGAGCATCATCAGGGCTTTGGGGAACCTAGCGCTCCTCATGAGGGGATCCCTGACTGCCTAACATGCTCCTCAGACTCATAGGCTGCCACCCAGAGAATCCCGACTCCAGGACTTGCCCAAAACAGCGTCCGGGCTGTCAGCACTCCAGGGAGCCTGTCCATGCGTTGCGGAGGCAAACGGAGCGATCGGAGGCTAGATTGCAACAAAAAACCTAAGGGAAGAGGCTAAAATACTAAGAAATAAAATAAAAGGAGCTACACTATTCTAAGGATTAGGGGTCCAGCTTGCTGCTCAAGGACTGGAGCCCCAGAAATACATCCTATAGGGCGACTGAGTTTTTTGAAACTGAGCCTCTGAGGCAACCAAGAGGCGGAGCTACAATCAATTTTAAAACTCAGTTCCTTGGGCAGCAAGCTGAAGTTAACCTGTGCTTGGACACTCCAAGCAGCGCCTGGGAGAATAGAGGCAGAGTTAAGTGCAATGTTTTTATTTATATAATTGGCTAACAACAAACTTCTTAGTTGGAATGTGGCATGATTTTAAAATTGTTATATTAGCTCCTAGTTTTTCTTACAGTAAAAATGGTACAAAGCTAGTCTTGCATCTAAAATGTTCCACAGTACAGTGTCCTGTATAAAAACATTTCAGAATATGAAAAGGCTTTATCCAAATAACTTTACATTTCATTCAAAACTAATAATTCCATTCAGAATCTTTATGTGATAGAAAATGTGATGAATTAGATTCAAGCAGTTTAGTCAAAATGATACTTTATTGTTTAGTCAATTGACCATATCAAACATTAGCATCAGCCACAGTAAAATAAAATAAATGAGATAAGATGGTGAAGTAAGATAAAATACTATTGTCAGCCTCTGTTTTGCTGCTTGCTTTTCAGCTGCCATTGAAACAGGGAGGGGGGACATGGTATTTGGGTGAGGGAAATAATCTGTACAGGAGGACTGTTAATTGGGAGTTGTTCTCACCATTGTCTGCGCATGTGGCAAGGAGGGGAGGTTAATGCCAAGGCCAACTGTCCGGCACACCAACCTGATGATGATTTTTTAAAATACATTATTTATTTATTTATTTTCAAGACAAACATATATTGTAAAAAGTACGCTGGTTACAAAAAGCTTTTGTGCATCTCTTCCACCGTCATCAAATATAATTCATATTAATTCAAATATCTTAACTCAAATATTAACTATATTAACATCATCATACCTCCACTTTTATTTGACTACAGTTATTTAAACATCCTTAAATATACCAAGATTCAATCCATAACTACATGCTGGCATTTCATTTATTTATACAATTCTCCATTAACATTAAGTCCTCATATCCTGTTTTAGCTAAACACCCATAATATTTAATACCAAAGTTTTCTAATCCTTCATGTATATAATTTATTATCATTATCCTTTCTTTATTTAACTATATCCTATATCATAGCATTTTCCCCCTATTAGTTAAGATTTAACTGTATATAGTTTTGTTTTTTATGATAATTATTATTGTTATTAATAATCTTTATATATAGTCCAAGAATATTTCTAAACTTCCCTTCTCATATCCAATTATTACTTATTATAACAACTCAACATTGTATACATTACTATCATTATCAATTTTTATTTAACTATACCTATTACCAATGGATTTAACTAAATTTAGCTAATTTTGAATTATACTCTTCCATCTATCAACCTGTATCTCTCCAATAACAGAACAGTTTTATATGTGCTGCCATTTGTGGATCCAATTCTCCAAACATCTTTTTGAACGAATCCATACGAAGAAATCTTTGCACCTTCTTTTTTGTGGTATCTTTCATATAATGTTGGCACCCTCTTTTTGTTTCCTTTATCAGCTTGTCTTTAATTCTCAGAAGTGGTATCAAATGTTTTGCAAATAGTATTTCATAGTCCCTAAATTCTTTGATGTTTTCTTCTCCTTCTATGCCCTGTCTTTTGAAGTAAATTTTCTCTCCATTTAACTCCTCTTCAAATATTCCATTCTTTCCTCCCTCAGAAATAAACCAATTGTCACGAATATCAACAAACTCAAATTCTTTATCTCCATTTTCCATTTTATTTTGTATTTGGTAAACATCCTCAGTTTTTTCCTCATAGTTTGTTGCCAAAAACACCAAATAATCCAATTTTCTCTGAATTCTGTCCTCTGTATCAGACAGCCTCTTCAAAGCTGAAGGTATCGTTTGGAGAGACGCTTGAAAAGACACCATGTTTATACGCAGTTGTATTTTTTCTTAAAAGCTCTGAAGCATTCGCAAGTGAAAGCAGATTACAAAGGGAACAGCTGTACAATCTTATCAGATCTTAAGCCAGAACAGCCAAGCAATAAAAGTGTCAAGATGTAAACAGTCAAATTGTAGTCAATTAGTTCACAGCCAGCTTACAGAGAATCAGAAGAAATGTTGAAGTAATCTCCGTTTGAAAAGGTTTACTTAGAATCAATCCATGTGAATAACATTTAAAGAGTAAGATAACCACTGTCCAAAACCATTAAAAAGATCAAAATCGCCGCTAGGTTCTTCTATTCTTTAATTTAAATTAGTTTTAACTGATGATGATTTTTGAAGATGTCTCCCACCTGACAGCTGTGGAGATATTGGATTGGACTATGGACTGAGGTTATCAAGGGGAGGGGAATGGGTCATGTATTGATATCTAATGCTTTCACGCGCTTTTGCTCAGATCCAGCTTTGCTTAGCTTCTATTTACTTATAATCAGTAAAAGTACTCTTAATTCTGCAAAATGGAGTTGAGTGGTTTCTTTCTTGGTTAATAAGTGAAGCAGCTTCTGACATTAAGCTGGATCTGACCTCGCACCCATCCCAGAGCTGACACCTTCCGAGGGATGTGCACCCAAAACCTGAAGGATGTCCCACCAGGGCAGTGGTCAAGAAGAAGATATGGGAGCAGCTGCACCCGCCTGCCCTTTGGAGATGGAGCGAATGTCTGGCCTGCCCTTGGAAGAATGATCCGTTCGACCCTGATGGACTTGGGGAGTGGGACAGAAAGAGGACCCCAAAGAACCTTTGACTGGAATTACTATGAGGAGACCCAGAAAACCAGTGGCTGACTGGTGGGACCCTGAGGAGGAGAACCTTATGATGTCCCAAGCGATGAAACTTTTTGAAGGGGGGGGGAGAGGCGCCGAGCCCATGAGAGTGGGTTGATCGATGATCTCCGGCGGGCCAGGGATAGAGGACATTCCTCTATCCTAGTGCTCCTTGACCTCTCAGCGGCCTTCGATACCATCGACCATGGTATCCTTCTGCAACGGTTACGGGAGGTGGGAGTGGGAGGCACCGTCTTAAGGTGGTTCTCCTCCTATCTCTCGAACAGGTCGCAATCAGTGTTGGTTGGAGGACAGAGGTCGACCCCTAGGCCCCTCAAATATGGGGTGCCGCAGGGTTCGGTCCTGTCCCCCCTCCTATTTAACATCTACATGAAGCCGCTGGGTGAGATCATACGCTGGCACGGGATCAAATATCATCAATATGCGGACAATACTCAATTGTATCTGTCCGCCCCATGCCAACTCAGCGAAGCAGTGGAAGTGATGTGCCAGTGCCTGGAGGCTGTCAGGGTCTGGATGGGAGCGAACAAGCTTGCACTCAATCCAGACAAGACCGAGTGGCTATTGATGTTGCCTCCCAAGGTTAGTCCAGACATTCCACCTCTTAGCCTAGGGGGTGAAATTATACAACCCTCAGAGAGGGGCCGCAATTTGGGTGTCCTCCTGGACCCACAGCTGATGTTAGAGCACCATCTGTCAGCTGTGACCAGGGGGGCTTTCGTCCAGGTTCGCCTGGTGCACCAGTTGCAGCCCTACCTGGACCGGGAGGCACTTCGAATAGTCACTCATGCCCTCGTCACCTCAAGACTGGATTACTGTAATGCGCTCTACATGGGGCTGCCCCTGAAGAGTGTTCGAAGACTATAATTGGTCCAGAATGCAGCCGCGCAAGCGATATGGGGTGTATCTAGATACACCCATGTTACACCTATCCTCCGTGAGCTGCACTGGCTCCCCATTGGTCTCCGGACGCGCTTCAAGGTGCTAGTCGTTACTTTTAAAGCCCTACATGGTTTAGGACCTGGCTACCTGAGAGACCGCCTCCTGCCACTTACCGCCCAACAACCAACAAGATCGCACAGGTTGGGCCTCCTCCAGGTGCCGTTAACCGGACAATGCCCGCTGGCGGCCCCCCGGGGGAGGGCCTTCTCTGTTGCTGCACCGGCCCTGTGGAACGATCTACCCATAGAGATCCGGACCCTTACCACTCTCCCAGCCTTCCGTAAAGCCATTAAGACCTGGCTGTTCCGGCAGGCCTGGGGTTGTTGATTGATAGCCAGCCCCGCTTAGATGGAATGGATGATGTGGACTTTTAATTGTATTTTTTATTCTCAAATTTTAAATGTTTCTTTTGTCTTGTTGTGAGCCACCCAGAGTCCCAATGGGAATGGGCGGCATACAAATTTTATTAAACTCAAAACTCGAAACTCGGGTTGGAGAGAGAAGCCGATCTTCAGGAAACAGAGGAAAGGTATACAGAAACCTTGGCTGAATCGAGAGAAACTGGAGGGGCTGAAGGGGGAGCTGAACAAGATGACCAACGCCGACCCCGATCACAGTGGCTAGAAACATTCCAAGAGGGCCCCCCCACAGACGCTGGATAGCTAAGGTTCCTCCATTAAGTGTAAAATATGGAGGAGAACTGAAAGATCTAGGGAACTATATACAAATGTATGGTGATTACTGATGAAGCGAAGGTAAGAGTTATTATGATGGCTTTGGAAAATATGGCAGCGGCATGGATGGTGGGCTTGCATAATGCTGATTCCCCACTATTGAGAGACTATAATGGATTTATGGCCGCTTTGAGAAAACGCTTTGATGATCCCCTCACTGAGCGCAGAGCTAGAATTAAGTTCAAAACTCTTACCCAGGGGAAACGGCCAGTAGCTGATTATATACAAGAATTTCATGAGCTATCAGCTTTTATGAGGGGTTGGGCTGAAGAAGCATTGTTAGACCATTTCACTGATGGGTTAAACAAAGAGATTTACCAGCATTGTGTGAACCGGAGGCCTCCCCGTAGACTGTAGCCCTGGTATGAAGCAACTGCTGATGTGGAAATTGACCTGGCCAGGCTGAATTACCAGGGGGAGAGTGAGGGCAAAAAATCCCTACCTGCCAACCCCCCTCCCCCAGGAGCCCCGAAAGTAGGGAAAAGTGAACCCAAACCCTTTGTGTGTTTCCGCTGTGGGAAGGAAGGGCATCGTGCTGTTAATTGCCACGTCAAATTGATCCAAAAGGTCCCCCCTCGGAAAGAGAAAAGGGTGGAAAAACCTCCCAGCAAGAGGAAAGAACCTACCCTGAAGTGGGAGGAACCTTCTCAGCGTTTCAGCCCTGGTGAGAGGGTGGAGGATACCCCTAGCTCTTGGGAAGAAACCGAATCTGACAATGAACGCTGGGTGAGTTTCCGATCGGGACCCATGACTATTCCAGTTGAGCTTAGGGTGCCCTCTTCTGGCGCAAAAGAGAAAATTCTAGCTCTTTTAGATTCCGGATGCACACGATGCATTATGAGCCCGGAAAAAGTAGAAAAATTGGGATTGAAGCTAAAAACTTTAAAAATTCCAAACGCTTTTTGCCAATTGGATGGTTCTATTGCGGGAGGGAGCCCTGCTCATTTTGTTACTGAGCCTATTGAGATGTGGATGGGAACCCACCAAGAGACAATAAGTTTTATTGTAGCCCCAGGAATGGACCAGCCCCTTATATTGGGACTGCCCTGGCTGCGCAAATGGAACCCACACATAAATTGGAGAAAGGGTTGGTTGCACATCTGGTCTGCTACGCCCCCTGAAAAGGAAGAAGGGGTTCCAGAACCAAATAAGACAGACCCCAATCTAGCAGCCAGAGGGCAAGAAAAGGTTGAGGGGGAGGAAAAAATCCTGAAAGAGTACTGGGGCCTGAAAGATGTTTTCAGTGAAAAGTCTTCAGATAAATTACCCTCACACAGGCCCACCAACTGCAGCATTGATATTCTCCCTGGGGTGAAACTCCCTAAACCTCAGATTTATTCAATGACTCCTAGAGAAATGGATGAATTGAGAAAATTCATTGACAAAAATTTAGAAAGGGGAATCATTGAACCTGCTAGACCCCGAGTTGCTGCTCCAGTCTTATTCAGAGAAAAGAAAGATGGCTCATTTCGTTTGTGTGTGAATTTTAAAACCTGAATGGGGTATGTGTCCAAAATCTCTACCCTTTGACATTAATAAAGGACATGCTGGCCCAGCTGGGTAAAGGGAAGATTTTCACAAAGTTAGATCTACGAGAGGCCCATTACTGAGTCAGAATTAAAGAAGGGGATGAGTGGAAAATTGCGTTGAACTGCCCTCTTGGTTGTTTTCAATTTCGTGTTATGCCATTTGGACTACAGGGGACGCCAGCCGTTTTCATGCAGTTAATTAATGAAGTTTTGCATGACCACCTTTACAAAGGCTTGATGGTCTATCTTGATGATATCCTTATTCACACGGAAAAACATGAAGAACACGTGAAACTAGTTCGCACAGTACTAAAAAAACTTAGTGCAGTGGGACTGTATGCTAAATTGTCTAAATACAAATTTCATCAGGAGGTGGATTACCTGGGATATCGCATCTCCCACGAAGGTGGTGGTCACTAAAAGCCAGACCAGTTCCAATTTGGAAGTCACACAGGATCTCGTTACAAAACTCAAGGAGGCCCTTGAAGTTGATGAATGGTTTCGCCAGCATAAAGTTGAGTGCACCATGAAAGATGGCATAGCTTGGATTGGAGCTAAATTGTATGTTCCCGCAGCTATTAGAGGTCTGGTTCTTCAATGTGCTCACGACTCACGCATGGCGCAGGAGTTCATGGCTTCCATGACAACCATGGGCTTGACCCAAGTAATCCGGGGCCCAACCCACTCGGCGGGTCACATGCTCGACCTCGTATTTCTCTCGGAGCAGTGGAGTTGTGACCTTGGTCTGAGGGGTAGTGAGATCTTACCCCTGTCATGGTCAGACCACTACCTACTGAGGCTTGACTTTTGGAGACCAAACCCCCACTGTAGGGAGGAGGAACCGACCAGGTGGTTCCGCCCCAGGCGACTTATGGACCCTTTGGGTTTCCAGACGGAGCTTGGGGTTATTCCTGATACTCTCGCCCGCAGTCCGGCAGAGACTCTGGTTGCTGCTTGGAATTCGGCAGCGACGGAGTCTCTTAACCGGATTGCGCCTCTACGGCCGCTCCGAGGCAGTGGATCCAGGAGGACCCCTTGGTTTACTGAGGAACTCCGGGAGATGAAGCGCCGAAAGAGACGCCTAGAGCACCGATGGAGATCCAATAAATCCGAATCGAACCGAGCACTCTTAACATCCTGCATCAGAGATTACATCCGGGCAATTAGGACGTCAAAAAGAACACACATTGCCACTCTGATTGCTTCCGCTGAGTCGCGCCCAGCCGCCCTGTTCAGGTAACCCATTCCCTCCTAAATAGGAGGGATACGGGTGATCCTTTGCAGGGCAGAGCTGAGGACTACGTCCAATTCCTCGCGGATAAAGTTGCTCGGTTTCTAGCGGACTTGGACTCCAATCCTGCAGAACCACCTGAGGCACTAAGGGATAATCTGGGGGTCATCGCTGGATTGATTTTCAAGCTGTTACCCCTGAGGACGTGGACAAGGCCATGAGAGCTGTAGGTGCCTCCATATGTGTGCTGGACCCGTGCCCCTCCTGGCTGGTTGTTAACAGCAGGGAGGTGACACGGGGCTGGATCCAGGCGGTTGTTGCCGCCTCCCTTCGGGAGGGGGTCTTTCCCCCCGCATTAAAGGCGGCGGTGGTGAGACCCCTCCTGAAGAAACCATCTCTGGATCCAGCGGTTCTAAACAACTATCGTCCAGTCTCCAACCTCCCCTTTGTGGGGAAGGTTGTTGAGAAGGTGGTGGCCTTTCAGCTCCAGCGGTCCTTGGAGGAAACCAGTTATCTTGATCCATTCCAGTCAGGCTTCAGGCCTGGCTACAGCACAGAAACCGCTTTGGTCGCATTGACCGATGATCTCTGGAGAACCAGGGATGGAGGTCATGCCTCCATCCTGGTACTCCTTGACCTCTCTGCGGCTTTCGATACCATCGACCATGGTATCCTTCTGCGACGACTGCGGGAGGTGGGGGTGGGAGGCTCTGTTTTACGGTGGTTCTCCTCTTACCTCTCGGACAGGTCGCAGTCGGTGTTAGTCGGAGGGCAGAGATCGACCCCTAGGCCCCTAACATATGGGGTGCCGCAGGGTTCGGTCCTGTTCCCCCTTCTTTTCAATATCTACATGAAACCGCTGGGCGAGATCATTCGACGGCACGGGATAAAATACCACCAGTATGCGGACGATACACAGCTGTATCTGTCCGCCCCGTGCCAACTCAATGAAGCGATGGACGTGATGAGCCAGGGCCTTGAGGCTGTTAGAGGCTGGATGGGGGTTAACAAGCTTGTACTCAATCCAGATAAGACCGAGTGGCTGCTGTGCTTCCCTCCCACTAATTGGCCAAGTGTTTCATCTCTCAGGCTGGGGGGTCAAATGGTACGCCCCTCAGACAGGGTTCGCAACTTGGGAGTCCTCCTGGACCCACAGCTGACTTTTGAACATCATTTGTCAGCTGTGACCAGGGGGGCATTTGCCCAGGTTCGCCTGGGGCACCAGTTGCGTCCCTACCTGAACCGGGAGGCTCTCACAACAGTCACTCCTGCCCTTGTGACCTCTAGGCTGGAGTACTGCAACGTGCTCCACATGGGGCTGCCCTTGAAGAACATTCGGCGACTTCAGCTTGTCCAGAATGCAGCCGCGCGAGCGATCGTGGGTGCACCTCGTTTCACCCACGTAACACCTATCCTCCGCGAGCTGCACTGGCTGCCTGTTGATCTCTGGGTGCGCTTCAAGGTGCTAGTTGTCACCTACAAAGCCCTTCATGGTATAGGATCTGGGTACTTGAGAGACCACCTACTGCCAATTACCTCCACTAGACCAATAAGATCCCATAGATTAGGCCTCCTCCGAATTCCATCAGCCGGCCAATGTCGACTGGCAACTACCCGGAGGAGAGCCTTCTCAGTGGCTGCTCTGACCCTATGGAACGAACTCCCCGTGGAGATTCGTACCCTCACCACCCTCCGGACCTTCCGCATAGCCCTTAAAAACTGGCTGTTCCGACAGGCCTGGGGCTAAAGACTTCAACCCCACTCGAATGGTATGACTGTTGTGCTTTTTAACGGTGTATTGTTTTCATGTTTGTAACTTGTCTATTTTCCCCTTCCCTTATATTGTGAGCCGCCCTGAGTCCCCCCAGGGAAAAGGGTGGCATACAAATAAAGTAAAATCAAATCAAATCAATCAAATGGCTGGACATTTTGGGTTTGTAAAAACCCTCCATTTCGTTAAAAGACAATTTTGGTGGCCCTCATTGAAAAAGGACATTGAATCTTATGTAGCTAGCTGCCCCACATGTGCTACAACAAAGCGGCCACCGGGGAAACCTCAAGGATTGCTCCAAGCGGTGGCCCGTCCTAAGGCACCGTGGAAGGAGATATCTATGGATTACATTGTTGAATTGCCGGAAATTCAAGGTAATACCGAGAGCCGAGGTGGCGCAGTGGTTAAATGCAGCATTGCAGGCTACTTCAGCTGACTGCAGTTCTACAGTTCGGCTGTTCAAATCTCACCGGCTCAGGGTTGACTCAGCCTTCCATCCTTCCGAGGTGGGTAAAATGAGGACCCGGATTGTTGTTGGGGGCAATATGCTGACTCTGTAAACCGCTTATAGAGGGCTGAAAGCCCTATGAAGTGGTATATAAGTCTAACTGCTATTGCTATTGCTATATGGTAATTTGGGTCGTTACCAACTTGTTTTCCAAGCAGGTTTATTTTATTCCTTGTTCCAAGGTCCCGTCCGTTAAATCCTTAGCTAAGTTGTTCATTACACATGTATATTGTCTACATGGAGTACCGGACTGCATCATCTTGGGTAGATGACCCCCCGTCCAATTTACCTCCTTGTTTTGGAAAGAGTTTTTGAAGTTGATAGGCTCTGCCCAGGGCTTAAGCGCCGCCCATCATCCTCAAACTAATGGGGCCTGTGAGAGGACTAATTCTGTGCTGGAACAGTACCTCCGATGTTTAATCAATTACCAGCAAGATAATTGGGTGGAATTATTGCCTCATGCTGAGGTGGCGTATAACAACATGGTGCACAGCAGCACAGGATTTACGCCTTTCAAAATAGTGTACGGACATGATTTTGTGCCTATCCCCGAGGTACCTCAAGAAAAACCACAAGTGCTGTCCCTTTCCGAGTGGAGTGACCAACTCCGGAAGATGTGGACTTTGGCATACCGAGCACTGGATGCGGTACATTGAGCACATAAGAGACAAGCGGATAAAAAAAAGAACGAAGCTAAAGGAGTATAAAGTTGGTGATCGTGTATATTTATCCACCAAGTTTCGCCAGACCTCTCAAAAGTCTAAGAAACTGGGTCCCAAGTATGTTGGCCCGTTCCCAATTATCAAAGTCATAAATCCTGTGTCCGTACGTCTGGAACTGCCTAAATATCTCAACCGTGTCTACCCGGTATTTCATGTCAATCTTCTGAAGCCGGAACGTTCTTCTCCATTGTGTGGCCCATTGGCGGCTCCACCTGCCCCACTTTTGATTGAGGGTGAGCAGCATTTTGAAGACATTTTGGACTCTAGAAAACATAGAAACCGCGTTCAGTATCTTGTTTCATGGAAACACTTTCCTCCCTTTCATGCTGAATGGGTCGATAAGTCCCATGTGCGGGCTCCTCGACTCTTCCATAAATTCTACTCTACATACCCAGACAAGCCTTGATCTCAATTGGTTTCTCCTTTTTTTCCCTTCCCTTTTTCTTTTATGTTATGTTGTTCATCTGTTTGTCTGTGTTCTTTCGTTTCTGCACGGATGATCTCCTTTTTTCTGGAGGAGAGCTGGATGTCAGCCTCTGTTTTGCTGCTTGCTTTTCAGCTGCCATTGAAACGGGGAGGGAAGGCATGGTATTTGGGTGAGGGAAATAATTTGTACAGGAGGACTGTTAATTGGGAGTTGTTCTCACCATCGTCTGCGCATGTGGCAAGGAGGGGAGATTCCCACTAAGGCCAACTGTCCAGCATACCAACCTGATGATGATTTTTGAAGATGTCTCCCACTTGACAGCTGTGGAGATATTGGATTGGACTATGGACTGGGGTTACCAAGGGGAGGGGAATGGGTCATGTATTGATATCTAATGCTTTCGCGTGCTTTTGCTCAGATCCAGCTTTGCTTAGCTTCTATTTACTTGTAATCAGTAAAAGTACTCTTAATTCTGCAAAATGGAGTTGAGTGGTTTCTTTCTTGGTTAATAAGTGAAGCAGCCTCTGACAACTACGGTGAGATAAAATAAAACCAAATGTAGTATATAATATAAAGATAGAAGGCTAAGATAAAGTAGTTTAACATGAAATAGAACTTTATTAGTTGCCAGTTGAGTATATCAAATATATAAAATTGATACAAAAATGCAAATTGATAAAAAGAAAACAAAATGTCATCATACCGTGTTTCCCCCAAAATAAGACTGGGTCTTATTTTTTGACCCCTTGGCCTTATTTTCAGGGCAGTCTTATTATTTTTGGAGTGTAGGAGGCGGTGAGTGTGGTCACCTCATGGCCACTGCTGTGTTGAAATCTTTTTGGAGAGGGCTTATTTTTCGGGAGGACTTATTTTCAGGCATGCGCTCACAAGCCCGACTGGGCTTATTATTCAGGGAGGTCTTATTTTCAGGGAAACAGGGTAGATTGTCACTCCTACAGTTAATTCAAATCTGATAAGGGTATTTTGTCCTCTTTGAAATGGCTTTGAAATGAAGAGTGCAAATGTATTGATGATATACAAATTCATTCCCATTTTGAAAGAATCACATGACAGAATTTCCTTTAATGGCATGAAAGCAGCTGGAAAATATATGATGGAGTGTCTGCTTGGCTGTGTAAAAAATCAGAATCATTTTCAGTTCTTTATACAACTAATATAGTTTGCTTTTTGTTAAAGAAACAAAAATGTGGTCCCTCATCCATCAGAAATCTTTCTAGATCAAATTTATTTCATTATAAATAATTCACTATAAAAGAAATGGCATAGCAAAAAAGAAACACAAATATCCAGTTAATGAACAAATAGTGTTCAAACACAAATAGCCTAAAACCAGATCCTATAATTTTATTCTTCTCCAAAACATGGCAGAATAGACAAAATAATTACCATAGCAATGTAAAATATTAATTATGAATATGACACAGTATTAACACTGTACTTGAATTTGTAACCAAAATGTGCAGTTAAGGATGTTTAAGAATATGTGTGGCAATTCACTTCATCTATAATGCAACGGTTATTGTAAATGTTGAAGTTGGAACAGTGGGAATCAGCAAAGCTTAGGACAAAAACATCTGCAAACACTGAATAAATATTTGACTATTAAGCAAGCCAGGAATGGAATGGAAATGTTGCCAGGATCTTCTCTCTCTATGTTTGGTTAATTGGCAAATTAGGCCTCTAAAGTTCTAGTGGTGACTTTTTCAGGAGAAAATTTTAAGGTAAATACCACCACAATTTTTTCTGGACATTTTTTCCTGATCTCTGTGAGAAGTTTCATATCTTATTCTTTATACTGTTTCCATCTTCCCTTAAAATATTAACAGAATCCACAATGGTCTGAGAATCACTTTATTCTCTTTCCAAGTTAATCAAATTAGCAAACTTCCTCAAACCCTGAAATAAGTTATACAGAACTAATCCATATATTAAAAGATAAAGTCTGCAAACAGAAATAATTAAGTCTCCCAGCAGAACTGTATGCTCACAAGCATGCACACACACACACACACACACACACACACACACGCCCTCAGCACATAGACATTTCCACATCCCAGACAAGCTCCCCTATAAAAGTTTGCCACTGTACCTTGCTTCGCTGCAGCCTTCCCCTAAAAGCAAACTGTTTTGCTTTTAGGAATAAATATTTCTCCTGTCCTCACAGCTGGTTGGATCTCATTTTTATTTATTCTTGTGGAACTACCGCTCAAATTGTAACCACAAATTATTTTTGATAACTCCCTATAGTTTGCTGCTTCTTTCCTCAAAACCTCAATGGTTGCACTTCACTCATTATCTTCCCATTTGTGAAAATCACTTAGTTCAGTGTGGTTGAATCCACACACTAAATAATAAATGACAATAAAACAGATAGAAAGTTTGGACAAATATAAAACAAGTTTTATTTTAAAATTTAACAGAAGGTTCAGAAGACTCAGAATAAAGCATGGTTATAAAGAACATTATTAAGACAGGGGAAATCACTTTGACTAGCCTAGGAAAGTAACTTATTAACCAAGAAAAATCATATTTTCTCTACATCCAAATCTACAGTTCTTTTAGACCATGTTGAATTACTGTCTATCTCTGCATCCTCAAACATTGCCGAGAATTGAAAGACTTGTTCATTTTTTGCAAAAATATCCCAAAGTACAATAATTTAAATTCAATTTTATCTGAACCATTCAACTCACATTGTGTTTTGGACTGTCCACAAGTAATCCTAATAAGTCACAAGTGAAATAATTTTCCATGACAATAACATGGTAGCATTTCTTCCACAGATATACAGTGTTGGAAATATTTATCAAGGACTAGTATTCCAGCTGGATGGGTTATACCTGAGAAATCTCATTCCTTTTATTCACTGCTCTTTTCTATATTCATTCTTTTTATTGTGAGATGAAGAAAGAGTGCATTTCCAAATACAAATGCTAACACAATTTAAAATATTGCATTCCAGTTACAATCCATCAAAACAATTTGTTGTGGGGACCGGAAGCTGACGTCGTGGTGACACGATGGTCAATCTCGGGGCTTCGATACTGCCGCCCAAATTCTAGCCGCAGGATGGTCCAACTGGATCTAAACCATCCCGAAGAGATGGTGATAGGAAGGGGCATATCCTGCCAATCCCAGAGACACCCGCAAAGTCTCTGGTGATCCAGGAATAACCCTTTTTTCCAGTGGCTAGGAGGCAGTCATTAAGGCTGGGGAAACTGCTGACAGCTTCAGAAGTGGAAGTGCAGGAGAGAGCATGTCGTTCATGGTGAGATTTTTACCTTTTTTCTGATTTATGAGATAGAGTACAAAAAATTGAAGAAAAAGGTGACCAAAGAGAGAAGAATATTGCGAAGTTTGATAATAGACTGAGTGTGGTCAAAAAAGATAATATTGGAATACTGAATTGGGAGATGGAAAGGTCAGAAGTTTTTCTAAGATTCCAAAACATAGAAGAAGAAAAAGGTGAAAACCTGTTACAAATAATGATAGAAATTTTGACAAATGTCCTCGAGTTAACCCAAGAGAAGATGGCCGATGCTATAGATGAAGCATTTCGAGTTTATACAAGATACGCAGCAAATACTTCAAAAAGCAAGAGATAGAAAACTGGAGTACAAAGGCAATACCAAGAAGAGTGAGAGAATCAAGAAGAGAATATCAATTTTTGACTAAAATTCTACTCAAAAAAGGTTTTAATTACAGATGGTTGATACCAGAAGGTTTAACGTTTGTATGGCAAGGACAAAGATATAGAATAGAGTCAATTGAAAAAGCAGAAGCATTTTCCAAAGAACACCTCAGAGGGAAGGCTGAGGAGACTGGACATAAAGAATCGGTGACAGAATCACGAGAGGCATCTTCAGTGTTGACTGGGAAAGGAGTAATAGGTGGGATCAAGATAGTAGAAGGTACTGTAGGTGGCATGGATATTAGAGATCTACAAGAACCTAGAGCCACCAGAGCAATAAATCCTATGTATAAAACATAAATATGGAAGAGAAGAAAATGATCTCAATTAACATAAGTGGACTTAATTCAGCAAATAAAAGAAAGAAAATATTTCACAAACTAGGGAAATTAAAATTGGATATAATTTGTCTACAAGAAGTGCATATTCAAAAGCAACATGAATACTTATTAAGGCAATCAAAGCTGGGAAAACGTTTACTTCATTGGGAACCTGTAAGAAAAGAGGAGTGATCCTTTATATTAAAGATACAATCCCACTGGAACAAATTTATACAGATGACGATGGAAGAATTTTGATAGTGGAAATTATGGACAATAATAAGAAAATGCTCCTAATAGCAATCTAATGATAAGCAAGATGAATTCTACAGAAAATTACACAGGAAAATAATGGATTTGGATTACTTAAATATTTGTATGATGGGAGATTTTAATGGAATTGTAGATAAGAATATGGACTATAACTCACAAAAAACAACAAAGTCAAAGAAAGATACTCTCTAAATCCTTTTTTTAAATGATTGATGAGACAGGTTTAAAGGATGTTTGGAGAGAGAGAAATCCTACTAAAAACAATATACCTTTTATTCAAACAGACATTTATCTTATTCTAGAAACGATATGATATGGGTAGCGACTGAATCGCCTATAACATACAGGAAATTGAGATTGAAACAAGTACTTGGGCACACCACAACCCAATGATAATTAAATGGAAAGGACAAAGAAAAAGATCTAGGTGGACATTAAATAACATTATATTAAAGAGAAAGACTTTGTACAGAAGATGGAAAAGGAATTGGCCTTTTTCTTTAAAGAAAATAGAAAAGAGGAGACATCAATGCAGAACCTCTGGGACACAATGAAGGCCTATACCAGAGGCCTGATAATTGACTATACAAGGAAGAGAAATATAAAGAAAAGACAAACACTTAAAGGACTTGACAATGAATATAAGGGCCTTGAAAAAGAACTACAGAACTCTCCACAAAAGAAGGACTTTAAAGTAAGAATGGATACGATTAAACACAAAATTGGGTTAATGGGGAAAAAAGGAATTAGACCCAAAACTTAGAGGTGCTAAACAGAATTACTTTGAAAATGCTAATAAACCAGGCAGATGGTTGGCATACAAACTGAGAAAAGAGAGAGATTCAAAGAAGACATTGCAGTTAATGGATGATCAAGGGCAAACTTGTTATGGGAATGAAGAGAAGAAAAAAATTATACAAGATTACTACTGTAAACTATATGATCATGAGAATACAGAAGAGGCAGGAGTGAAACAATACTTACAGGAAGCCAACTTATCCCAGATACCCAAACAATGCTAGAAGGCAAAATAACTATGATGGAGCTAACTGAAGCACTTAAAAAACAAAAGAACGGGAAGGCCCCAGGCCCAGATGGACTACCAACAGAATTTTATAAGACCCTGCAGGAATTGTTGCTCTCCCATTATTAGAAGTTATGAATGAGGTGATGTCAGAGAGGAGAATACCCAAAACATGGTCAGAAGCATATATTACACTTTTACCAAAGGAGGAGGCCGATTTACTACAAATTAAGAATTGCAGACCAATCTTCCTGTTAAATTCAGATTATAAGTTATTTGCTTCAATATTGGCAGAACGACTTAAAAAATACTTAAGTGGTTTCATTCATTCTGATCAAAATGGGTTTCTTCCAGAGACAAATTAAAGATAATATGAGGATAATCTTAGACACTTTGGAATATTATGAGGCACATCCTGAAAAACAATTGGCAGTGATGTTTCTGGATGCTCAGAAGGCATTTGACAACATGAAGTGGCGCTTTATGCTGTTACAACTGGAACAGATGGGCTTTGATGAGAAATTTACTCAAGCCATACAAACAAACAGCTAAGATAATAATAAATGGAGATCTGACAGGGTCTATTGAAATAAAGAAAGGGACGAGACAAGGCTACCCATTATCACCATTACTTTTTGTCTTAACGTTAGAAGTTTTAAATAGAAAGGTCAGAATAGGAAAAGAAATAAAAGGAATGAAAATCAAAAAGGAAGAATACAAGCTACAAGCATTCGCAGATGACTTGGTCTTCATTCTAAAGGATCCATTAGAAACAACACCTAAATTGATAGAAATAATAGAAGAATATGGAAAAGTAGCAGGATTAAAAATAAATAAAGACAAAATGAAGATCTTGACAAAGAATATGTCAACAAGACAAAAAGAAGAATTGGCGGAAACCTTGGAGATGCAAGTTACGAACAAGTTTAAATATTTGGGGATATATTTAACAGCAAGATGCAGCGCTCTTAAACACAATAATTACTATAAATTCAAACAACAGATTGCGATGGACCTGAAGAAATGGGAAAATCTACAACTTTCGATGAATATTTACAATTAAAATGAATATTTTACCTAGAATTTTATATCTGTTCCAGATGATTCCAATTAGATTAGGGAAGGAATATTTTGATGACTTAAATAAAATAGTGTTGAAGTATATATGGCAGGGGGGAAAAGCAAGAATAAAACTAAAATTGTTACAAGATGCAAGAACAAGAGGAGGATTGGGCCTGCCCAATTGGGAACTATATCACCAGGCAGCAAGTTTGATGTGGGTTAAAGAATGGATAACACTAAGGAATACCAGATTATTGATTCTTGAAGGACATGATCGATTGTTGGGATGGCATGCTTTTTTATGGTACAAGGGAACTAAAACACAGGGGTATTTTAAAAGATATTAGTTACGGGAGGCTTTGCTACTAAATTGGGAGAAGATTAAAAGACAATATTATTTAAAAATTCCAATCTGGATATCAACTATCAAAGCCTTTTCATACGCAATAATATACAAAAAGGAACAAACAGTTAGATATAGTGAAATATTGAATGCAAAGGGTAAACTTAAATCTATGCAAGATCTGGAAAAGGAAGGTATAAAGATGAACTGGTTTTCATATGTGCAAACACAATCTAGATATGACAAGGACCGTAACGAGGAAGGTTTTTATGATAAAATGACTGAGTTATATAAAAGTTTGATGGGTATTGATGAAAAATTTAAAAACTTTATGGACACTTACTAGAGGTTAAGTTAGAAGAAGAACAAGTTAAAAGAACTATGATAGCTTGGGGGGGGGGATTTGGGGCATGGGATTGAATTAGAGAAGTGGCAGAAATTGTGGTTCCAAAATTACAAAATGACAATGTCAACAACATATAAATAAAATTTGTATAAGATGTTTTATAGGTGGCATGTACCCCCGACGAGAATGTTCAAAAATAAATTAGAAAAGTATTGGAAATGTCATCAGACACTGGGTTCATATAACCATATGTGGTGGACTTGCGCAGAAGCTAAAAGATATTGGACTAAGATCCACACATGGTTGGAGAAAATGACACAAAAACGTATAGACTTTAAACCAGAGATTTTTTTTTTGTGGGAATTATACTATATATATATATATATATATATATATATATATATATATATATATATATATATATATATATATATATATATATATATATATATATATATATATGTTTTTATTTTATTTTATTTTTTTATATATATATATATATATATATAAATAGAGACTTGAAATACTTGATTGTAAATGTTTTAACAGCAGCTAGAATTGTATTTGCAAAAAATTGGAAAATGGGAAAATACCAACGCAGGAGGAAACTATCCAAAAAATTATGGAATGTGCGGAAATGAGTAAATTGACATTTGAAATTAGAGAACAAGAAGATGAACAATTTTACAAGGTTTGGGATTTGTTTTATCAATGGTTAGATAAAAAATCATGGTAAAAGTGGGAGAACTTTTTATATTTTATAAATAATTGAATGATATATGCAATACTATAAGGGTTTAGCACGGTTAAACAGATTAGAATAATGTAATGGAATGTTGTATGTATGATTCAGTGATGTGCGGTGACGGTTACTGTTGGTGAGGCAAGACTGCAGCAGCGGCGAGAAGCAACGTCCCTGGCACTGTGTCCGACAGGCGTCTCGCATTTATGGCGGACATAAACACGAGACGCCTGTCGGACACAATGGTGAGGGTGTTGCTTCTCGCCGCCGTCGCGCTCCACCGCCTTGCCCCCCGCCTCCTCCGATGAACAATCCTGCTGCCCCGGCCTGCAGCCAGCCCACCCATCCCTTGCCCGACCTGCTCCCTGCCTGGACTCGCTGCTCTTCTCCTCCTCCTCCTCCTCGTCCCTGCTTGGTGCTGGGCTGGCTGCAGGCCGGGGCATCAGGATTGTTTGTCGGAGGAGGTGGGGGGGCAAGGCGGTGGAGCACGACGGTGGCGAGAAGCATCTCAGATGGAGCCGGGACACCCGGAAGGCAAGCCGGCACTTCGGCATGCCTTTAAGTGCCGGCTTGCCTTCCGGGTGTCCTGGCTCCATCTGAGATGCTTCTTGTCGCCGTCGCGTTCCACCACCTTGCCCCCCCGCCTCCTCATACGAACAATCCTGCTGCTCCAGCCTGCAGCCAGCCCACCCACCCCCGCCCGACCTGCTCCCTGCCTGGACTCACCGCTCTCCTCCTCCTCCTCCTCCCCACTTGATGCTGGGCTTTAAAGGGGTCTCCCCTCCCCAGCCAGCCAGCCCACCCAGCCAATTCCTCCCCCCACCACCACTGTGTCCAACAGGCCAGGTGTCTCGCGTTTATGGCGGACATAAATGTGAGACGCCTGGCCTTTTGAAACACAGCGGCGAGAACGTCCCTGCCGCTTCCGTGCTCCGCCGCCTCGCCCCCCTGCCTCCTCCGACCCCACCGCTGTGAAGAAAGAAAAAAAACACACACACACAAACCTCACAATAAAAAATTAAATTTTTTATTAAATTACAAATTACAAATTAAATTACAATAAATTTGAATCCCCCCCCCTCCCTCCGTCTGATCCACCTTTTCCAGCTGTGGAAACTCTCTCAACTCTCCTCTTGTCCGCCCAACGTAAGCGTGCTCAACGTAAGCGTGCTCTTAAGGCATGATTCGCTGCTCCCCGATCAGGAGGCGGGAGAATCAGTGCCTCTTTTGCATATGAAAGTGTTCGGTTTTTAACTCCTCCTTAACTTTTAAAAGGTGAACAATTCCTTAGGCAAAAGAAGCCCCGAGTTCTCTGGCCTCCTCCCATAGTCAAAGGTCTTTAGTGTAGTACTGTCCTAAAATAACAGATTTTTAAAGACATTATTTCAACAAATATTTGTGGGGAGGATTTCCTTATCAATTATTTCTATATTTTTGGGAGCCACAATCCCAGAAAGACTTGGTTATAGATAATTGGAAATAATCACATATTGGTTAGAGAACTACTTATAAAACCGGATGGCATAGAACAATTTCATCAGATTATTTTCTAAGTGGGTGTTTTGTGTCCACACCCACCATGAGAACCATATTTTAAACAGACAAGCTGTAGGTCTAAGTGAATACAGTACTGTGCACTTTTTCTATTAGGGCCATTTTTGGAGGGATATGGGCAGTTCAAAAATGTGGAAAAAAAACCAGAATCTGATGGAAAGGGAAGGAAAAGAAGAATGGCAAAATATTAAGGCCTTCAAAGTAACCCTATGAAATTGCTTTGATCTGACCTACAATTCATTAATAAAGTATCAACGATAGATTTTACATAGGTATTTAAGCTCTTTAAAACATATTCTTAACATTTTTGTGCAAATTTGAGTTTTTTAAAATGTATTTTAATGCACAACCATATAGACATAAATCATATTTCAGGGTCTCAACACAATGGATTTTTAACATTTTACCAATAAACAATTGTAATCTGTCTGACATGTAAATCTGTACAAGCAAACAAGCTTTCTCTTTTAACTCCTCTCTTTCAACTCATTGTAATTTTAATCCCACATAGGCTAGTCACTCAGATATATAGATGAAGTAACAACTCACAAAAGGGTATGCTTTCTAATAAAACGTTTCAGAAAAGGTCCTACCAACTCTTGATTTTTCACCACAATGATCTTCCACAAAGGAAACCAATAATGCTCAAATATTAAAGTATTAAAAATTAACAAATATAAGTAATATACGAACTTCTTGATTCTATTAAACAATGCAAGATGTCAGATTAGTAAAAAAAAAATTAGGTATTTTTTTCCTATTCAAGTTCCTGAACCCTAGGGGTTATAATCCCCAAATTAACAATCCCTGCTTTAAATTTTTTATCTCGCGAGTGTTTTAAGGTAATTCTGTAATGCTTTCTCACCTATTATTTTGGAGGTGGCGACTAGATGACATTTTATAGATGTGATCACCAGTCGCTCTTTGGGTTAATAAGTCCTCTGTTTTCTCGGCTGCCATTTCTCTCCCCGCGTTTCTCCTCTCCATTACTATTTTGTCTGCTAAATTCCTTTCATACACATCACTCCCTGCTTTCCGTTTTTCACACCAAACTCTGGGAAAATTTCCCCAGATCTGCTAAGGAGAAATTTAACTGTACAGATAATGTAACACTGCTGATCCTTGTGACAGAGATGAACAGATTACAATTTACGGAATGGCGCTGAATACTATAGTATGTAGAAGTTAAATAGCCTTTTATTTTCGGCAGGTTTTGTAGAGATATCGCATTCCGGACGGGAAACACAGTCTATATATCAATTTCTTTTCCTAATTGCGGGGAAGACTGGATCCAATACATGTTTTAGCGCAGAGCAATAATTAAACTACAATTCCCACAGTCCCCCAGGAAGTTTCTGCCATGACGTCTCAGCGACAATCCAGTCGAGCGTGTGAGCATGTTTTCTTTGCAATGCGCATGCGCTTTTGCAAGAAACCTTTGGAGTTCAGAATGATGCGGAGGGAGATAGGTTGCGACTGAGCAGAACTCCGCGGTGTCTCCTTTCTTCCCTGCTCTAAACATGTCTCTAAGAAATCGCTCCGCCTCAGGTCAGTGAGAGCCCTATTTCTCTCAGGGCTGTCATGGCGCTATTCCTGCTTTTCCGAATGGAACTTGCCAACATTTCGGGAAGAGATTACAATCGCTAGTCGAGGAAATCGTGGGCCCATTCGGCCAGATGTTGCCCTCTTTCCCTAGGCTTCCTCTGACCCTTGCTCCGCGCAGGAAGAGGATCCCCTTCCTCCAACCGCACCGAGGGCCGGGCGAGAGCTGAGTGGTTGAGCGCGGGGGGCGGACCTTGGCTCAGCCCCTTCCTCGGATTCCCGCTGGGAAGTGAAGGGCGGGCGGGGCGAAGCGGCGGTGTCTTGCCGGGAGTGAGGGTGGCGCGTCTACCGGGGACTGCATTAACTAGGAAGACATCCTGAGTGTGGCTCGCCTTGCTTGTAGAAAGATGGTGCGTCAGAAGAGTCTCGCAGGAGGAGGTCAAAAGCCATCTCCCAAAATGGCCAACCCGATGCCTCATGGAGACGGTCATAAGCCAGGTGATTCAGAGCTTATACCGCCTTGAGTCCTGGAGCAGCATCGTGGTTAGTAGCCACAGTTGGCTTTGCCAATTTCCGTCCTGAGTTTGCATGTCGGTTTCCGATGCTGCTGCGCCCATCCACTCTCTTCTCTGTAGAAATTAAGAAAAGTTCCTCCCCTCCCTGCCGTCTCCCCATGTAATCAAGATACTATTGAAGATAGTTTATGTGTTCATGTGTTCCTGTAAACAAGTTAGAAATGCATATACCATCTTCACCTGACGGGATGGGCTGAGGCTCATTGTTCAGTCCACTCTTGGTAGCAATTGTGCCGTAAGAAATAAGGCCTTTTTGAATAAGATCACTGGATACATTTTGTATTCAGTGATCTGTGTATGTGTGTACCCCCTTTCATGTCATGCGTCATTTGGAACTGAATCTACCGTAGGACCAGGAAGTAAACAATAATCCAGCCCATCCTATAACATTGGGTATAAATTGGGATACACTCAAGATATTTTTGCTACAGCAGTTTTATTTGGTGTGTTTAATTTATCTTGGAATTTATTTTTCTGTTAACTGCTGGGACTCTGGGAGATTGTGATAGAAAGCAAAGTAAATAAAAAAATATAATGGCGTTTATCCAAATATGTTCTTTTCCTGAGGGATGTTTCTATCTCTCAGGAGGAAGGAAGATACATGGTCCAAATTGTTTTTACTGTTGCTTCTTTGCTTAGGAGGAAACTCACAATTGGTGCCAAATACCTGGCACTGTTAGTCTCTAATTCAAATTAGACTGTGGTTCTGTTCACAAGAGACACTTACTAAATTAAAAAAAAAATTATTCAGCTAACCCAGTTTTATGAATTAATTGCAATATGTTCAGCCAAACTAGACAAACATGTTTTGTGTACTGATCAAGCTCAGCCTTTTTAATTATTAGGCTATTTTATAAGATGCCATTTTACTCAATTTGTAAATAGTTAAATAATAATCTACTGCCTTTTGACTATTCCACCACTCAACCTGGAATGTTAGTTTTGCAAAATGTTGAACTTGAGAATAGTGCCACTTAAATTTCAAATTTCTTAAATTATGATTGTATTGTATTTATAATTCTAAATTTAATTTTATATTTTAAAATTAGACATTGAGAAAATGTCATCTGAAAATAGAACTGGAAACCATAGCTTATTCAATTTATTATTATAATTACTTTTAGCTGAAGTAGATTTATAAAATTCATTTTATTTATGTTTCTTTTTTCCCTTAATTGTATTTACCCTATAAAAATTAGAATTTTATTTTTCATTGTACGCTTAAAGAATTATCATTAACGACCACTGAAAAGATATTTTTAAAATCTGATTGCAACAGATATATATATAACAAAAAATGTAACAAAAAAGGCAACAGTAAAAAATATTGGGTTTCTGTCTGGATGGTCTCTTGTGACGAGCCGAAGACAGAGAGTGGAAGTGTGACCTTCCTCCCATATTTGGGCATACCAGGGGTTGTGACTTTATATATATATATATATATATATATATATATATATATATGTATATGTATATGTATATGTATATGTATATGTATATGTATATGTATATGTATATGTATATGTATATGTATATGTATATGTATATATATATGTATGTATATGTATATATGTATGTGTATATATATATATATATATATATATATCTTGCAACACATTCTAATATGTGGTGACCATATTATTTTTTCTTCATGTGTGTAAATATACTTTTATTGTTCTTTCATTCCTATGTCATAAAAGCTATGTCAATGCATGTAATTTTAAAGGAGTTAACAGATGTGGCATTCAAGATCATGGACTTCTAATGGCTATAATGTATGAGGAACTTTAGGAGTTTTCCTGGGTTCAGTTTATATTAGTTCCTGTTAAGACTATAGTCTTTCGTCAAGAAGAAAGAAGTCAATTCAAACTAAAGGAGGGTTGTAATCTGTCACCCACCCATAGAACTTAACAATAAAATGTATTTTGTGCATCTCTGGCTTAGAAACTTGCAAACCACATCACCATTAATTAAAAATTATTTTAGTTGTGGTAAATATAGTTTTCTGTTCTAATGATTCATGAAAATATGGCTGGAATGTAATTCCAGATCCATTTATATAATAATACATTCTTTCCTAACAGCTAATGGAAACTTGGTTGATTGGTTATGTAAAAACAATAAGGAGTCTTTTTAAAATTTTATTCTTTATTTTTAGAAGTTTACAAAATATAGATAGACTATTAAAATACACACTAAAAGCAGCATTTAATTAATTTAAGGTATAAGAATTTTAAAAAAATAGTGAAAAGTAAAATATTAAAAGGACACCATTCCAGCCATCCTTAAAACCCATAAACAAAATTTAACCAATAACAGTATTAGAGTTTGTTGAAAATAAAAGTCTAGCATATATGTAAAACTCAGTGTCACTAATTTCCAAATATACCATATAATACTATATAATAATTGTGACAAATATACCCAAAGCTAATCATAAAATTTATGCCAAAGAACATATTTCTTCATCCTTTGATTAGTAGGACATAGTGATGTTCTATTAAGTACTAAACATACTTTTCCAATTCTAACATTTCCAACACCCAATCCTTACTGTCTGGAATAATTGGAATATTACTTTTCCAATTTCTCTACATCATTCTTCTTCCCAACCCCAACCCATAACTAGTACAACCATAATTCCTTAATTAAATTCCAGACTCTTGGTAAATAAGTCAACATGACATCTTTAATGTTGAGATAGTTTCCCATAAATCTATTAGTGTCTATTAAAATACTACTCCAGAAATGTAGTGCCTAAACATTTCATATAGTTTAATGAGTCCTCACACTTTTTAAAAATCTCCAATAGAAAAAAAACATTGCTTGGAGAATCCAATATTCTTTAAATCGATGGATTTTGATGAATCAAATTTAATTTCAGGTCTGTAAATACCATCTTAAAGAATATAATACAGGTAGTCCTTGTTTAACAACCCCAGTTGGGATCAGCAACTTGGTCATTAAATGAAGCAATCACTAAGTGAAAAATTATTGATACTATGCTTACAATCTTCAGCTTTAGTTTGTTCTGCATTCCTGTAAAGATGGTAAATGCAGGCATTGGTTACAAAATTACTAAGTAAGGTCTACCAATATAGTAATATATTGGGAGCATTTATGGTGATTTCAAATGTAGAGTTGATTGATGTATTCAATGTTTTCAAAAGTAGTTAAAATAACATCTTTATCATTATTTTTATTACTAAGATTGGCCCCCATCAGACCCTGAAGACCTGGTTTTTTCAACAAGCATGGGGACCCTAGAATGGGATGGAGCTCCTCTAATTATTTATTTGATTGTGGACACCAGAGGGGTTATTTTTTTTCTTTTTTATTGTTTTTATATTGGATTTTTATCTTTATAAGCCACTGGGATCACTGAGAATGAGTTAGGATACTATATACCTTTCATAAATAAATAAATAAATAATATTTTGTATAATTTGCTATTCAAGGTAGCTCAGTGAAAATGTACTTGTATTATCTTGTTTCTTAATGCATATGTTTGAATACTATAGTTTTACATCTTTTTAAAATGTAGAAAATGTCTAACTTTCAGTTTCTTTTAAAGAACATGACAGTGATGATGATTCGTATGAAGTACTGGATTTAACAGAATATGCAAGGCGTCACCATTGGTGGAACCGTGTATTTGGCAGAAATTCTGGACCTATTGTAGAAAAGTATTCTGTAGCCACTCAGATTGTAATGGGTGGTATAACAGGCTGGTGAGAACAAATTACTTTGACATTCTATTTGGCACATTTATTTTGTATACAGGTTGTCCTCGACTTACAACAGTTTGTTAAGTGATCATTCAAAATTACAACGGCATTAAAAAAGTGACTTATGACTGTTTTTCACATTTATTTATTTATTTATTTATTTATTTATTTATTTATTTATTTATTTATTAGACTTATATACCTCTTCATAGGGCTTTCAGCCCTCTCTAAGCGGTTTACAGATTTTTTTTAGCAAATTGAGTCAGCAAATTGCCCCCACAGCCTGGGTCCTCATTTCACCCACCTCGGAAGGATGGAAGGCTGAGTCAACCTTGAGCCGGTGAGATTTGAACCGCTGAACTGCAGATAACAGTCAGCTGAAGTGGCCTGCAGTACTGCACCCTAACCACTGCGCCACCTCGGCACTTACAACCATTGCAGCATCCCTGTGCTCAAATGCTCACATGATCAAAATTCAGATGCTTGGCAAGTGACTCATATTTATGACAGTTGCAATGTCCTGTGGTCACATGGTCACCTTTTGTGACCTTCCGACAAGCAAAGTCAATGGGGAAGCCAGATTCACTTAACAACCATTAATTTCAGTGATTCACTTAACAACTGTGGCAAGAAGGGTCTTAAAATGTGGCAAACTTACTTAACTTTCTCATTTAGCAACAGAAATTTTGGGCTCAATTGTGGCTGTAAATTGAGGATTACCTGCACTTAATCTGCTTGTTACAGAAAGCTGTATGATCATATTTAAAAAACAGCAGGTTGCGTGTGCATTTTAACATGACTTAATCTCTTGTGTAACTCTTCCATTACTTCGTATGCATTGTCAGCATTCTGGCATATTTTCTGTACTTTTCACATTTAACTATAACACCATATATTTATTGCCCATTGTCTTATGAATGCTTATTTGAAAGTAAGTGTACAATAAGACTACACAGACTTATTGAATTTTATTTCTCTTTCTTAAGGTGTGCAGGATTTTTGTTTCAGAAGGTTGGAAAACTTGCAGCAACTGCAGTAGGTGGTGGCTTCCTTTTGCTACAAGTAGGTAGTTGTTATTCTGAAAATATGAATTCAAATAAATATCAGTTAAGTGTTTTGCATATAGAAAAGGAAATGGAACCTAGAGATATAGGTTAAAAAGAGGGATTTGAACTCATGGCCATGAGTTCAAATTCCGCATTAGGCATGAAAGCCAAGTTGGGTGACCTCAGGTGAGTCATTTTCTCTCAGCCCAACCCATCTCACATAGCTATTGTGAGGAAACAGGAGGAGGAAGGACTATTAGATATGTTCACTGCTTTGAGTTATTTGTAAAAATAATAATGGTGGTACACAAATATTTAAGGGGGTTTGTGTAAACCCTTTTTCAGAAGTGTTTATTATTATTTTTACATTAGAAAATAAAAAGATAAACATATAATTAACAACAAATCACATGAACTGATTTACAGAAGTTAATCATTTTACATATTCCCAATCTGCCATAGAGGTCAAACCTATTTCAGATTAAGGGTCTGTTACATTCTGTTATTTTGTCTAGGGAGATACGTAATATGAAATTACAAAAATAATATCCCCTATTGCACTTATTTTCTGCCATAAAAATATAGTTTAAATCTTTAAAAATGATGTTTCTGCCTTATCATGTCAGCACCAGATGTTGACAGTGGTGGGTTACAAACAGGTACTGTTCCGATACGGTGCTCCGTAGGGCTCATCCACTCTCCTTGCCTCTAATTGAGCAGACTGAGGCATTTGCGCATGCACATGGAGCGTACAGTGCCTGCACAACTCTCCGCTGAGCAGCTGGAGCATTGTGGGCAGCAGGTACGCAGCAGGTACGGCTGCGTGCGTGCACATGGTAGACACCAGCTCCGTTGCAGCATACCGGTTGCAACGGGATCCGGAACCCACTACTGATGTGACATCCACATGTTCCCAGCCCTCCCAGATAAACCAGATTGGAAGCACAATTAAATGAGCTAAATCTACTTTATCATAAGGCTACATTAACAGAATCTTGCAAGTCTGAAGTACAGACTTCCTGCTGACCCACTGAAGGTGGGTCCTTCCTAAGTTTCTGACTATTAAGTGACTGCAGGCTCCTAAATCTCTCTTGTCCAAGGCAGCATCTTTTTTCCTCATCCCCCAAGGTCATCCACACATTCCACTACACATGTTCAGAAATCATGCCATCATATGTCGGTTCAATTTGCTATTGGTGCAGAAGAATATTGTGATGGAAAAGGTTTTGTAGCTTATTGTTTAGTTGTTTGACTTACATGGAGCTTCCGGACTGTTTACTTAATAAACTTATAGTCTGCCAATCTCATATACATGACTGAGTGTGGCTGGTACAAATTTGGGGATCAAACTGGGCTAAAAAGTGGTATCTTTGCACTCACCCTATTTCCCCTCCTGCAGAGGAAGTAGAGAAAGTGGAGTATGTAATGAATAGAACTTTCTATGGATGGGCTGAGATATTTCTTGCATATATTGGGATTTTTTTGGCCGACTTCTGTCTTGACTGACACTGTCATCATTTCCTGAGGCCCCTCAGCCAGCTCACAAGCGAGAATAATTTTGTTTATTTAGTATAAGTCTATTTATATCCAGATGATCTTTTATTTTGCTCAATGCAGGTATATTATTCCTTGTATTCTTAAAATTCTTTAAACTCTTTTATGTTCCTAGATAGCTAGCCATAGTGGTTACATACAGATTGACTGGAAAAGAGTTGAAAAAGATGTAGATAAAGCAAAAAAGCAGCTCAAAAAACGTGCAAACAAAGCAGCACCAGAAATCAACACATTAATTGAAGAGGTAAAATACGTATTATTGATTTTGCATATTGATTTGTGTAATTTCTTGGTATATGGATGGCCCATTCGAGGAAAAAATGTTTAATAGATCTTCAGCATGTTGTATCTCATATGACTTAGCTTTCCTCTGAACTTGTCAGAAACAAGTTGCTGCTTACCTGGAATATTTGACTGTTCATTGATAAGAACCTTAACTGTTGTTTTCTTTATTCTAATATAGTTCAGTTGGTTGGGTGTTTGTGTGTGTGTGTGTGTGTGTGTGTGTTATGCTATATGTTATTGTACCATTTTTGCCTACCACCCAGGAACCTACTTTTTTAGGTGAAGAATTGTATGGAATATTTAAAAGCAAATTTTAGAAATGCATTGGCTGTAGATTACAAAATCTTGCATTACAATCAATTTGATAATCTTAAATTGCCATAAATGTCTACTTTTAGTGTAACAGGTTAGTAGAAGTATACCTAAACAGTTTTTATTTAGAAGTTATTTGAATCATTTATAATAGAATTAAAGCAATGTTGAATTACAGGAAGAAAAACAAGAATGTTAAGCTTTTATTTTCTAGTTTCTCATTTCAAGAGCTTTATAATAGTAATTATAAATAATAATATAATACATTATTATTTTAAGTTATAAAATGCTAAATAAATTGAATAAATTGCTTTTTGCCAAGCAGATTTTGCATTAATATGTCTCTAACAGAGATTTGAAGAATCTGAAGAAAAGAAAATTTGAGTTTTGTTTTAGTGATTTCGAAAATCATAATATAAATGCAATGCCCCAAATGCATGTTCTTAGAATCGTAACTTTTTGTCCAAGCTTTTAAAAAAAAGATAAATATAGATGAAGTTATCTATGATTCCATTAGCCACAGTTTGGCACATGCTGGACCTTGTTATTCACAATAAATATTTTTGCATGTCCACAGTTTAGGACTTGTTTTATATTATTTCATGTATAAATTACATTTTTCAATTAGTACTGTAATTTATTGTAGCTTATACCTGATACAGATGATATTAATTGCCATCCAAAACCCCTGGAGATGCACAAACACATTTGGATTGTCCAAATGCTTAATGCACTGATGGCGAACCTTTTCAGCACTGAGTGTTGAAAAGGGAGTGCACGCTTGTCAGGGCCGCAACCCAGAAGAGGAGCTGCCCAGGCGCCATGCACATGCCAGACAATGAACTTCTGGTTTCCGGCACATGCATGCGTACCGGCCAGCTAGTCTTCCGGTTACTGCCACATGCACGTGCAACGATCAGCTGGCTGGCACACATGCTCATCCCGGAAAATGGAAGACCAGCTCTTCCAATTTCTGGCACTGCCACATGCACGAAGGCCAGCTAATCGTCGTGCATGCATGCATGCCAGAAACCCAAAAAAGGAACGGGTGGCCCCACGTGTGCCAGGAACCATAGCTCCGCATGCCACTTCGTGCATGCGCGCTATAAGTTCATCATCAGGGGCCTAATGGATCCAAATTGTTTTTAGAGAACACTTGGGGCATTTCTCAAAGATCCAGCCAGACAACCGTTTCCTGTGCCTGGTAAATCACTAGTAATGGGAAGCAAGCCTAGAACTATATAAAATTGCTTCTGAGTGGCTTCTTTCTGCTGTCTAATTCTAGTTGCTTCTTTGTTTTATGGGGACTTCCAGAAATTAACAGAAACAACAGAAATAAGTGCTAGAATGCTAAGAGAGGAAGTGATTCTCACGAAGCATTAGTATATGCCTATGTTCAGACCTACTTACAATGATAAGGGAAGCAAAACATCTTATCCACTATTATATTAATAGACTGTCATTCTGTGTGCCTATTTAAATAACTAATTCTGTTAGAAAAAAGTTAATGCCATGTTCTCCATCTGGTTAATGTGGCCAGTTTGCATAGCGAAATGCTTAGATTCCCAAGGACAGGTCACTTCTGCTGGTCCTCAGTGGATTTCCATGACCATTGTATTGTACTGGATGGCCTTATGGGACTCAGGATTGCAGATATCATCTTGCAATACTCCACTCCAGAGGGGAAGTGAATCAATGATCTCTGCTTCACAGAATTTTGTGTGTATTGCTTTTCTCTCTCCTGTTCACTCTGCTGGGTGAGGTCACCTGATAGTTCAGGGTACACTATGTCATCATATTCTGGTGATGCTCAATCACTATCCCTGTAGGTAGGGGAAATGCTATTGATGTCTTTTCTGGGTACTTGAAGACCATCAGAGATTGGCAGGCATAGAACAAACTCGCCATGCCTAGTCAAAGGTACCGATTGCCATTGACATCAATGTTTTCACTGGAAGATGGGCACTGTTCCTAAAGAATCAGATTCAGGATTTGAGAATTCTTCTAGTCTCACATCTTCACTAGTACAACAGGTGGGAGCTGTGATTTGAAGGGTCTTTGCCCAGCACTGACTAGTGCACCAGTTACAGTATTACTTGGCAGAAGAGAACTTTGTTACAGTAACTTGCACCCTTCTTACCACCAGGTTAGATTATTGCAAGGCCCTTTGTAATAATCTAACTTCATTTTAAATACAATTCAGGGACAATAATTCATACAGATCCAGTGGCCTATATAATACTGGCACTTGCTGCCCAAACATATTGCACTTTTTGCTTTGGGGCTGTACACTAGGTACAATTAGCTTCTGTGTGCAATTTAAGAAGCTTGTTTGACCTAACAAAGGCCTTTGTATGTTTTGGCACATGGGTAATTTACAGGGCTGCTTGTGCCAACCAGACTCTGCTAATCAATTAGGTCATCCATGGAGAAAAGTGTTTCTAGTGTCCCACTTTGGGGGATAAAAGGAGCTACTTCTTGGGAGCAAGGCCAGCTTTGTGCTACAATCTTCCTTTGAAAATCAAGCTAATCCCCTCACTAATTTTGTTCAGATACTGAAACAGAATTGTCCAGGTGGCATTCTAATTAAATTAGGTCATCTCTTTTATTTGGCAGATTCTTTTATTCTTGATATTTTATTGTTATATTGTTTTGATTTTATGCTAATGTTATTTTCACTGCTTTTCTTTATATCACATTGACTGCTAAGAATCATTTGATTATGGAAAGATATAAATGTGATAAACAAGCATGGTGCTGTCATGGAATAAAGCAATAAGTGATACAAACAATTGATATAAATTATTTGAAGGTGTTTCTAAACTGAAATGTTCATGATGATAAAGAAATGTTAATGCTTTTTAAAAGTTAAGCAATTCATCTTCAACTTCAATACTAGTAAGAGTCTATTGCAGAGAACCGGATCCAGGAGAAAAAGCTCTTAAGAGGGTCCTGAATATTCTATGTGTAGTAGAATAAAATAATCCAGGCCTAATGTAACATTATTAAGAGACAGAAGCAGAGTAAGAAAAGTGCATTAAAATATAAACAACAGCATACTGCTAATGAATCAAAGTATGAAGTATTAGACTGCCCACTCGATAGGCTACAACAATAATCCAAATCTGACACAATCAGGACATTAAACAAAAAATGCTCATAGATGCTGTGGGCATTCATTCCATGGAAATGGCAGTGTCAGGTGCTGCTTCATTTAATAATCAGGAAAGAAACCACACAACTCCATTCTTAGAATTAAGTGTACTTTTACTAATTACAAACGGTGAGTAGCAAAGCAAAGCTGAGTCTGAGTAAATTGGCGCAAAAGCAATGGATATCATGTATAATTCAATCCCCTCCCCTTGGCACCCCATTTCATAGTCCAATAATAATTCACCCAACTGTCAGGTGGGAGTTATCTTCAAAAAGCATCATCAGGCTGGAATGCTGGACAGTTGGCCTTGGCGGGAAACTCCCTTCTTCCACATGCACAGAGAGATGGTCAGACAGCTTCTAATAACACTCCTCCAGCACATAATGATTCCCCTCCCAAATACCATGCCCCCCCTCCCCATTTCAATGCCAGCCAAAGCAGCAGCGAAGCAGAGGCTGACATCCGGTCCTCCTTCAGAAAAGGGTGGTCACACCTGCAGAAATGAAAGAACACAGACAAACAGACGAACAACATGACATAGAAGAGAGAAAGAGGAAGGGGAAAACGAAAATTAGCAGTCCATATAGAAATCAGGGCTTGTCAGGGTAAGTAGAGTAGAACTTGCAGAGGAGACGAGGAGCTTGAACATGGGACTTGTCAACCCATTCAGTGTGAGATGGGGGGGAAATGTTTCCAAGCCACAAGATACTGTATACGGTTCCTCCGTTTACGAGAGTCCAAAATCTCCCGGACTTCAAAATGCTGCTCTCCTTCTATCAAAAGCGGGGTGGGCGGAGGCGGAAGAGGAGTCCTCAAAGAAGTATGTTCAGGTTTCAGGAGATTAACATGAAAAACAGGATAAAATCGGCTGAGATGCTTAGGCAGTTGGAGGCGGACGGAAACAGGGTTGATGATCTTGATAATTGGAAATGGGCCAACATATTTTGGGCCCAACTTCTTTGACTTTTGAGTCGTTTGAAGAAACTTAGTGGATAAATAAACCTGGTCACCAACCTTATAGTCATGGGGTTTAGACCGTTTCCTATCAGCCTGCTTCTTATGTGCGCGGTGTGCAGCATCCAGTGCACGATGCATCAAAGGCCACATCTCCCGAAGGCGATCATTCCACTCGGAGAGTGAGGACACTTGTGGTTTCTCGCGAGGAATCTCCGGAATGGGCACAAAATCTTGCCCATATACAACACAGAAAGGGGTAAAGCCCGTGCTAGTGCATGGAATTGTTGTAAGCCACTTCAGCATGAGGCAGCAATTCCACCCAATCATCCTGCTGGTAGTTGATGAAACAACGAAGATATTGCTCCAGCACAAAATTAGTCCTCTCGCAGGCCCCATTAGTCTGAGGATGGTGGGAGGAGCTTAAGCCCTGGGTGGAGCCAATCAGTTTCAGGAATTCTTTCCAAAACAGGAGGTGAACTGAACACCCCTATCTGAAATGATGCGGTCCGGCACCCCATGCAAGCGATATATATGCGAGATGAACATCTTAGCCAGAGATTTGGCGGATGGGATCTTGGAGCAAGGAATGAAATGAACTTGCTTGGAGAATAAGTCAGTAACAACCCAGATTACTGTATTTCCTTGACTCTCCGGAAGTTCAACAATGAAATCCATAGAGATCTCCTTCCACGGGGCTTCTGGGTGAGCTACCGCCTGGAGCAATCCTTGGGGTTTTCCTGGAGAGCGTTTCACAGCAGCACAAATGGGACAACTAGCCACATAAGACTCAGTCTTTTTTCAACGAAGGCCACCAAAATTGTCTCTTAACCAGGTGCAAGGTTTTGACTAATCCAAAGTGTCCAGCCATGCGAGAGTCATGAGCCCGTTGGAGGATGATGGTTCTAAAGGATGCAGGGACGTATAATTTTGCACCAATCCAAGCTAATCCATCTTTCATGGTGCATTCATTCATGTGTTGCTGAACCAATCATCCTTTGTAAGGGCCCCCTTTAGTTCAGAGATAAAGTCTTTTGTGACCTCCAGCTTAGAAGTTGTCTGACTTCTAGTGACAACAGGAGCAGCCAGACTTCTTGTGGGAATGACAGGTTGGACCACACTGAGCTTTGAACTGTTGTACTGCGGAAGCCTGGACAAAGCATCAGCCATAACATTTTTCCCTCCCGGAATATATTTCAAAGTAAAATTGAACCTATTGAAATGTTGAGCCCAGCGCATCTGTTTGGGAGATAGCTTCCTGGGGGTTTTCAACGCCTCCAAGTTCTTATGGTCAGTCCACACCTTAAAAGGGTGCTTAGCGCCCTCTAGAAAGTGATGCCAGGTTGTCAAAGCCCAATGAACAGCAAAAGCCTCCTTTTCCCAAATAGCCCAGCGTCTCTCAGTGTCGGTCAGCTTGTGAGAGGTGTAAGTGCAGGGCTGTAATTTACCTTGGGCATTTGCTTGAAGCCTTACTGCCCCCACCGCCACATCACTGGCATCAGCCTGGACCACAAAAGGTGCGTCCATGTCAGGGTGTTTCAGGACTGGTTCCTCTGCAAACAGGCGTTTCAACTTTTCGAAAGCAGCCTGACACTCCATAGTCCAGTTCAACGGTTTGCTAGGTTTGGGCTTTGCTCCTCCTTTCGATTTAAGGAAGTTAGTGATAGGGAGAGCTACCTTAGCGAACGAGGGAATAAATTGATGATAGAAGTTAGCAAACCCCCAAAACCTCTGTAATTGCTTACGTGTGCCTCCCATTCGGTGATAGCCTTAACGTTTACTGGGTCCATTTCTATTCCTTTGTGGGAGATCCAATAGCCCAGGTAATCAACCCTCTCCTGATGAAATTCGCACTTGGACAATTTGACATAAAGTTCTGCAGCATGGAGTTTCTTCAGAACAGTGCGAACAAGCTTCACATGTTCTTCACATGTTTCTGTGTAAATAAGGATATCGTCTAAATAGACCATCACGCCTTTGTAAAGATGGTCATGCAAAACTTCATTAATTAGTTGCATGAAGACTGCTGGCACCCCCTTGAGACCAAATGGCATTACTCGAAATTGGAAACAACCAAGGGGGAAGTTGAAAGCAGTCTTCCACTTGTCCCCCTCCTTAATTCTGACCCGATAGCATGCTTCCCGTAGATCCAATTTAGTGAAAATTCTCCCCTTCCCTAGTTGGGCTAGCATGTCCTTCATTAGTGGTAAAGGGTAGAGGTTTTGGGCAGAAATGCAGTTCAAGGTTTTGAAATTCACACATAAACGGAAGGAGCCATCTTTCTTTTCTCTGAACAACACTGGGGCAGCTACCTTGGGCCTTGCTGGTTCAATGAAGCCTCTTTCCAAGTTTTTGTTAATGAATTTCCTCATTCATCCATCTCCCTAGGGGTCATTGAATATATCTGGGGTTTCAGGAGCTTTACCCCAGGTAGAATATCAATGGTGCAATCTGTGGCCCTATGAGGGGGCAACTTATCAGAAGATTTTTCACTGAAAACATCTTTCAGGTCCCAATATTCCTTCGGAATTCTTTCATCCCCTTCAATTTTTTCCTGCCCTCTGGCTGCAAGGTTGGGGACAGTTTCATTAGACTCCGGAGCCTCCATCTTCCCCTCAGGGGGTGTGGCAGACCGAATCTGCAACCACCCATCTCTCCAGTTAATGTGTGGGTTCCATCTACGGAGCCAGGGGAGTCCTAAAATGAGGGGCCAGTCCATCCCTGGGGCCACAATAAAAGTTATTATTTCTTGGTGGGTTCCCAGCCACATCTCGACGGGTTCAGTAGAAAAATGAGCAGGACCACCCCCCCCCCAATAGAGCCATCTAATTGGCAAAATGTAATTGGGATTTTTAAAGCTCTCAGTTTCAAGCCCATTTTCTCAACTATATCTGGGCTTATAATGCAATATGAGCAACCAGAATCTAAAAGAGCTAGAATTTTCTCCTTTGTGCCAGAAGAGGGCACTCTACGTTCAACTGGGATAAGCATGGGCCCTGAGCGGGAACTTACCCAGCAGTCTGCGTCCTCAGAGTCACTGTTGTCAGACGAGCTGGGGCTTCCACTCCCCCCTTCCTCTGGCTCAAAGCGTTGAGAAATCTCCTCCCCTCTCAAAGCAGGTTCTTTTTTCTTGCTGGGAGGCTTTTCAGGTTTTTTTCTCCCTCTGGGAGGGCGGAGTGGTGTGGGTCATCTTGACTCGGCAATTCACAGCACGGTGCCCCTCCTTCCCACAGCGGAAGCAGGCTATAGGCTTGGGCCTGCCTGTGAATCCTCCCCTTCCCCCTTTCTGCATCTTTGGGAGGGGAGATTTAGTGGGGGGAGGGGAATCCTCAGCTTCTCCCTCTTCCTTGTAACGAAGTCTAGCCAAATCAACTTCAATATCTGCAGCATGTTTGTACCAAGGTTCTAAGCGGCGGGGAATTCTTCTGTTTACGCACTGCTGGTAAACGTCTTTGTTCAAGCCATCTGCAAACCGATCTAACAAGGCTTCTTCAGACCATCCCCTCATATAAGCTGATAATTCTTGGAATTCCTGTACATATTCAGGCACAGTCTTTTTCCCCTGTCTGAGGGTCGTAAATTTTAGTCTATCCCGGCGCTCGATGAGAGGGTCGTCAAAGCGTCTCCTCATTGCTGCCATAAAGCCATCAAAATTCCTCAGGAGAGGGGAGTCACTATTATGTAATCCGACCATCCAGTCAGCTGCTTTCTTCTCTAGGGCCATTAACACTATTCTTACTTTAGCTTCATCAGAGTCCAGATCAGGCCCATATATTTGCATATAATTCCAAACAAACAACCCCAAACCACTTGGTTCTCCATCATACTTTACGCTTAAGGGTGGGACCTTAGCCATCTTGCATCGCCTGCCCCTCCCTGCTCTCGGATTGTCTATAGCTGCAGGGGGAGAGGTCAGTGCTGGGTTTTCTTGTGCACATTCCCCTTCGCCCCCCCCCCCAGTCTCCCTTAAGCTAAGCAACGGATACCTTCTCTCTAGTTCCTCCGCCGGTTCCCTTTCCACAGCACTCCCTCGAGCCCGGCGTTCGCCCCACACCTCTTCGAGGAGTTTTATGGCTTGGGACATCTTGTAGTCTTCATCCTTAGAGCCACGCCAGTCAGCAGCTGATTTCGTGGGCCTCCTCCTCGTGACTCCAGTTAGTGATTCATCAGGTTCCTCTTTCTGTCCCACTCCCCAAGTCCACCTGGGTCGAAGAGTACGTTCCTCCACTCAGATCGGCCAGCATTTCTGTTAATGATGGTGCTGCCGTTGCACCCATTTCTATTTCCTGGTCGCTGTCTTGTAAAGACATCTTTTTTTTTTTTTCTGTGAGGGCACCCCCCTCGGAAGGTGTTTGCTCCGGGTTGGGTGCAAGGTGAGACTCAGCTTAATGTCAGGTGCTGCTTCATTTAATAATCAGGAAAGAAACCACCCAACTCCATTCTTAGAATTAAGTGTACTTTTACTAATTACAAACGATGAGTAGCAAAGCAAAGCTGAGTCTGAGTAAATTGGCGCGAAAGCAATGGATATCATGTATAATTCAATCCCCTCCCCTTGGCACCGCATTTCATAGTCCAATAATAATTCACCCAACTGTCAGGAGGGAGATATCTTCAAAAAGCATCATCAGGCTCAAATGCTGGACAGTTGGCCTTGACGGAAAACTCCCTTCTTCCACATGCACAGAGAGATGGTCAGGACAGCTTCTAATATCACTCCTCCAGCACATAATGATTCCCCTCCCAAATACCATGCCCCCCCTCCCCGTTTCAATGGCAGCCAAAGCAGCAGTGAAGAAGAGGCTGACAGCCAGGTTTTTGGAGGTTGTAGGCTTTTTGTTTTTGGATTTTTGTTTTTTTTGTAAAAAAAACTATTGATATATCACTTGTAGGATTGAATTTGGTATACAAATTCAAAGTATATAATGGAAAGAGTTCATTGAGAGAATAATAAGGGACTCAATATTGACCTGTGAAGAATTACTGGCAGGAGGAATGATTGAAAAATTGAGTTATTTAATGAAACTGAGAATAATTCTGTGAGATTAATGCTGAAATTACTAAATCTGCAGTTTGGAGATGTATCTCAGACGGCTGAATATTATTATAAATAATAGATTTAAAAATAATAGATTTGTCTAAATGGACCTTATTTAAATTGATACTTTGGGATAAAATAAAATACTTTTGATAATTTATTATTTAATTACTATATAATGCCTTGGTTGTTTATAGTGATTGTGCATCTTTTAAATATTCCTAAAAGTATTCCTACTAACAAACAAAAAACCTTTCTGTTTTGAAAATTTATTAACAAAAATTCACCCCTTTTTATTCAAAACTTTCTGTTATCAGAGAATAATGTTCTGGATTTTTATTTATGTAATAAACGATTGTTTTAAGTTGTCTATCAGAAACTTTCCTTCATGGGCCATCTTTGGATTAGTATGTTTGACACTGTACCTCCCAGAAAGAACTTAGATATTGTAGTATAACTATCTAACTTAGTATATACTATACTAAGCTGACATCACTTAAAAAAGCCAAGAGCTGGAATTTTTATCACATTTTTTTCAAATTTGAGGAATAAAGGAATTTAGTAAAAGAAGTGTGTTAAGTCTATTGAAAGCTAAGAATATGTGTTTTAATGTGTTTTTATTTTGTTTTTAATTATTTTGAACCAGTTGCCACAAATTCAGCAACTTGTGGCAACTAGTTCAAAATATCTAACAAAAATAATGTTGGATGGAAAGTTATCAAAAAAATAAAAATAAAATAGAATATCCTCTTGGATCAAGTGTTGTCTGTATATATGTCTGATATGAATAACCAAACAACATAGCAGGATCTTTGTATATAACTAAGTGCTCATTGATTAGCATCCAGTGCATTTATACAATCTGACATAACCCTCTTTCGTTTTCAGTCAACAGAATTTCTTAAGCAGAACATTGTGGTGTCCGGAGGGTTTGTCGGAGGCTTTTTGTTGGGTATTGCATCTTAAGGACATGACTTTCATCATTCTGCTGACTTAACCATGGTAAAGATGAATGACAGCAATGCACAGATCTTTTCTGTCCTCCCTGAATCTCTTCAGCAAGAAGGCTAGAGTTGCCAGATACATCGGAGCATTTTATGTCTTAGGCTTTACCTCCTTATGCTTACCTGAAGGATGTTTCCTGAAAATTCTGCTGTGCATTCAGTATCATTCCCAAAGAAAAGACTAATTCTCATAATGTTTTCATTTTCCTTTAGAGTTCATATTGAATATGTTATTTTTGTTCTGCACTTCTCATTTTAGGGTTTATGTTTATTATATAAAATTATCTCATAATTAATAATGTTATGCCAAACATAACATAGGATATTGTACTTTAAGTGCAGGGCTAGCCGGCTTATTTTTGAAATCACAGCATAATAATAATTTGTACATGTATTCTTTTTTTTTTTTTTTGCAAAGATGAAATAACTATGAACCCATTAAAAAGTAAAATAACATTAGCAAATCTTGGGTGTTTTATATTTTAATTCTTTTCTCAATTTGGGATTATATTATGAATCTGCAAGCAACCTATATGAGATGCAAGCCATAATCTTCTTGATCTTGGACTACAAAGTACAACTCATTCTTTCAGTGCTACAGTGTCATCACTGCATAATGGTATATTTGAGAAATTGAGTTAATAGATTAAAAAGTACATGCAATTATACTGATGAGGAAAAGAAGTTCATATTAAGAGAACAGTTTTATTACCCATATAAGTAAATACCAGAAGCATGCAAGCCTTTGAATACCAAGTCTCCTTTTCCAGATACAATGGCTAAAATATCCAGAAGGAAAAAGGAAGGGTGTGGGAAATAACAGAATAACAGAGTTGGAAGAGACCTTGGAGGTCTACCCCTGCTAAAGCAAGAGACCCTATTCCATTCCAAGTGGCTGTCCAGACTCTATTTAAAAGCCTCCAGTGATGGAGCACCCACAACTTTTGAAGGCAAGCCATTCCACTGGTTAATTGTTCCCACTATTAGGAAATTTATCCTTAATTCTATTTTGTTTCTCTCCTTGATTAATTTTTATCCATTGTTTTTCGTTTTGCCTTTTGGTGCTTTGGAAAATAGGTTGACCCCATCTTTGTGGCAGCCCCTCAAATATTGGAATACTGCTATCATGTCGCCCCTGGTCCTTCTTTTCACTAGACTAGACAAACCCAAATCCTGCAACTGTTCTTCATATTTTTGTGTCTCCAAGCCCTTAATAATTTTAGTGTCAACCCTGAAGCTGACCTAACCGGAGCCATATTGGAGCTTCAGTGTTGCCACACTGGAGTTGAGGGAGAGGGAGGGGGGATTAGAGATACAGGGATTTGTGTAGTCAAAGTTCTTTCTCTTGAGAACCAAGGACATTCTCACACCTGGACTGTGGAAGGAGGAGTGAGGTCACCAGATAACCAGACAGCATCTTGATTGGACCATGTGACTGATTGTTTGGGGTTGTGGAAAAACTTTCTCTTTTAACTAGGTGAAAAACCATGGGAACCTTTAGAGTCGGTTGCCTTTCTTTGCACTTTTTCCAAAGTCTCAACATCTTTTTTATAATATGACCAAAACTAGATGCAGCATGCCATGCCTGGTTTTACAAAGTATATTTTTAACCTCCAGCCCTTAATCATCTTTGTTGCTCTTTTCTGCCCTCTTTCAGAGTCTACATATTATTAAAATGGTGACCAAAACTGGATGCAGTATTCTAAGTATGATCTTAATCGTGACCCGTCAAAAGGGCAAATGACAAAACCGCGCCCGACTAAACCTCGTCGCTGACGTCATCAACGCGGCGACAACAGCCAGCGTGGAGAAAGAAGGGCGCTTTAAATAGCGCGTTGAAAGAAAGCCGATTCAACTTAAGGTAAGGGTTAGGTTTAGAGTTAGCTTTAGGGTTAGGGTTAGGTTAAGGGTTAGGGTTAGGTTAAGGGTTAGGGTTAGGTTTAGGGTTTGGTTAAGGGTTAGGATTAGGTTTAGCGTTAGGTTAAGGGTTAGGGTTAGGTTAAGGGTTAGATTTAGGTTTAGGATTAGGTTTAGGGGGGTTAGGTTTAGGTTTAGGGGTTAAGTTTAGGTTTATGGTTTACAGCGTGCTTCTGTCTCAGTGACGCGATTTAGTCGAGCGCGGTTTTGTCCTTCGCCCTTTTGTCGGTGAACCGGTCTTAATACCACTTTATAAAGCCTCCATAATACTTTACATGATCTTGATTCTGTCCTTCTGTTAATGCAACCTAGGATATCATTGGCTTTTTTTGGCTGCTGCTGCACACTGCTGGCTCATATTTAAGCGATTGTCTACTAGGACTCCCAAGATTCCTATCAGCCAGGTTTCACTTAATCTGTACCTGTACATTTAATTTTTCTTATCTGAGTGTAAAACCTTACTTTTCTCACTATTGAATTTCATTTTGCTAGAAAGGGCCCAGTGTTAAAGTCTGTCAAGATTCTTCTGTATCTTGAAGCTATCTTCTGGAGTGTTTGCTATTTCTGCCATTTTGGTGTCGTTTACAAATTTGATAAGTTACCCTTCTATTCCCTCATTGCTGTTAAAACTCTGCACCATTTTACAGTGTTAAATAACATATGGTTAGATAATGTAAATTGGTTCCTACAAGGTACATGTTTTTAAGTTATTTCTGGGAATCTCCCTGCTTATTCCGAAAAGAAGAATCCAACAAATAACCAGAGTATGCCGCTTTTGGTAAGCATAAAATTCAACATTTAAAGTCAAAATTGTTGTCTTCCATATTAATATACAGGTATTTGAAAGAAAAGAAACCAGCTAGATTACCTTTTCCTGTCCAGGCATCCTCCAGACATGACTTTAAGAGTTCCCCAACCATAGCTATTGCTGAGAATTTTGTAAACTGAAAACCAGGCATGTAAAGGTTACTCAGATTATGGAAGGCTAGTGATCTTGGTTAATAGTGCTAGGAATAATTTAAGATGTATTAGAAGATACTAAGGATATTAAGGATAAACAGGAAAATCTATAAAGGTCATTGAGAAAAAAAAATCCCTCCATTATTCCAGCTTTGTTAATATAGTTTCATGTCTTTTGACTTCGTTCCTTTTTATTGAATTGGATCTCACATACTGTTCATTCTTTTTTTTGTATATAAAGTTTTTTATTTTTTCATTTTCATAACATATAATCACATGTATACTATTACATAGCTAACATCTTATTGTATTATAAATTGTTTACATCAATTCATCTTACCATCAACTCCCAAAAACAATTATTGGCTCTTCTGCTTTCCATACACCATATTTGTACCTTATCCATCACTTTATTCTCTCTCTCTCCTCTCCCTCCTTACCCCCTTTATTCCCTCTGTCACCTTTCTCTACTTCCCCTTCCTTTCTCCTTCTTCTCTCTCCCCTTTCCACTCCTCCTTTCTCTCCTCTCCCCCCCCTCCTATCCCTCTCTTCTTCCCTTACCTCTCTCCTCTACTTCACACACTTCATCTCCTTTACTTGGTGTATTTTGGCTTCTGAGCAAGCTCCATTTTATGTTGATGATATTCATAATTCCTTTTCAATATATATATTTAATTTTAACATATCTTCCTCCTTTAAAAAAAAATAGAACAAAAAAGTATACATATAGTCATTGTGCTTTTAACACACACCCCTCAAGCCTAATTTTGGCCGAGATGTAGACCTGGTTACAATTCCCAGATATTCTCATCATTAAATTTATATAATTATACATCCTTACATGCCCCCAATTTGTGATTCTGTCTTTAAATCTCAATAGTTTCCCATTGTAAGTATATTTCATGTTCCCTCTCCATTTTTCCATATCTTGGATTAGATCACCCTTAATTGTCTATAAATGGCAATCTTTACTGTTCAATATTCATTACAATTCCCTTAATCTACTATATAGAATAACAAGCGGTAAACATCTCACTTTGTTCATCATCTTAAAAGTTCTATATATGTCCATATTTCATATATTTCAACCCATGTTTAATTGTCCTATTGTCATATTCAATCAATTAGCAACAGTTTAATTATCACGTATAAAAGTGAATCACAAGCCTCTGTTTTACAATCAGTTTCATATTTGTCCATATTCCGTATATTTAACCTTTATTTAATTATCTTTCCATTATCATATTTAACCACTTATCAACTCCATTTTATTGGCATATTTAGAAATAAACCCCTTATCTTAGTTTTATATTTTCCCATGTAACAATTTTTAGTTGTCTGATTTTTTCCTAGTAAGTCTTTTGTCCCAGTTCTCTGTTCCTGCCTTCTCCCTTTTCTTTGTTTTGACGCATCCACCCTCTTCAATTTTCCCCAAGCCACCGTCAAAAAGGTCATTTATATTTCTCTTTGTTGGGGCATAATCTCCAACTTCAATTTTCCTTATGCCACTGACAGCCTCCAAAACATCTTTTGTCTACTTATTATTCCTTTTGTTGGGACACATCCCCCTTTTACAAATTTTGCATACAGCCAAAATTTGGGTATGTTTCTTCTTCGCCTCCTGCTTTTCCAAGTTCTGATTTACGGCGTTTGGTTAATTAGAATTTCACACAGGCAAGATTAGGTTATCAGTTGTCAGTGAGGAGATAGTGCTGTTTTCTTGATCTTTCTTCCTTGTTGCATTCCATCTCTCACTAATTGGGATTGCTTAAGATATGTCAGTTAAAAGACACTCAGACGAAATAAATCTTCACGGTCCTAGACTCCTTTAAAAACACTATCTTTTCAAGTCAGAAGCCAAATTTAGAATTAGTATTTGAGTGGGTTTGTCACTTCTCTGCTTTCTCCCTTTCTGTCCGTATTGTTTCAAACAAACAGCTTTTTTTAAAAAAAAAATCCCGGTCTGACATCAATATTATTCATGCTTTCAAGATTCTTTGCCTTTTCCAAATTTGATTTATGGCTGTGGGTTAGATGAATTTTCTTACCTGTCTTTCATCTCTTCCCCACACTCCTGTTCATTTGCTTTGGCTGGAAGTTAGCTTCTTGTGCAGCATGTTGCCATGCTGCTGCCCCTATTCCGACTCAGAGAGCAAATCTCTGACCTGTGAGGGACATGTTGCCTCCCCCTGGGTCTGATGAGACGCTGCCCCTGAGAGCCCCCCCCCCCAATATCTGTCCAGCTGGAGAACTTCCTGTCGACTCCCTCACACTGTTCATTCTTAAACGCTTAAATTTTTGTTTCACCTTTCCATTGGGCCAACTTTTTTACTCTATCATGGCTTTTAACAGATAATTTCTTTTGGTGCATAATTGTTATTGGTGATTGTTCTGCCCCGGGCAATGAGGTTCTGCTCGGGCAGCCAGTTAACTCCACGCTTGGGAATATTTTTCAGATCAAGTTTATTATCAGGAATTCTTAATAACAAAACTTACAGTTCAGTGTTAAGATTCTTCTGACTATCCCTGATCTGTCCCTTCACGTAGTGTAAAAAGACATTAATTCCTCTAACCCATGCTGCTGGTGCAAAGCTGCTTCTGCTAGTGCTGATAGCGATTCAGTGAGTGAGCAGTAATAAAACAATTTCCCGGGCAAAATATCCCACTGCCCAATCAGGGAGCACAGATGTGGTCACATGTTATGGGACTACATTTCCCACAAGGTAGTTGCATTTCCCATGAGATAGTTGCTTAAAGGAGACAGCTTCTAATTTTAAATTAGCTGTATACTGTTGGGACAGCACAGTGATGGTACCCAGTTCTGTTTTCTGTTTCTTCCCTTGTATCCTACCACAATGTAGGATAAAGGAACATCTCAAAAATATGCCTTTATTGCCTTTTTTTTCTAAATCTTCACTTTTGACTTCCCTCCCGCTCCCACTCCCTCTCTCTTATATAGCAGTGCCAGCTTTTATCTTACTACACATTTCTTTCACAGCTAAATTCTGTCATCTTTTCCCACATGTTTAAATTTTTAAAATCCTTTCGCTGATTAAAACAAATTCCATTCATGGTTTATGTAAACCTGAGAAAGGTATCTATACATAAGTAAGAGGAGTAGCATGCACACCAGCCCTACTTACTGTTTTTGATTTGAATGGGGAAGTCTACAGATTACCACATTATTGGTAAACAGGATTTTATTCTGATACTTCTACTTCTATTCAAGTCAATAATAGTCTCAACAGTAGGCATCTTTCCATGCGGATGAACTGGGAGCACTGAATAAGGATGGATTTGGGACCACTGAGCAAACCCATGGATCTTATAGATTAATTCCACATTCTAGTCTTTTACCATAAGCCCACAAAAAAAAAAAAATCAGAATTCCAGTTTATAACTTCTCCTTCCCATCTATCTTGCTACATTTTCATTGGCATGCACTATCCACTGCAAAGAGTGGATAGCCACTACAGTACCATATCTAGGATGTTTTTAACAGGTTGTGATGATGGTCCACCTACATTGCTTTCATTTTTTTCCTCTAGCCTAATGGTTTGGTGTTTTTTGCACTAGTCTTAAGACAAGAAAAATGAGCTCTTGCAAGACCACTCAATACTCTTTCCTATTCTTCCAACAATGCCAGAAAGTTATAGACACTATTCATTGGAGAGCTGTTTCCATTTTTTGGAAATGCGCCACCAACAATCTAGCTGCAGTTATCAAATGCAAAGTCAGGTTAATCTCTACTGCTGTACAGTCAGTAATTGTACATAACAGAGAATAAGGGGGGGGGGGGTTGAGAGAGAGCATTTTACATAACCCATCATATGTTTGTCCAGAATACCTTAACCTTTTTATAAATCTACCATGTAATTAATATTAATGTTTTTTTCCCAACCCGTAGCAAGGCATTCCCCAGAGCATGACCTTTAAAGTTCTCAACCACCACTTTATTATACAGCAAACAAGCAGCCATATACCAGATCAAACCCTTCAATACTGAGCACTCCATTTCCTGCTAAATTAATCCATTCGCTTAACATTCCATATTAGAGATTTAGTTACCATCATTAGCTCCCTGAAACTTTTTAATAGCCATCTGAATCTCTTGATATTTAACCTTTGGCCTAGCTCCTCCCACTGTTTCTGATGTAACACCTGTATGCTCCTGAACGGTGGCTTGTGTACGTTGCTTTCTTAATTCCTGTTCCATTCGTCTGGTAACCACGCGGTCTTGTCTTTGTTCTTTAGCTTCTTGTACCTCTGAAAGAACAAGTTGATCCCCCCTTGTTAAAACTTGAGTGGCTTGCTTTCCATCATATACTTCTTGTTCTCTTTGTCTAGATCTAGAGGAAGAGGGTTGTCCGCCCTTCAGTACGTTGGTGTAGAAATCTTGAGCTTTCCATACTGTATTGAGGTGATGTCTTTTTCCAAGATAGCTGAATGCGATGCCAGTTGGTGCGTCCCATCTAAACTGTATCTGGTGATTTTTGAGCTCTTCCACTAGAAAGGCATAGTCTTTCCTAGATCTCAGCATTTTAGGTGGTATCTCCTTCAAGACAGTCACCTCCCGACCCTGGATTTGAAGCTTATTTTTGTAGGATTCATGTAATATATTTCTCACATCTCAAGTGGCGAAGTAGACCACTATATCTCTTGGTAATTGTTTTTGTTTTGCCAGCGAGGAATTAACGCTATAAACCTTTTCGATTTGCCAGTCAAGATTCCCTCTTGACCTTCCCGCCATCAGGTCGAAGGCTTCAGAGAGAGTCTGTTTCAGGTTCTCTTGTGTATTTTCAGGGAGGTCCCTTATCGTTAAAGCCAATTCCATTTGCCTATATTGTAGCATTATGATTTCATTGTCTGCATCGCTAAGCTTTTGCTGGACCACCTCCATTTTCGTTGCCAAGTTCGTATTAGCGTCACTAAGTTCTTCTAACTTTTCTTCAAGGGCCTGTACATAACCAACTATTAAATCCGTCACCAAGTCCCCTCTAATCATTTGGTTACATGTCATAAGTTTTTCAGACATCTGTTTGTTAGAAGCAGCTATCTCTTCCTTAAATCAGGATGTTGCCTCCGGGGATGTGGACAAGGCTATGCGAGCTGTGAGCGCCTCCACCTGTATACTGGACCCGTGTCCCTCCTGGCTGGTTGCCAACAGCAGTGAGGTGACACGAGGCTGGATCCAGGCGGTTGTTACCGCCTCTCTTCGGGAGGGGCACCTCCCCACCGCGCTGAAGGCGGTGGTGGTGAGACCCCTCCTGAAGAAACCGTCCTTGGATCCAGCAGTTCTTAATAACTACCGTCCAGTCTCCAACCTCCCCTTTGTGGGGAAGGTTGTTGAGAAGGTGGTGGCCTTCCAGCTTCAGCGTACCTTGGAGGAAGCTAACTATCTTGACCCCTTCCAGTCTGGCTTCAGGCCCGGTTACAGCACAGAAACCGCTTTGGTCGCATTGACCGATGATCTCTGGAGAGCCAGAGATGGAGGCCATGCGTCCATCCTGGTTCTCCTTGACCTCTCAGCGGCTTTCGATACCATCGACCATGGTATCCTTCTGCGACGACTGCGGGAGGTGGGGGTGGGCGGCACTGTTTTGCAGTGGTTCTCCTCCTACCTCTCGGACAGGTCGCAGTCGGTGTTGGTGGGGGGGCAGAGATCGTCCCCGAGGCCCCTTACTTATGGGGTGCCGCAGGGCTCGGTCTTATCCCCCCTACTAATTAACATATACATGAAACCGCTGGGCGAGATCATTCGGAGGCACGGGATAAAATACCATCAATATGCGGATGATACACAGTTGTATCTGTCCGCCCCGTGCCAACTCAATGAAGCGGTGGAAGTGATGAACCGGGGCCTTAAGGCTGTTAAAGACTGGATGAGAGCTAACAAACTGGTGCTCAACCCGGAAAAGACCGAGTGGCTGTTGTGTTTTCCTCCCAATAATTTGGCTAATGTTCCATCAATCAGGCTGGGGGGACAAAATTTATACCCCTCAGACAGGGTCCGCAACTTGGGAGTCCTCCTGGACCCACAGCTGAGTTTTGACCATCATTTGTCAGCTGTGACCAGGGGGGCATTTGCCCAGGTTCGCCTGATGCGCCAGTTGCGGCCGTACCTGAACCGGGAGGCCCTCACAACAGTCACTCGAGCCCTTGTGATCTCTAGGCTGGAATACTGCAATGTGCTCTACATGGGGCTGCCCTTGAAGAGCATCCGGCGACTTCAGCTAGTCCAGAATGCGGCCGCGCGAGTGATCGTGGGCGCACCACGGTTCGCCCACATAACACCGATCCTCCGTGAGCTGCACTGGCTACCTGTTGATCTCCGGGTGCACTTCAAGGTCCTACTTACCACCCACAAAGCGCTCCATGGTAGTGGATCTGGCTATTTGAGAGACCGCCTTCTGCCAATTACCTCCCTGCGTCCCATCAGATCGCACAGGGTAGGCCTCCTCCGAATTCCATCCGCCAGTCAGTGCCGACTGGCGACTACGCAGAGGAGAGCCTTCTCAGTCGCAGCTCCGACGCTATGGAACAATCTCCCCGTGGAGATCCGCACCCTCACCACCGCCCAGGCCTTCCGCACGGCCCTTAAGATCTGGCTATCCCGTCAGGCCTGGGGATAAAAATCTTAGTTTGTCCCCTCCCGAATGATGAATGAATGTTGTGCTCTATTTTTAATATTATGTATTGTCTTATGTTTTTTTTTTTTGTCTTTGTACCCCCCTCCCTGTGTTTTGTAAGCCGCCCTGAGTCCCCTCAGGGAAAAGGGCGGCCTATAAATTATAATAAACACTCTAAACACTCTAAATTTTATTTCTATTGCAACAGCATGATTTTTTAACGCATCGATTAATTCCTCCTGCAGAATTTCCCTTGTCAGGCGGTCACCTGCAGATGTAGAAGGGAGTGATGATTGTATTTTAGCAGAAGGCGCTGGTAAATTTCCAGCACTTTTCGATGCGGGGGGAGGGGTGGAATTTTTGCTTAGAAGCCATCTCAAACAATCTTCTTTAGTCAGTTAAAAAGTCCAGGCAGTCCAATTCTACAGCAATTGCTATTTGTTTTGATAATAAATCTCTTCTTGATAGTAAATCACTTTTAGGCTTCGCAAAAGCTCTACCCGATGCACGCCCCTCCTACACAGCTCGGCGCCATGTTTATAGAGCTTTCAGCAAGTAATCAGCAGAAGGAATTCTTTACAATGGAGCTAAGGATTTATACATACAATTAAGAAGCTCACAAGTATTGGTTCAGCTCGGCTTGAGATCCATAATAAATCATTGTACTGAGGATGAGCGAAGACCTTCGTTCTGCAACAAAAGGCAGAATAAATCCTGGCACGGAGCTGCCATGCAACCGCCGGTGCTTTCCCTTCCTTCTCCCAGCGTTTATGCTGAAAGAGCTAAATGGAAAACTTCCGATGTGCTCATCTCTCTCTTCTAAGCCTGAAGGGAGGATAGATAAACTGCTAAACAGCTTGATAGATTGCTGTTTAGACAGATTAACAACGCCAAGATTCCAGAGCTGTTAGAGATAACAACCCTCTGTCAGGCCCCGCCCATCGGAAAACCGGAAAGGGTTACTCTCATCTTGAAACATTTTACAGTTTTTAGAAATCCTCCAACAGATTGGAGGATTTTTTTCCAGATTTCAGATTTTTTTTTTGTTTATTATGCCAATAGATATTTATTTAGTTTTAGCAAGACTTAATTTTTCTTGGCAAACCTGTTTTATACATTAAGGAAAACCTACTAAGAAGTATCTTGGTTTTGGCAGGAAGCATAACTAAGATGAACCAGTCTTGTTTCAAACTGACCTCTAGTCATCAAATCAATTTGATGTTTTCTTTTTTTTCCTAATCTTGAAGTAATTCTTATTAGTGCATTTTCAGCCTACGCCATAAAGAAAGTTCTCAAATTTGATTGAAAACAATGTGATTACTTTGGCAAAGATCCAAGCCTTTAAATTTGATTGGGTTGTGCATTGAATAAAAATCAGGTGTTTTTAAGCAATAGATAGGACATCTATTTTATTAATGGCCATGATTTTCTCTAAAAAAAATATTTTATTTAGCAAAAGATAAGTCATTGTAATTTCAATCAAGAATTTTTATTCTTGATTGAAAGTCTGCAAACTACAGACTTTCGGTTCATTAGATATGATTCCTGTATTATAAATGACATTGCTAAATGGAATGTAAATTAATGTCTGATACATTTTTTCTTTGGAAACAAAATGAAGTAATGAGATCAGTCTTACATGAACCCAATTAGTTACATTTAGCTATTACAGATTTCTATTCATTGTGCAAAATTTGTTCACATATTTAACATGGAAGGCTTGCTAAAATAAAGGGGCATTGGAATGACTAGCATTTGATGACTTATCGTATGCTTCCCTATTTACATCTGTTGCTTTAAAAACCAAAACAGTCACTCTAAAATGTGCGACATAGCAATTTTTCTTTAATCACTTAAGATGACAACTATTTTTTACAGAATAATTTCACTTAATTTTTCATAGTTTGGATTTAGGAAAGGAATATTACCAATGCCTAACAGCAGAAGGTCATTGTTGAATCACCAGTTAAGAAATCTTAATGGTCAAGTTAATGCCAGCCAAATCCACAAGCCACATAGGAAGGGATGGTCTACTATTGTAATTGTTGGTTTCCCAAAAACTGGAACCTCAGAAATAAGCAAATTTTAAAGATGTAAGTCCTGTTTCACTATTAAGGTAAATTTTATATATATGGATTTTTTCAACCTTTTAAAACACCTTTTACTAGTGTTATATACTCCCTATGCTAGTGATGGTGAACCTTTTAGAGACTGAGTGCCCAAACTGCAACCTAAAACCCATTTATTTATCGCAAAGGGACAACATGGCAATTTAACCTGAATACTGAGGTTTTAAGTTTAGAAAAAACAACTCATACATTGACATCTTTTCACTGAAAAGAAAAACACAGTGACACAGCAATATTTCACTGACCACCAGCTTTTGGTCTGCTCTGAAAAAGGCATCAGTGCATTTGATTCACCTCTGATTCATCTCTACATTGGACCTACTTCTTGGGGAATTTGCATAAATAAGATGAAGTGGAGGTATAGCACACATTTCCCATACACAGGAGGCATGCAGACCTCTATCATCCATACAGTCTCTCATTTTCCCATTAGCAGGAGCCCAGGGTGGTTCCTATGGACAGCAGCCAATACAAAGTTCCCCCTGACAATCCCAGTGCAGTGTAGTGACTACAGCAACTCTGAACACCAGAATAAGGAAACAACCAGCCTATAAGCACTTTCCAACAAAATGGATATCCACACAACTTTGTGAAAAATTGCCTTACCACTGAATCCACCACAGCAAGCCAATACAAGCTGTGAACAAACAACACTGGCAGGGTCTCTAGTCGCATGCAATTGATCCGGATCGCAAAGGCAGGAATTCAGCGTCTAGGGCCATGCATGCTTACTGGCTTCCTTTTTTGCTTCCACAATCCAATTTGCAAAAATAAAAACCCTGACTGAATCCACATGTTAGAAATGAACAAAGCTGTGAACTCAAGTTTGTCCAGGTTCTCCATTGTGATGGAAGTGGCCAGTTCTCCACGTTAACACAGTTCCAAAAAGAAAGGAAAAAAAATCCAACAAGCTTGATTAGCCCAGTATTCGCTTACGGTTTCAAGTTCCTGGAGATCTCAGAAAATCTGCTTCATTTGGTAAACCTAAGGACCACTGAACCTGATACTCAGAAATTCAATCAAGTTCCTGCAAGCAACTGTAGAGGTTATACAAAGACTACGTACAGGCATGAGCAGCAAACTGCCATGCACCTTAGTAACCGATTACCTCAACTATCTATGAGCTCACCTAATTAGTAGAACCAGGCACTACCAGGGAGTTACGTGAGATTCTACCAGGGATGGTCTTAGAGATTGACAAGAGAATAAGGCAATAAGATACTGTTGCTTTCTATGCTCTTGCTTTGTTTGTTGAAACTGTATAAAAACCAAATAAACACTGAGGAGGCAGACAGACATTTTGGACACTTGCTATGATGGATTTCTGAGTCCTACAAGCAACCTTCCTCTCTACACACCTGGAGCCAATGGGAGGTTTTATTCCTGCTGAAACTGCTCAGGCATTGGATGGTGCCACCTAAATCCCCTGAAGTTGGGGGGAAAGGGATTGGAAGGAAATTCCTGCTGGGCACCACGCTTGGTTCCCACACTTCAGCCAGTCTGCCTGGCTCTGCCCACCATGGCTGTTGTGCACAGCCGGGGATCCTTTTAATGATTTCAGCCACTTTGTGCTCGCCTTTCCAATGCCCGCTGCTTCCTTCTGGAAAGTGTAGCCGGATTCCGCTTCCACTTTCTCAAGCAGAAAAGGTGGACTCAGACTGGGCTTTCCCCCCTGAGAGATGGTTCCCCAGGACTGAGGGCGCAGCATCTGCCTACTGAGGTCAAATGCCCCCCCCCCCCCCAAGATCATTAGTCTGGCTTTAGATCCCCCAGATAAGTTCCCTCTCACAGCCGAGTTCTCTTCCCACGATCCACTCTCCCAAACTGGACAGCCACGCTGGGAAGGAGAGTCAGGCTGGCGAATTTGGCTTTGAACTCTGTGCTAGGGTGACAGCATGCATGACCAAAGAGAGGGCTCTGATTGCCCCCTCTGGCACATATGCCATAGGTTCACCACCACTGCCCTATACTGTAACTGAGAATTGAGCTTGAGTTTAACTTTATTCAGAGAGTTAAAGAGTAGTGTAAGTGCACTACTAGCCAAATTTTACTGCACCATTAACCAATTGGTTGCTTTCTAGATGTGCTGAATACAAATTATGTTTGGATAAGATTTTTTTTAAAGTTTTTAATTGTTTCATTTTAAGTACAAATATCCACATGTATACCATTACATGACCAACATTATTTTGTATTATTCAATATTATGTCTTACCATCAACCCCCCAAAACTATCATTGGCTCGTCTGCTCTCCATACACCATATTTATACCCTATCCATCACTTTCTTCTTCCTCTCCCCTCCTCCCTACCTCCTTTCTTCCCTCTGTATTCCCTTTCTGCTTTACTTCCTCTTCCTCTCTCCTTCTCCTCTCTCCTCTTTCCACTCCTTCTTTCTCTCCTCCTCTCCCCCTCTCCCCTCTCTTCTAACCCTCTCTTCTTCCTCTTGCCTCTCTTCTCTTTTCCATACACTTCATCTCATTTGCATGGTGTATTTCAGCATTTGAGTGGGCTCCATTTAATCGTGTTAGTAATTTCATCTCAATAAACATCTTTCATATTAATAATTTTAACATATACCCTCCTTTTAATAAAAACTATACATATATAGCAATTATGTTTTTAACCCCCCCCCCCAACTTATTTTTTGGCCGAAGTGTGGACCTGGTTACAATTTCCAGCTATTCTCATCATAATATTGTATAGTTAAACATTATTACATGCCCCAAGTTTTTAGTTCTCTCTTTATAATATCAATAATTTTCCATTCTAAGTATATTTTGAGTTCCCCCTCCATTTTTCCATATCTTTACTTAGCTTACATTTAATTATCTTTTAATTTTATTCCTTGCTATTCAATGCTTATTATAATTCTGTTGATCTGCTATATAATATAACAAGCAATATGCATCTCACTTATATTCATCTTCTTAAAAGTTCTATATGTATCCAAATATTTTAATTTATATTTGATTATCTTTTCATTATCATATTCAATCAATTAGCAACTCAGTTTAACTATCATGTAAAAGAGTAAATCACATACCTCTCCTTTATGTTCTCTACATAGTTGTTGCAGCAGATTGAGGTTTGTAATCTACTTACGAAAGACCAGGACTCGATACCACGAAGGTGAGAGAAACAGGTTTATTTGATGCATCGAGTTCAGCGTGTTCACACACCAAAATCTGAACTGCCTGGGTTCTGCCCCGGATGCTACTTTTATGCCGTGTTCCACACTGTGCATTCTCAAGGCGTTTCCATACACGAGACAAGCATGACATTTCGAAAAGGGGAAGTTCATTTGGAATGTTACCGAGAAGTACATAGGAAAAATACAAAAAAGAGAAGTTCCTATAATGTCTTAAACTGTCAGCAGTTTTACCTCTGTTCTATCTCTCACCCATGCCTGGCTTCCTGTGCCCCTCCTTTACAGGGTCTTGCCACACTGTTCAGCCCTATTTTTAATACTTATGAGGAAGTTGGAGAGAAAGTTCACTCCAGCTAAAAGTCAACTTTGGAACTCCAGGGCACTAGAATGAAAAGCCAAGCTAATATGAATTTATAAGGTCCATTCTATTAATACCACCTAACCTGGCCAGCCACTGGTGGGTTTACCTGTGCATCCCCTCCTGCATCATAGTAATTTCTAAATATCCAATTAGCTAGTCATTCATATTAATATATTGCTTCTGTATATGTATGTGTATGCTTCCCTTCTTCCTCTCTTCTGTCAATCTTCACTTTTTTTGCCTTATCATTCCATTTCTTCCTAGTGAGCCTGTTATCCCAAACTCTAAGCTGCTTTTTCTTTCTACTGGGTATGTATTCTTCCTTCTCAGACTTTTCCATCACCCACTACTGCGTCTTTCAACGTATCCTCTGTCTCCCTATCTTCTCTTCCTCTTTTCTCTTATCATCCCTTTCTTTCTTTTCTTTCTTCTCTATGCCTGTCTGGCTGTTTCCTTTCCTTTCTTCTATAATCCCTTCCCCTTTCTTTGTTTGGACACCCCCCCCCCCTTTTTCAATTTTCTCTGTGCCACTGTCAAACTGAGTGAAATCTTTTGCTTGTTTTTTATATTCTATTGCTTTTTCTGTAGTTCCACTACCTTCCCCTTTTTCTTCTCTTGCTTTTTGTTTCTCCCTAATTAAACTAAGAAGTTTAATTTTAATAACTCATGCATATTTTTATAATCTCATGAAATTCTTCAAAGTCCCAACTTTCCATAGTGTCCAGTTCAAAAGTTACAGTTAATTATAATTTAAGTTCCACAGTTTCTTCTTATTTCCCAAATCTGATCCAGCTCCAACATTCCAATTCAGCTGAAGTAGAGAAAAAAAAGAGGAGACATTCTTCTTTTCCTCCACAGCCACAAGTTCAAACCCTCCTTAAATGCTTCGCTTTCTTTGTTCTTCCCTCCGGCAAATGGCTCCGTATTTTTTCAACTCGATGATTTTCAGTGGTACAGCTTGATATTTTTAAATCCAGTTTTAAATCCATGAAAGATAAAATTATGAACAGAAAAAAATAATGTTTTTTCTTAATTTTTCCTCATTATTTTCCATCTCTCATTGATTAGGGTTGCTTAAGATGTGTAAATTAGAACAAGCTCGAACAAAGCAAGTCTCCTTAGTGTCAGTATTTTTAGCTTCCATTCCCAATTGTCAGTTAATCTCTTTTAAAAACACAATCTTTTCAGATCCAAATTCAAAGTTTATATTTCAATGGGTTAACCAATTCTCATTTCTGTCTTCAAGTTGTTTAAAGCAAGCAGTTCTCTTTGGTCTTAACAATTTAAATCACATTTTTCCCTTCTTTCTTTCCTTTCTGCCAAAATCCCAATTTGTCCATTAATGTTATTTTCTACTCACAAGATTCTTTGCCTTTTCCAAATTCTGATTTATGTCAGTTGGTTATTTAAATCTTCTCACCAGGTCTCATCATTCCTTCCAAACACCGCTCCTGCTCAATGCTTAGTCCAGAAGTTTCAGCTTTGTAGTGGCCATGTTACAATGCTACCTCTCCTGAAGCTGATTCAGAGAGCTAATCTCTGACCTACAAGGAACCTGTTGCGTTCCTCTGGGTCTAATGAGATACAGCTCCTTCTTCACTTTCCATTCAGGAAAGTTCTGATCTGAAGATCCCCAGCATCGGTTTGTCAGCCAGAATTTACATGAAGAATTTACTCTTCGGAGCCCATGGTTTTTCTGTCTGTCTCACTGAGGTACTTCCGGTCTTCTCCTGTGTTTGGATGAGACTTGAATTATGAGATTTGAAGTTTACCACAACTAGATGGCACAAAATCATATATCTTGCTTTAATGAATCAGATTCTCATCTTTCATATTTCCAGTGTGTCTTACCTCGAAGAATATGCATTATTAACACCTGTTTTATACTTACATTAGGTTAAGCTAAGACTGGTGCATCCATTGTTCTAATCCACAATCCATTGCTCTAACAAATTGCTGTTTTTTCTAACCTGAACAAGTAGCTATCTCCCAAGAATCATCAACATAATGGATATCCATATGAGGTAGCAAATTTATGGGTTCATGCCAGATCTGGTTTCTATGCTTTTTTAATATATAAATGATAAAAAAAAGAATCAACACTGAGTGTAATTACATGCTGGACTATGTGGGCTACCTACAGTCCATATGTAAGACTTTCATAACTTGCTTTTTTCTATTTTCAGCCACAGAAAACTGATTAGCTATTGTGTAACTTAATGTTAGTCCCTATGTTGCTTTCGGGGATAACCTGACATTCTAATTGCAATATTTCCCTTAATGCCTTTTATTGAAACAGCTGGAAAGAAATAAATGTTTAATTAAAAATGCAATTGAAAAGCTACCAAGCTTGGCAGAAGCAAAAGCTGTGAGATCTCGAGTTGACAGTTTTGTATTAAGAATGCAACTGAGCAGGTCATGCATGCCACAATTAAATTCCAGCCACAGCTAGTCTTCCGCACAAACTGCTGTGAGTCATTTTGCATTACACTGTTGCATCTTAATTGAATCATTTACTGATTTAATTTGAAATCGACAAGCAAAGAAGCTATTTTGAATAAAACTATATAATGGGAAATATGGAGATGAGCTAGGCATTCTTGTCAGTAACACTTCAGTGATTAATCTATTTTGAAAAACATTTTGAAACAAAATAAATCAAACTTATTAAAGAAATTTCAGCCGTTCCTTGTAAATCTTTACTGGTTTCAGAAATTAAATAATAGGTTTAGTTCTAAAATTTTTATTACACTACATATTTTCCAGACCAATAATGCCTTCCTTTTTTTCAATGGTATTGTATGTATTGGATCCATTATTAACTTGCATTCTTTATGGCATAAAACTACTGAAAGTCAAAATATATAGTGGATGGGGGGGCAGCTTAGCCACATCAGTCAAATGGGTTTGTTTTGCATAACTTGAATGTCCGACAGTGCTTCAGTCAATTTTCACAGTTTTCTTCTATCTGATGGTTCTCCAGACAAAGTCTCCACACTATGAAGGGCAATTTAGCCAAATTTCCTATTGAAATGTATTTGAATATAAGTAGCTTGGGTTGGTAGTTGGGCTGTTGGTTTGAACTCTGAACATGGCAATTTAGTTGCAAACGTTTCATCACCATTCAAGGAGACATCATCATCGCTTTGACTTGTCCTTATCTTTAAATACCTTTTTATGTCATGCAAATTAGTGTGCAGATTGTTTGTTCAGCTACTTCTGGGTCACTGTCTGACTTCTGACTGTTTGATTGGGTGGCTGTTGTTACTGAGGCATGGTCTTTGGTTTTAAGTATTGTCTGTGTGATGTAAATTAGTGTTGAGTGTTCAGATACTGCTGAGTCATAGTCTGGTTTTGGAATGGCTGGTTGTTACTGAGATGTGGTCCAATTTCTTGTGAGATGATGGGATGTGATTTTTATTGGGGTTTTTTTTTTGAGAATTTTTTTTTATTGTTTTAGTTAAGCAAAAAGACAAAAAAAAATCATATTTCGTTACATCTTGTAGAAAGCGTATCGATTGGTTACAGATATATTCCATGCGTTTCTTCCACAATCCTTACATATACTTCATTCAAATCGAATTGTACATTTTAAGTCAAGAAATAAAAGATTTTGTATTTTACTATCCCTGTACCACAATTCTCATTTAATTACCATTACTTAAACATGTTTTTATCTAGAATCATTTATATTTAAAGACACAACCACCTTCTGGCATTCGTTTGGAGTTTCAATAGATCTCCAATAACATTACACTTTTATGACATATTCTGAAACAAATTCAGTTAAGTAAGATATCTAAGCATTTCCCCCCCATAATACACCTGTATGTATCATTAAATATTATCCATTAACATTTCTTTGTTATTATTGTAGTTGACTAAAAGTTAATTACTGTTTATCTCACCTCTCCTCTCCACAGGCCCACACAATATTATACCTTTATAGCCATCTTTAAACAATGATTTATTAATAAGATTTATAGGACTCTTCCCTCAATCCCAAATTATTTAATTACGTGCTAAGAAAATAAACAAACATCTAAGATAATCTAAGAGATGTTAACATTTCTACTTAACAATCACCAAAAGTATACATTAGCATTTCTATAGCTCGGTTATTTATCCTAACTAAGGTTATTTCACTATTAGTATCATAGTAAATTATATGTTAACGAATAAACATTCAATGGTAATCTAGAACAGTTTATAAAGTACTAAAATCTCTACTTATTAATCATCAATAATTAACTAGCTTTTTTTCATCAACTAGCATTATTAACCAGTGTCTTTCCAGTAACAAAATGGTCTTTTGTCTCTCGCCAGCTGTTGTGTCGATTCTCTTTCCAGGACCTTTCCAGGGTTTAAGACTTCTCTTCGCACTTTGTAGCTTAAATGATCTCTCATGTAGTTTTGTTGCCCTTGAGTTGTTATTAATGTAAGCTTAACTTTGGTTGTCAGGTTTATTTCTAGATAGATTTGTCTTATTAACTCTTTTTTGCTCTTTCTTTTTCTCCTGCATCTTGGAGATTGGGGTGAAGCACCAAATTATCAAAGTCACTTTTCCAGCTTCCCTTCTTTCCACCTTCACTCACGTTTACTCCATTAATAAGTTCATCTAACGTCTTATCTTTGTTTTCTATATTTTCATTCGTTTCTTTAATTTCTGTGGCAGCAACCACATCATCTTTTTTTGTGATACCCCATAACCTGTCCCATTTCTTGTCAAATATCTCAAGCCCTTCTGAGATGTTTTGAAGTCCAGCCAAAATGTTTTGAATTATCAAGTTTTCTTCATCTGAGTATTGATCCATTTTTTAGAGTAAAAAGAAATATAAAGAAAAAGCAAAGAAAGGAATTTGGTGCTTTTTGCCACTCTAGCCTGTCACAATTTTTTGAAGAATATATCTATTTTTATTTTAAATCTTAAGCAGATGTCCTTTTATGGTTTTCAAAAAAGAAGGGTTCTAAACTTTTTCTTTCCTTTTCCAATTCTTGCCAAAATATTTTTCAGATGCACCAGCAGTAAACTATTTGTGACCTTGAGTCTTTATCAGGTTTTAAAAACAAGTTCCAAACCCTTCTGTTGCAAAGTCAGTGTAGTCAAATAGGAGTGAACATTGTTACAACAGCAAAAGAAAAAAACTTCAGCCTTCAGCTTCCAAGTGGCAGATTCAACTATTTTAAAAACTTTTTCCTTAAGTATCTTTAATATGATATTATAACAAGTAGAAGGAGAGATTTATTAAAGTAAAAAAAGTTTTAATTTAAGCCAAAAAAGTTAAAGTAGTAAAAAGAAATAGAGAAAGAAAAATCAGTCCCTTCACCTCAAGCGAAGAAACAGGAAACGTTGCAATCACTTCAATCCACAAAACATCGTTACAGGCAAGAGCAAGTAACTTTCTAAGGCAGTCCAATAGGGATTAAATACGCCACTTTGTTCTTACTTAAGGGACTAATTTAGCTTAAGAAAAAGGTTTCTTAGGACAATCTTCTAAAAGAAAAGAAACGCTTTCACTTCTCTTTCTGGAGCCATCTCGAACTATGGGGGCTGCCTGTTTGCCGCTGGTTGGAAGCGCTTTCCTTGGGTCGATCAGGGACTTTGCGATGTCCCTGCGACCAGCAAGGTCTTGCCTTCCCAGTCACCGTCTCTTCAGAACAATTTAGGTGCTGCCGGACCGCCCAGGGGCAAAAATGTCATCGGCGGATTCAGACTGTCGAGTCTGCACGATGTAACATTGCGATGTTGGCTCCTCCTCTGTGATTTTTATTGTTGTGTAATGGAGTGCCTGTTTGTTCATTTTAAATGCTATCTTCAGGATCATGGTTGATGCAGTTCTTTTGTTCTCAGCAATTGGTAGACTGGATCAATGTCAACATGTGTGTTTATTGACTGACTAACTGAATACCCATGTTCCACCACAAAGCTATGTGATCGGGCTTGATAAATCGACACTTACAGTTTGAAAATTGATGAGTAGTTACGAGATCGGCCTCTCCTCTCCCCTTCTCTCCTCAGGCTTGTCCCACAGAGGCCTCTCCTATCTTATCCCCTTCTCTCTCTCAGGCTGGCCCCATTGATCCTCTCCAAACTCCCAACCCGCAGGCCAAATGAGTCACATGCTGGCCACACCCAAGTGGCAGTTGGAATAGAGTTCTTTTCAGGTTGGGAGGGGGAGTAGAATGTTTAATTCCTTAGCAATAGAGCGTGTTAATAATAATATAAGAAATACTAATGATCTGATGGTCATTTCAAAAAAATCCTTTCTTAGTGAGCACTTAGAAGCCAAGAGGAACATATGTGCCAAATGTAAAATTTATAGGCTTTATAGTGCTGGAGATTTTGTGATGCTGCATGAGTGGCATTTTGCTTTTATATACCATATTTTTCAGAGTATAAGACACATTGGAGTATGACGCACCAAGGTTTTGAAGAGGCAAATAAAAAAAAGTTTTTGCACTCTGCAGACCTCCCCAAAACAGTCCGTTTTTCGCAAAAACTAGCCCATTATTTTTTCAAAAAAGGTCATGAATAGCCTTTAGGAGGCTTATAAAGTGCTCTTCTATAAGCTTGGGTGCTGGGGAGTCAAAATTGAGCAAACAATGGCCCGCTTTGCGCTCATTTATGTCCTCCCCAGGAGCACACTGCAAGGCTCCTAAAGGCTATGCACAGCCATTTTGGTGAACGGGGCAGGGTTTCGGGAGGCAAAAAATGCTGTATTCAGTGTGTAAGATGCACCCAGATTTTCAGCCTCTTTGGAGGGAAAAGAGTGCATCTTATATTCTGAAAAATACGGTATATATCGATTGGTGGAAAATCAAGCTTCGAGGAATTTTCTTTCTCTCCTTGATTTTGCCTGGATTATAACAGTTATTGGTTAAGTATACATTCTTCCAAGATGCAAGATTGTGTCTACCCATCTCCAAACTAGATCTAATGTTGATTACATACATTCTCATCTGGTCAAAGCTTGTGAAAAGAGAGTTTAGATTACTATTTCAATAGTCTTTCTACCACTTTTCTTGAAGTGAATTTCTTTCCTAGTGAGATGAATCTCATGTACCATGATAGAACATTCTGGTGGGCAGCAAGTTTACAGGCCAGAATGTAGAGGATATCAATAACACCCCCAAGGGTATCACAAAAATCAAACTAGTTCAGAGACACCATATTTATGCTATAAAAACCTGGATGATCACTAAATGGCATTAAGAAACTTTCTGCATCTCTTGATAATCATCTAGTAATCATCTGAATTTTAAATGCACATCATATATTAATATAACAGAATATATATTATATTACACTATATTACATACTAGCTGTATCCGGCCACACGTTGCTGTGGACCAGTCTGGTTAAATCGAAAAGAAAGAAAAGAGAAAGCGCAAGTTTCTAATATGTTTAATTTCACAATGCTTGTGGGTATACAATATTTTTTGTTGTTCCATTGTCTGTGCAGATATAGAGATTGTCTGGTTTGCCGACTCTAGAACATGCAACATATAATTGTCCATGTGAGAAACAATTTTCAATTGCTGGAAAGACATTGGACCGGGCACATTTACCAACAGCATGCAAAGAAAGAAACTTTCCCAGGATGGTTCCCTCCGGGCAGGGTCATGCTGTTGCCAGCAGCGGCAAGGTTCGTGAGGGTCTTGCCCACCTGGCAGGTCCTGCCACTCGCTGCACCGGCCACGGCTCCCCCGGCAGAGGCGGCCCCCACATGGAAGTGAGCCACGGTGGCCTCTGCAAGAACCGCCATGGAGGATGCTCCCACAGGCCCCGGCCTGGCGCCCTCCAAGCTTCCCATAATGGACAGCCTCCAGAATGACGGGCTGGATGGGCCCCTCCAGACATGGGAACCCCAGGGTGGGAGGGAGACTGGGAATGTCCCCTTTGGGCATAGTGGGATGGCGGGTGGATGCTGCTGTTGGTCAGGCCTCGGGCCTGCTGGGCCAGGTAGGCTGGTTGGGGAAGACGGTGCCAGGGTTGTTGGCCTCGTGGAAGTTGTTGAGCATCTCCTCGGAGGAGCTGCGCTCAGGCTCCCCCAAGTCGGTGGCCCAGGAGAGTGAGACGTCCAGGATCTCGGAGGAGAAGTCCTCAGTGTGTGACTCGTCCAGGTCGTCGTAGTCTCCGTGCCTTCAGTGATGCTGTTGTTGGAGCTAAGGCTGACCGAGATCTGTGACGGAGTCATGCTGGTGATCTGGAAGCCATTCTTCTTCAACTGGGTGCTCGCCAGACCCCTGATGCCTCCTCCTCCCTGCGAGAGCAGCACCAGGCTCTGCGGCGGAGATGGAGGCGGTCCCGGAGGCCAGGGAAGGTGGCATTGGCTGGGCCAGCAGGCCATGCAGGAAGTCCTCTAAGCTGGCTCTGCCACTGCTGCTGCTGCTGGCCCGCCGATGCAGCATCGCGGGCTGCGCCATCTTCCTCTCCCGTGCCTCCGCCACTGAGTCAGGCTGCTGTTGCTGCGGCTGCTACTGCATTGGGTCTGGCGGGAGGAAGGCCCAACGATGCCACTGACGACACCTCCCTCAGGTGCTGTTCTGGCTGGGCTAAGGAGAAGAGAAGGAGGCCACTGCCCCCGACCCAGCTTGGCGGCGGTGCGAGGAGACGGCTGGCTTCCCCTGAGGACAGGAGGAGGAGAAGGAGGAAGGAGCCACCCCTGGTGACATGGACGTGAGGCATGCCCCGCCGGCCATGGCCCCATCCAGAGATGATGATGATGCTGCCGCCGCTGCCTCATGGGGCACCCAGCGGCCGCCCCAGCCCTGCTGCGCCTCAGGCTGACACCGCCGCTGCCCCGTCAGAGCCACCTTTGTGAGGCCATAGCTTGCTCGCTGTGAGGGAGGTGGAGAACGCGCGCGGTGGGCCGGGCTGAGCAGATACTCTGCCTCCGTCTCTTCTGGAGCTCTGCTGGGCTAGGCGGGGGGAGGCTGGCTTAAGGGTGCAGGGAGGTGGCCGAGGGATGGCACAGGCGCTGCCCCGCTGCAGACAGCAAAGGCCCAGCCGGAGGGGAGGGGAGAGAGGGGTGGGGGAGGCCGAAGGGCTTCAGCTCCCCTTGGCAGAAATGGCTGAAGCTCATCAGAGGAGGGACAGAAAAGGGAAAGGGTGCGGCCGCAGCCCAGCCACACATATAAAGGGACCATCGGGACGAAGCTGGAGAGAGGCCGAACTGTTCTGAATATACTATACTCACAAAATGAATGCTATGGTAAACAATACAGCTCAATTTCAACACAATGTCACATGAAATAATTAAATTAAAATGAAAATAAATCAAAATCTATGAAAATTTAATATAACAATGCAATTGGAAACATTGAAATGGAATTGTGAAATATTTAGTATAGCGTGTGTTGCTTTTACATCCAACAGATGGCACTGGTTTTCAAAAAAGCATGTTTTTACCTGTCACAGGTGTGACATCTATATAATAGTAAGTATATAAAAACACACGCAGATTCAACCTAGAAATAAGGAGGAACTTTCTGAAAGTGAGAACAACCAACCAATGGAACCTTGCCTTTGGAAGTTGTGGGGGCTTTATCACTTAAGACTTTCAAGAAGAGATTGGATTGCCATTTGTCAGAAATGGTGAAGGGTCTCATGCTTGAGCAGGGCATTGGACTAGATGACCTATAAGGACCTTTTCAACTCTGTTAATTTGTTATCTGTTAATCTTGCCTTTTGTTTTGTTGACAATTATGGCAGCATGTGCTCTAAAACTAGAAAATTGAGCTGAGTAAACTATCAATATATTAACCAAGATAAATATATCATGTTAGTGTAATTAAAATGTAAATGATTCTCTCTCTCCTTTTTTCAGTCATGGCACTGTCATACAGGATTCAAACTATTACCACCAAATCAAAAGTATCTCTTACTTCTTACTATGCTCCTAACTTCATGCTAGGTCTGTCCTGAAGCAAACTGAGACAATAATCTTATAATGGGATCTTCTTAGGAGCCCATTACAAACTTCAGTGACAAAAAGACTAACAAAAGAAATGTCATATTGTAATATCACAAACCCTAGCCTTTCACACATGCCTTCGGATATCAAATGCATGTATACAAGTCATGGGGTTTGTATAATGATATCATATGCACTTTTTATCACTTGATCTCCTATCCTATTTCTCCAAATTCCTGTACCGTAAGTATATCATAAAAAACCAAAGCTGTATTAGTAATTAAGTTATTATTTTAACAAGCAACATAATTAAGCTCTATTGTTTTAAATCAGTCTAAATATAATCTAGATCAGAGGTGTCAAACTCAAAGGTCAGAGGCTGGATCTGGCCCACAGGGTGCTTAGATCTGGCCCGCAGGGTTACCCTGGAAACAACGGACTGGCCAGTGGAGCTGTTTTCTCTGGCAGAGGATTGTAGGAGGCTTCCGCAGCTGAAAACAGAACTTGCAAGGGCTGTGGCAGCCCTCCCGAGCTCCATTTTCACTGGCAGAGGGTTGCAGGAGGCCATTAGAGCTGAAAATGGAGCTCAGGAAAGCTGCAGTGACACTTAAGAACTCCATTTTTCTGGCAGAGGGTTGCAGGAGCCCATCACAACCAAAAACAAAGCTCACGAGGGCCACAGGCAGCCCTCACAAGGTCCGTTTTCACTGGCAGAAGGTTGCAGGAGGCTGTCGCAGCTGAAAACAGAACTCCAAAGCCTGTTTTCACTGGCAGAGCACTTGGGCTGCCACAGGCACCTCCGACACGAGTGACGTTGAGCAGGCCATGCCCACACTGGTCCCCAAAGGTCAAACACAACCCTGATGCAGCCCTCAATGAAATCGAGTTTGACACCTCTGCAGTAAGGGAAGCTCAGAAAAAATATTGAAAGAAGTAATTATTTTGTCGTCATTCTCCATTCTGTATTTTAAAAATGAATTGTTTTTAGATAAAGTCTGCAAAATGTTATATCGTAGGATGATCTCTCTCCTTTGCTCTCATAACATTTTAAAGCAGAAAACAGTGATTCCACACGGAATCTACTACCTAAAATCAACACTGACAGAAACAGAAGCAAGAAAGCATATCTTATGTCAGACCTGGAGGCCATCTTTTTCTTTGGATCTTCAGCGCTGCCACACTTGGTGGGTGGGCATGCTGTGGGAAATGGGAGAGGGGTTGGATGGTGACAGGGTGAGATGTATAGCCATAACAATATTTTTTCCCTGGGAGTCAAGGATGTTCAGCCTACACCTGGAGAGGCGTGACTGGGAAACAACTCCAGTTAGGATGGTGACCTGATTGGACATGTGATGGACATGTGGGTGCAGGGGAAGGGACTTTGACTTTCCTTTGGGTGGGAAAAACCCGGGAGACTTTCAGATTTGGGTTTTCTCAGATGTGCCAATATGACAGCTCTAATAAAATGGAACTTTGAGGAAATGCCTGCCTTGGAGCCTTAATAGCAATAGCAATAGCAGTTAGACTTACATACCGCTTCATAGGGCTTTCAGCCCTAAGTGGTTTACAGAGTCAGCATATTGCCCCCAACAACAATCCGGGTCCTCATTTTACCCACCTCGGAAGGATAGAAGGCTGAGTCAATCCTGAGCCGGTGAGATTTGAACAGCAGAACTGCAGTCAGCTGAAGTAGCTGCAGTGCTGCATTTAACGACTGCGCCACCATGGCTCAGTACTTCTATTGGTGTGTATGTGGGGGGGGGGGTTTGCTTGAAACCCTGACATCTTATTTTAATGTTATACTGTAAAGTGGAGATATGATTACCAGATCTGGGCTGCAAAATCCAGATGGCCACTAGATGGTCTTATTTTTGTTTCCCCAAAAATAAGACCTAACCAGAAAATAAGCCCTAGTCTGATTTTAAGTGAGCTTAATAGAAGGTCTACCCAAAAATAAGCCCTAGTGAAGATCATCATCAGCCTGGTGTGTGTGTGATGTGGCCAGCACAGGAGGCAGCAAGTGCACAGGGGCTGATGGTGTCCGGCAGTAGCTACAGGCAAGCAGAGAGATGGTAGGACGGAGTGGCGGGCAGAATAGATGTATAAACCACCCAAACACAGTTAGACCTAAGGGCAGTAAATACAACACTGGGGGGGGGGAGTGACTAAAGAGAGGGTGTTCTACCTCGCTTCTGGGTATACTGATTCAGAAGCCCACATAAATTGAAAGCCTTTCCCCCTTGCCCTCCAGGAACAGCCAATGACCTCTCAGTCTCTCCAGGAGCCTGGAGATGTTTTCAGCGCACTCTTGCCATCCCGGTGTTTTTAGTTTAGTTTTAGTTTTATTAAACATTTATAGGCCGCCCTTTTCCCTGAGGGGACTCAGGGCGGCTTACAATAATAGGGGAGGGGAGTGCAGGACAAAACACAAAAGAAAATGTGAGTAACAAATAATTAGCAGTAAAAACACAACATTCATTCAACATTCGGGAGGGGCGAGAGTAAAGTCTTATCCCCAGACCTGACGGGATAGCCAGTTCTTGAGGGCTGTGTGGAAGGCCTGGACGGTGGTGAGGGTGCGGATCTCCACGGGGAGATTGTTCCATAGCGTCGGAGCTGCAACTGAGAAGGCTCTCCTTCGCGTAGTCGCCAGTCGGCACTGACTGGCGGATGGAATTCGGAGGAGGCCTACTCTATGCGATCTGATGGGACGGAGGGAGGTAATCGGCAGAAGGCGGTCTCTCAAATAGCCAGATCCACTACCATGGAGCGCTTTATGAGTGGTAAGTAGGACCTTGAAGTGCACCCGGAGATCAACAGGTAGCCAGCGCAGCTCACGGAGGATCGGTGTTATGTGGGCGAACCGTGGTGCGCCCACAATCACTCGCGCGGCTGCATTCTGGACTAGCTGAAGTCGCCGGATGCTCTTCAAGGGCAGCCCCATGTAGAGCACATTGCAGTATTCCAGCCTAGAGATCACAAGGGCTCGAGTGACTCGAGTGGCTCGGTGTGGGCTCCTCTCTTCCACAGCTCACCTTGTAGTAGGCAGTGACCACAGTTTACACTACACCAGGCCTGGAGCGTGGGTCTTGCTCAGTACCGTAGTCTGCTGCTATGGTATCTGGGGGTCGCTAATCGGTGCCCTGGTTCTTCAGTCGCACTGGCACTATCCCCGAGCCTGCCTGTCTTGACTACAGCTTGGCAACATGCTGCCTGCTTTCCCCCTTTCCTATTGTGTTCTGGGGGAAGTTAGCCCTTATCCTTGTAATCTCCCTCTTGGCAAGTGACCACCCACCCACTCTAGGCGGAGGCAGGGTAAGATGGCTCAGATCTATGATCTCCGGAGTGCCCCCTCACTACTGGCCTACCAGGGTCCCTTTGCCAGCTGCCACTTATGGAGCCATGCCACCCAAGCTGCCTTGCCCACCACCACCTTCAGGCTGTTGAGTGCCGGCCTGCATGTCTAATCAGTGCTGCATGAGCTGTGCTACGGACTGTGCCTGGTGCTCTTTGGGCCCTATCCCTGGTGGCTGCTGCAACTCTGCAGCTGTGCGAAGCAGGTGTGGGGATGCTCCTGGCTGCCTTCAGCCTGCACCTCCACTGTGACTGCTCTGCCGCTGGTTACTGTTGCAGCCTTGCCTTTCACCTGTCCCAGACTGTCCGGCGGGCCAGTGCTGCTGCCACAAGGTGAGGCAGGGCAGGTGGTGGTGGAGGTGCCTTCTTGTGACTGCCAGACACCTGCTGAAGCCATGCAATGCAGGGGAGGCATGCAATGCCTGGCCTGTAGGGTGCATGGGGCAGCTCCATCAGGGGGTAGTGGAGGCTGCTGGGTAGCAGCTGGGCTTGGTGGTGGGCTGGGTGGAAGGCAAGGCAGCAGTAGTGGCCGGCAATAGTCATAGGTAAGGTAGATGCTGATGGCAGCAAGGAGCAGCTCCATGGCCACCTCACACAATTGGTATGAGAGCTGCAGCACCTACCAGGGCCAGGGCCCCAAAAGCACTGGGCTCAACCTTTAGCCTATCTCTTGCAGCACTGATTAGGCATGCAGGTTGGTGCTCAGCAGCCCAAAGATGATGGTGGGCAAGGCAACACTGGTAGTTCTACCAGCAACTGCATGCAAAAGGGCCCTGGCAGGGTCCTCCAGAGGTTGTATGTCTGGGCTTACTCACCCTGTGCCAGGCAGGAGCAGCCCAGCATGGCGGCTGAGAATAGCACCACCAGGAGGGTGAAGAGTCCCTGGGAGGCCAGCAGCAACCTGAGCAGCCACACAGTGGCCAGCAAGGGGTCCGCCGCAGACCAGAACTGTCCCAGCAGCAGCAGGGCCAGCAGACAGGGCAGGGGGAGGCTGGGGCACCCTGAGAACTTGGCCTGTTGCTGCTGTGGGCAAGCAGACAGAGGGACAGAGAGGGCCAGCCTGGCAGTAGCAGCAACTCCCACTTCCACCAGCTCCCATGCTCGCTGCCTTCTGTACATGAAAAAAAAGATCCCCCAAAATAAACCCTAATGGGCTTTTTAGAGCAAAAATATGTGGGTTGTCAACTTGTAAAGCATCCCTGGCATGCTCTTGAGTTGCCATAGGAAAGGGGGAATGGGAAACTGATGAAATGGCATGACAGCAAAAGACAGATGCACATGCCAGACTTATCTCTCTCAAGGCTGTATCCTAGGGTTAATTACAGTGTCCGGAGGGGAGTGGTCTCTACAATCTGTGAAAATGCCCTATTGGTGAATGTGATTGATGACACACCCTGGGGGGGAGGGGGAAACAGGGTCATGATTGGGGCCATAAATTATGAGCTGGCTTCACTTGGGTACGTGCCGACATGAAGCTCCTAATAAATGGATTTTTTTTAAAGCTTGGCTCAAAGCTCATGATTTAATTAGGGCATCTGTCGTACCTCTGACACGTCTTATTTTTGGGAAATACAGGTAGTTGGATAGCAATAGAGACACATGGAAAAGAACAGATCAGCCTTTGAGATAGAGCTGGTCAAAAACAGGCACAGCAGAGAAGGTTTCATTTGTGTGGTTTTCATATTGCAAGAATGTAGATATGGTCTTTGAAATGGAGAAGGAATGAGTTAACTGTTAAAGAGGAAGGTTCATTTAAAAAAATTACTTGGTTCTGAAAAGGAGGAAAGTGGGAGAAAGAAACTCAACATAGCCTCATCTTGCACCCCTGGCTTTGGAAATGTCGTGTGGTTTCTCACCTTCAGCTTCCTCTTCCTCTTTTTTATGGTTTATCAATAACTTTCATATTTTGTAAAGCTGCTAGAGCTGTATGGGGAATACTTTGAGAAGTGCTTATTTAATATAAATGCTGATTTTTGTCCTTTTGTGGATCAATGTCTAAACTGTATTAAAAATAAAATATATTTAAAATTAAGGACATGAAAACAATATATTTAGAAAATTTGAGGCTGAACTAAAGATACCATAATGAGGAGAGCAAACCTGTGTCTTGTAGATACTGTGAAACATATCCTTTATCACTGCCCATTCATACTGCCTGTGACTGATGGACTTTCTTGTTGAAAACTTGTCCTTATTCCAGTTCCAATGGATTCTTTAAAATGCTGATTTTTTTTAAAAAAAGGCATTATATAACTCCAAAATTAGTTTCAAGTTATTACAAACTAGCTGAGTTCTGGTTTAGCATTTAAACACAAACAGATATGTAATCTTAACCTTTTTAGCCACATAAAATTATTCAACTATAAAAGGTCCTTGAGCATGTACCATTTATATCTATCTATAAGCCCTGTGGATTTCTCTGATCATAATGACTTGAAGCCCATTTTTATGCACATTTATTCCAATGAAAAACCTACAGTGTTCAATAAGATTAACTCATGTGACTGCAAAGTGCAATCACAAAAGCTGAAAATTATGGCAACATACAACAATAAACAATTATTCAATAAAGTTTTGTCACATTTTAACATTTCCCCATCCAAATGCCATGCCATTTTCTCCCCAGTTATAAGACAATTTGTACAATAATTTGTATGTCATGCACAGCAGTTAATATATTGCTCCTGTTTTATTTTAAAAAAATTGAAGGGAACAAAATCAAGTATATTCAGATTTTACTATACATTAACTTGTTTCATTTAACAGGAATAATTAGCCTGAAGGATCCTATGCTGTTTAAATGTAGCGAAGCTAAAGCAATTACCATAGAATCTAAAGTGATGGGTTTTAAAGAAATCAATCTAGTATTTTTGCTTGGAATAAATATAAATCAAGATTCTCTAAAGAAAGTGCCTCTTTGGGTGTCACCCCATGAAGCTTTTTGAAGAAAAGAAATGGTGGTGAAGCAGACTGCTGGATGTATGGCAAAATTCTATCTTTCAACTCTGGTGACCCAGTGGTAGGATTCAATTTTTCTTTTTACTACCGGCTCTGTGGGCGTGGCTTAGTGGGTGTGGTGTGGTTTGAGGGCATGGCAGGGGAAGAATACTGTAAAATCTCCATTCCCACCCCACTCCAGAGGAAGGTTACTGCAAAATCAGTTCTCTGAACTACTCAAAATTTCACCTACTGGTTCTCCAAAACTGGTCAGCACCTACTGAATACCACCTTTGTGGTGACCCTATGCTAAAGTTGAAGGAAGAACTTGAATCAGAAGGTAATGGTTGCCATTGTTTTACATATCAACAATTGAAAGAAAGATTTAAATTGGATAAAAAGAGTTATGGGTTTAATTTTGTTAAAAATGAATTGGAAATCTTACTGTGTGGAAGTGATGAACATATTATTGCTCAAAATATATAAAATGTTATTGAAATTGAATTTGGAAAGTGAACATGTAAAACGTATGATTCGTGGGCAAGGAATTTTGGCTATAATGTGATGGGAAAATATGTGGATGAAGGGTTTAAAACCGTGATGGCGAACCTATGGCACGTGTGCCACAGGTGGCACACGGACCCCTCTGTGGACACACAAGCCGTTACCCAGCTCAGCTCCACCGCGCATGCATATCTCCCAACGGTCAGCTGATTTCCGGATCTCTGCCATGTATGTGGGAGACATGCACGCATAGGCAGGGGAGGTCACATGCACATGCATAGGGGGTGAGGGGAGCATGGGGAGGTGTCTCCCTACACCCCATTTTTGGTCCCAGGAGTCTTTAGGGAGAACTGCTAGACCCAAAACGGGTTGCAGGGGGTGCAGCATCCCCCACGGCCCATTTTCGGTCCCAGGAGGCTGCAGGGAGGTCTGCTAGGCCCAAAACGGGTTGTGGTGGGGGCGCACACATATGTGGGTGGTGGAGTACATGGGGGCCGGGTGTCGCGCACACATTGCATTATGGTGTGGGCACATGCATACACACTTTCAGCAAGTGAGGACAAGGTTAGCCATTACTGTTTACAATTTACACTAAACTATAATTTAAAAGAAAAAAATTATAAGATGTATCGCTGGTATCTAACACCAGATAAGGTATGTAAAATGTAAAAGTAAAGAAGGGAATTTTTATCATTTCTGGTGGACATGTGATAAAGCAAATAAATTTTGGAGCAAGATTCATATTTTAATACAGAAAATTCTGTAAACAAAGATAAAGATGAAACCAGATCCAAACTTTTCTTTTGGGTCTAATGGAAAATGACTTGGAGGAAAATAGTGACATTTTGACTGCATAGTGATATGTTGACAGCAACAAGACTATTTGTACACACAAAAATTGAAGGACACTTTGATTCCCACCCTTGATGAAAGGCTGAAAAAACTGATGGAGTTGGCAGAAATGGCTAAATTGACTATTTTGATTAAAGAAAAGAGAAAAGTACCTTTATTTCCACATGGAGACTGCTTCTGAACTTTGTGCTTGAAGTGGAAAAAATGAAACTCTGATTTTGGGGTTTATTGATTTGATTAGATGCTTATAGAAATGGCTAGTTTATATTATGAAAAAGCAAAAAAATGTGGTTTGGTGTTAATGCCTTATTTTATTGCAACAGAGGGAGTTGGAAATGAACACGTTTTCCCCCAACCCTTTCTCACTTCTCTCCCCCCCCCCACTGTTTTCCTATATACTTTTGTATTCTGTATTTTATCTTATAACTTAATAAATGTTTAAAACTTGAAATCCAGTGTTTTTGCACTAGAGGTGAAGGTTTGCAATACAAATGTAAAGGGGGAGGAAAAATTTCTTGTTCCCAAATTTTACCCTGATGACCTTTGGACAAAAATTCAAACAGAACCCTGATTAGTTAAAGTTTATTCACATTCATAAAACATGAGAACAAGCTGTCATAGCAATAGCAATAGCAGTAGACTTATATACCGCTTCATAGGGCTTTCAGCCCTCTCTAAGCGGTTTACAGAGAGTCAGCATATTGCCCCCAACAATCTGGGTCCTCATTTTACCCACCTCGGAAGGATGGAAGGCTGAGTCAACCCTGAGCCGGTGAGATTTGAACCGCTGAACTGCTGATCTAGCAGTAGCCTGCAGTGCTGCATTTAACCACTGCGCCACCTTGGCTCATATCTAGTCATGCTCTAAACTAAAGATACACACACATACACATACACACACATTCTAGCTGTAGTTCTATTTCTGAACATTTTGTTGATTTTCTTAACTTTAGCACTCTAATATACTGTTGGAGAACAGTGAATGCACTTTCAGTATGACTGAAACTATTTTCTCTAACTCGAATAAAGCAGGCGTGGAATGACATGGGGAATTCAGATTATATGTTGATCTCAACTGGAAAAATCAAGATGGAGCTTTTTTTATTTGTTAAAAAATGCAGTTCAAAATGCAGTATGGTTATGATTTTTAAGAATGCCATACTATTATGACTTTATGGAGCAAGCAACTGAGGCAATCTTCCTCAAACTGTTACTCCTGCTGGGATGTTGGACTTTAGCTCATGTATTCTTAACCAAAAATTGAAATCCAACATATTCAACTGTGGAAATCTAGTTTAATACATGCTAACAAAACAATATATGCTAACAAAAGAGCCTCCGTCTGAAAAACAACAGCAAGGGGCCACATTTTAATTAACTTTTTTCAAACTGAAAATTATTTGATGGTATTTACAGAGAAAAGAAATGTAGTATCCCAGTAACTATATAATGCATTCTCGGTTAATATGTAACTGTTATAACTATACAGCTGCCAAGATTTAAGAAGAAAAGATCACTGGAAGTATCTATGGCTGTGATGGCGAACCTCTGGCAAGTGTGCCACAGGTGGCACATGGAGCCATATTTGGTGGTATGTCGTCAGCTCCGGCACACATGCATATACCAGCCAAATGATTTTTTGCCCTTCTGGAGGGCCCAGGGAAGCCATTTTCACCCTCCCCAGGTTTCAGGAAAGCCCCTGGAGGCTGGAGAGGATGAAAAACAGCCCCAACGGGCCAACCATCCATTTCTGGAGGGCCTCTGACGGGCCATGGGAGGCTATTTTTGCCCTCCCCAGGCTTCAGGACCCCAAGGGGTCACACGTGCATGTGTGTGTGAGTCATGCATGCATGTGCAGAGGGGTCAGGCGCGCATGCACAGGTGGGCGGGGAAGATTTTGGCATGCCGTCAGAAAAAGGTTTGCCATCATTGATCTATGGGGTCTGCAAATCCTTAAAGAAACTGTATCTTTTCCATGTTTGACATAGACAATAACAGGAAAAGGCATTTGCCTTAAGGACATGCTGATAGGTATGATGCATGCACCCACATGTGCTGTACAAAAATAATATTCTTCCAAACTGATTTCAACCTTCATACTTCACCCATACAAAAAGTAAACTTTTAATATTATCTGGTCTGTAAGAATTTATGCCTAGAGAGATTCTCTAAATAATTATAATAATAGCATTGGCAAAAGCAATAACTTACCCTCCACTCCATAGTGCACAATAGCACTCTCGGAGTGGTTTACAATGTCAGCATATTGCCCCCAACAATCTGAGTTCCCATTTTACTGACCTTGGAAGGCCGGAAGACTGAGTCAACCTTGAGCTGTTCAGTATCGAGCTCCAGAAGGCGCACAAAAAACTGGATTGTATGGGCATTTTTGTGTTTTCATATTTTCTTTTTATATTGTGAACATTAGAACTATGCATAAATCAAGGAAAAAGCATGTCAAGAAACAGCTTAATATGCTATGAGATTCAAACAGAATAATCTCTGAGCTGAAGGAGAGAAAAATAATGAAATAGGAGGATTATACAATCAATATTATCACATTGCTTTATTAAAAACTCAGTTTAAGAAATCCTTTACTTAATTCAAAAGAACCTGCTGTTACAATACATCATCATAATGTCACAAACATATCACAAACAACATACACACATAAACAAATTTGGCTTCTTTCATTGATCAACTACAAATTGCTATCAGAGATTAACAAAAGCATGGTAAAAATTAGTCAAGACTAATGCAGGGAATCCCCATACTTTCAATATTTCAACTGGATTAATAGTTTTTGCAAATGCAAAGTCTTCCCACTATCTTACAAAGTAGACTTTAAAAGTTGTGATGATATGTCAGTTTACTTCATAAATGTAATTAAGTGAAAATAGTAGAAAAGTAAGAAACCAGGATAGACACTCTTCCCAAGAGTGGGAAGAGAAGGGAAGAAAGTCTTAAGAATGGGAAGGAAGTTGAACTATTAAGGGGACAGTTTCAGAAAATGTTCCTTGGTTCATAGAAAAAGGAAAGTTTGAAAAAGAAACTCAAAATAACCCTGCCTGATTATTACTATATTTTTCGGAGTATAAGACACACCATTTTCCCTTAAAAAAGAGGCTGAAAATCTGGATGCATTTTATACACTGAATACAGCTTTTTATGCCTCCCAAAACCCTGTTCCCTTCACCAAAATGGCCGTGCATAGACTTTACGAGGCTTATAGAGTGCTCCTGGGGCCTGGGAAGGGCAGAAATGGGAAGGCCATCTTTTGCTCATTTTTGCCTCTCCCCAGGAGCACTCTACAACCCTCCTAAGGGCTATTCATGCCCTTTTGGGGGGTGGGGGAAACCGGGTCCATTTTCGCGAAAAACGGGCTGTATTTGGGAGGTTTGCAGAGTGCAAAACCTTTTTTTTTAAATTCGCCTCTGTCAGGTGCTGCTTCATTTAATAATCAGGAAATAAACCACTCGACTCCATTTGTTTGAAATTAAGTGTACTTTTACTAATTACAAACAAATAGTAGCGAAGCTAGGCTGAATCTGGTTAATTAGGCGCGGAAGCAAACAATATCATGTATAGTTCAATCCCCTCCCCTTGGCATCCCAGTCCATAGTCCAATTATAATTCACCCAACTGTCAGGTGGGAGATATCTTCAAAAAACATCACCAGGGTGGAATGCTGGACAGTTAACCTTGGCGGGAAACTCCCTTCCTCCACATGCGCAATGAGGTGGTCAGGCCAGCGTCTAGAATCTTCCTCCAGCACACAATGATTCGCCTCCCAAATACCATGCCCCCCTCCCCGTTTCAATGGCAGCCGAAGCAGCAGCAAAGCAGAGGCTGACATCCGGCCCTCCAGAAAAGGGCGGTCAGACCTGCAGAAACGAAAAGAACACAAACAAAGAGACAGACAACAAGACACAAAAGAGAGAAAGGAGAAGGGAGAAAAAAAACAAAAAAAAGAAAAGTAGCAGATTGTGCAAGAATCAGGGCTTGTCAGGATAGGCAGAGTAGAACTTGCGGAGCAGACGAAGAGCTCAAACATGGGACTTGTCAACCCATTCAGCATGAGATGGTGGAAAATGCTTCCAAGCCACCAGGTACTGGACACGGTTCTGCCACTTACGAGAGTCCAAAATCTCACGGATCTCAAAATGCTGCTCTCCCTCTACCAAAAGTGGGGCAGGTGGAGGAGGAAGAGGTGCTCTCAAGGAAGAAGTAAGCTGAGGCTTCGGGAGATTAACATGAAAAACAGAGTAAACTTGGTTGAGATGCTTAGGTAACTGGAGACGGACGGAAACAGGGTTGATGATCTTGACAATTGGAAACGGGCCAACATACTTCGGGCCCAACTTCTTCGACTTCTGAGTCGTCTGAAGAAACCTAGTGGATAAATAAACTTGATCACCAACTTTATATTCATGGGGTTTAGTCCATTTTTTATCAGCCTGTTTCTTATGAGCGTGGTGCGCAGCATCTAGAGTCTGGAGTGCCAAAGGCCAGACGTCTCAAAAGGCGATCACTCCACTCGGACAGCGAAGACACCTGCGGGTGTTCGCGAGGAATCTCAGGAATGGGCACAAAATATTGGCTGTACACCACATGAAACGGGGTAAAACCAGTGCTGCTGTGCACGGAATTGTTGTAAGCCACCTCAGCATGAGGCAACAATTCCACCCAATCATCTTGTTGGTAGTTGATGAAACAACGTAAATATTGCTCCAGCACAGAATTAGTCCGCTCGCAGGCCACATTAGTTTGAGGGTGGTGGGAGGAGCTTAGCCCCTGGGCGGAGCCAATCTGCTTCAGGAATTCTTTCCAGAATAGGGAGGTGAACTGAACACCCCTGTCCAAAATGATGCGGTTGGGTACCCCATGTAAGCAGTATATATGTGAGATGAACATCTTAGCGAGAGATTTAGCGGAAGGGATCCTTGAGCAAGGGATGAAATGAACTTACTTGGATAATAAGTCAGTAACGACCCAGATTACTGTGTTTCCTTGACTTTCCAGAAGTTCAACAATGAAATCCATGGAGATCTCCTTCCACGGGGCTACTGGGCGAGCCACCGCCTGGAGCAACCCCTGGGGCTTCCTGGAGGGCGTTTAGCTGCGGCACAAACGGGACAACTAGCTACATAAGCCTCAATGTCTTTTTTCAGTGAGGGCCACCAAAATTGCCTCTTAACGAGGTGCAGGGTCTTGACGAACCCAAAGTGTCCAGCCATTCGGGAGTCATGAGCCCGTTGAAGTACAATGGTCCTAATGGACACAGGGATGTATAACTTTGCTCCAATCCAAGCCAATCCATCTTTCATAGTGCATTCATCCACGTGTTGCTGGAACCAGTCATCCTCAGTAAGGGCCTTTTTTAGGTTAGATAGAAAGTCCTCAGTGACTTCCAATTTAGAAGTTTTTTGACTTCTAGTAACAACAGGAGTAGCTAGGCTCTTTGTGGGAATGACAGGCTGGACAACACTGAGCTTTGAACAGTTGTACTGAGGGAGTCTGGACAAAGCATCAGCCATAAACATTTTCCCTCCCAGAATGTATTTCAAGGTAAAATTGAATCTATTGTAATGCTGAGCCCAGTGCATTTGCTTAGGAGAAAGTTTTCTGGGGGTTCTCAATGCCTCCCAAGTTTTTATGGTCAGTCCACACCTCGAAAGGGTGCTTGGCACCCTCCAGAAAATGGCGCCAGGTTGATAAAGCCCAACGAACAGCAAAAGCCTTCTTCTCCCAAATAGCCCAACGGCTTTCTGTGTCGGTCAGTTTGCGAGAGGTGTAAGCGCAGGGTTGCAATTTACCTTGGCTATTTGCTTGAAGTAGTACAGCTCCCACTGCCACATCACTGGCATCAGCCTGGACCACAAAAGGCGCATCCACGTAGGGGTGCTTTAGGACTGGTTCCCTCGCAAAGAGGCGTTTCAACTTCTCGAAAGCAGCTTGACAGTCCATAGTTCAGTCCAACGGTTTGCTAGGTTTAGGCTTAGCCCCTCCTTTCGATTTAAGGAGGTTAGTGGATAGGGAGAGCTATCTTAGCGAAGGAGGGAATAAACTGACGATAGACGTTAGCAAATCCCCAAAATCTCTGTAATTGCTTATGTGTACGTGGGGCTCCCATTCGGTGACAGCCTTGACCTTAGCGGGGTCCATTTCTACCCCCTTGTGGGAGATTTGATAGCCCAGGTAATCAACTTTTTCCTGATGAAATTCGCACTTGGACAATTTGGCATACAGTTCTGCCGCTCGGCGTTTCTTCAGAACTGTGCGAACAAGCTTCACATGTTCTTCACGTGTTTCCGTGTAAATAAAGATATCATCTAAATAGACCATTACACCTTTGTAAAGATGGTCATGCAAAACCTCATTAATCAATTGCATGAAGACTGCTGGCGCTCCCTGGAGGCCAAATGGCATTACTCGAAATTGGAAGCAACCAAGGGGGCAGTTGAAAGCAGTTTTCCATTCGACCCCCTCTTTAATTCTGACCCTATAGTACGCTTCCCTTAGGTCCAATTTAGTGAAAATCCAGTCCTTCCCCAGTTGGGCCAGCATGTCCTTCATCAGTGGTAAGGAATAGAGGTTCTGAGCAGAGATGCAGTTTAAGTTTTTGAAATTAACACATAATCTGAAGGAGCCATCTTTCTTTTCTCTGAACAATACTGGAGCTGCTACCTTGGGCCTTGCGGGTTCAATGAAGCCCCTTTCCAAGTTTTTATCAATGAATTTCCTCATTTCCTCCATCTCTCTAGGGGTCATTGAATATATTTGGGGCTTTGGAAGCTTTACTCCAGGTAAAATATCAATGTTGCAATCTGTGGGTCTGTGAGGGGGTAATTTATCAGAAGATTTTTCACTAAAAACATCCTTGAGGTCCCAATATTCCTTTGGAATTCTTTCCTCCCCCTCAATTTTCTCCTGCCCCCTGGCTGCCAGTGTGGGGGTAGTAGTATCAGAGTCTGGAGCTTCAACTTTCCCCTCAGGGGATGTGGCTGTCCAAATTCGCAACCACCCCTCTCTCCAGTTAATGCGTGGGTTCCATCTACGGAGCCAGGGGAGCCCTAAAATGAGGGGCCGGTCCATCCCAGGCACTACAATAAAAGTTATTATTTCTTGGTGGGTACCCATCCACATCTCGATGGGTTCAGTGGAAAAATGAGCAGGACCGCCCCCCGCAATAGAGCCATCTATTTGGCAAAAAGCAATAGGGATTTTTAAAGTCTTAAGTTTCAAGCCCAGCTTCTCAACCATTTCAGGGCTTATGATGCAACGGGAACACCCAGAATCTAATAGAGCCATAAGTTTTTCTTTTGTGCCAGAAGAGGGCACCCTAAGCTCGACTGGAATAAGCATGGGGCCAGAGCGCGAACTTACCCAGCCATCAGCATCCTCATAATCACTGTCATCAGATGAGCTGGGACTTTCGTTTCCCCCCTTCTCTGGCTCGAAGCATCGAGAAACATCTTCCCCAGCAAAGGTGACCTCCTTTCTCTTGCCTGGAGGCTTCTCAGGTTTCCTCTCACTCTGGGTGGTGGTGGTGTGTGGAGCGGAGTGGGTCGGCTTCACTCGGCAATTTATAGCACGATGCCCCTCCTTTCCACAGTGGAAACAAGCGGAGGGCTTGGGCTTGCCTGCAAAACCTCACTTACCCCCCTTTTCACTCATTGGGAGGGGTTTTTTAGGGGGGGATGGAGGGGATTTTTCAACTTCTCCCTCTTCCATGCAACAAAACCTGGTTAAGTCCAGCTCAATATCTGCAGCACTCTCATACCAAGGCTCCAAACGGCGGGGAATGCGTCTGTTTATGCATTGCTGGTAAACATCTTTATTCAAGCCATCAGCGAATCGATCCAACAAGGCTTCTTCCGACCATCCCCTCATATAGGCCAACAACTCCCGGAATTCCTGCACATATTCAGGCACAGTTTTCTTTGCCTGTCTGAGGGTCATAAATTTTAATCTAGCTCAACGCTTGGTCAGGGGGTCGTCAAACCTTCTTCTCATTGCTGCCATAAAGTCATCAAAATTCCTCAGGAGAGAGGAATTGCATTTATGTAATCCGACCATCCAGTCGGCTGCTTTCTTCTCCAGGACCATTAACACTATTCTCACTTTAGATTCATCAGTAATCAAATCAGGCCCATATATTTGCATATAATTCCAGACCTGAATAATAAACAACCTGAGGCCGCTGGGTTCTCCATCATATTTTGCGCTTAAGGGTGGAACCTTAGCCATCTGGCGTCGCCTGCCCCCCCTGTTCTCGGAATGTCTCTAGCCGCAGGGGGGGGAGGTCAGTGCTGGGTTTTCTTGCGCACATCCCCCTTCGGCCCCTCCAGGCTCCCTTAAGCTATGCAGCGGGTACCTTTTTTCCAGTTCCTCTGCTGGTTCCCTTTCCACAGCTCTCTCTCGAATCCGGCGTTCACTCCATGCCTCTTCGAGGAGTCTCATGGCTTGGGACATTTTGTAGTCTTCCTCTCCAGAACCACTCCAGTCAGCAGGTGGGGTTTTTCTTGCCTTCTTCTCGTGACTCCAGTTTGTAATTCCTCAGGTTCCTCTTTCTGTCCCACACCCCAAGTCCATCTGGGTCGAACAGCAGGTTCCTCCACTCTCAGGTCAGCTAGCATTTCTGTTAAAGATGGTGCTGCCGTTGCACCCATGTCTTCTTCCTGGTCACTTTCATGTAGAGACATTTTTCTTTTCCTTCTATGAGGGCACCCCCCTCCGGGTTGGGTGCGAGGTGAGATTCAGCTTATTGTCAGGTGCTGCTTCATTTAATAATCAGGAAAGAAACCATTCAACTCCATTTGTTTGAAATTAAGTGTACTTTTACTAATTACAAACGAACAGTAGCGAAGCTAAGCTGAATATGGTTAATTAGGCGTGAAAGCAAAGAATATCATGTATAGTTCAATCCCCTACCCTTGGCATCCCAGTCCATAGTCCAATTATAATTCACCCAACTGTCAGGTGGGAGATATCTTCAAAAAACATCACCAGGGTGGAATGCTGGACAGTTAACCTTGGTGGGAAACTCCCTTCCTCCACATGCGCAATGATGTGGTCAGACCAGTGTCTAGAATCTTCCTCCAGCACACAATGATTCCCCTCCCAAATACCATGCCCCCCCTCCCCATTTCAATGGCAGCCAAAGCAGCAGCAAAGCAGAGGCTGACAGCCTCTTCAAAACCTTGGTGCGTCTTATACTCCTGTGCGTCTTATACTCCAAAAAATACTGTAGGTCATGTCTTGAATCACATACACACACACACACACACACCCCAAGTGCTACATTACAAAAAGAAGCAGTAAGAGGAGATAGCCTTAGTATAGAGCCAGTTTGGTGAGTGGTTAAGGCACCAGGGTAGTAACCGGGAAAGTAAGCTCTAATTCTGCCTTAGGCATGAAGCCAATTGGGTGACTTTGAGTCAGTCACTATCCTTCAGCCCTGGGAAGGAGGCAATGGCAAACCAGTTCTGAAAAATCTTGCCAAGAAAGCTGCAAAAATGATTCCACACAGGTGCCAGGAGTCAAAATATGCTTTGGAGGCGCATGAATACACACATACACACAAATACACATTACACAAAGCCTCTGTATAACAATTTTATTTTTTGTGTAATGGCAGTGCAACTTTAAACTATATTTAATCTCAAATTAAGCAATTTCTAACTGAATACACACGTTTACAGTAATAATGTAAGCTGAAAGAAAATCATAAAGGATTATCAAAAAGCTGAATCAAACATTCATTCGGAATCTGCCTTTCTTCACTTGATTGCTATTAATTTATTGCCTACTCTCTGAGAAATAGGGAACAAGACTAGACTTCTTATTTAATATTCCTTTGGATTTTTTTTTCATTAAAGAAAATAAATTGTGTTTCAACTGTCTTTCCTCAAGACTAAAAGTATCTCTAATAAAACTTTTGTTTTTAGTCTCCTGGTCATCCTTGTTTCTTTTCTGTGAACTTGTTCCAGATTGTCTGTTTCTTTCCAGAATGTGGAAGAGTTTCATCAATGCAGAATACTATACAGTGGAATTATTACTTCCTTTGAACTGCAAACAACATTTCTATTGAAGTAGTTGGCAGTGTTACAGTATATTCAGCTTGTAGTTCCAATGTCTTTGTTCCAGGTATTCTCTATCATATATCTGTAAATCTGGTTTCTTTTATCTGTATGTAGAACTTCGGTTTGATTTATGAAATGTAATTTTCATCCTGCTGCTTTAACTTCTCAAGATCATTCTGAAGATGTGTGTCCTGACCTTTTGAAAGAATGTAGGGATTGCATAATAAGACAATTGAGTTACATGGTAAAGTGTGACCAATTTTTCTAGAAGACTAAATAACGCTAATTCCAATTAATTCATTCAATGTATCATTCATACTTGCACCATTACATTTTGTGTTGCTAAACAAAAGAGAATTAGAGACTAGAAAATGGAATGTATACATAAATCATGGCTGCAAATGGAGTCTTCTTTTTGTCCCTCTATTAGGCTTAAATTTTCATTGGCTTTTATCTTATGAGCATATCCAAAGAACTTCCCTCTTTGGACACACTTAATAAACATATCCCTATGTAGTTTTTGCAGTCACTCTTGGTATCTTTCTCTGGGCACAGAGGAGATATAATGGCATAGGCATTGACCTAAATTTGTTCCAAATGGCTTGGTGCAAATATACTCCTTTAATTAAAAAAAAACCACTGTTGTTTTCTTCCTTTATGGCTGTAGAAAGATTCATTTGCTGCAAATAAGCATTCATAGGTTAACAAATTATTGAGAGGATCAAGTCTTTAAAGGCTTAAAGAAGCCAATCTAAGGCACGATATGATAAAGAGTGGAATGAACTTGTCCAAGGATTTTACCTGTTTCTTTCAGAAACAAAACCCCTTGAAAATGCCTTAAATGCAGTGGTGGGTTGCAGATGGTACGCCCTGGTATGGGTGTACCGGATCCTGCCCGGAGCACCGGGTACTGCTCCGGAGGGCCAACCCGCCCTCCCACACTACTTACCATGTTTTTAAAGCTGTCAGCACCGTTAGAGGCCTTAACACATCCCAGTGTATTTAATTGGACAAGAAACATAACATATAAAGACATTATGACAGAAAATGGCAACATGAAAACAAAGATGGAATTGGAGCAGCAGGGCAGGAATCTGGAATGGTGGGAATATTTACAGATTAGAAATAGGTTTAAAAGCGATAAGGTACAGTTTGGGATCTACCCAAACCCCCAGGGGCTAGATAAGATTTTGTTTGGTGGAGATAAGAAAATGTTATCAAAGATTTATCAGTTTTTGACCTGTCAAGATGCTAAAGAAGAGATGGATAAAAGCCTTCTAATAACATGGGAGAGAAACTTTGGTTATGAGATTGAAATGGGCAAATGGTGGTGTCAGCACTCCTCCATTGAATAATTAGGAAAGAAAACCACGAGACTCCATTGATAGAAATCAAGTGTACTTTTACTAATTATAAATGATTAGAAGCGTAGCAAAGCGAAAACTGATTATTTAGGCGCGAAAGCAAATGATATATAGAATAACCCATTCCCCTCCCCTTGGCATCCCAGTTACAGTCCAATCATAATTCTCCCAAGTGTCAGGTGTGAGATAACTTCGAAAGGCATCACCCAGATGGAATGTCGGTGCCGTTGGCCTTGGCGGGAAACCTCCTCCGCATGCGCAGTAAGACAGGCAGCAGAAACTCCAGAATCTTCCTCCAGCACAATTAGTATTCCCCTCCCAAATACCATGCCCCCCCTCCCCGTTTCAATGGCAGCCGAAGCAGCAGCAAATCAGAGGCTGACATCCGGCCCTCCTCCGGAAAAAGGCAGTCAGGCCTGGAAAACGACAAAACACAAACAAACAGACGAACAACAAAAAACAGAAAAAGAAAAATAGGAGGGGGGAGAGAGAGAAAGTCAGGAAGGAGAGTCAACTAGGGCTTGTCCGGATAAGCAGAATAGAACTGGCGGAGTAGTTGTGGGGCCCGGAGATGGGACTTGTTCACCCACTCGGCATGAGACTGAGGAAAATGCTTCCAAGCCACCAGGTACTGAAGGCGATTCCGCCGTCTACGAGAGTCCAATATTTCCCGAACCTCAAAATGCTGCTCACCATCAATCAGTAGGGGGGCAGGTGGCGGATCCACTGGCGGACGCAAAGATGAAAAATGAACAGGTTTAATGAGATTAATGTGGAAAACGGGATATACACGGTTGAGGTGCTTGGGTAGCTGTAAGCGAACCGAAACAGGATTGATGACCTTGATTATGGGAAACGGGCCGACATACTTAGGCCCCAACTTTTTTGATTTCTGCGTAGTTTGAAGGAATATGTGGATAGATAAACTTGGTCACCCACTTTGTACTGATAAGGTTGAGAACGTTTCTTATCAGCCTGCTTCTTATGCGCACGGTGCGCAGCATCCAAAGTGCCAAAGGCCAAATATGCCGCAACCGCTCACTCCAGTCGGAGATAGATGAAACCTGTGGTTGCTCAAGAGGAACTTCGGGAATAGGAACAAAGTCCTGGCCAAACACAACACGAAAAGGGGTGAATCCAGTGCTGCTATGTACAGAATTATTATAAGCCACTTCCGCATGCGGCAACAAGTCCACCCAATCATCTTGCTGGTAATTGATGAAACAACGTAAATATTGTTCTAGAACAGAATTAGTCCTCTCGCAAGCCCCATTAGTCTGAGGGTGGTGGGCGGAGCTTAGACTCTGGGCGGAGCCAATGCGTTTAAGAAATTCCTTCCAGAAGACGGAGGTGAATTGGACGCCCCTATCAGAAATTATGCGGTCAGGCACGCCATGCAAACGGTAAACATGAGAAATGAAAAGTTTAGCGAGCGCCTTCGCAGAAGGGATCTTAGGGCAATGTATGAAATGAACTTGCTTGGAAAACTAGTCTGTAACCACCCATATGACCGTGTGCCCCTGGCTTTCAGGAAGTTCGACAATGAAATCCATAGAAATCTCCTTCCAGGGGGCGACAGGCCGAGACACAGTCTGGAGTAAACCCTGCGGTTTCCCCGGCGGGCGCTTAGCGGCTGCACAAACAGGACAGCTGGCAACATAAAGTTCAATGTCCTTCTTCAAAGATGGCCACCAAAACTGTCGTTTCACAAGATGCAGCGTCTTCACAAAGCCAAAGTGCCCCGCCAACTTGGAATCATGTGCCCGTTGGAGAACCATGAGACGAAGAGATGCAGGGATGTAAAGTTTCGCTCCAATCCATGGCAATTCGTCTCTCATCGTGCATTCACCTTGATGCTGCTGGAACCAATCATCCTGAGGAAGGGCCTTTTTGAGGTCGGAAAGGAAATCTTGAGACACGTCCATCTTAGTGTGTGTCTGTTGCCTAGTAACAACAGGAGCAGCGAGGCTGGATGCGGGAACTACGGGTTGTACAATGCTAAGCTTAGAACAATTGTACTGAGGGAGTCTGGACAAAGCATCAGCCATGAAATTCTTCCCCCCTGGGATGTACTTAAGTGTGAAATTAAAACGATTGAAATGCTGAGCCCAGCGCATCTGCTTAGGGGAGAGTCGCCTGGGAGTCCTCAAAGCTTCCAAGTTCTTATGGTCAGTCCATACCTCAAATGGGTGCTTAGCGCCCTCCAGGAAGTGGCGCCATGTGGCCAAAGCCCAATGTACAGCAAATGCTTCTTTCTCCCAGATTGCCCAACGTCTCTCTGTCTCTGTGAGTTTGCGAGAGGTGTAGGCACAAGGTTGTAGATTACCTTGGTCATTAGTCTGAAGCAAAACGGCTCCCACTGCCACGTTGCTGGCATCAGCTTGAACGACAAAAGGCTTGTCCATATCTGGATACTTCAGAACTGGCTCTTCGGCAAAAAGTCTCTTCAACTTCTCAAACGCAGCTTGACACTCCATGGTCCAATTCAACGGTTTGCTAGGTTGAGGTTTCGGCCCACCTTTGGACTTCAACATATTAGTGATGGAAAGTGCAATTTTGGCAAAAGAAGGGATGAACTGATGGTAGAAATTAGCAAAACCCAAAAAATTCTGTAATTGCCTCCGTGTGCGGGCGCCTCCCACTCAGTGACTGCCTTGACCTTAGCGGGGTCCATTTCCACCCCTGCGGGTGAGATACGATACCCAAGGTAGTCTATCTTCTCGTGGTGAAATTCACATTTGGATAACTTGGCATAAAGTTCCGCGGCTTGGAGTTTCTTCAGGACAGTGCGGACCAACTTGACGTGTTCTTCATATGTCTGTGTGTAAATAAGGATATCATCTAAATATACGATAACGCCCTTGTAAAGGTGGTCATGCAAAATCTCATTAATTAGTTGCATGAAAACTGCAGGTGCCCCCTGTAGGCCAAAAGGCATTACACGGAACTGGAAGCAACCCAGGGGGCAGTTGAAAGCAGTCTTCCATTCATCTCCCTCCTTTATTCGGACTCTATAGTATGCCTCCCTTAAGTCCAGTTTAGTAAAAATGCGGCCTTTTCCCAGTTGGGCCAGCATGTCCTTCATCAGAGGCAAAGGGTAGAGATTATGAGAAGAGATTGAATTAAGGTTCTTAAAATTAACACATAAGCGCAGAGAGCCATCTTTCTTCTCCCTGAATAGTACAGGGGCCGCCACCTTGGGTCTGGCTGGTTCAATGAAACCCCTTTGTAAGTTTTTGTCAATAAACTTCCTCATTTCCTCCACCTCTCTGGGCGACATAGAATAAATTTGGGGTTTTGGAAGCAGCACTCCAGGCAAAATTTCGATGGAGCAGTCAGTGCTTCTGTGGGGTGGAAGCTTATCCGAAGATTTTTCACTAAAAAACCCCTTTAGGTCCCAATATTCTTTCGGAATCTTTTCCTCCCCCTCAATTTTCTCCTGGCCCCTGGCGGCCAATGCATGGCTGGATCCACCAGGCTCAGGGGCGTTGGCATCCACGTCTGGGGCTGTGCTGGTCCGGATGCGCAGCCACCCCTCCCTCCAATTAATGCGAGGGTTCCATTTACGAAGCCAGGGGAGTCCCAAAATAAGGGGTCTGTCCATCCCAGGTGCCACAATAAAAGAGATCAATTCCACATGCGTGACCATTTTCATCTCTAGAGGTTCAGTGTAGAAATGGGCTGGGCCTCCTCCTGCAATGGATCCATCGATTTGGCAAAAAACAATAGGGGTTTTCAAAGTCCTCAATTTTAAGTTTCTCAACCATTGCAGGATTAATCATACATCTAGAATAGCCCGAATTGAGTAGAGCGGAAAGCCGCTCCGTCTCCCCCCCAGATGGCACCTTTAACTCAATTGGGATCAACATGGGGCCTTTATGTGAACTCACGCACTGAGGCGAGCCGTCGTCATCAGAGGAGCTGGTGGTCACGTCCGCTCCCTCCTCCATCTCCGGCTGGAAACACTGGGGGGTATTTTCAGCAGCGAGCACAGCTCCCTTCTTTTTCCCCAGGGCCTTGCTTGCCTTCCCTTTCCTCTTGGTAGGGGTTTGGGCGGGCGGAGGAAGTTTAACGCGGCAATTCATGGTGCGATGGCCTCCTTTTCCACAACGGAGGCACATGAAAGGCTTGTCTTTGCTGGTGGAGCTTCCCTTCCCTTCACCCCTGATGCGGAATGGGGCCCTTTGAGCTGGGGGGGGGGTGATCTCTCTGATTTTTCCCCTTTCACACATTGAAATCTAACCAAGTCTCTCTCAACATCTGCTGTATTTTCATAGCAAGCATACAACTCACTTAGGAAGGTGTTAGGAATGTTAACGCATTGTTGGTAAATGTCCTCATTTAATCCCAATGCAAACTGATCCTGAACATCTTCAGCCACTGGGTTATTTCCCTGTTTTAGGGCCATAACATTCACCTTCCCTCGTTTCTCAATCAGCGGGTCATCAAACTTCCTAAGTGCAGCCATAAAGTCATTAAAATTCCTCAGGATAGGGGAATTACATTGGTGTAAGCTCACCATCCAAACGGCCGCTTTTTCTTCCAAAGAAAGTGAAACTATTTGCACCTTCATCTCATCAGATTCTAAACCTTGGCCATATTTTTCCATGTAGTTGCAAATCTGCATGACCAAAAGACCCAACCTCTTCGTATCACCGTTATATTTTACTGGTAAGGGAGGGACTTTTGCACTTCTTCGTCTTCTGGGGGACCCCCCTACTCTGGCAGCAGCCCTGGCTGGGGGGGGGAGGCTGTTTCTGGGTTTGCTTGCTCCCATCCCCCCTCGGCCTCTTCACCCTCCCTAAATTTATGCAAAGAGTACCTTTGTTTAAATTCTTCTGTTTGCTCTCTTTCCATCTCCCTCTCTCGGGAACTCCGCTCGGTCATAGTTTCTTCCCAGTCTGCTGGTTTTTTCCTTTGTTTCCGTCTGGTAACTCCTGTATCCAGATTCTCATAATCCTCATAATCCTCTTTTTGCCCCACTCCCAAAGTCCATCGGGGCTGAACTGCAGGCTTCTCTATCCTTAGGCCAGCTAGCCTTTCAGGTAAAGTTGGTTCTGCAGTTTCTCTTTCAGTCTCCTCATCATCGCTCGCTTGCAATGACATTTTCTCCGTTCCTTCTTGTGAGTACACCCCCACAGTAGGTTGAAAACTCCTGGTGGGGTGTGAGTGAGTTTTCGCTTACTGTCAGCACTCCTCCATTGAATAATTAGGAAAGAAAACCACGAGACTCCATTGATAGAAATCAAGTGTACTTTTACTAATTATAAATGATTAGAAGCGTAGCAAAGCGAAAACTGATTATTTAGGCGCGAAAGCAAATGATATATAGAATAACCCATTCCCCTCCCCTTGGCATCCCAGTTACAGTCCAATCATAATTCTCCCAAGTGTCAGGTGTGAGATAACTTCGAAAGGCATCACCCAGATGGAATGTCGGTGCCGTTGGCCTTGGCGGGAAACTTCCTCCGCATGTGCAGTAAGACAGGCAGCAGAAACTCCAGAATCTTCCTCCAGCACAATTAGTATTCCCCTCCCAAATACCATGCCCCCCCTCCCCGTTTCAATGGCAGCCGAAGCAGCAGCAAATCAGAGGCTGACAGGTGCAATCTATGAAGTAAGACTATTAAACTTACAATATCTACAGCATTTAAAGAAAACATATACAAGATGGTTTATAGATGGCACCTCTCCCCAACGAGGTTAGCCAAAATGTTTCCTGGGTTATCTCCACTGTGTTGGAAATGTGGAAGAAGGGATGGCACATTCTACCATATTTGGTGGTGTTGTACTGAGGCCACAAAATACTGGAGAAGGATTCAAAAATGCCTAAAAGAGGTTACTGGGGCAAGCATGGAATGGAAACCCGATAATTTTTTACTAAGCATACAACCAGAAAACATGAGTAAATCTATATGGTATTTGAGCCTACATATAATTGTGGCTGCAAGAATAACCTATGCACAATTTTGGAAATCTACTACCATACCGCCGGAAGATGCCATAATTAAAAAGATCTATGAATGTGCAGAAATGGACAGAATGACGGGTTGGCTGAGGGACAAAGGAGAAACAGAACATTATCTTAGCTGGAACCTATGGTATATGTGGGCGACAAGGAGAACAGCAGGGACTTAAAACGGGGAAAGTTAAATAGCAGTTGTTAACAATGGGAACTAAAAGTGAACATGGGTATTATAATAGATCCCTGAACTTTGTAACGAGAAGATGTTGCTTAGAGACTAAACAATGAGGAAGGAAAAAAAAGTTGGGCTGTGAATGACTGTCACCGCGGGGGGGGGGGGAAGGGGGGGTTGTATGTTTAAAACTGTATTTGTATGTTTTATCCGTAAAAAAATGTATAACTAATAAAGACTATTTTAAAAAAAAACCTGTCAGCCCTTCCGTGCACAGTGCGTATAGCGCCTGCGCTCTGTTCCGCTGAGCAGCTGGAGTGTTGCGGAGGCTTGCGGAAGTGTCATTTGACGCTACAATGCATGCGTGCGCCGTGCACGTGCACATAGGTGACGCCGGGGCCATTCCAACCATACTGGTTGGAACGGAATCCGCAACCCACCACTGCTTAAATGGATATTATTGGGTACGTCTGATTTCAAATATAGTATTGAAATTAAAATTTAAAATGGTCTCAAACACAGGATGAGTATGGGCATGAACACACTCATACTCATGAGACGAAATCCAAGAAGAAACAGCTTGGTTGCACAAAGATCTCTTTGATAAACTGAAAGACAAAAAGGTTAAGTACAAAGAATGGAAATAGAAACACATAACTAAGGCAGAATATTAGCAGATAGCCTGAATCTGCAAAGATGAGGTTAGGAAAGCAAAGGCTTAGACTAAACAAAAAATTGCAAGAAAAGTCAAAGATAATTAAAAAAAGTTTCTTTCAACATATAAATAACAAAAAAAACTCATTCTTTGTATTGGTTTTCATGCAAAAAGAAACTATAGCCCAACCTACCAATAACATAATTTCTAGACAGACTAGAAATAAAAATAAAAATATGGTAAGCAAGAAAATGGTTAAGAGAATACCTGTCTGACCTTGATGAATATAAATCACCGGGATCTGATGGATTACATCCCAGAGTTCTGAAGGAGCTAGCAGATGTTATCTCAGAACCATTGAATCATATCTTTAAAACATCTTGGAGCACCAGGGGACTACCAGAGGATTGGAAAAGTGTTATTGTGGTTCCCATATTCAAAAAAGAAAATAAAACAGAACAGGGAAATTACAGACCAGTTAACATCAATACCTGGGAAGATACTGGAAAAAATAATTAAAAAACAGTTCTGTGAACATTTTCTGTGTTTCCCTGAAAATAAGACCCAGTCCTATTTTCTTTTGGCCCTTAAATAAGCACTCTGGCTTATTTTGGGGGAGGACTTATTTTTTGATGTGCAAGAGGCGGTGAGCACAGGGGCTGACGGGAGTGGGAGAGCAGCTACCACTGGCCTTGCCCTGTCTGTCCCACTGTCTGCTTGCCCACAGCCACGACGGGCCAAACACTCAGCACACCTCGGCCTCTACCTGCCCTGCCTGCTGCTGGGACACTTCTTGACTGCATGCTTCTGGCTGCTAAGGGACTGCCCATGCTGCTGCTGACTTTGTGGGGGCTTTTTGCTCTCCTGGCAGGTAGAGGCCAGGACATGCAGAGAGCTTGGCCTCAATTGAGGCTCCCTGGGGTGGAGCTTGCAACCCAGCGCTTGAGAGGGTCTTGGAGGGGAAAGCCCCTTTACGCAACCTAGCCTCTGCATGGGGGGAAGGAGAAAGCTCCTTCCCACCATGCAGACAGCTGGTTGAGAATTGGGCAGTCTACTGAACTGTTCCCCAGCTGGACACGCAACTCCAGCTGGAAGGGGTCTCATTTGAGCTACTGAGCACCAGCCTGCATGTTTATTTGGGGCTGCAGGCTCTGGGCTACAGCCCCGGCTCTGGTGGGTGCTGCATCTCTCATGCCAGCTGTGCATGAGGTAGCTCCAGCGGGAGGTAGCAGAGAATGCTGGGTAACAACTGGGCTTAGCAGTGAGCTGGGCTGGAGAGAAGGCAAGGTGGCTGCAGAACCACTGTAGGTGACCAGGGGCAATGTTCCCTCTAATTTTTTTTCAGTGTGAGTGGAAAAGTATAGTGTTTGAGCAGCACATTTTCATACCTGAGCACCTGGATTTTTTTCATAGATGTCACCCAAGACAACGAAATTAGTGTTATTTGAAACTCAATTCTACCATGTAAATATCCATTAAGTAAAGAAATCTCCCTATACAGGTAGTCCTCAATCTACGACAATAATTGAGCCCAAAGTTTCTATTGCTAAATGAGACATTTGTTAAGTGAGTTTTGCCCCATTTTACAACCTTTCTTGCTACAGTTAAGTGAATCACTGCGGTTAAATCAGTAACCTGGTTGTTAAGTCAGTCTGACTTTCCTACTGACTTTCCTTGGCAGATGGTTGCAAAAGGTGACCCCAGGACACTGCAACCGTCATAAATATGAGGCAGTTGCCAAAGATCCAAATTTTGATCCTATGACCATGGGGATGCTGCAATGATCATGTGTGAAGAACAGCTGTAATTCACTTTTTTCAGTGCTGATGTAGCTTTAGTCATTAAGTGAACTGTTGTAAGTTGAGGACTATACTTTCCCCCTTACTATCCAATAGTCTGCAGTGATTTAGCAAGTTATGAATAAATTACCAACTGATGTAGATTAGCAATTGGAGCACTTAAAGAAGCAAACAAAGAGGGGAGAGGAAGGAAGGGAGGAAGGAAAGAAGGGAGAGGGAGAGAGAAACAGAAACAGAGGGAGAGACAAAAAAGGAAAGAGGAGAAAGAGAAAAAGAAAGGGGAGAGGAGGGTGGGAGGATAAGAAAAAGAGGCAGAAAAAAGAAAGAGAGAGAAAGAGGAAAGGAAGAAAGAAGGAAGGAAGGAAGGAAGGAAAGAAAAAAGGAAGAAAAAAGGAAGAAAGAAAAGAGGAGAGTAGAGAAGGAATAGAGGCCAAAAAAGCAAACAAGGAAAAGTAGGGAAAAAACTTTCACTGGAAAACACTATTTTTCCATCAGTGCAAAACTTTCCTAAACAAGGTTAATTTTCTGGATTTTGACTTTCCGGTCCAGGTTGACCAAGAAGCCTTTATTTTCTTTTTCTAAAATCAAATAAAATCTGCAGAGCACCAGCACGCCATATGAAAAAGAATTTGTATTTGCAAGTAGGTTGATCACCAATCCATGACAAATAAGCTGAAATGCAATATTTAAAACATTCTTACTAAACAGCAGTCTGCCTTCGCTGGATGGCTTGGATCTCTCGCTGACTCTCCATGAAAGCACCGAGATAGAAACAGCCCTCCTGTGCGACATTGACAGTAGAGAGATGGGGGAGGGGTGCCTCGCCCTCTCCTGGGGAGCCCTGTCTGGGGAAGAACCCCCCTCCTCCGGCCTCGGGACCGTCGGTTTCTCCGACGGGTCTCCCCCCCTCCTCTGCCCCCGACCGACTTCCTTTTCTGGGCTTTTTGCAAATGAGCCGGACGCAGCCGAATCTCTCTCTGTGTGTATGTGTGTGTGTGTGTGTGAGCGCGGGTTGCCCAATCCAGTTCCTCCCTCCGTAGTTTTGAACCTGGGAGGAACTGGTTTGGGCAACCCGAGAGCTCCGCCTGACACCCGAAGGGCTTTGCACGAAGAAACGCGGCTTGAGGCGCAAGGACGGTCCTGGCTGTGGGGCGCAGGCCCCTAAAATCCTCTCTTTGGTTCCCTCCTCCTCCCCCTCCTTCCACAGCCTGTGTGACGCCCTAGGCTGAGAGCTGCTGCTGCTGCACAGCTGAGGGAGGGAGAGCGAAAGCAGAGGCGGGGCGCCAAGCTTTGGTTAAGGCAGGCAAGGGAAACCGCGAGCCGAAAGGAAGTCTTGCTGGGAAGACGCGGCAGCAGGGCTTTAAAGGGCTCCCCCCTCCCCAGCCAGCCAGCCCACCCAGCCCATTCTTCCCCCGCCACAACTGTATCCAACAGGCCAAGTTGCTGGGAGGAGAAAGTTTGGGCTGCAGGACATGAGATTCCTCTGGGGAGGTCCTTTGCGGGAGGCCAGTTCTAGCCGCCTGCAAAGGACTTCCCCACGTTTGCTTTGGTAGAAATCTCTGCGCGGCAGTTAGAAACTTCTGCGCGGGGATTTCTTTCCATGTGCGCGGCTGCGCACGCGCGCACCTTAGAGGGAACAGTGACCAGGGGCATCCCCACACAAAAACCCTTTCAAACTACCTGTAACTTTCCAATGGATATATCTCTCTTCTCACACAGCATTGCCTGCAATTCTCATTACTCCCCTCCAGCAGTTTCTTTTTCTCTCACTCTCTCTCTCTCTCTCACACACACACAAACACACAGACAGACAGACATTTGATTGTGCTTGGCTTCTACTATGCCTGTAATTCTTGTTACTGTGAGAGATTGCATGTTGTGAAGAACAAAAAGCGAGATGGTGGGAGGGGGGTAGAGAAAGCAAGGCAGGAGCCCCACTGGCTTACCTGAAGGTACATTATATAGTGCATTATATATCTAATATATATATAATTGAACTATAAAATATTTTTATATTTCCTACTTCTTAAAGATATTTTAACCTACCTTTATTATTCTTATAAAAAATTAAATGGAATGAATATAGCTAATACTCCTTCTTATTATAGTCCTATTTTTCTCCAACAAAAATAACTCTTTGAGGTGGCCAAGGCTGAGAGAGAGTGACCTGCCCAAATTCACCCAGCTGACTTTTATGCTTAAACTGGGACTAGAACTCATAGTACCTGATTTCTAGCCTAGATGTGATGGTTCAGAGTAATGATCCCAACCACGTCAGAACTCTGAGATTGGAACTATTCTCAGAGATTCTCTTTATTGGGTACATCATATTGGCACATTCACATTTGAAGCCAACTCTAAATATTTCCCGGGGTTCAGTATAATTAAAAGAGTAAATGATTCCCTCTCCCCAAGTGTCACAGATCACATTGCCCAACTGGGTAAATGGCAGGTTCTTCAGGCACTCCTCTCCTTTCTTGCTCAGCACTTATTGAGATGACCTTGGCTCTACCAGCCTCTGCCTTTGTTATGTGTAGCACACTGTAGATACTGTAGCTTCCACACATATAGCCTAGAGTCTAGGATTTGTTTTACTTTGTAATGGGATTCCCCTTCTACTACTATGGGGCCAGGAACTATCCAAGGTACTGGTCTTAGCTCCAAACTTATTACTGGCTTCAATAAGCTGCTGTGGAAGACAGGATGCACTTTACCCAGTAAGCGGGGAAGTTTTAGCTCCACCATGACCAGGTTGATGACTTTCACTATTGCGAAGGGACCTCGGAACTTAGGACCTAGTTTCTTGCAAGGCAGTTTCCATTTTAAATATTTAGTTGAGAGGTAAACCTTTTCCCCAATGCGAAATGGTCTCTGAGGGGACTGCCTCATGGGCACACTACCTTTGGCTTTCACCGCTGCTCCAGGTCTCAGGCGCCTCCTGATGGCCAACCAGTCTCTCTGGTCCCTGCTCAGAGTCGGAACCCTGTCCTGGGTCCTCCACATCTTTCAGAGCCGACTCATAGGGCCCCTCGCTATCGGAGCCTGTTTGCAGGTCCAACGGCTCCTGCTGGGCCACAACAACTCTCTATGTCCTTTTTCATTCTTGGCCATCAAAACTGCCTCTTGGCCAGATGTAGGGCTTTCAAAAACCCAAAGTGTCCAGCTTGTTTGGCATTGTGGCTTATAAGGAAGGTATGTTGAAATGGTTACATAAACAACAACAACAATATAAATATTAGTATAAACAATACTAATGTAATGAATATTGTTGTAAACATTTTTATTACTATTTCCTAAAACTATTTGTACCTAGACAACACACTGTTTAATTGAAAATTGAATTTTTATGTTATAAAAAAAAAACCTTGCAAGCAAAATAAAAAGATGCTGAGAAATCCACGAACCAATCAATGGTCCCTCTGATTGAACCTATAGGAGAATGCAAAACACTGTCTCCTGTCCCAAATTACTGTCAAATCTTCAGCAGTAAAAATTCCATTCTCCTCTGAGTTTCATCAAAAGGGAAGAAAATACTTTGCTATTAACCTTCTTATCCATCCATCCATCCATCCCTCCCTCCCTCCCTATCTATCTATCTATCTATCTATCTATCTATCTATCTATCTATCTATCATCTATCTATCTATCTATCTATCTATCTATCTATCTATCTATCTATCTATCATCATCTATCTCTCTAGCCAAATCATTATTTCTCTATTAGAAAAGACTATGTGGAATAGGGCCTGGGAGATGGAGACTAGAGTTCCTACTAAGGGGAGAAAATTTGGTGAATTGCAGTAACACAAACAAAAATTCACTTCTTATTTCAAAAACCTGCTGCTGGGCCTGAGCTAAATTGGCTTAGCTACTGAACGATACTGTGAGATCAAACATGTCTGGAAATGATTTTGAATTGGTGAAGAGTTCTCATGTAGACTTTTTAGTCTTTGTGAGTTAAATTCATTTATTATGAATTTGTTTTATGTATTACATATGTTGTGAGTGATTCAGTGTCATTGTCAGGCCTGCAGTTATATCCCTTTTAGGATCTTTGGCCTGCCACACTCTCTCTTATTTCATTATGCTGTTTCATTAGTGTAGTAGTTGGGAGGGGGGATAGAAAGGAGTAGAATTGTGGAATGTGTTGTTGTCGTTCTTTTCTAGAAGTCCAAAGTCATCTTTTGTCTCCGCACCTCTGCATATGACCGGAACCAGCTTGGTGGAGATGCCAGCATGGAAGAAGATTGGACCCTGTGATGGATTTGTGGGTGTGGGGACAAGATCATGAACTTTCAACTGGGTGGGAATCCAATGTAACTTCCAGAATTGGGATTTTTCACAGATGTGCTAAGATGTCTGACTTATTAAATTGGAACTTTAAGGATAGTTTTGCCTTGGACTCTGATTTAATTCTGCATGATACTTGGAACGCTGACAGTCATTTTATCATGAATCAATCTTTATTAAGCAGAATGAAAAAATGATTTTTTAAAAATCTTTGGTCACTGCTATATTTATTCATATATGTAGGAATGAATATTGGCCAAATTACAATTCAAGCAGAAATTACCACAATTTTTTTCTGTTGCAAAATAGACCACCAAATAAAATTCACTAAACCTCTTTTTGTTTTTAAAGCAATTTGCAAGTTGCATTTTGAATATATGTAGAATGCAGAAGATTAGTAAAGAAATAAGACATTTTGGTCTTTATATGGAAAAGAAAAAGGATTTGTAGTAAGCACAAAGGATATGCAGAAAGGATACCAACATTCATTTATTAAACTCTATTCAAAGCTAAATGACAACTAATGTATAATGCATTTTTAAATCATTGGTTCCCAAGTTAGCATTGTTTATAAAAGAGTTTGGTTGATTCAGTCATTTTATTTTTAACAAAGAAGTTGTAAACTAGAGTTTACTACTATTCCATTATCAACTGGCTACAAAACTGGCTACAAAAGTAGGTATCAATGATACGATATCAGAAAGAGACTTATTTCACTTGGCTTCCTTTTGAAAGGACACCATAATTGAACTGTAGATGAATTGAAGATTGTCTTTTCATGAAGAAATTGTACGAAAACCAAAATGTAAGGCCTTACACACTACAAAGTTTGTGTAAATAGACTCATATAAAATAAGTCTAACTGCTAAGAAAGTAATGGATAAGGAGGAAATGTACAATGTTGAGATAGCAGTTCAAGAGGGAAGCAGCTGCTGCTAGCTTCATGTCATTCAACATTACCTGTTTATAATCTAGCTAGAGGAGAGGAAAGAAAATTATTTTCCAGGAAGCTGTGCTAGTTACACAATGGCTTAATTTTTGATTTTCATTCACAATTCATGTTGGCAAAAACACCAAATATGACAAGTAGCATAAAGTATGTTTCAAGCAGGGATCTCAAACCATACCAGTAATTGATTATATTTAAAAAGGCCAACAAATTGATCCTAGATGTCACCAAGATATACAACTATACCCTGAACAGTGGTGTGCTGTATGGTCAACATGATGGAGATAAAGATTTCATGCATTCCAATATAAAATATTTTTTCTTCTTGCACAAGAATTTTCACACAAATGCATTGATATGTCACCAGAAAACTGCTGCCCATTTGCACTTGAATTAAATTATGGAGTATGTGGCTAAATTAATCATGGTTGAATGGATGTTGGATCATATGGACTTGCCCAGCAGCGTTCCTTGAAAATATGAGGATGTCATTTGATGTCCCATGCACACTAAGACATACATACACTATGTATATTACCTTGGCTGCTTTCACCAAACTCTTTAACTATTGTACTGCTATTGTTGCAATACAGCATCTGTATATAAGAACATATAGGGTTGCTCTATGTTGGATCAATACTCGATTCATTTATTCCATTATTACTACCAACATTGAGGCCACTTGAAAACCAGTGTTTAGCATCGTTTTGAGATCAAAATGATCTCATGCCTTCACCTATTTTGGGAAGTTAATTAATTTCAATTTTATTTGAAATCTCTGCAAAGTTGGGTAGTTTGGATTATTGTTTTGTTTTTTAAGTAATCCAAAAATTTAATAAAATATTGACAATATGTTTATTTGCTCAACAGGAGCAAATGACCAAACTATCAAATTTAGACACCACCCATCTCACTATCCAACTCTGACACGGACACGTTTGCAGATGCAGATTTTTTAAAGCTGCTAGGAGGAAATCGTTTTAATAGTCAAAGACAAGATGGAGGCTGCTAATATCTCCAGTTACAACTATCAAAGAACGAACACTATAGAAGCCAGTCTATATACAAAATGAATCTGCTCTCCAATTTTCTTCCTCAGTGAGACAGATAAAAATTAAAATGATAGTACCAGTGAGGGTATTTTTTTTAATGTTAATGGCTTTACATGAATTTGTTTTCAAAATTATTTTAATGGCTCATGTAAGAAAAAAAAGTTTGTGATGTTTTAAATACTAAAAAAAGACAAAGGATTATAGAATACTGGCCAATCATATCAGGAAAGGTGCTAGGTTATATAATCCCAATTTGAAATCAAGATACTAGATAAGGAACAAATTGGGGATTATTATTTACTTCATCAAATGTGAAAGTGAAACAGATTACCTGCACTTCTCAGGCTACAGGTGAGTATAGACAATATATATAACTGTGAAATTAGTGAATGATATATTACAGCTTAACAAAGCATCCTAGGATGTTTAGTTGATATTATCCTACTAATTTCAAAAAGACTTATACTCCTAAATGTGTATAACAGATTTTAGTTAAATATACATAAAAGAACAATGATCATTCTCTACAGGACTGATTGATGAGGCATTATTTCGCCATCCATTGAGTGGACAGAAAACAAACTTTCCCAACGTGGTAGATGCCTTCTAAAATAAAAATTGAAGGGATCCGAATTTTCGAAATGAAGTCAGCTGTATTTCATATACCACCTAATATATTGTAATATATTACAGGTACCACATAAAGTAACTGTAAGCGTAAGTATAATATAATAAAAGTGTTACCTGTTGGTTATGTCCATTTTCAAGAATTGGCCTATGTCAATAAAAATGTCCATTTAATTAATCTGTGACCTAGGAGGGCAACAATCCCTTGGGGACGCACGAAAGACCTTTCCTAGCAGTCCCGTAGATGGAACTTCGCATACCTCAACAGCAAAGCGCGATCCAACAGCCCACGCAGGTTTTGCAGCAGAGTCTTGTGTCTGCAGGGGGCAGCATAGAGCAGGGGTGAAGCGAACGCACCATTCCCCGCCACCCTATGTGACGTCAAATGGGGGTCTCCAGGCAACTGGACTCCAAACAGCGCGGCTGCGCTTCCTTCGGCCTTGGTAGCGCGGAGGGCGATCAGCCAGGTTCGGGCAGCAACACCAGCCCTGAGGCGGCGGGGGGCGCGGCTGGCAGGACCCGTACAACTATGGCGCTACCGCTCCTGCCCGGGAACTCTTTCAACAGGAATGTAAGTATTGTTGAGTAAGATCCAGGGGCCACCGGGAGCTCTCTAAGTTTAGGTTTACAGAATGTTTTGCGGGGATACCTATGCACGTGTGTAAATTTCGTGCGTCAAACTAATTCTAAATGCCCAATAACTGCCGTCCAACCAGAGAAAGAATCTCTTCCCTTCAGAAGGCAGACTCAAACTCTGTCTTTGATCAGGTCTCAGATTATTTATAGGATTCGTCAGTGTGGTATAATCCCTGCTTGCTTCCTGGACCTGCACTATCTGGGTAAAAAAAGGCTAAACCTGATTATTGAGAATCCTTGGTAGAAATATGGGTGACGTAACAGGAGCTCTGCACCCAGGCGACAGAGAAGGTGGATGAATCAGTTTTATTTTCACTCTTCTTTCATTGCTAAAATTGGCAGAATAATTTATATATACACCCTGCCTTTCTTAGTGTGTAATGCTTTCTGATACAAAGACATGACTAAGTCTTATATAGAGAAGGATTTTACAACTCATTGGCAGTGCGGGTTAGAGATTTAGCCAACATCATTTCTTGGCTGCTACTCATCTATGCAGATATAAAAATATCTTACACTTTAAAAAGCCACATACTCTAGTAGTCCTATCCTTATTTAATATTTGAATTTAGCTGTGTAGCTGTCCACTTTTTCCTCTGTTTTTTTAGAGTCATAGTACAATGAAATGTTTCAGAAGTGTACCTTGATAGATTTTGCCTCTTGCATCATCAGCCCTCCATATTTTAGTAGTTGTGTTTGTGTGTGTGTGAGAGAGAGAGAGAGAGAGAGAGAGAGAGAGAGATTAAAATGTATATGTATGTTTTCACAGAGAATATCCATTCCCATTGTTATTAACAGAAATAGCACTTTAAATCTGCAAAGTCAGGTCTGTGTTTTGTTACATGATAAGTTTTAGCATTGGTTCTTGTAAAACTAAGGCACAATATTAAGATGGGCTCTTAATATTATGCAGTCTTGCCCCACCTTTATCTTTAAATGTGATTGAAATACAATATTTCAGCACAGATAATAGAATTGATTGCTACTCAGGTTCCTTCAGAGTTTTATGCATTTGAACAATTATTATATAAATTATTTTGTATATTTAAAACATTATTTTCCTTAATTTGTTTTTAAATAATTGTCTTCTATTTATTTCATTTTGATTGCAGCTAGGAAAAGAAAAGTTCCATAAGTCTCAACATTGGAGTTACTGCAATAAGGTTTCTATGTTGGTGGGAGAAGACAAACCTGGAATAGGAGGAGAACCTTTGCTTGGACAAAAACTAAAACCAAAGTATAGTGTATTTCCTAGAGGTGTTGGAAGTGATGCACCTTCATGGGTAGCATTTGATAAACAGGTGAATAATTTGTTTTTTCACACTGATTTGCTGTTTTTTGTGTGTGTTTCATTTTCCGTAATTAATTGGATCCTAAAATAAGTTAACTGAAAAAATGAAAGAAAAAAAGTTTATTGTACCTCATAAAAAGCCTTTTGGGAGAGTCAGAGACTGACCATTGCACATCAGATCGTATGAAGTGGAGGAATTTCTAATGAGGAAGAGAATAGTCCAGAATTGGTCGAAGTCTTTGCTATTGAGTTATTGAAATCTAGCCAGACTGCCAGACAAATTCTGTGCTATTGGACTATACACAAAACATTTTGGAGGTTGGACAACATGTAGAAGTGCCTGCAGGAACAGTTAGAAGTCAAATCTTCTAGAGCTCTTCAACAGTTTTGAATTATGTATAAATAACTTCTAGTCTATGTGAGTGTGTGTTGTTCACAAGTCATATTGTTAGAGAACTGTACACTCCAACGTTGCAAACTGTTAGATGAAATTTAACAGATTTATTCAGATGAAAAAAAATGCCCGGTCCAATTGACCAGAAATTCTTTCTTCTTACTTGTTTCATCTCTACTATTGATTTATTCTACTGAATTTGTAAGCAAATCAGAGTTTTGTTATCCTGGATACGCTATGTGCAAAAGCACACTTGGCCTACATTTGCTGTTTTATAGTTTTTATGAATTTTATAAATATTAGTTGTAGCTCCTCTTGTGCAATAAATATTAAGGATACATCTAGCTTGGGATTTTGACTATAAAGTTCTGACAGAAAGTAATCTAAATTATAAATTTAGAAAAATCTTACAATACCATGAATGTGTTTAGTACCTTAGAAACCGACTGCCTCTCAGCCTCTAATTCCTCATCTAGAAAATTAAGGTAATATTGATTTAATTTGCAAGATTATTGTGAGGCTACTTAGATAATGGTCTATTACAAATCATATTTCTGTACCTTCACACTCTAACTTGGATGTTTGGAAACAGACTGTTAGGCTTCCTGTGATTAGCAAGCCCTCTGATCCAGGATTGCCAAACACAGTTTAATCCAATTTATTGTCTTGCTTTTCAGATCTTGCTGCAATCACACACTCTAATTACAGACTACTAGAAAACAATGGAAAAGGGCTATCACCTCCTGTCCATGCTTCTTTCCAAAATGTGTTTGGTTGACCATGTGTTACACAGAATGCCTTTAGCCAGATCCTGTAGGTCTTTGTGTTTTTTATATAGACAGAAGTATTCCATTTGTAATCCAGCATTTAAGTGTATCATGTGAAATGCTCACAGACTATTCTTTTTACTCCTAATTTTATATTTTCAAAGTATACAAATCCAAGGATTACAATGATTAGAGAAAGGTTTGCATTTCATGCATAGTAATAATACCTAAAATGATGGTCTTAAATTTTCTGTTTGTGTAATGCTTGCCACACAAATGTAATGTTTGCAGCATGATTTACAAACTAGTTCAGCCAAGTGCTTTGAAGGGAAATAATTTCTCAGTCTGAAAAAAAACCCTGTGGGACAGAATTCATATAAATCTAAATAAAATTACTTAACTGGACTATGGATTAGGATATAGTTAAGTCACAAATTGGACAATTCATGCTTGAAAATGTTTCTTATAAAACATGTTCATTAAACTGTATTGTCCAAGCAAGCCAAACATATTGCAGTTTCCTGGAGTGCCTCCGGGATTTGGCTAATCGCCATTCTCACTGTCTCCCACCATGTTTTTTTCTCTCCTTGATGTAGAATTTCTATTCATTTGATTGAAAAAGAGAGAATAAACATCAGCACATATAGTACATTCCAAACACCAAGCAGATGGTGTTGAATTGTTTCCAAAGCTTCATACTTACAAGAAAAAAAAGGACATTTCAAAAATTCAGATTTGAATTACCTGAAAGTATCATTTGCAATGTTTTTTCCTTGTTAACATGAACATTTTTCTTAATGAGGCTTGTGATTATTTCCATTTGATATTGGTAGTGCTAGCTGCAGAGTGTTTAATTAACTATGCATAGTCTGTGTAATTAGGAGATTAAATCTATCATTAAGGGTAAATTCAGACAGGACTCTATCTTTCATAATCTTTTTCTGGCCTACATAGCTGCTGTCCCTCTTATCTTGATAACAGAACATGCTTTGGTATTCTTTCAGTAAAGCATGCTAAAGGATCTCTTCTTTCTGCAATATGCCATCCTGATTGCATCCACTACAAAAATATATGCCATCATATTAAGACAGTTTTAAATCATTTATTTTCCAATGAATATTACAAAACCAGAAAATCTGGATAGCCATGTGTTTACAATATCAGGACAATCAGACAGAGTGACATTCAATAGAATTCCTTTAAATTTTTTATAATTTCTGTTGTTGTGTCCCTGACAATTAAAAAAGTTGTTTACTTCTGAGAATTTCTGTTGATTTCACTTCTTCCTTTCCTCCCTTCCTCCCTTCCTTCAGAAATAGGAAGATGTAATACTGATGTAATAATCATTCTTAGATTGTTGAGCTTTGTTTATTTGCGTCATAACTAAATGAAAGGATCTGGATAACTAATCAATTGTATAATAAAATCAATTCCAGTGTTATGATTCTATAAAAGATCAATACACCTTATTAAAATATCTCCATAATAAATACAAAATAGCATAGTCCTTTGTTAGAATCCAACTTTTCCACTGTGTGTATATGTGTATGTGTTTGCATACTGTATATATATATATATAAATATACTGTGTGTGTGTGTGTTGTTAGTAGTAGTAGTAGTAATAGAATTGATTTTCTTTGCTTTTATGTAGGTATTGTCTTTTAGTGCTTATTTTGATGAAGAAGTTCCTGACAAAAATCAAGAGCTGTATAGAATAAGACATTGTAAAATATATTTCTATCTTGAAGATGACACAATTCAGGTTGTTGAACCCCAAGTGAAGAATAGTGGAATTCCACAAGGTATTTTATATCTTTTTACTACAAATGTTTTAACAGAATAATAGAATTGGAAGAGATCTCTCTCTTAACATATTATCTATATTTTGCTAATCATCTTTTATTTCCCTATTTCTAATTTCTGTTTTATTCTCCAAACATCAATAAAACAATTCCCATGTCATGTAATATTCAGTTTGTTCTTTCTCCTTAATTGTAAGTGTTAATCTATTCATCTCTGCACATTCTAATATTTTCCTAATGATATTCTCATCAGTAGGTATCTCTTCACTTTTCCAGTTTGGTGCAAATACAATTTTAGCTACAGTTAATACATGAATAATTAGATATGCATTCCCCTTACTATAGGCTTCAGGTAAAATTCCCAACAAAAATATTTCCTGTGTTAAATCAATGTGCTGTTAAATCATCTTTTCCAGCCACATATGCATTTTTGTCCAGTATTTTTTTGCTTCTACGCATGTCCACCAGGTATGATAATAAGATGCAGGTATCTGGTGGCACTTCCAACACTTAGCTGACTTATCTTTAAACATTTTTGCCAACCTCGCTGACGCAAAGTGCTATCTATAAAACATCTTATACAAATTTGCTTTATATGCAGTTGACATTGTTAATTTATAGTTCCTGTCCCACAATTTTTGCCATTTATCTAGTTCTATTGTGTAGTCAAAGTTTTTTGCACATGCTATCATTGTCTTCTTCACTTGTTCATCTTCCAGTTTGATGTCCAGTAAGTAGCTATACGTTTTCTTTATCAATCTTTCTTCTGTCCCTGTTAATATTTTATCTAATTCTGTTAATTCTTTATAGAATTAATTTAACATATAATTTAACATCTTTTTCATATTTATTTATTTATTAAATTTATTAAATTTATAGGCCGCCGGGTGGCTTACAAAGAAGGAAGAAAAAATAAAAGAAAAATAAAAGAATAGTTTAAAATTCACAACACGCATTCGTTCTAATCGGGGCTGGACCTTAACAATAAGGTCAACAGCCCCAGGCCTGCCAGAACAGCCAGATTTTAACAGCTTTCCTGAAGGCCATGAGAGTGCGTAAGGTCCGGACCTCTGGGGGTAGTTGATTCCAAAGGGTCGGAGCAGCCACAGAGAAGGCTCTCCTCCGGGGGCCCACCAGCCGACACTGTCTGGCTGACGGCATCCGAAGGAGGCCCAATCTGTGGGATCTTATCGGCCATTGGGAGGTATGTGGCAGTAGGTGGTCTCGCAGGTACGCTGGTCCTAAGCCATGTAGGGCTTTAAAGGTAATAACCAACTGGAGACCAGTTGGTAGCCACTGCAGCTTGTGGAGGACAGGTGTAACATGGATGTACCTCGGTACACCCAATATCGCTTGCGCGGCTGCATTCTGGACTAACTGTAGTCTCCGAATGCTTTTCAAGGGTAGCCCCATGTAGAGCGCATTGCAATAATCCACCCTTGAGATGACAAGGGCGTGAGTGACCATTTGAAGTGCCCCCCGGTCCAAATAGGGCCGCAATTGGTGCACCAGGCGAACCTGGGCAAGGGCCCCCCTGGTCACAGCCAACAGATGATGTTCCAGTGTCAGCTGCGAATCCAGGAGGACCCCAAAGTTGCGGGCGCTCTCTGAGAGTTGTAAGTTTTCGCCCCCCAGGATCAAGGACGGACTGTCTGGGCTGTCCTTCGGGGGCAACATCCAAAGCCACTCAGTCTTATTGGGATTGAGGACCAATTTGTTCAGATCCTGACAGCTTCCAGGCATCGACACATCACGTCCGCCGCTACACTGAGCTGGCACGGGGCAGATAGATACAGTTGTGTATCATCTGCATATTGATGGTACTTTATCCCGTGCTATCGTATGATCTCACCCAGTGGTTTCATGTAGATGTTAAATAGGAGGGGGGACAAGACCGAACCTGCGGCACCCCACATTTGAGGGGCCTAGGGGTCGACCTCTGCCCCCCAACCAACACCGACTGTGACCTGTCAGAGAGGTAAGAGTAGAACCACCGTAAAATGGTGCCTCTCACTCCCACCTCCTCCAGACGTCACAGAAGGATACCATGGTTGATGGTATCGAAAGCCGCTGAGAGGTCAAGAAGCACCAGGATAGAGGAATGCCCTCTATCCCTAGCCCGCCAGAGATCATCGATCAGTGCGACCAAAGTGGTTTCCGTGCTGTACCCAGGCCTGAAACCAGACTGAAAGGAATCCAGATTTTTGAGTGCCATGCCACCTTGATCACTCAATTCTTGTTTAGTTTTGAGCTCCCCCTTTTTGTATATTTGCTTAGTAATCTGAATATCTATTCTCTTCATTCTTTTTTCTGTTCATCTGTCCATTTTTTCACTAAAATCTTAGTTTTCTCTTTATTTATTTTCAATCTTGCCACTTCTCCATATTCTTCTATTTTTTAATTAATTGCCTAATACATTTTCTGAGAGTCAAGAACCACTTAATTATGTTGAGCTTCAGACACAATATAAAATTTAGTGGAATTTATTGCAAAATACAGTATATAGTTTCCCAAAATAATTTTGTGATGGTCCTGTGATTAGATTTATGTGTGAATTTTAGAAACGATATTTCATACGAATTATAATTGTGTTTTGAATCTGAAATTGAAAAGATAGTTTAAATTTCCTTTATCTTTGAGAGTCAACAGTTTAAAGTTGATGACACATTATCAGTAAAAAAATTACATTATGCTAAATCTAATACTAACTGATTTATGTTTATGAACAGTAAATGGGAAAGTTACATGTTTTCTTCAGAAAGGAAATCCTTTTTTCATTCAGTTATAATGAAGAAAACAATTTTTGTTTATTTGCTTTTAGTTTTTAGTATAATATTTATAGTAATATTTCTGAGTTTTAATACAGCTGTAACACCACCTTTTACGATAGATAGATTAAAAAAAAACTAATGAAGCATCAGGAAAATCTGTTGGTCATTTGGTTGAGGTTATATCCAGCATTTCTATTTGCAGTATTCCTCCCATATTTTGTGTTTTCTTTCCAAACCCTAACTCTAACCCTAATCGAATCTCAATTAATTTTTATGGTTTTGCTAAAAACAATGTGCTAGAAACTGAGACACTGTGGATCCTGGTTCTTTAGGTCCAAAATGATATGGTGACTTAGGGTCAATCACTGTCCCTCAGTCCTAGGGAAAAGATAATGGCAAACTACCATATTTTTTGGAGTATAAGATGCATCTTCCCCCCCCCCCAAAAAAAAGAAGGTGAAAATCTGGAAGTGTCTTATAGTCCGAAGGTAGGTCCGCCCACCCGCTGGTCCCACACACAAGCGTCCCGGGGAAGCATGGAGGTCGGGACTCGGTTGGTGAAGCGGGCGCTGCACACGAGGTGTAAGGCAAGGTGGCTAGCAGCTTTGCCTGCCCCTTCTCTAGATGACCTAGGCGGAGGGCAGTCAACTTTTGCTCCTGGCCCATGAGGAAATAGGTGAGTCTGCGGAGAAGGAAGAGGGTGCGCGGCTCTGCGATGTGCAATGGGGCACTGGGGAGGAACACATTTTCAGGTGGCAGCGCCAACTTTACACCCCATTTTTGGACTTGGGGAGGAGATCACACCGCTGCCACCCGAAAATGCTTTCCTCCCCGATTTGGGCAGAGGCCAAAAAAGTGGCTAACTGCCTGAAAAATGCCATTCCATGTGATGGGTATTGCCTAAAGCGAGCATCACTTTTGCCAGGAGCAAAAGCCGACTGCCCTCTGACATGCGCACACTCGCATTTGCGAACCATTAGGGAAAGTAAGTGAATACCACCCCTGGTTGTTAAGTGAATCTAGCTATCCCATTGACTTTGCTTATCAGAAGGTCCAAAAAGTCATCACATGATCCAGGAACACTGCAACTCTCTTAAATATGAGTCAGTTGCCAAGTGTTTGAATTTAATCACATGACTGTGAGGATGCTGCAAGAGTCATAAGTATGAAAACAGTCTAAAGTCACTTTTTTCAATGTTGTGATAACTTTGAATCAGTGGTGGGATATGACCAATACAGGCATACCGGTGCCTGCTGGGAGCACCAAGTACTGTTCTGGTAGGGTGCTCCGGAGGGCCCACCCGCTTGCCTGGCTCGCCTTACCTGTATTTGAGCCAATCGGGGCTTAAGAGCACGGAACATACGCACACGGAGCATATAATGCTTGTGCGATGCTTCACCAACCAGCTGGAGCGTTGTGGGTGGTAAGTACGCATGTGTATGCTGCCGGTTGCAATGGGATCGGGAACCCACCAGTGCTTTGAATGGTCACTAAATGAAATATTGTAAGTCAAAGACTACCTATATTGCATTGTCATATGTTCCTTTTTGAAGAATTGCTTAACTCAAACTAATGATACTCAGTGTTGCAGTGAGGCATTAGTAACAATTGAGTGTGGAAATCTGTTCTCCTTTGAAGCCAGGAAAAAAACAGGGTAATTTCCATTTTCTTCCATGTTATATAACCATTAAAATATATTTGATTTAAAAAAATGCTCAGAAGTATCCTTTTACTTATTTTTTCCCAGTAACATGTTTCTCTATGAGCTATAGGAAGGTATATATTAAATAATGTGTGAATTATAAATAAAATTCCATCTCCAGTTAATTATTATTTCACCAGGAATTAAAAACAAATCACTCCTGAAATATTGAAGAATAGTATATGTTTCTATTTTTAACTTAAAAACTCAGTTTTATTATAACTGTTTTCTATAAAATATATGTATTATTAATTTTCCATAATAATATAACTTTTATGCATACTTATCTACTCTGACTGCATTTCATGGAGTTAAAAGAGTATGGGTATTGGCTATATTCCATGAATGTTAGAATGACATTCAAAAGTGAAGAAATGAAGTTTTGGAGTATAACTATTATTTCAGTAGAGATAGGGATCATTCTTGCTCAGGACAGGATCTTGAATAATATTTTTATAGAGTATGCAACACATATATGAACTCCTTTCATATATACAATTAGGCTTCAGGGGAGAGAGCTAAGAGGTTCTTACATACATGATGTTTTTTTTTAAAGTATGCTTCCATTACTTATTTTATTATATATTGAATCTTTTCCAGGAATTTTGATCCTTTCCCTTAAGACGTTTCAAACTTTCGGTAGCCATTTTATATGAATGTCATAGTCTTGTGCTTTAAAGATAGTCATAATAAGTAGTACTATGCTATTGGACATTTATTTTAATATAAGTGTTCTCTATTTCTTCCCCTACTCTCACAGATATTAATCACAATACCAATTCTCTAAATGATTCTTTGGACAATTTAAGGGATGGGATAAGGACTTGCTGTTATTTAGGCAGATAGGAATTATAGTATCGCTTTCTGATATAGGGATTCAAGGGGGCTCCGATTGCATTAGAAAAACAGTTAAAACCATACAATTTAATTAGAAACCAAACAAAAACATATTAGAGCAACACAGTACAACTTATAACCACAATTGAGCCCAAAATTTATGTTACTAAGCGAGACATTTGTTAAATGCGTTTTGCCCCATTTTACAATCTTTCTTGCCCCAGTGAATCAATGCAGTTGTTAAGTTAGTAACAGTTATTATGTGAATCTGGCTTTCCCATTGACTTTGCTTATCAAAAGGTCACAAAAGTGATCACATGACCCCGGGATGCTTCAACTCATCAATATGAGTCAGTCACTAAACAAACTGTTATAAGTAGAGGGTAATCTCAAACAAGGAATGCTAAAATACTGGCAATTGTTTGAAATGTTACATATTTACCTAGTAAGCTGCTGGAATTAGAGGCACAAAATTCTGTAAGTTGCATTCAGAATTCTGAATGCATATAGAAATAATATATCAAGGAATAAAATCCTGATTTACTGTTTTTATCAATGATATTGTGAGAGAAATTCTCAGATACAAGTTTCTTATTCTTAAAAGTTTTATTTCATTTTCATTTTCATTTTATACAATCACATATATACTGTGCATGATTAAGGCCATATAACATTAAGCAATAAACACAACTCTTCTTATATTCCGAAATACAAAACCAACATAGCGCTTCAACCCTCCATACACCCTTTCTTTCTCCCCCCTCCAACTTTCTTTTCTCCCCTTCAACATTCCCCTCATCTACTTCCCCTCCCCCTCTAACGTTCCTTTCTCCCCCTCCCTTCCATCTCACCCTCTTTCCATTCCCCTCTCACTCCCTCTCTACCCCTCTCTCTTCTTTCCCTCTACTCCTCACTTCGGTGTATTTCTACTATCCATCGATGTATTCGGCTTCTTATTTTATACTAAAATTAGAAAAAGGAAAAGAAAAAGGCAACAGTATACAAGTGCATTCTTGTTGTTCTAAAGATTAACATAAACTATATTACCCCCCTCCCCCCTCCCCCCTATAATCCCCCCTCCCTTCCCCCCTCCCGACTTCCCAAATCCCGTACCCGGTATAGCTTTTTATCAAACAGTCTCGAGTATATTAAAACCAAGTAAGTGAAAAGTGAAAAGAAAAAGGAAAAGAATAGAAGAAAAAAGTACTAAAAAAAGAAGAAAGAAAATCAATAAACTCTCTACATTGAGCTCAGCTTCTTATCATTAAAAAAAAAGAAAGAAAAAAAACTTAAGCGGTTTACATCATTCCTAATCTTAATTAATTAATTACCTGCAGGATTTCAGCATATATTAAAACCAAGTAAGTTAACCAAGTAGAATTCTTCTCTAGCTAGGGGCCTTATCCCTTTATCTAAATATCTATCTATTTCCAAACCCTTAATTTGTCCCTTTTATGCTTCCTTCCTTTCTGACACAATTTAAACACATCTTAAGGTCTTCTCTCGGTTTCCTCTTCCAGCTCTTCTCGTCCCTGCCTCTATCTGTATCCATATACATCCATATACACACATATATATATACACGCCCATATACATACACATACATATATTTTATATTCATCCGTACTCCTCTCATATATGCTCCGCCTTCCTGCAAACTCCCTGGATGTATCCTTCCAAGCAGTATATTCAGATAGCAATTTTTACAGTTCCATCTCAAAGTAAGCTCTCATTCAACCTCCACTACCCTCCCGTCTACACCACACCTCCCAACTCCATCCAAATTGGGCCGCAATACAAGAGAACCACCTCGATCTCCGCCCTCCACTCTGGAAAATAAGTCATCAGTAATTTATATAAATTTTTTTTTTTCAAAATTATCCATTAAGTCTTTTTAGATCTCATACAATATACCTTCCAAAAAAGAAATCAACATCAGTTCGTTCCACCTTAATGTCTCTTCCTCGGTATACAACTATATCATTTTATGCAAAACAAAAGTCACAGAATGTTAACCAAGTTCAAAATTAAGCCAATATTTTGGATCAGTTAATTAAATATAATTTTCTTACAGAGGAATTATATCGTTTTTAAGCTGTTTGATATAGTAAAATATTTACTTTCTCTTTTGTAATGAGTTCATACATGTCTCCTTAATCAATAGTTGATGATCATAGATGTTGCTGCAATCCACCTTATTTTCCCATTCGTCTGGGAGCACGACTGGGTCCTTGTTCTCTGGTCTCCTGCTCTTCCAAAAGGGGAAAACGATACTTCCTGTTTTGTAGTTGTGTATTACGTTGTTTCTCTTGTCCTTCTCTTTGTCTTTCTCCAAGTCCAGGTGATTCAAGATGTTCCGCCTTTAAGATCTTATGGTAAAAATCTCGGGCTTCCCATACAGAGTTAAGACGATATTTTTGCTCACCGAATGTAATTATAATACCAAATGGCACGTCCCATCTATACTGTATCTGACGATTTCTGAGTTCTTTAACTAGAAAAGCATAGTCTCTCCTGGCTCTTAACATTTGAGGTGGTATTTCCTTGAAAACAATCAAGTCCTGTCCATCAATTTGCAGCCTGGTATTATAAAACTCTTGTAGCATCGCATTTCTGGATTCTCTTGTAGCTCAGATACAAGTTTCAAGTGGCACAGTCCAAAGGGCGCTGTTTAAATTGATGTTAAATTCACCCTATTTAATATTTCAGGCAACATTTCTGTTACCATGTAACTATTTTGAGATTTCATGTGAATAATGTTAATACACAATTTCAGTTGGGAGTAAGTTATATTAATTGTGTTTTTCTTCAAAACAGGAACACTTCTTAGGCGCCATCGGATTCCACTCCCGCCTCCTAATGAAGATCAGTTTTATACTGTTGATTATTTCAACCTTGACACTGATGTCATATTTTATGGCCAAAGATACAAAATTATAGACTGTGATCAGTTCACAAAAAATTTCTTGAGAAAGATGGGAGTCAAAGTAAATCCCCCATTGGAACATCCTGATGATCCCTATACGAAAGGACGCCAGAAGGTTAGATGAAAGAATGGTTGACAAAACTATAGTTTGTATGGTAAAATTAAGAACAGCTTGTACATAACAAACAAGGAAAATTTCATGTTGGGAAAGGAATCCTTCTTAAGAAGAGGTCTTACATTAATAATCCATATTTAATTACATTTCTTGTATTGGTTTGCATATATTTCTTATTACATATTCCCTCAGAACATGACCAGACGTATAGCTTAAAATTGTGTTTACCATCACTATAAATAGTGCTATAAAATTTGGTGCTTCTATCAATGAGTAAACCAGATTAAATTGGTAGTATCTTCATGTGTTGTGCTTAGTATTCAAACAATATCCAGAATGTGTTAGATAGCATGTAAAAATCTCTTGCCTTCTCTCATTTGCAAATAAAATTTTGAATAGTAGACCAAGAAAGTTAGTGCTCAAAAGTACTGCAGATAATAAAGTTCCTTTAATATTTTTTAAAATTCTGCAATCTTAGGAGTAAGAATGATTATATACAGTGGAACCTGTTTAAAAGAAACTTATAATGTACTATAAATGTTTCTTTAACTTAATTTGATTGAAAGGTCCATTTTTCAACACACATCAGCATGGAACATAGTAAGCATAATAGCAAGCCTCTCTTCAATTGCAGCAGTAATTATTTTATTTCTCTGATAAAAGGCACTGATTGAATCTTTGTAGTCTACATTTTCTTTGAGAATTTTCAACTAACATCAATCAGCTACAGTATGTGGCTTGCAACTTGTTTGTTGTCTGGCAGCTGACTCTGTTTCAAGATATAGATACTGTCCATTTTGTATTTCATATTTCAATATGTGACTTGGTTGTTCATTTGTGTATCCGGGGCAGCAGAAATGTCTGGCAACATCAAGGGCAACTGGGCAGACCTTTTAAGATAGCAGTGTTCACCTTCATATAAGAGGGGGGGATATAAAAGGTATCTAAACATTGCCTGCCCCTCAACAACATCTGACTAGTTTATCGTAGCTAGCAGATCATCCCCTTAACAGTCAAGAATCAAGGGTGAGGGAATCAAAGAAAACTCATTTTTGGAGCCTGGAACATACATTGCTGAATAGAGACAAGGTGCCATAGCTCAAAGAGAAACAGTGCTCATGGCAGCCCAACTTTGCTATTATAGCATTGACATTACTGTAATTAGTGAGACCAGGCTGGCTTATGAGGGTTCATTACAGGAAGTTGCAAGTGAGGTTTTTTTGGAAAAGGAAAATAGACTGACAACAGGACTCACATAATAGATTTTGCAGTCAAAACTGCTCTGCTGAAGAACTCTACCCACTGGAATAAATGAATGCCTCATGAAGTTCTGCTTTCCTCTCAGCATATCCTGGTATATAATAATTGTCAGCACCCATTTTCCAATTCTCACCAGCACATTTGAAGATAAGAAGGCTTTCTATGAAGACCTGAATCAAATTATTTGAATAAGCTTTGACAATGACAAATTCATCATTTTGGGCGATTTCAACACTAGGTTGAGGAAAACAACTTGGACACATACCTTGTGAGATTTATTATAGGAGAAAATGTGGCGTTTATATTAAAGGAAGCAGAAGGAAAATAGGCACTGGAGATGAATTAGATTAAAAAGAAGTAAGAGCTGAAGGTTTCTCTCTAAGTAAGACCTATTGCCTAAAACTGTGTAGCTGTTAATTCAGGGAAGTTGATACAAAAATTGTAAGAGGAATTTGCTGAATGTTTACAATTACTTTTTATTACTTTATTACTAAATATAACACAGTGCAACAGAATTCCCATTATATGAATCTGCCCAAATGTGTTCTTGTATGTATCCCCCTTTGAGACAATTTCATTTAAATTCTAATCTTGCTGATACTTTAAAACATTTTGGCAGTTGTTTTATTGTTCTGGAAGGGATTGTAAAATATGTAATATATTCAAAGCTGCTTGGCTTTAAAGCCTAGAACTTAATAATAAACATAAAATAATAGCTACCCTAAGGAGAGATTTCATGAAATAAATCAACTGAACAGACATTAGTTGACCTACCCTAACCTACTGAAAACCCTCAATGCCATTTATTACAAACCTAGCTGTACTTTACATTACTAGAATGAATGTGCAGAATGTTCACAGTTTATCTTGTAATACATGTTTGAATCAATGTAATAGCACTGCAACCTTTTACATAGATTTTAAATTGGGATTCTCCTAGCTTAAATGTAACTGCACTATGGTAACTGTCAAATTAATTTAATACTAGTTTCTGTTATCATTTGTCCTTTCCTATGTTGCATAATAATTAATTTACTATACAACAAAAGACAATGGAATAAAACTGATGGAAAAGAGTAGACTCCTTTTTGTTGTCCCAAGATGTTTTTTCAAGAAGCAATTGGACTTTTTTCTTTTGAAGATGTTTGTCTTCTCATCCCAGAAACTTCTTCAGCTCTGACTGGGTGGGTTATGGGAGCTGAAGAAGCCAAACGCTTTCAAAGAAAAACAAAGTCCAGTTGCCTCTTGGAAAAAGCACCTTTGGGACAACCATGACCTGGATGACTGAGAATCTCCATAGATACTCCTTTATGTTACAGAATTGTAGATAAAGAGCCATATAACAGGGGTGGCTGAACATATAGAGTTCTGCGGTCATCATAGTAAGTGCCAAGAGATTATGAATTAATTTCTGAAAGCCATTGTTAAGAATAGGGACAGTGGATTTAATCTAAGATTTCTTAAATCAAGAATTATGGATTATTCCTAATTATACTATAATAGAGAAAATAAAAAAGCAGCTGTTAGGGCACTGAAACATAGTTTTGTGTAGTAGTTCTTTTGTCTGGGACAGGATCAGTAATTGCTGATTGAAAGGCTTTTCTATGCTGAACTTATAACTACTGAGAGCGTGCACATATGCTCACATGTCTTTACTCAGTTTCATGCAGACTTATTTATACTTCTGTGATGCTTGCTTGTTTTCTCTTAATTATATTTCAATGTTAACTCAGCAAAGAATGGAAACTCCGCTTCCCTAAATGTCTAGAACAAGATACAAAGATGTTTTACACACATCTTATAAATGGCACAAATGATGTATCGGAAATCAATGTCCATAATTGGTTATGCACAGGGACCTGATAAAAATACATACCGGATTGACTAGTAATATTTTCACTTTATTATCTGCACTACGCTTCTCTTTTCAATTGGCTCATTGAGAATGTGTGATATTACAAAAAGTTCAGTAGTGGCAGCTGACCATCCTTTTTTTTTCTAAATCCATCTGATTCTGCACACATGTATACACACAGACACATAGAATCTGGAGACTTTTTGCACAATTAAATATTAATATATTCAGAAGAAAAAATAAGCTCATAAGAAGCAGGGAAATTTTGCCACAGCTGGCCATTTAGATTAAGTAGCCCTTGTGCACAAATATTTTGTGTACCCTCAGTCCTTTTATTTTTTAAACATATTTTTTATTTCCATTTTCATAACATACAATCGCATGTATACTATACATAGCCAGTATCATATAGTAATAACTAATGATTACATCAGTTCCTCTTGTCATCAACGTCCCCCCAAAAATAAAAACCCATTATTAGCTCTTCTGCTCTCCATACACCTCTTTCTTCTACCTCTCTCCTACTTCCTATCTTAGCAATAGCAATAGCAGTTAGACTTATATACCGCTTCATAGGGCTTTCAGCCCTCTCTAAGCGGTTTACAGAGTCAGCATATTGCCCCCAACAACAATCCGGGTCTCATTTTACCCACCTCAGAAGGATGGAAGGCTGAGACAACCCTGAGCTGGTGAGATTTGAACAGCCGAACTGCAGAACTGCAGTCAGCTGAAGTAGTCTGCAGTGCTGCATTTAACCACTGCGCCACCTCGGCTCTAGCCATCTTCCCTCCATCATCCTTTCCTACTCTACTTCCCCTTCCCTTCTCCTTCTCCTCTCTCTACATTCCACTCCTCCTTATCCTCATCCTCCTCATGTTCCCCCCTTACCCTCTCCTCTCCCTCTCTTCCCATTTCCCTTCTGTTTCCCACTCTTCCTCTCATTGGTGTATTTCCGCTTCTGAGCAAACTCCGATCTATGTTGATAGTATTTATACTTCCATAACAATATACTTAACATATCGTAGTTTTAAAGAAAAAATAAGAGAAAACAGTATTCATGTGCAAACATATTACATTAGAATCTAACACCCCTCGTCAAACTTCCCTCCCTCCTATCCTCCCCCCAACCCCCCCAACCTTCCCTCCCCCGACTTCCCAGAACCCATACACGGTATAAATCTTTAACATAAATCTGAGTCCCCTTCGGGGAAAAGGGCGGCATATAAATGAAATAAATTCAATTCAACAAAAACAGTCTAAAATATATTGGGGGAAAAAAAGTAATTTTTTTTTGATAACTTCTTTACATCGAGCTGAGCTCCTCCTTGCTAAACTAACTTTAAACAATTTATATCAATCCTGGTGTTAATCATAAGCTATCTGGAATTTCTTAGTCCCGTATTTATTTTGAATATAATTAATCCATTTTTCCCCATCTCGTTTATCCATATTTATTTTGTATATAATCAATCCATTTTGCCCAGTCTCATTTATATCTCTCGTTTAATTGGTGCTTAAGATATGCAGGTATTTTAGCCATCTCGGCTAAATTTGTGACTTTCAGTGCCCTTTCTTAAATTATAGGCAAGTCTTCCTTCTTCCAGTATTACGCCACCGACAATCTAACTAAAGTTATTAAGTGCAAAGTCGAATTAATCTCTGCAGCTGTACATTCAGTCCATAGATGTACCCTTATTCATATTTAAAACAAAGTATTCTGCTAACACTTTTTACATTCATTAGTATATTTCTCATGTCTAAATAAATTTTCATTCAATCTCCCAACCCCTTCTTGATTGCGTCATCCCTCCCAACTCCATCCAAACTGGGTTATGAACTGATGAAACTCTGGCACATATCTTTATCTTCTTCACCCTAGAAAACAAATCATTGGTAATAGTTTGTTGATTGTTGTTTTTTTAATTGTTGATCCATTCATCTGGTAATCACACGGTTTTGGCTTTGTTCCTTGGTGGCTTGTACTTTTGAGGGAGAGAGATGATCCATCCTTGTTGATAGTTGTGTAGTTTGCTGTCTATCTTGTCCTTCTTGTTCTCTTTCTCTCGGTCCAGGTGGGGCAGGATGTCCGGCCTTCAAGATATTATAGTAAAGGTCTCGAGCTTCCCCTACTGATTTAAGATGGTATCTTTGCCCCTCAAAGATGAATGATAGTCCAACTGGTGCCTCCCATCTGAACTGTAGCTGACGATTTTTAAGCTCTTCAACTAAAAAAACATAGTCTTTCCTGGATCTTAGCATTTGAGGTGGTATCTCTTTCAGAACAATCACTTCCTGAACCCCAATTTGAAGCTTAATTTTATAGGACTCTTGCAATATCATATTCCTCATGTCTCTTGTAGTAAAATAAATCACAATGTCCCTTGGGAGCTGCTTCTGTTTCGCCAGCCAGAAGTTAGCACGATAAACCTTATCAATTTGCCAATCATAATTTCCCCCTGGCCTTCCCAACAGATTATCAAAGGCTTCTGAGAGAATCTGTTTCAAATTCTCCTGACTGTTTTCACGCAAACCTCTTATTCTTAAAGCAAACTCCATTTGTCTATACTGTAGCATAATAATTTCTTTTTCAGCATTTCCAACTTTTTGTTGCACCACGTCTATTTTCGATACCATATTAATCTTGGCATCATTAAGATCTTCTAATCTGTCTTCAATTTCCAAGACATATTCTGTTAACAAATTAACAACCCCCAGCATATCATCCCTGATCTTCTGAACCCGAGTCTCAAGTTTATCAGACAGATCTTTATGTGCAACCAATATCTCCTCCTTAAGTTTTATTTCCATTGTAGCTGCAAAATTTTTAAATGCCTCGGCCAGCTCCTTCTGAAAAAATTCTTTAGTCAGTAGCTCACCTGTGGGGGGAGGAAGTGAAGACTGTGGTTTCGTGCCAGGGACAAATGAACTTTTGAAGCTGGGGGGTAGGGGGGTTGCTTAAAAGCCATTCCAAGTCTTAATCTTCTTCAACCAATTAATAAGTCTGTGCTAGTCAGTTGTGCAGCTGTTACTGATTAATTTAGTATTAAATCACCCCTTCCCTTTGAGGTTTTAAACTCCATAGAAATTCAAAACTCGAGCAGTATTACGAAACTGCTCGGCGCCATTTTGAGTATCACTTTAGAAAGCAAGATATCAGAAGGAATTCTTGTAAAAACAAAAACTGAAGCTAAGAATTGATACAAACAATTAAAAATTCTCATGTACGGGGTCCGCTCGTCTGGGAATCAATAAATCAAGTTTTGTTCTGAGGATTTGAGTGTTGCTTTGTGCTGCAAATGCAGCAGAAATTCCTGGAGGCAATTCTGCCATCAGCTGGCCTCCCCCCACTCCTAGAAACAATCTGCGAGAATAGGTTGGCACGATACCCGGCAGAAAGCTCACCTTATCTTCTGGCCTGAAGAAAAAGGTAAACAAGCTGTCAGATGGCTGATGGATGGCTCATCTGACAGTTAAACGTGTCCAAGATTCTGGAGCCGAAACGATCAGCTCCTGTCAGCAAGCAATCTCAAACCGGAACTGAGGGTGTGTCCCCTCAGTCCTATTTACAGAGCAATCCTACATTATTGCATCTACTCAAATTATCACTGATTTTTTTTTTGGGGGGGGGGTGTTTATTTCACAGTAAATGATTGTAGGATTGTTTCTTAAATCTCTACAGCCTAGTGACTGGGAGTAATGGGTAGCAGATTTGAGATAGAAATTGTTCTTAATTGACCTGTGATGTAACCTACATAATACATGTGTTTACTATTGCTAATGTTAACATACAGTACTTATTATTTTAGCTGCCATATAAAATAATTGAGTGGCAATATATATCTTAAGCTACCTAAATCTGGCAAACTAACTGATTTGTTTTCCAGGAGAATGATTATATTAATCCATGGAAAATTTAGAGTCTGATTGGAGTTGTTATAATAGTACAGTGTAAGATTTATGTGTATTTAATTGATAAATGTGACATCTATTACTGAAAGGAGAGTTTACCATTTTCCCCTCACAATCTTTTTGATCTAGTCTTTTTTGCTCATTTATTCATTTTATTGCTTTATCGCTTGTGTTATGAATGATTTAAGTTGAGCAATGTACTGACAGCTCCTAATCCACATTAACTCCTATAGCTGTTAACAGTTTCTCCCTCTTTCTTGCCACCAAATGCCATGGCAGTTTTTTTAATCATGCAACTGTCATCCTAGTTCCCTATTTTTAAAATCAGTTTGCATGATTAAAAGAGCACATATACCTTTTTGTTTAGCTACCATTTTTATTTCTTTATTTTCATAATTGAATAGATTAAACTAAGAGACATTGAATTGTCGAAAGCAATTCAATATAGCCCTACTAGAGCACCTAGCTTCTACTATTCAATTATCCAAGTCTGTGTTGCTTCATTATAAAAGAAAACTTTGCTTCTTTCACTACAGTTCAGTTGATCTGGATCTGATTCACACAACATGCTAAGTCATAATGTAATTTGTTTCATTTTGGATTAGCGTTCTAAGTTAAACCATGGCTTTAAATAATGTCTTATATCTTATGTGAACCCAGTGAATAGTGATGTAATAAACCATAGGGTTAGGGTTACAAAATGTAGTTTAGGTTGATTTATAAATCTAGTAGATTCCTATGTTGGAAAGGGGCTTGGACTAGAGCAGTGATGGCTAACCTTTTTGTCGTCATGTGTTGAAAGCACGTGCACATGTGATAGCATGCGTGCCCACACCCATAATGCAATGCACATGTAACATCACCACCCTGTGTGCCCTGCCACCTGTGCATGCTCATGTGACCCCCCTGTGTTCCCCTGCCCCTGTGAATGCACATGCGACTCCCCCGTGCCCCATTTTGGCCCTAACAGGTCTCCCTGAAACCTCCTGGGACCAAAAATGAGGCGCAGGGGGCACCACACCCCTTTGTGCACCCCCTCCTCATGTGCATTTGAACCCCTCCCCCACACATGTGCGGCAGAGACTCAAATCAGATGGGCAGAGGGAGGTGTGCACACATATGCAGTGGAGATGAGTTGGGATGATGATTTGCATGCCTGCAGAGAGGGCTCCATTTGCCACCTGTGGCATGAATGTCATAGGGTTGCCATCATGGGACTAGAGGATCTTAAGGTTCTTCCCAGCCTTAAACTCCATGATCATTTTATTAATATTTTAAAGTTTGGAATACTATGGTTGCTCAGTCATTGTTTGGGGCTTATAGGATAATAGTCTAATAACATTTTATGCCTTTCTATCTGCCTTTTTGCCTTTTTCTCCTTGATTCCAGCATCCCCTCCCACTTCCTCTTCAGTGATGTCATAATATCTAAGGCTAGTGTTCTGAACAGACAGGTATGTTAATCCTGTTCCCAGTAGATGTTTATTGCTTGCTTCCTTCACTCACATTTCATCAATTTGATTTTGAAATGAAATCCAGGTTCCAAATTGAAGGTAATATCATTTACACTAGCGGTGGCATTCACTTACCTTCCCTACCGGTTCATAAATGTGAGCATCTGCACACACGCAGTGCTCTTGCATTATGTCAGGGTGGGTGGGTAGAGCCTCCCACAGCCACTGCTACCGGTTCGCCCAAACCGGAGAGAACCAGCTGAATACCACCTCTGATTTACACTGTTTCTAAGTTATTTGTATTGGCTTTCTAGCTTTGTCAATGAACAATTTGGTCTCTTCAAATTTTTATCTGTCTTTTTACCTCATTGTTGCCATTTCTTCAGACCATTTTCTTCCATTCAAAATGTGTTTCTATTTTCACAAACTGCTTTTTTTATAGTCTTGTTACCTGCAATTATTCACTTAATGTGGCTTTCAATACATTTATTTTCTCTCTGAACCTTCCTTATAAGCATATTGTAGCAAGTTACTAATACTGAAATAATACTAATGGATGTATTTTGGGAACACAACCATTTTAATTTTTTTTATTTTATAGGCATAATGTTGCAAGCTACTAGTATTAAATAATACTAAAAGGTTCATTCTGAAAACAAGAACCAATACCTACTTAGATAAGAAACTTTATAATACCCCTTCAGAACATGAAAAAGAATGTTTACAAAATGAAGAAAATATATCTGATAAAAATATGCCTGGGACACATTTTTGCATACAAAAAATGGGATTGTGTATTGAAATATTGGAAGATAGTAATTTTGCCCTGATGTTGTTAGGAGCTGGATGGGGAGCAACGGGTTGAAACTAAACCCTTGCAAGACCAAGTGGCTCTGGGTTTGGGGTTTGTTGGCTCAGGAGAATTGCCACCTTTGGTCTTGGATGGGGTTGCACTACCCCAAACAGACCCTCTGCATAATCTGAGGGTTCTCCTGGACTCTCTCCTGAGCAATTCCTGCTCAAAGAGCAGGTGGAGATTGTGGCCAGGAGGCCTTTCCGCAACTGTGGGTTGTACACCAGTTACGCCTTTCCTAGACCATCAATCCCTACTCATAGTCACTCATGCCCTAGTCACTTTCCATCTTGACTATTGCAACATGGTCTACATGGGGCTGCCCTTGAATAGCATCCAGAAGCTCCAGTTGGTGCAAAATGCAGTGGCCTGCATGCTTTTGTGTAGACCCCAATGTGCACATGTATCACCTCTCCTGAGGGAGCTGCATTGGCTGCCGATTTACTTCTGGATGCAATTCCAGGTGCTAGTTGTCACCTTTAATTGCTTGGGACCTTCATGGCTTGGGACCAGGTTATCTGAGGAACCGATTCTTGCTGGTCACCTCTACCTGACCCATCAGAGTGGGGAGGCAGGGAGTGTAGTGGATCCTATCCCCTAGGAAAATACACCTGGTGGAACCCAGAAGAAGAGCTGCCTTCATGGTGGCTCCCTCTCTCTGGAACATCATTCCCCCAAAGATTAGAATGACCTCCACTCTAACACTCTTCTGGAAGGTGCTGGAAACCTGGTTTTGCCAGCAGGCCTGGGGAACTCAGAGCAGGATGGAGCTCATTAAATGGCTTGTGTGATGTGTTGTCGCTGGGGTGGGGGATAATTTTATTTTATTATATTAATTTATTTGATTTTTTAAAATTAGTTTTATTGTTTTAAATGAGATTTTATATTTTGTAAGCCGCTTTGAGTCACCATGTGCGAATAGGCGGCAATATAAATTAAATAAACAAACAAATTTCCAGTTTTTAGATGTAAAAGTTCTTCATAAAAATGAAAAAAAATGAAACCTTGATACTTGGGCTCACTATTGAAATTGTTCCTGGATGGTTACTATAGCATATATTTCATTTGCTATAACAAAATTGAAATGTGTATTTGTTATACTAAAAATGTATAGGAGAAGTATTGAAAAAATTATGGTTTTAGCTATGAAGACTGGTACTATGGGACATTTGAAAAGTTATTATTAACACATTGAGATTTTTATGTTCATAACAATAGTAATTAAAAAAAACATTTTCTTTTCTGATCTACAGTTGATAGATAGTATGACACCATTGCGTCCCTATGAGCGCTTTGATACACTTCGTCAGTTTCTGGAACATGAGGGACATGTTTTACGTTTTTACGGTGTTTGGGATGACACTGAAACAATGTTTGGGGACATTCGAGAAGTGGTGCTACATTATTTTTTGGCTGATGATACGATTGAAATAAAAGAAGTGATACCTATAAACTCTGGCAGGGATGCTGTACCTCTATTCCTCAATAGACAGAAACTACCAAAGGTAAATGCGTATGTGAAAAATATGATTTGATATTGGCAGGGTTGGAATGCATTTATACATTTATTCCATATGTTGTCTTTTTTAATGAAATAAATGTTTATATATGTAGTTAGATGGACATAAAATGTAGCTTTTATGTGAAACAGACATTTATTACCTTATAAAATTTCAGATGCAGGTAGTTCTTGACTTATTATTACAATTGGGTGATCTCATTAGGTGAATGGAATGGAATCCCAACTAAATAGCATCAGTTGCTTCAGAGAGGGTGGGAAAAACACCTGGATGCCCAGTGTAGGGCTGAGGATAAGATGGGGTGTTGCAGCACATGCAATTCTGCCATGGTTTTGGAGACCAGCTGGCTTCAGATAGAGTGCATTAGCACACATATTTACATACCTTTTTACATATTTGCATAGATTTACGTAGGCAGATGGAGGGAGATGCAGTGCCCCAGCAGTTGTAAGTGTGGCTGAGCTACCAATCTCCTGATCATATGATCATAAGGATACTGCAACAGCTGTAATTTCGGGCATGGGTCGTAATTCCATTCAGTTAGCACCAGTGTAATTTCAAACAGTTGCTGAATGAATGGTCCTACATCGAGCACTCTTCATACTAGATAATCCTGGCTGCTCTCTTTAGTTAGCCGGGTAATTACATATATTAATAGTCTGTCTTTTACCTGAACCCCAGTTTGCTCCAGTTGGAATATATCAGCCTGGTACAATTACAGATCGAACAGTTTTGAATGTGCTTGGAGGACTAGTTGGGAATAAAGGTCGTTATATTCTGGATAATCGTAAGGTAAGATATTTTAGACAATTATAATTTACAAAGTTCCACTATATTTAAATTGTCTTTCTATGACGCTTATTTGAGTAAGCAGGTTGGGTGAAAATGTGATTTGGGAGAAGATGTATAATTTAATACAAAAATATAATCTCATACAAAAAGATATTTCTCAAACAGAAGCTTCTCAAGAAATTTTTCAAAATAAAATAACTGATATAACCTTTAGTGTATATATTTCTCCTTTCCCCACTCCCCAATTATTAGACAGGAGCAGTGTATCAGGAATTTTATAAAGACTGTGACCTGAGAATAGGAGCAACAATCAATGTTTGGGGACGAAAAATAATTCTCTGTGATTGTGATGAATTTTCCAAAGAATATTATAAAACAAAGTATGGAGTCAGTAAGTAAAAATACCAATATTTTAATTTTAAATTGGGCATTTGTCAAGGTTGGCTTTTCAATCCATTGAGAACTTCCATTATTGTAGTGCACATTTTAACAATAACATATATATCTGAACCCAAGCAAATGGAGATGAATACTTTTATTAATATTCTTGTTTGCTAAAGATTCTGTCATATCTGAGCCCCTTGGATTTTATGTACTTTTACCTCTAGTTATATCCCCCAGAAATTGTCAAAGGTTGATACCAAATTAAAACTTGTAATGAGATAAAAGAAAAATATGATTTTTTTCTTTTGAAAAAATGAATATGAGAATATGAGAATAATCATATTTAATAGTACATTAAAAATAAATAAAGTCAAATAACTTAGACTAGGGATGTCAAACTCAATTTCATTGTGGGCTCTATCAGCATATGGTTGCCCTCAAAGGGCCAGTTGCATGTAAGACTATGACAACTCACAGCTGCCAAGTGGGTGTGGCTGGATAGGTGTGGCTGGGTTGCCGCAACTAGGTGGGCATGGCTGGGCTCAACTTCCTCGCTGACCAGGGATGGCTAGGTTGGGATGCAACAAGTTGTACTGGCTAACTCAACGTGGGGTCAGTTTGGTGCCCTACAAGCTCCTTGCCTCCCTAAACTGCTGGCAGCCAAGTGCATGCGTGCGTGCTCACACATACACCCCCCCTCCTGCATTTTACATTTGGGGACTTTTATCCACAGAGAAAGGAGAGGCCTTTTCCACAAGCCCAGGCATGATTGGCAGTTTGCAAGCTCAGATGTGGATAAAAGCTTGGAATGGTGTGTGTGTGTGTGTGTGTGTGCATGCGCAGACACCTGCACACACTCACGCACACACACAAACACACACACACCACGCTAAAAAAAATGTTCTTATCCCAATCCCAGACATCGTTGGCATTTTCCTGTCCAGTGCCCTCTCCCAGCAAAGCAGGAGGCAGAGGACAATACTACTGCTTGTAGAAGCACAGAGGAGAAAGTTTGCAGGAAGCAATTTCCTCCCAGTCCAACTTCTTCCTTGACAGATCTCTGGAGAGCAAGAGGAGGTGGCGGGGGAGGAGAGCTTCCCTCCACGCTTCCACATGCAGCAGCATTGTCCTGTGCCTCCTGTGGGGGTCCAGTCAAGACTGGGAGGGGAGATCTGGAGGTCTCCAGTGGAGGAAGGGGAGACCAGAGTGAGCATCAAAACCTTGTTTACTGAAGGAGCCTCGTCGTCACTCTCACTGCCACACAAAGGACCCCTGGAAGGCAGCTGGGCTGCACAGCGCTCTGTGCAGTGGAGGGAAGTGCCCAGCTTGGGCCTTAAGCTACTGGGGCACTGGGACCCAGCAGACCAGCCCCACCTTGCTTCCCTGAGGGGGTGCCCAGCCGCACTTAACTCCACCTTGAGGTTGCTGCTGCTGTGCTCTCTCTCCTTGGCCAGGTTGCTCATGATGGGTGCAGGCTAGCAAAGTGCGTAAGTCAGAGGGACGCCCACTCCCTCTCCATGCAAGGAGACCCAGCTTTGTAAGCAAAGCATCCTCAGCGATGGAATGGGAGACCACGAGAGAGATCAGGAGAAGGGGGCAAGGGGATGGCAAAAGGGCAGCAGGGCTGCTGGTGGCCAAGCGCTAAGGCAGGATTTCCCTCAGACCTTCCGTCCCTATCATTCCAATCTTCTTCCTTCCTCCCTCCCTCCTTCCCTCCTTGTGTGTCCAGAAAGAGATGACGGGAGGGAGGGAGAAGGGGTGGCAGAGCTGCTGCTGGGCATAGTTTTCCCAAGCGGGGGTGGACTGCAAGGCCGCAATGGCGAGCAAACCATTGAGGTAGCAGAGACACTGATAGCTGCTGCTGCCCTCGCGCTGATCTACCTGAACTTTGTGGTAGCCCACCCAGGCCTTAGATCTAGCCCAGTGGGCCACCCTGAATTCCAGCCCCCACGGGCTTGCCACCTGCTAGGCTGGGCTGGGGTGGGGTGGGGTAGAGGCGGGGGACCCCTGCTGCTCGCTGTCTCCAGGCAGCCCCACAGGCCAGATCTAACCACTTTGCAGGCCACATGAGGCCTATGGGCCTTGTATTTTACATGTCTGCTTTAGGTCCATGGGCAACCCATAGGCTCTTTGTGGCCCCTAAATCTCCTTAGGAGCAGTCCATTGAAATAAGTTACTGTGCAAAGTTTTTAATATTTTTTTATGATTGAAGATTTGCAGTACGCATATCACACAATTTAATACTGAAACTTGCAAATACGTTCAAAAATAAAGAGTTGTCCTGCCCACTCCAATAGGATGACCAGCTCTCCCCATGAGTGCTTTAATTGAATAGGTAAATAAATGCAGCTTCCAAAAACAGTTTTAGGTAATGAGTGTTCTTCTCCAAACATGGACTTGAATTTTGACTCTTATTACTTTACTCTTCAGGTGAAGTAAGAATTAACCAGCCTTCTTTATTCAATGTTAGACAAACTGGTTTCTGAATATCAGATTATATCAGATTGTAATAAAACTTGGTCATGGGAACTCTATTAGAGAAACAACAGCCCTTGCAAAATCTAAGTTCAAGTCCTTTAAGTTTGAAATAATTTCTCTTGGAGAGTTAAATGTGAATTTAAATAGCCTGCTGCATTGAACATTATTATCTGTAAGAATAAGCTATTTGTTTGAGCCTGATCATCTCTGTGTTTTATGATTTCTACTGGACACTCACCAGCTGAAAAGAATGCATGGTTGCTTGTGAGAAAGATTTATTTTCACATCCTGCCCTGCAGCAGTGCTTCTGAGAGAATGAGAAAAGCAACAGAAACAGTTGCTTGTTATTTATTAGAATCTGCAGACTAGAGCAGCAAAAATACTCAAGTAAATGAGTAAAATAAATACATTTGAGAGATCAACATAATGTATTGCTTTCAGCTTTCAGTTTCAAGCTGAGCTTCTTGTGATCTGCAGTTGTTGGTGCAACGGAAGTAGAAGAACTGGCTTTCCATTTTTACAATGGTTCTCTTGGAAGAACCATCTAAATGTAATTCCTGTTAGCCCATCTTCAAGAAGTGCACTAGGTGGCACTGTTGGAATGCAAGGAAAATCTTAATCGGCAATCTATTTGTTATGCAAATCGTGAAATTCAGATTCGGGAACTAGATAACTGCACATTAGAAAGGTTTTTGTTCTCAAGGAACATATCCCATTTATTGTTTGGAATATGTTATTATGTTATTCCCCTGTATAAACAACATAATGCAGAGAAAATAAAAAGCAGTAAGCAAAAGAAATTGAAGTCAGGAGATAAGAGGGGGAAAAAGAGCTCTTAACTAAATTTAATTTATATCAATCCTGTTCAGTATAATGTCACATCTTTCAATCTTGGGAAGCTATTCTTTCTTTCACTATGTTCATTTACTGATTCATGCATTGTCTTTTGTCAGGTTTTTAACCTCTCTCAGTCTTCATCAGCTCTATGGTAATCACAATTTTTTTAGCCCTCTCCTTCCTTTCAATCCACTCATTTGTTTGTGATTTATTCTCTTTATTTGACCAAACCACACAATGTACTTCTTTTGTACTGGGTACTAAGTTTTATATTCAATCTTTTCTAACTCTTTGGATATTTTTAATTTACCCACACTTGATGTTACTCAATTATAGAGTGCCCAGATACTTGTAGGTTTCATCCTGATGGCTCCTAATGGTTTGATTTCAATTTGTAATTTTCCATAAAACTTCAGATCATCCATCTAAAGCAGATGTGAGATTTTATTAGAACTTTTTGCTGATTTGTATTCAAGATTCGTGGGTTTTTTTTCCAAGATCACTGAAAGTGGGATCGCAGCAATGACAAATAATAAGGGTAATATTGAGTCACCCTGGAAGATGCCTTTCCTAATGATAAACTCATATTTTTCATTTCCAATCACCAGTTCTGCCTTCCACTGCTTCATTATTTTTTATACAGACATTCTAATGTTTCTATTGGCACCACTTGTTTGCAAACATTTGATAATCCTATATAGTAATCAATCAAATACCTTTTTTTAAAGTTTTGTTTTAATTGAACAAAAACACAAAAAAAGAATAATCCTTCATTATATCTTGTAGAAAGTGTGTTGATTGGTTACAAATACATTTCGTGCTTTTTTTCCACAATCATTTCTTATACTTCGTTCATATTGGATTGTACATTTTAAATCAAAAATCTTAATCTATTTTACTATCAATATTACCAAAATTCTCATTTAACTACAATTTTTTAAACATGCTTTTATCTGAAATCATTTGTATTTAAAGACACAACCACCTACTGGCATTCATTCGCAATTTCAATAAACCTCCAATAACATTACACCTTTATAACATATTCTGAAAAAAAATCAATTAATAAGATATCTAAGCATTCCCCCCCTCTTTCCCCCCAATTCACTATTTAAAGCTTGTATCCAATCTGCTTTTACCAATACAAAAAATGTATATATCATTAAACATTATCCATTAACATTTCCTTGTTATTGTTGTAGTTAGCTAAAAATTATTTACTTTTTATATCACATCTCCTCTCATCAGACCCAAAAGAAATTACACCTTTATAACAAGATCTAAACAAAAAAATATTAATAAAATTTATAGGTCTTTTCCCCAAGTCCCAATTTACAATTTACTGTATATCCAAGTTACTTTTACTAGTTAAAATTATCATATCATTATTGTTATCATAGTTAATTATATGTTAATGAATAAACATTTAACAACAATCTAAAACAATCTACAAAATACTAAAATTCCTACTTATTAATCACCAAAAATTAATTATTTTTTTATCATTAACTTTCATTATCAACCTGTATCTTTCCAGTGGCAAAACAGTCTTATCTCTCTTGCCAGTTGTTGTGTCAATTCTCTTTTTAACTCCTTTATAAAGTTTTTATAAACTTCTCTCCGCACTTTATTGCTTGAAATATCTCTCAGATAATCTTGTTGCCCTTGAATTGTTATTGAAATTAACTTGTCTTTGGTTGTCAGACTTATTTCTGAAAAGGTTTCTCTTCTTAACTCCATCATTATCACCCTTTTTTTCCCTCCTGTATCTTGAAATCTGGGATAAAGCTCCAAATTGTCAAATTCAATTTTCCATCTTCCCATCTTTCCACTTTCACCCATGTTTGCTCCATTAATAAGTTCATCTATTGTCTTATCTTTATCTTCTATATTTTCATTCTCTTCTTTAATTTTTGGGGTTCCAACCCCATCATCTTTTGCTGTGAGAAACAATAGTATATCCAACTTCTTCTCAAATCTCCCAAATCTTTCCAATATATTTTGAATTCCAGCCAGGATATTTTGAAATTTCAAGATTACCCCATCTGCATATTGATCCATTTTTCCCAAAAAAAGGAGAGAAAAAGAAAAAAGGAATCTGATAGCCACTGCCACTCTAGCCTTCCAAGCCTCTTTTGTGTGTGTATGTATGTATGTGTGTGTGTGTGTCTCTGTGTGTGTATATATATATATAATATATATATGTGTATGTATGTATGTACGTATGTGTTTATATAAATATATATGTGTGTATTTGTGCTGATAAATAAATAAAGGGAGACTAGTATAGATCTATTTCAAGCTATTTAGCTCTCATCAGCTAGCCATACCCTTACTGGGAATCGAACCTGTGCTGTCTTGCATCTTAGGCAGATGTGTTAACCACTAAGCCACAGAGTTCGACTCTTTATCAGCTGTGCCGGGGTGAAAGGTATCTATTTAGAGTTACAACCCCCGGTATGCCCAAATATGGGAGGAAGATTACTACTTCCATTCTCTGTCCTTCGGCTCGTCACAAGAGACCATCCAGAAAGAAACCCAATATTTTTACTGTTGCCTTTGTTACATTTGTGTATTTGTGCTGATAAATAAATAAAGGGAGACTAGTATAGATCTATTTCAAGCTATTTAGCTCTCATCAGCTAGCCATATATATATATTTATCAGCATAAATATAACAAATGTAACAAAAAAGGCAACAGTAAAAAATATTGGGTTTCTGTCTGGATGGTCTCTTGTGACGAGCCTAATGACAGAGAGTGGAAGTGTGACCTTCCTCCCATACTTGGGCATACCAGGGGTTGTGACTTTAAGTATATATATATATGTTTTCTGAGGTTTTCGCGTGTGTTAGTATGTAGGTCTCTAGTTGTTCGGGTTTTCTCCCGCGTAGAATTGGAGATGTCTTGGAGACGTTTCGATGAAGTCACATTCGTCATCTTCAGGCTGCTGCTGACTACTTCAGGTTTGGTGTTTCCAGGAGTAGTGTGGGATCTGGGCTGTTTGTTCCTTATAACTGCTGGTAGGGGATTAAATTTTTAACTGCCAGTAGGGTATTAAGTTTTAACTGCCAGTAGGGGATTAAAACTGATTGAATGGGGGCTTGGGTGTGTCTTGATTAGGTGGAAGTGTGTCATTATTTGGTGGAGGGGTGTTCTGTTCTGATTGTTTGGGGGGTTGTGTTTCCTGTGAGGGTAGGAGGGGTTTTGAAGAGGCTGATTGTGCTTTAGCAGTCTGGCTTCTGGTTCTGGGTCGTGCCTCCTCATCAGTTTGTGTTTTTGGTTGTTTTCTTTGTGGATGTTTTTTGGTAGTATTCTGTGTGGCTATTGTGAGTGTGGGCCTGGTCTCATTCTTCATGTTTGGGATTCGTTTGTTAATGAGGGCGGGTTTCCAAAGGGCTGGCAGGCGGGAGGTGTCGTCTCGCCTGTTCATGCTATGTGGGTGTTTTTCTATTTCGATTGCTTCCCTGATTATACGGTTGTTGAAGTGTTCGGCCTTGGCGATGGTTCTTGTCTTATTGAAGTCAATTTTATGTCCTGTGGCTTTGAGGTGTTGGACCAGGGAAGAAGTTGGTTCTTCTTTTTTGATTGCATTTTTGTGTTCTTCAATGCGTGCACTTATTCTTCTGTTGGTCTGTCCGATGTATGTGGCGGGGAGAACTACACACTCTCACCAACGTACTGACATCCAATGGATTCCAAAGAAATAAGATCACCAACCTAATCCAAAAAGAAACCCCCACTAAAGTCCAGGACAGAGAACAAGAAAATGGAAAAGCCCTCCTCCCATACATAAAAGGCACCACAGACAAAATCAGCAAAATCCTCCGCAAACACAACATCAAGACAGCATTCTGCACAGACCGGAAAATATCCACCATCCTAAGAAAAACCAAAGACAAAATTGAATTAGAAAATCAAGGAGTATATGAAATCCCATGCACTACTTGCCCCGCCAAGACAAACGTCGCCAAGACATCTCCAATTCTACGCGGGAGAAAACCCGAACAACTAGAGACATACATATATATATATATATATATATATATATATATATATATATATATATATATATATATATATATATATGTGTGTGTGTGTGTGTATATATATATATATATATATATATATATATATATATATATATATATATATATATATATATATATATATATATAAAGTTGACTTAAGCACAAATTCTTTTGTACTCTTCAAAGAAGAAGGATTCTATCTTTTTCTTTCCTTTTCCTTCCCTTGCCAAAATATTTTCCAAAGGCACCTGCGAAAACAATTCGTGCCCTTGGCTCTTTATCAGATTTTGTAAGCAAGTTGCAAACCCTTCAGTTACAAAGTCAGTGAGATCAAAGAGGAAAGAACAAAAGATACATTGTTTTAAAAAAAACTCCAGACTCTGACTTCCGAGTGGCAGATTCCACTTTTTCATACTTGTCTCAAGCTTATGGAAAACAAAGGTCTTAATTGTCTTTAATGGAATTTAATAACAAATGGTAGGAAGAATTGTTAAAATAAAAAAGAAGGTTTTAGTTCAAGCCAAAAAATAAGGTGACAAAGAATAGAGGGGAAAAAATATCAATCCGTTCACTTTAAGAGGAGAAACAGGAAACATTATGGTCACTTCAATCCACAAAATATCATTACAAAGAAAAAAACAAAAACTTTCCAAGGCAGTCCAATAAAAATTAAATTCGCTACTTTATTCTTTTACTTAAAGGATTAATTTATCTTTAAAAAAAGTTTCTTTGGGCAATTTTTCTCAGAATAGAAAAAAAAACCTCACCAGATGGACTCAATTTCACTTCCTTCCTTCCAGAGCCATCTCTGACTTCGTCAGCCTATGGCTGCCTGTTTGCCGCCGGCTTGAAGCACTTCCCTTGGGTCAATCAGGGACTTTGCGATGGTCCAACTGGACCGTCCAGTGGCAAAAGTGTCAACGGTGGTCTCGGACTGTCGAGACCACACGTATTGTCGAGACATTGGCTCCTCCCCTCAATCAAATGCCTTTTTATAATCAATTCAAACCATATGAAAATTTGCTTTTTGTGTTTTGCAATTCTCCAAAACCATTTTATCACTCAGAATTTGATCTTTTGCATCTCTGCTTTTCCTTTTATTTCTTTTCTTTTATATTGAAAGGATGTTATTTTCTTCTAAGTAACCTTGCATTTTACCTGCTATCATGCTGGTGAGTAATTTCAACATTGTTGGCAAACATGTTGTTGGCCTGTAGTTTCTTGGTATGTTGTTGGCCTGTAGTTTCTTTCACTGTTTTTTTTAAATCAAATTAGGATTAGCCAATTATTAGAATAGTTCATTAGGCCGTTTAGCTATAGTTGGATGTAAGCTTGTCCACTATTTGAGCCAAAAGCTATGGAATTGATAATTTCCAGGAGTTATGTAATTTTTAATCATTTTTATTTGATTTTATTTGAACAATTTCTGTTCATATTATTGGCTCTTCCATTTGATTTGTAGTAAATTCATTTTCAAATTCTTTTATCCATCTTGCATTCATTTTGAGTTTTCCATATGTCTTTCTAAAACAATTGTTTCCTTTTTATTTGGTTTTCTATTTTCAGAATTTCTGTTGCCATTTATACTTCGGTAGAATCATTTCTGGTCTGATTGAAATAGGTGATTTTATTTAAATTGTACGATCTATCCATCAGTATTCCCCACTATTATTGTTATTTGCTGCTTTTTGATTTCTAATTGATTTCTTCTACTTTTCTTGTGCTAAGAGAATGTTTTTTTTATTAGGCTTATCTTTTTCCTTATCTTTTTCAGGTTTTGCTCTTTCATATTCTTTAAATTACTTACATCTTATCTTAATTTCTTTATTTTGATCTCCAATCTGCTCTTCCATTTTGGGATTGCATATGATTCTGCTTTTGGTTTTGAAAATTGATATTCAATTTTTCTATAATCACCACTGCTATACTGTAGACACTGATTGGTCTGTTTGATACATGTTATTTTAATCTTTGCAAGGGTTTTATTTACATCCTTTATTATAGGTGCCAGATCTTTTGGGGGCATTACATTCAATGAAGACAATTGTCTTTCTACTGATAATTCTGCATATGTCATAATTTTCTCTCTTAATCCTTCTCTAAGGGAGGGGGGTCAATTCATAGGTTGTTTCTAGTGTTTCATATAATACAGAGATTATTATAAGTATGATAGTAGTACTGTTAGCAGCAATACTGCCTGACTCCCAGTAACATTTCATAAATGTATAGTTATAATGTATGGGTCCTTGGTGCTCTTAGAGCTTGATTGTTTTCTTACAGACGTTTCATTACCCAAGCTAGGTAACATTATCGTACTAGCCCTGATGATGTTACCTAGTTTGGGAATAAAACATCTGCAAGAAAACAATCAAGCTCAAAGAGCACCAAGGATCCTTCATTTCAACCCTGACCTACAAATATTCTCTTTTATTAACTGTAATTTAGTTGAGCTCAGTAAGAATAAATGCTCAGTGAGAACATTACATTTACCCATGTAAATGTAATGTACTTAAAATGTAATTATGAAATTATTACAGGTAAACTTTAGTGATCTGTATTTATATTTAAAAAGACTAAATCTGAATGTAATGATGTGAATAAGGTTCCATCTTCTAGAATAATATATAGTTATTATTGGTAATGTATATGCTTTTCCTATCTATTAAAAATAGCAATAGCACTTAGATTTATATACTGCCTCATAGTGCTCATTTTACTGACTATGTAAACGTACAGGAAACAAAGGGAACTATCAATGGTGATATGCAGGGAAAAAAACTTTACAAAAATTCCTGTTTAGAGAAATGTCTTATTCTTAAAACATAACATGACTTTTTTTAAAAAAAATTGAAAGTTATTTTATTTTAATAGATGTGTGGTATATATAAAATGTAAGCACTAATATTCAGGAACTAATGTGAAATATGTTGATTTGCTACTTGCGTTTCACAGAGGATTTTACTCCAGTTCCATACAAGACAGCACCTTCTTTGAAAATAGAAAGAGTTATTCCTCCATATAGTGGTTTTGGATCTGAAGAAGACTCTCTTTGCTCTTGCCTTAGCTTACTTCCTAAACCTCCCCAAAAGGACTTCAAGAAATTCATGGAAAAAGACAGGTATCTGAATAAAAGTGTTACTCAGAACCTTTTTTCTCCATTTGAATGAGAGACAGGAAGAGATAGTCATTTTTTTTCATAATGTCAAAACAAATGGACAATTGTAGCAGGCATATTTTCTGTCTGGTAGACAACAAATCCTATTAACAAAGTTTTGATCTAATATTGATCTCCTAATATATTTTCATTAATTTCAAATATGTATAAGAAAATTCTAAGAACCACCATAGTCCACTTATCCTTCCTGGCCTCTACTCCGTAATCATTTATATATCCTATATCAGTGATGGCAAACCTTTTTCACCTCGAATGCCAAAAGCACAAGTGCGTGCGCTATAGCGCTCACTCATGTGCCCACCTCCATAGCAATGCCCCCCACACCATGCCCTTTGCACATGCGCATGTGATGACCACCACCACCCCTGCTGCCCCGTGCAGGTGCGCACAGCTTTCTTGGAGCCTGAGGAGGGTGAAAATGGCCTCCCTCCCCCCCGAGGCCTCTTGGAGGACAGAAACGGCCCATTCTCCAGTGCACTGCTCGGAGAGTCCAAATGCTGGGTTAACACAGCCTATCTGCCCTTGGACTGAGTGATGTTTTTGTTGACCACGCCTCCCTTTGCCTCTGCATGCTCAGTTCGAAAACTCAGTCCGCCCGTTAGGACTGTTTTGGGAGAGCTCCAGTCTAAGGTCAGATAGGCTGGAAAAAGTTTCCCACTTTGGACCACGTTTAAACTCTCAGATAGAAAAAATTACAGCTACCACAAGAACTGTCAAATTGCCTCCATTGAGGTTTCTGTCGCTTTAAAAAAGGGCTACCAGGCTTCTCTGCTGCTGCTGGTCGCAAGCGCTACAGAGGATCGGAAAAGGCTCGCACAGCGGAGGCTGGCGAGCGGCAGGAGCAGCTAGTGGGGTAAGCGAAGTTCCTAGCCAGGACAGGGGCGTTCCAGGTGAAAAGAAGCCCCAGAGAAGGCTCTGGGAAGGCTCTGAAGCCGGCAGGCCGGATTGCTAGGGATCCCTCATCTGCTCCATTCTGCCCGGCAACAGCGGTGACGGCTAGAGCCTTCGCGCGCTTTTCTGGGCTGTGAGGCTAGAAAGAGCGGGAAGCGGCTGCGCGCGCACCCCCCGCCATTTTGGATCGCTCCGACTCGCTGTGGAGAGCGGCAGAGCGCAGATCGTGCGAGGAGCGGAGAAATTCATTCCGACTGCTAGTGAGAGGCAGGAGAAACGAAGAGCCGGACAGCCCAAGCGGAGCCACAGCCAGCCCTCAGTGACCGCAGAACGCCGCGAGGAGGCTGGGGACTAGCCTGGGGATCCAGCTAGTCTCTCCCTCCTGAGAGGAAGCTAAGTCTCGGGGAACCGAAGGTGGTGAGAGGAAGGAATCCGACCCCCAGGCGGCCCTTCCCTCCTGAAGATTCTGCGAGCGCATTTGGACCTCAACGGCCAGCGCGTGCCCGTCCCAGCTCCAGCTATCTTCCAGGCCTCGTGGGGACCTGAAATGGCTGAGGAATGCAGGGAGGCCTTAGGGGAACAGGCAGGGCCCTCCAGCAAACGCAGTAAGCTGGATCCCTCTATAAAGAAAGGCAAAGGGCACAAGGGCTCACTTGAAAGGTCTTCACCAAGAGCCACAGTGGATCCCAGGGAGGTTTCAAGGCCCCATCAGCCAGAACCTAGCCCAGACCATCGCAGCAGGGAGTCAGCTTCCCCTGATCGTGAGGCCCAATCCCCCGGGGACAGTGAATTCTTGTCTGGGGATAACTATAGGTCCAGGGATCCGTCTCCTGAAGCGTCTTGGGGGTACCCCGACTCCCCTAGCTCCTCCATTGGAGAGGAACGAGATTCTATCCAGGATTCCCTGTGTGGGAAGGGTGAATCCAGCTCAGGCAGGCCTAGCCATCGCACGCCCAGTAAGCAGAAACTGAAAAGGGGAAAAAGCCCTGCTCTTTCTGATGAAATGAGGGAGGTAATTTCTTTAGCCATTTCCCAAGGGATAGCTGAAGGCATTAAGCACAGGGGCTCTCGCAAGGGCAAGGCCCCAAAGGAAAAGCGCAAGCCTAAGGCCTCCACTTCCAAGGAGCCTGTATCCTCCTCCCCATCTTCCAGCCCATCTCACTCTGGGCTTTCAAGTTCTGAGCAGGAAGAAGGGGAAATTTTCGTGCTTTCTGAAGGCGAAAACCCTACCCCTGACAAGCCTAAATTCACTGGCCTGTTTCAGCCGTCATTATTCAAATCAATCTTGCATAAGGCCAGGACGGCTACAGAGTTAGGCCCCACTTCCAGGCCTGAGACCTCTCAAGCTTCCACATCCAGGGATCATAAGCATGGCTTATTCAAAGAAACAGTAGAAATCCCCGAGGTTATTCCTGTGCCTGACCTCTTTATGGACGCTGTGCAGCACCAGTGGCTACAGCCAGGCACCCTAACCAATCCCAGTGGGGGGGGGGGGACAGAGCACTGTATGCCCTGGAGGGGAAAATGGAAGAAATCCTGAAATTCCCGGAAGTAGATGCCCCAGTTGTGTCTCTAACTTCCAACTCAAACTTGCCAGCGGAACTCCTAGAGGGACTAAAGGCAGAAGATAAGAGGTCAGAAAAGGCGTGTCATAAAACACACTTGGCGTCTGCCTGGGCCATCAAGGCATCCACCTCTGCCTCCTTCTTTATCAGGGCCACCTTATTCTGGCTGCGCCAACTCAGGTCTAGACCACCACCCAGGAAATCTAGATGGCGCCATGAACTAACCAAGATTATTACCGCTGTCGAGTATTCGGCGGATGCCACCTTGACAGCAGCGAAATTTTCATCCAGGGCTCTCGCTTCCAATATCACCTCCTGCCGCCTCTTATGGCTCAGGCATTGGCAGGCCGAAATGAAGGCCAAGTGGAAGCTGGCATCGGCCCCATTTAAAGGAGGCCTTCTGTTTGGAGAGGCCCTGGACAAGTTTGTCACTGAAACCAAGGACAAACGCAAGATCCTTCCTGCAACCTTTAAGAGGGGTGACCGGAAAGGGGCGGGGTCCTTTCGTAAGAGACCTTACAGGAGTCAGGAAGCAGGGCAATCTTCTCTCCCTTCCTCCTACCAGAGACCCTTTCAGGCAGGGGGGGATAGGCACCAAGACAGACCCTTCGGTGCTTGTGCCAACCAATCCCAGTCTTCCTTTCGGAGAACATTCTGAGGAGGAGGAAACAACAGCTGTGGCTCCCGTCCTTTTCGTAAAGGAAAGTGACGGTCGCAGGGATCCCCCCATCGGGGGTCGGCTATGGCTGTACGCCGACAGGTGGGAGGAGATAACATCGGACAAGTGGGTCCTCAACACCATTCGGAGGGGCCTTGTCCTGGACTTTCTAACCTTTCCCCAGAGAAAGTTTATTCACTGTCCTACCCCCAGGAACCTGGAGAAGAGGGAGCGCATGAGAGCAGAAATCCGCCATCTCTTAGAGATAGAGGCGATAGAGCCAGTCCCCAGGGATCAGCAGGGGAAGGGCTTTTATTCTATCCTCTTCCTTGTGCCCAAGAGTTCAGGGGGGTGGAGGGCCATCTTGGACCTCAAGAGCCTAAACCAGCATCTGGCTTACAAGAGGTTCAAGATGCAGTCACTCCATTCCATCCTGGACTGTGTGAGGGAGGGGGACCTATTGACATCAATAGATCTCAAAGAGGCCTACCTGCATGTCCCCATCCATGTGGCCCACAGGCGGTTCCTGAGGTTCTGTTCGGAAGGGAAGCATTTCCAATACAGGGCTCTTCCCTTCGGGCTATCATCTGCGCCCAGAACATTCACCAAAATTCTGGCAGTGCTAGCGGCTCACCTCCGCAATCATCCGGTTCGTCTGGAATGTTATTTGGACGATATAATCATTCATTCTCTCACCACCAAGCAGGCACACCGCGATGTTTCTCTAACTGTGCAGACCCTCCACCACCATGGCTTCTCTGTCAACATGGAGAAGAGCCAGTTCCGGCCATCCACCTGTATACAGCACCTGGGTGCGGTCATCAACTCCACCTCCTGCCAGATATTTCTTTCTCCAGACCGGCTGTCCAACCTGAGACGCAGAATGAAGCACTGCAGCCTTGCCAGGTCGGTACCAATCATTCAGCTGTCCCAGCTCCTGGGAATAATGATATCGTGCCTGAGGGTGGTGCCCTGGGCTCGACTTCACGCCAGGGAGCTGCAGTGGTTCCTGCTGCCAATGCAGAGGGCCAAGGCCAGCGACTCACACAGGCGGGTTCGGCTCCCACGAAAGGTGATCCGGTCTCTGGCATGGTGGAGGTCCAAGGCGGTCAAGAAGGGCTGCTTGTTCAAGGAGCCGGAAAGACTAGTTGTCACCACGGATGCCAGTCTCCTGGGGTGGGGCGCCCACTGTCAGGGCCACCTAGCCCAAGGCCGATGGACTCAGAGGGAGGCCGCCCACAGCATCAATTGGCTGGAACTGAGGGCAGCTCGCCTCGCGCTGAGAAAGTTCTCCGCTCTAGTAAAAGGGGCTCATGTACTGTTGATGACAGACAATGTAGCGACAAAAGCGCATATAAACCGGCAAGGGGGCACTCGATCAAAAGCCCTCATGCTCGAGGTGGAAGCGCTGGGCAGGTGGGCGGAACGTCATCTGGCTTCTCTCAGTGCAGATCACATCTCCGGCGTAAGCAACCGGGAAGCAGACTGGCTGAGTCGCCAACGCATCGACCACTCGGAGTGGCGCCTGCACCCGGACCTGTTCCAACAGATCGTGAGGAGATTCGGCAAGCCTCAGGTAGACCTGTTTGCTACACACAACAACACACAGCTCCCACGCTTCTTCAGTCGCTACCACTCGCCCCAGGCGGAGGGAACAAACGCACTGAGGTCAGTGTGGCCTCAGGGACTTCTGTATGCCTTCCTTCCACTTCCGCTCATTCCTCAGGTGGTGAACAAGCTCCTGGCCGAAAAGGCAGACCTCATTCTGGTGGCTCCCTTCTGGCCCAGAAGGCCCTGGTACGCAGACCTGGTCAGTCTCTCAGTTCAGAGACCGTGGAGAATCCCTTGGGACCAAATTGCCCTCAGCCAAGGGGCCATCACCCATCCAGAACCCCAGTGGCTACAGCTAGCCATTTGGCACTTGAAGGGGAGCTCCTGAGGAAGCAGAAGTTCTCTGACCAGGTCATTCGAACAATTCAAGCGTCCAGGAGGCCTTCTACTACTAGAATCTACGATGCCACCTGGGCCGCATTCTCTCAGTGGTGCATGACTAGAGACATAGAGGCCTCTTCAGCCTCGATCCCTCAGACCCTATAGACTTTTTGCAGGAGGGTCTGGATAAAGGCCTTGCGGTCAGCACCCTCAGACACCAGGTTGCAGCGCTGTCTACCATCCTGGCAAAGGGCTCCTCTCGCTCTCTGAGTCAACTTCCTCAGATCAAGAGCTTTCTCAAGGGAGCAGCAAACATCAGCCCTCCAGCTGTTCACCGGTATCCGTCTTGGGACCTTCCATTTGTGCTTAAGGCCCTGACCAAAGCCCCATTTGAGCCTTTGAGAAAGACCAGTCTGCGCCACCTTACCATCAAAACTGCTTTCCTGGTGGCCATTACATCCGCTCGCAGGGTATCCGAGCTGGCTGCGCTCTCTGTCAGGGAGGATTTGTGCGTAGTTCACCCGGACAGAGTAATTTTGAGGCTTGATCCGTCATTTGCTCCGAAAATTAACTCTCTGTTTCACAGGTCTCAAGAGCTTATTTTGCCCAACTTCTGTCCCCATCCTTCTCACCCTAAGGAGCGTGAGTGGCACAAGCTGGACGTGAGATGAGCCGTGCGAACGTATGTAAAGAGGACAAAAGACTTCCGCCGGTCAGAGGCGTTCTTTGTCTCCTTCCTCCCTGCGTCCCTTGGCCACAAGGTCTCCTCTCACACTGTGGAACGTTGGCTACGCGCTTGCATCAAGCTGGCATATGAACACCAGGGCAAAGCGGCTCCGAGACGGGTCACCGCACAGTCCACTAGGAGCGCAGCAACGTCTGCAGCCTGGGCAACCCAGTCCTCTATTCTAGACATTTGTAGAGCGGCCACTTGGGCTTCCCCCACGGCCTTTATTAAAAACTATAAGATTGACACCTTTGCCTCAGCCGAAGCCTCTTTTGACAGAAGAATATTACAAAGAGTGGCTGAAATGCCAGAGGCTGCGGCGCTTCCCCACCCTGGGACTCAATAGCTTGGGCATGTCCCAGCATTTGGACTCTCCGAGCAGTGCACTGGAGAAAGACCGTTGGCTTACCTGAACGGTCGTTCTCGGGGCACTGCGAGGAGAGTCCAAACCCACCCGGGTGTTTATTATATTGAATGATGTGACTGTATTGACTGTAACTGATTACAGGACGGTTTCCTTCGTTTTCGAACTGAGCATGCAGAGGCAAAGGGAGGCGTGGTCAACAAAAACATCACTCAGTCCAAGGGCAGATAGGCTGTGTTAACCCAGCATTTGGATTCTCCTCGCAGTGCCCCGAGAACGACCGTTCAGGTAAGCCAACGGTCTTTTTCTGACTTCTGGTTTGCATGTTGGGCTGTTTTTCACCGTCCAGAAGTCTCCGGAGGGCTAAAAACAGCCCAACATGCAAACCGGAAGTTTGGAAATGGACTTCCGGGTTGCCCAGAGGGCGAAAAACGTCTGAAAATGAAGGCCTAAATCAGCTGGGCAGTGTGCTCATGTGCGATGGAGCTGACAGGGCAACACTTCACATGCCCTCAAAAATAGCTCCATGTGTCACCTGTGGCACGCATGCCATAGGCTTGCCATCACAGTCCTATATCATGCTCTATTTTGCAATGTAGTCTGGGATTTACAAAGCAATTTTTGGAATTAGGACATCTGGATCATTATATACTGCATGGGTAAATTTTGTGAATTAATGGAGAAATCCTTGCTATGGAATTTCCCCACAGATTTGAATTTTTTCCTTACAGAGGACAATTACAAATCAGTATCATTCATGATCATCTCCCCAAAACTTCCTAGGAATATTTTTTGAGCGATCAAACTCCTTTTTTCAAATATATTTATATTATGTACCGTGTTTCCCCGAAAATAAAAGAGGGTCTTATTTTCTTTTGACCCCCTCCAAATTTTGCTTGGGCCTTATTATTGGGGGGGGTTATTGGTTTGGGGTTGCTGGGTGGCTGGTCTCTTGCGAGCAGGCGCCCGAAGAGCCGGGCGCAGCCTTGGGCAAACGGCTGTGTTGCGCTGTCGCAGCAGCGCAACAAAGCTGCCATGAGGTGACCATGCTCATGAGCAGCTGCCCAGTAACTCCCCTTTCCAGGCGGGTAGAGCACCACTCACTGACTCAGTAATATCCCAAAGGCGCTAAGCCGCATGGCGCTCTGCCTGACTGGAAAGAGAGGTTGCGCGAGCACTTGTTCTGCCTCCAGCTTGCGTGCCTTCCTGCCTCACCATACCCAGCTCTCCCTGCAGGGCTGGGTCAGGGCACCACCACTGCCGCGGCCCCGCTGCTGCTGCCGCCATTCTCCAAATATAACTGGCTTCCAAACTCCGGAGATCCGCTGCCGAGTCTTCTGGCAGCGGCGGCTCTGGGACTACACTCTATGGATGTGGGCTGGCTGCCGGAAGACCTTCCAACAGCCAGCCCACAACCATAGAGTGTAGTCCCAGAGTGGCCGCTGCCGGAAGACTGGCAGTGGATCTCCAGAGTTTGGAAGCAGGTTATGCTCGGACCATGGCGGCAGCAGCAGCAGGGTGGTGGCGGCGGTGGCACCCAGGCCCAGTCCTGCAGGGAGAGTTGAGCATGGTGAGGCAGGGAGGCACGTGAGCTGAAGGCAGAACAAGTGCTCACGCAACCTCTCTTTCCAGCCAGGCAAAGCGTCATGTGGCTTAGCATCTTTGGGATATTACTGGGTCAGTGAGTGGAAAGGGGCATTACCAGCTGCCTGGCACCCCCCACTCCAGCTGGGCACAGTGCCACCTATCAACTTAGCGGTATCCCAAAGACGTCAAGCAATGTGAGCGCCTTTGCCCCCCTCCCCCAGCTCCTGTGGCTTTGCGCCTTCAGGATATCGCTAGGTTGGTGAGTGGCACTCTGCCTGGCTGGAGGGGGGGGTTGTCCAGGGGGCTTATTATGGGGGAGGTTGTATATTTTTGCCCACAGGAAAATATGACATGGCCTTATTATCAGGACATGTTGTAATTTCGGGGAAACACAGTAACTGTCCATAAACTCTGACGAGCACTAATTTTAGTATGCTGCAATGTACTTCTCACAGCAGTTTTGGAGGGCCAACATTGAATTAATATAAATCCTGACTGTGTTATTTTACAAATTTTACAAATTTTACAAATTGAAATTATCTGTTTCTCCAGGTAAAGAGAAAATGAAACAATTTTGAAAATCTTTTCTTCTGCTTTTTCAGACAAGGCCTTGAAAGCAATATTTTGCGGTTCCTTGCACAACATATTACTTCTGATCCCATCGCTAAGGATCGGAAGTTCATTATTTCTTATTTTCTAAGTGATGACACAATATCAGTGTTTGAACCTCCTCAAAGAAATACAGGTAAGATAATAATTCCGTTACAAGCAACTCTGATAATGAAGAGGATAGAGATTGTCCTTTACTTACAACTGTGATTAGGACTGAATTTCTGTCACTAAGTGAGGCATTAGTGCATTACTTAGCAAAACCAATCCCTGCAATCCTTGTTGTCTTTGTTATCTGAATCCCACAGTTGTTACAGTGAATATAAAATCTACACATCCCTGTTAAAATGTCAGTTTTGAGATGTAAAAAAAAATTAGACCAAGATAAATCACTTCAGATTTTTTCCACCTTTAATATAACATGTAAGCCATACGATGTAATTGAAAAACAAACTGAAAATGTTTGGAGAGGGGGGTGGATTAAAAACAAAAAAACTTACAATAATATGGTTGCATAAGTGTGGACACTCTCTTATAAATAGGAATGTTTTGGTGGTATGTGAGCTCTTATTATTTGGTCAGATCTGTTTTGGTAATTTGGGGGGAATGATATTTTATCATATGTAAGTAGATATATAGGTAAATGTTTTCAAGTTAAAGATGTAGCAGTTATATTACATCATTTATTTCAAAATCATCTGACAATGGGGGGAGGGAATATTGATTACTGTATTTTTCAGAATATAAGACGCCCCCATTTCCCTCAAAAAAGAGGCTGAAAATCTGGGCGCATCTTATACACTGAATACAGCATTTTTGGCCTCCTGAAACTCCGCCCCTTCACCAAAATGGCCGTGCAGAGCCTTTAGGAGCCTTGCAGTGTGCTTTCAGAGAGCTCCTGGGGGCTGGGGAAGGCAGAAATGAGTGAAAAACAGGCCACTTTTTGCTCATTTGGGGGGGGGCACCCCCCAGGAACTCTCTGCAAGCCCCCTAAAGACTATTCTTGCCTTTTGGAGGGGGGATGGGCCCATTTTCGCGAAAATGGGCCATTTTGGGGAGGTTTGCAGAGTGCAAAAAAAAATTTTTTTTTTTTTAAATTGCCTCTTCAAAACCTTGGTGCCTTTTATACTCCAGTGTGTCTTATACTCTGAATAATACAGTATATCAGGCATAGAAATAGTCAAGAGAATTATATTCAATGACTGGAAATATATTATCCCAGCTATCAAAGGTTGGATTCAAGAAATCTGTAACATTCATTTTTGAAAAGGGTGTTTTTCTACTTATTAAAAAATGACACAATGCTTTTTATTGTCATAGATTTTATAATATCTTACAAACACATATATAGAATGTATAATCTGACACATTGTTATTAAATTTAATAAGAATTTTCCATTTCTTATTTTATTCTTTTTATTTTATTTTTGTTTAGATGTCATCTTATATTATAACTTATATTATTGGATATGTGTATTGATTTCTATCTTTTTACATTGCAATAAAATTATAAAATAAAATTCAAATAATTTGAGTTAATGTTTTCCTAATTTGAATCCAGTCTGCTGTAATCCTAGTTTCTCCCAAAGGGATGGTATGATTCTCAGTTGCTCATGAAAACTTCTAAAAATTGTGAGTTTGATCACTGTGGTGAAATAAAAGAGGAATGTTGTTTGATTATATTAATATCATGAATATAACAAGAAATCTGGGGCAAGGAGGAAATGAATGTTAATGATTGTTATGTTATTGATTGGCTATGGAAAATTCAATATGAGTGAGTGAAATATATGAGCCTTGTTTTATTTTCATGTATGACTTACATTCAAAAGATCTAATATGGTTTTCTCATTATAGGAGTAATTGGTGGGAAATTCTTGGAAAGAAGTCGCATTAAAAAGCCTGGGCAAGAGCTTTATAAAAGTGAGCCATCTGAATACTACACAGCTAAGGACCTATTTGTTGGAGCCAAAGTGTGTTTCCATGGCCACGTCCTTCTTTTGGTGGATGCTGATGAATATGCTTTCAACTACATGGAGAAGCATGCAAATGAGGCAAGCTATATTTGCTAATCCTTATTTGTCTTTGGAGGCATATGTGATTTTATTATCTTGCCTAAATAAGGGTGGCTCTGAAGATCTTTGTTTATATGTTGAAGATGAAAACAGCCATCACTGTTTGATTTTGTAAAAAAAAAAGTTCTATGAGTAATTAATGCTACATTGTGAGTTTAGTAAATGCCATAGACCTTATTTTGTGCCTGATGACTGAAGTTTACACACTAATTTTTTATAATGTTCTAATCCTACCTTTGTTTTAAGAAAGGAATAATAATAGTAACAAAAAGGGAACTATTGATAAGGCCTGTGTTGTACCAGTTTATTTTCCTATACAAAATTCAAAGGAGCTAAAAAGCTAAGCAAACAAAATCCCTCAGAATATTTGATAATTGTTATGACTGCTTGTTTGCTACAGTATTCATGTAAAGCCTATTGGATAAAGAACAGCTAAACAATGAAAAGATAACACTAGCCTGATGAAAAATTTGGCAGAATTGTAAGGATTTTTTTTTTGCTTTTAATCCAGAAACTAAACAGTATTACCGTATTTATCGGCGTATAACACGCAGTTTTAAAACTAAAATTGGAAGCTTAAACCCTGCCTGCGTGTTATACGCCGATCTCAGCCTGGCGGCAGCGTCACACAGACTGTGGAAGGAGGGGGAGGAGGAGGGAACCAAAAAGAGCTTTTACCGAGTCTGCGCCCCACAGCCAGGACCGTCCTGGCGCCTCCAGCCGCGTTTCTTCCTGCAAAGCCATTCGGGCAACCCGAGAGTTCCGCTTGACGCCAGAAGGGCTTTGCAGGAAGAAACGCCGCGTTTCTTCCTGCAAAGCCCTTCGGGCAACCCGAGAGTTCCGCTTGACGCCAGAAGGGCTTTGCAGGAAGAAACGCCGCGTTTCTTCCTGCAAAGCCCTTCTGGCGTCAAGCGGAACTCTCGGGTTGCCCGAAGGGCTTTGCGGGGAAGAAACGCGGCTGGAGGCGCAAGGACGGTCCTGGCTGTGGGGCGCAGACTCGGTAAAAGCCTCTCTTTGGTTCCCTCCTCCTCCTCCTCCTCCTCCTCCTCCTCCTCCTCCTCCTCCTCCTTCTTTCTGGAGCCCCTTCCTCAAAGATTTGGTACCAAAGCAATGGCGGTGAGGAAGTTGTGTCTTTTGGATTTTGCACTGTTGTCTTTTCAATGGTTCTCAGACTGGTTGAACCTTTAGCAGCTGGGGTGATATTCTTTACTGTTAAGGTTACAATTGGATGTGTTGGACAAATCTTAAAAGATGAAACTTTTATTAAAACGTTTGACTTAACTAAAAACGTCTTCCTTTTTCTTCTTCTTCTTAAATATGATTTATTTATTTATTTTTACTTCAGAAGTTTGATGACCGTTGTACAAACTAATCCAACCTAAATGTAGAGGAGGAGAAGAAGGGGGGGGGATTTAAAAAGAGCAGAGGAAAAAGAAAAGAAAGCATGAAGAAAACATAAAGAAAGGGATGGGAGGGAGGGAAGGAAGGAAGGCACTTTATGTTGAAACAGAAAATATTATATAAGGAAGAAAATGGAAATAACTTTTTGCTCAAAGAGGTGTTTTTTCATTTCATATTTGCCTTTTAAGAGGAGTTAATGTTATAATTCATGTTCTAATGTTATAAATTTTAATCCAACATTAAGTTCCGAGCTTCCAAGTCATTTATTTTTAATGAAAAAAATTTTTACTCAAATTTTTGTGTTAAAATGGGGGATGCGTGTTATACGCCGGTGCGTGTTATACGCCGATAAATACGGTATATATTATTTATATTAGATGCATATAGCTACTTGATGTATTCTATTGAAATGGACATATTTTAATAGCCATATGTTGTGATAACATTTTCTCAAATTAGAAAAGAATTTACAATGCCATTGTGCAAATATATACAAGTGAAAATAAGCAATACTAAAATTCATATCCATTTTAAACATATTGGAGATCATGCTACAATTGTTGCCTAACACCATAGATCTGATGTGTCTTAACTTTTGTCTTGAATGCAAATTAGATGCAGGACAAAATGGTATCTCATTTTTTAAAACCATTACTATTTGTTTTTGCCAATTATTAGTATTAATGCACAATGAATGTTTTTAGATTTTCTTCACTGGAAACTATTGATATTTTCAGTAGGAAAATATTGAATATCATTAAGGAGAGCAGAGTAAAGCAAGTACAAGTCTTACAAAGATTAGTCTAATTTCTTAAATTTAAAATCTAAAGATAAATTATATCATAACGTGGTTTCATAGTTTCTTCACCATATGGTGAAATTGTACTTGACATCCAGAACTGGCATCATTGGATAAGTCCAAGTTCTGTGCAAGCTGTTTGTTCTCTTTAGTTCTTTAACTTCTGGTTTTTGTTTTTTGCACTCTAGCAATGAAAGTTTCATATTAACAATCTGACAAATTGTCTTGCTTTCAAGGTAATATTACCTGGATATGTTTTGCTGTCTTAAATCATCACAGAACAAGCCAAGAGATAAAAATACTAAGTTTCTAAAATACCTTCTCCCTAATACTTTGGGAGGCAGGGCTTCAAGATGGTTTTTGATTCCTAGTAACTAGTCCTTGTAATTTTCCTGGAAAAGAATTTTTTGAAGTGGTTTGTCATTGCCTCCTTTCTAGTATTGACAGGAGTCGCTGGCCCAAAATTACCCAGCTGATTTCATGCCTAAGGCAGGATTAGAACCAATACTCTTCCATTTTCTAGCCTGATGCCTTAACCTCGCCACTAAATTGGCTCTCCATTAATGCTATTATCAATGCTAAAACCCCGGAGCAGTGGTGAGATACAGATTGAAACTGCTGACTTTCCATATAAGAAAACTGGGAGAGTACATGTGCAGTCTGCCAGTATATTGGCAAATGATTCTGAAGTAAATCCTGGCATTCTTAAAAAGTAGTAATTTGGAATGTAATTCAATGGATATATGTCATAAGGAAAAAATAACTTGGTGTCATTAGAATTCAGTTGCACTATATAGTATTAGGTTAAAGGATACAACAAAATCAACCTTGAACCTCCCTCTTTTTTTTTCTAGTATGCTATGGCCAATATCAATGTAATCCTGAACAAATTGAAAGTTATAGGAGAGCCTCGGTCAAGAGAGATTAAACAGATTTTTGCAGCCGCTGATCCTCAGAACACTTACATGATTGATTATGATGAGTTCAGGTAAGATTCTGAGTATCCAAGCAAATAGCAATTTAATTCATTTAAATTTTAATATGGCGTATATGAATTTGGCTGAGAGAGTGATTGAACCAAACTTACCCAGCTGGCTTTCATGACTGAAGCAGGACTTGAACTTCTGATCTCCAGGTTTCTAGCTGGGTGTCTCAACCACTAAAGCAAACTGGCTCTCTTTTGTTATATTAATTCTGTGAGAGTCTCTTGTTTATGAAGAGAGAGAAATAGAGAGAGATAATTAATTTAGCTATAGATGTTCTCTGTTGCACAGGCCACAAAAACTAATACAAAGTATTTTGTAATGCTACCACAAAGATCACTTTTTAAGAAAAGGCAATTAAACCTTGGTCATTCTATACATAGATCAAAATGTTTGTTCATAATTATAGGCAATATTGTAAGTTCATAACAATATATTTCAAAAATACCTTTCCAAAAGCCTTCCTTTAACACCACGGTCCTTGCATACTTTAAGTACCTTCAGTAAATAACAAAATGGCAGGTGAATTCAACATGCCATTTTTTAACCCTACGCTTTACATCAGGGGTGTCAAACCCCCATCATCAGGATGGCATCACGTGACACATTGAGACCTTCCTCCCCCCTTTGTTAAATCGGGCGGGGCGGGGCCAGCACATGACATATCTGGCCCGTGGTCCATGAGTTTGATACCCCTGCTTTACATGATTGAAGCTGAAGAGTCCTTTAACAAGGGGCCCTATCAGGAACCTGAAGAAAGTTCATGAATCAGGCAATTCCTTCAGGGTCACCCTATATAAGTAATCCTCCACTTGCGACCACAATTGAGCCCCAAATTTTCATTGCTAAACAAGGCAGCTGTTAAGTAAGTTGTGTCTCATTTTATGACTTTTTTTGCCACAGTTGTTATTTGAATTAATGCAGTTGTTAAATGAATTGTGCAGTCATTAAGCTGATCTGGCTTTCTCCATTGATTTTGCTTGTTGGAAGTCAGCTAGGAGGGTTACAAATGGTGATCACATGATCTTGGGACAGTGCGTTTGTCATAAACACATGCCAGTTGCTAAGTGCCTGAATTTTAATAACATAGCTATGGGGACAGTACAACAGTTACATATGTGTGAAAACCAATCATATATCACTTTTTTCAGTGCCATTGTATCTTCAAATGATCACTAAACAAATGTTTGTAAGTCGAGGACTACCTGTATAGATTTGTATTCCAAGGGAATCAGATTTACCATATTTTTGGTCTATAAGACATACTTCTTCCCCTCCCCCTCCAAGTGGGTGGAAATGTCAGTGCGTCTTATACAGTGAATGTTGCCAAAGCTGCGCCCACCTGCCAGCCGCCACCCTTTGGCCTCTGCCTCCCTCCCAGCAGTTTGCTTACTTGCAGCAAACAGCCTGGTCAGCTTCAGCACAGCCTGATTTAGTACGAGCAGCTGATTGGCGGTTAGATCTGCCTCCCAGAATACCACCTATCAGCTGCTCCAGGCTGCGGGGATCACCACCGCCCATCACTGCCATCGCCATTGCCATCTATTGCCGCCTCCAGGCCCCCCATTTTTGACCTCTGTGTGGCCTGTTTTCAGCCTCTAGGCCCCCCATTTTCAGCCTCCATGCACCCCATTTTCAGTCCTTTCCAGTTGGTGGGGGTTGCCACTGCCACCTATCCCTGCCACCTGAAAACGGGCCAAAAATGGGACACAATCTAACTGCCAATTAGCTGCTCGTGCTAAATCAGGTTGCGCTGAAGCTGACCAGGCTGTTTGCTGTTTCCTGAATTGCTGGGAGGCAGATGTTAAATATTCATTAGTGGATTTGTGTATGCATTACGTTCTAGCCTGGCCACAGTTACTTACTGATTGGCCGAGGTACTGAAGTCAGCGGTCATGCCCAGTCCTCGGCCAGTGATTGGTTGTTATAATTGTAAATACCTTGGCGCGCGTTCCCGGCTAGCTTCGCTGTCGCCTTCTTTTTAATGTTGAATAAACCTGGACTGTTTTGTTAACCCTGGCTTTCGCGTTCCTCTTCTGCCGAACTACAAAACTGGCGACGAAGGTGGGATTTTTTTTTCTGAAGGAACTCTGGTCTCTTTCTCCACTCCGAAGAGTCCTTCCCGCATCTAAGCCACGATGACTTCTGCCTTGCCTCCGTTTGCTCCCTACGGCTCGGGGGGAGAATCCTGGGAGGGATTCATGGAGCGTTTTGAGTGTTATCTCATTGCGTCTAAGAACCAGGTACAAACTGGAGGAAAAATGCAGTTTCTTTCTCTCTTGTTGCGAACCCTCCATGTTCGCCTCCGCCCGAGCCTTGGCCGCTCCAAGGCCGGCGTACAAGTTAGGCTGGGACACTCTAATGACCAGGCTCAAAGGACATTACGCACCGACACCCTCGAAGATCGCCCGCTGCTTCGCTTTCCGTCGCCGGGTGCAGAGACCTAACGAGTCAATTAGCCAATTTCTAGAGTCCTTGCGGACTACGGCTGCCCAATGTGACTTTACCAACTTAGAAGAAAACTTGGTGGAGCAGTTTGTCTGTGGTGTGCGGGATGTAAACTTGCGAAGCCGTATGTTCTGCCATCAAGACATTACCTTACTCCAGGCCGTGGAGACTGCCAGAGCAGCGGAGCTCTCGGAGCAGTCCACGGCCGATATCGAGCGGCTACAATTGGCTTCGCCTACCCACAACTCTGCTGGCCCCTCGTCGCGAACGTGCCTAGTCAATGACCTGCCATCCCCGGAGGATCCATCTGATGAAATTGTGGGGCAGCTTAGGACGCAGCCGAAGCGCAAACCTCAACCGCAGTCGGCTGCGCCTCTAACAGCTGGCGCTCCTTGCCGGGGTTGTGGCGGTCGCCATGCCCGTACAGCCTGCCCTTTCCGCAACGCAACGTGCCGCCGTTGCAATGGGCAGGGGCACATCGCTAGAGTTTGCCGAGCTTCGCTGCCTGCTCCATCTTTCCTGCAAACCGCTGTCCAACCCCAAGCGCAGCCGTGCCGCCAACCACCGCGGCCCGCTCGGCGGGTTGAAGACTGCCACACCATTTGCCAATCGCAAGCCTCTGACTGCTTTCTTCACCAAGCCTCCGCCGGAGCCCGGAAGATCGCTACCTCAGTCCAGCTGGAAGGTCAGCTTTGCCGGATGGAGGTGGACTCTGGCTCCTCTCGCTCTTTGCTGTCCTGGGCTCTTTTCTCCCGCCTCTGCCCCAGGGTTTCCCAAAGCCAGCTCTTGCCTGCTGAGACCACCTTAAGGGACTATCAGGGGCATTTCATCCCCACCTTGGGCTCTTTCCCCATTTTGGTCTCTTGTGGCCCCTTTGTGGGAAAATTGCCCATCCTGGTAGTTAGGGATTCTCTCCCTGCCCTTTTAGGCCTGGATTGGTTCCCTGCCCTGGGTCTATCAATTGGGGGGGTGCACCGGGTTGTCTCTTCTTCCCTAGAAAGCGTCCTGTCCGATTTCGCGGACGTTTTTGATGGCCAGTTAGGCTGTTATAAAGGCACCCCCATATCCCTTAGTCTCGACCCCCAGGTTGCTCCAATCAGGCTGAAGGCCCGCAGGGTGCCTTTTGCCTTAAGGGTCAAGGTTGATGCCGAGCTGGATAAGCTTCTGGCGCAAGGAGTCATCGAGCCCGTTGACCACTCCCCCTGGGAGACCCCTATCGTTCTCCCCGTCAAGCCGGACGGCTCGGTGAGGATCTGCGCCGACTACAAGTCGACGATCAACTTGGCCCTTCAGGCAAACCCCTATCCAGTCCCCGTGGTGCAACACCTGCTCCATTCATTGGGCCAGGGTTGCACGTTCGCCAAACTGGATATGGCGCAGGCCTACCAACAGCTCCCGGTGGATGATGATGCGGCGGCTGCGCAGACCATCGTCACCCATCGTGGGGCTTTTCGTTGCCGCCGCCTTCAATTTGGCGTTTCTGTGGCCCCAGGGATCTTCCAGAGCCTCATGGAGCGTTTGCTCCATGGGCTTCCCGGCATAGTACCGTATTTCGACGATGTCCTGATCGCTGCTTCCAGCCGCTCAGAACTCGTCGAAGTACTAAGGAAGGTCCTTCTGCGTTTTAGGGGCGCGGGTCTTAAGTTGAAGCGCAGCAAATGTTCGTTTGCTGTCCCGAGGGTGGAATTCTTGGGCTTCTTGATTGACGCCCAGGGCATCCACCCCACGCCTTCTAAGGTTGCAGCCATCAGGAACGCCCCTGCACCCACCTCTAAGGTGGAGCTACAGGCGTTCCTGGGGCTACTTAACTTCTACGCACCATTCATCCCGCATAAGGCGTTGCTAGTCGAGCCGCTGCATCGGTTTCTTGACCGATCCGCGGCCTGGTGCTGGGAGAGCCGCGAGGCGCAGGCGTTCGCGGCTGTCAAAGGGATGCTGACGTCATCGGCAGTCCTGGTTCAATATAATGATAGGATGCCTCTGACGCTAGCTTGTGACGCCTCTCCCTACGGTCTGGGGGCGGTCCTGAGCCATGTCCTCCCGAATGGCTCGGAGGCCCCGGTGGCCTTTTATTCCCGGACGCTCTCCTCGGCGGAGCGCAATTACAGCCAGATCGACAAGGAGGCTCTGGCTGCGGTGTCCGGGATTAAGAGGTTCCACGATTACCTCTACGGGCGGCACTTCACTCTTGTCACTGACCATAAGCCGCTCCTTGGGCTTTTGGCAGGTGACAAGCCGACTCCCTCCATTCTCTCCCCACGCATGACACGCTGGATGGAATTCCTTGCGGCATATTTTTATATGCTGCAATACCATCCGGGCAAGCAGCTTGGGCATGCGGATGCCCTTAGCCGCTGCCCACTGCCGGAGATCGACACTGCCCTCTCTGTTCTATCCATCGCGGCCTCCGGCCTACCCATTTCAGCAGCGGAGGTCGCGGCCTACACGAAGGCCGATCCCATCCTCTCCCAGGTCTCCTCCTGGGTCTTGAGGGGGTGGCCCACAGACAAAGTGGCGGAGGGCTTCCGGCCCTTTAAAGCTCGGCAAGCGGAGCTTTCCATCCACGGGGGGTGTCTCATTTGGGGGGATCGAGTAGTGATTCCTGCTGTGTTGCGGCCACGAGTTCTGCCTCTGCTCCATAAGGATCACCCAGGCATAGCGCGGATGAAGGCCTTAGCCCGCAGCTATGTCTGGTGGCCTTTGTTGGATTCAGAGATAGTGGCCTACGTGGGCCGTTGTGCTACCTGTCAACTCTCTAGGCCCAATCCTCCGGCCGGGCCTGCTCGGGAGTGGGAGGTTCCGAGAGGCCCGTGGTCACGCCTCCATGTAGATTTTGCCGGTCCCTTCCATGGCCAGAATTTCTTAATTGTGGTGGACGCCTACTCTCGGTGGGTGGAACTGGTCCTGATGGCCTCCACCACGGCCGAGAGTACGGTCCGGGCCTTACGCAGACTGTTCGCAACCCATGGGTTGCCGGACATACTTGTTTCAGATAATGGCCCGCAATTCACAGCCACCACGTTTCAGGAGTTCTTGGCCGAGCAGGGGATCTGGCACGCGCCCATAGCCCTGTACCACCCGGCCAGTAATGGCCGGGCGGAGCGGGTGGTCCGTTCGGCTAAGGATGCGCTGGGCCGTATGGACAGGGGCGACTGGCAGTCGAGAGTGGCGGCTTACTTATTAAGCCAGCATTCCACCCCCTGCCCGACAACCAACAAAAGCCCCGCGGAGCTCTTGATGGGCCGGCGTTTGCGGACTTCCCTGGATAGACTCCATCCGCTCTATTCCGGAGACCAGCCATGCAACCTGGGGGTTCTCCCTTCCCGTTCCTTTAGACAGGGGGATCTGGTGTGGGCCCGCTCTTTCACTGGGGAGCCCAGGTGGGTTCCAGCTAAAGTGACCGCGCTGACTGGCCCCTGTTCTTTCAGGGTCGGATTGGCTGATGGATCCGAGTGGAGACGCCACTTGGATCAGTTAAGGAGGCGCCTCCCAGCGGAGACAGGCAACCAGGACTTTTCTGGACGGGACAACGCCGTACGACCGGGGTTGCCGTGTGAGGCCTTCACACATCCAGGCCTCGCCTATCCACAGCCAGACACTGCTCAATCCGACGAATCGCGACAACGGGCTGTCTCCACACCAGGCCCGGCCTGTCTGGGCGCCCCCTGCCGGGAAGCGAATCTGTCGGCTCAAACCGCCATCGAAGAGTTGCCGGCTGATGCTCCTACCTCCCGAGACACTCCTCCAAGGCTCTCCCCTACATCTGTGGACGCGCCATCCCGGCCCAGCCTACCTGCGTTGTTGAGCCCGCCTTCTGGGTCGTGCCGGGAAGGCGTCCCTCGGAGCTGCACTCCCTTTGGGGAGGAGCTACAACGAGCAGGTCCCCCTCCGCCGACGACTGCTGTTGAATTGAGGAGATCTGGGCGGGTCCGGCACCGCCCCGCCTATCTTTGCGACTACGCATGCTCCACTCGGGAGCATGCGCAGAACTGGGGGGAAGGGGTGTTAAATATTCATTAGTGGATTTGTGTATGCATTACGTTCTAGCCTGGCCACAGTTACTTACTGATTGGCCGAGGTACTGAAGTCAGCGGTCACGCCCAGTCCTCGGCCAGTGATTGGTTGTTATAATTGTAAATACCTTGGCGCGCGTTCCCGGCTAGCTTCGCTGTCGCCTTCTTTTTAATGTTGAATAAACCTGGACTGTTTTGTTAACCCTGGCTTTCGCGTTCCTCTTCTGCCGAACTACAAAAGCAGAGGCAGGTTTTTTTTTCTTGTTTTCCTCCCCAAAAGCTAGGTGTGTCTTATAGTCCAGAGCATTTTATAATCCAAAAAATACTGTATCTTATCAGAAGATATTTGTTGAACCTATATTGATTATGCTGCTATAGTGAAATAAAGTGTGAAAGTCATGTGTGAATATTACTGTAACTGTGAGCATTCCTTATTATTGGAAAATCATACTGTTCTTGAGCAAATATGCATAAGTCTTTATAAAATAATTCTGTCCTGAGTTAAAACAATCTTATTTTCAAATCAATGCCTTTCAGCAAGACACAGTGCAATCATTTTATCACTATTGAAATACAACTTCTAATGTAGGAATATACTGTATTTTTCAGATTATAAGGCACACTTTTTTTCCTCAAAAAAGAGGCTAAAATCTGGGTGCGTCTTATACACCAAATACAGCATTTTTAGCCCACTGAAGCCCCGCCCACCCTCACCAAAATGGCTGTGCATGGAGGCTTTCAGAGAGCTCCTGGGGGCTGGGGAGGGCAGAAATGAGCAAAAATGGGCTATTTTTTGCCTCCCCCCAGCCCCCAGCAGCACTCCATAAGCCTCCATAAGGCTATGCATGCAATTTTTTTTTTACCAAAAAATGGGTCCGTTTTTGCAAAAAAAAGCCATTTTTTGCTCGTTTTTGCCTCCTTTCCCAGGAACACTCTTCAAGCCCTCCCGAAGGCTATTCATGCCTTTTGGCGGGGGGGAACGGGCCCATTTTTGTGAAAAACGGGCCTTTTTGGGAGGTTTGCAGAGTGCAAAAACTTTTTTTTTCCTTTTGGAAAGCTCTTTAACTGATTGATGAGAATTACATTGATCAAGTGCGGTTCCAGCAGAAACACCTACCTATCTACTGTATTTCTTTCTCTCTCTCTCTCTTTCTCTCTCTCTATCCACCTACCTACCTACCCACCCACCTACCCGCCCGCCCACCCACCCACCCACCCACCCACCCACCTACCTACCTACCTACCTACCTACCTACCTACCTACCTACCTACCTACCTACCTACTCTCTCTCCCTCCCTATCTATTGTATTTCTCTCTCTCTCTCTCTCTCTTTCTCTCTATCCCTCTACCTATCTACCTACCTACCTAACTCCTTTCTCCCACTCCATCCCTATCTACTGTATTTCTCTCTCTTTCTATTTCTCTCTCTCTATCCCTCTACCTACTTAACTACTCCCTCCCTCCCTATCTACTGTATTTCTCTCTATCTCTTTCTATTTCTCTCTCTCTCTCTATCTCTCTACCTACCTACCTACCTATCTGCCTATCTACACACACACACACACACACACACACACACACACACAATTTCTATCTCTCTCTCTCCCTTTATCTACCTACCTAACTACTCTCTCTCTCTCCCTACCTGCCTACTGTATTTCTCTATCTCTCTCTATTTCTCTCTCTCTATCACTTTATCTACCTACCTACCTAACTACTTTATCTCCCTATCTACCTACTGTATTTCTCTCTCTCTCTCTCTCTTTCTCTCTCTATATCCCTCTACCTACCTACCTACCTACCTACCTACCTACCTACCTACCTACCTACACACTCTTTCTCCCTACCTACCTACTGTATTCTCTCTCTCTCTTTCTTTCTCTCTCTCTCCCTACCTACCTACTGTATTTCTCTCTCTCTCCCTTTATCTACCTACCTAACTACTCTCTCTCTCTACCTATTGGAAACTGAAAAACTGGTGGTAGCTATGGTTGAACGGGGTAAAGTTTAATTAAACTTTACCCCGTTCAACCATTTAAACACTTTAAAGAAGTGTTTCAAATAAGGAATTATTAATTTGATAGAGGGATTCAATTACCATTAGATGGGGTAATGCAATTTGGAGCATCCATCAGTTAGGTTTATACTTCAACTGTGACTTTAGATAAGCAAAATGGAATTCATCTCAGTAATATAGCCTGTAAACATATTTTTTTATTCAAAAAGTTTAGTTTATACAAAATTCAGAATTTTTTTAATTTATTTTTGTTGGGCCTAAACAGATTGTATTACACTAATTCAGGAGCAGTTGCATCAGTTGATAATACATTTCAAAGCACTATTAAAATACTAATACTTTCTTAAAAGCCCTGAAATTATTGGACTGAGATTAGTTAAAAGTCAACGCAAAAATCTGCTTATGTTATTTTTACCTTCAGAATCCATGATTATTTAAATCAATAGAGTTGAGAGGGGTAGCAGTAAAATAAACGTTATCCAATAGAATTTCTTTCCTTTAGGTATATAGATGTCACTATCAGTGATTGCTTATAATAGCTTTTAAAACATAGTTGCTCTCTGTGCTTTGAGGTCTGAATGTTTTCTGAAAGAAAATTAATCAGTGTGCTCCCTATCTGAATGAAAAGGCATTGTGAAAAATTTAGTCCAATAACAAATTAGTAATGAATGTTATTATTTTTTAAAACAATACTGTGTATTCCCTCATTGGGCATTTTAAGATAAAAACAGTTTTTTAAATTACCAATTCTAATCCAATTTGCCTTTGGAAAATCCAGTTATAAGAACTAAAATGAATAAATATATAGTAAGTAAACAAACAAAAAAACAAACAAGAATATATGTAGGTTACTGTTGAAACTTGGTGTTCAAACAAATTAGCCATCAGTCCAACTTTACATACCATTCATAAGAGACAGTAAAAAAGCTAAAGAAGCTAAGAAGACCACAGCATATTCACTCAGCAGCCAACACCAAAATGAAAAGGATTAACACCAGAAAAGCAATTAAGCAGTAAACAATACCCTAATCAAGAAACTACCATAGAGAACGCCTAACTCCATCAACACTGACAGGGCAAGCATTATGCTGTACATACTGTATATAAGGAGCAAGCCCCAAGGACACTAACACTGATGATGTTACCTAGTCAGGTAATGAAATTTCTGCAAGCAAAGAACAAAGCTCTTAGAACAATTAGGATGCCACAAATAAATAAATACTTTTTCTGTTGCTAAGCCTTCCTTCCCATTTAACTCGGGTATCATGCATTACAAAGAACTATTAGGGAAACTCTCAGAAGCACAATTACAATGGCATAATGAACCTTCCTTCATAATTGCTAAGTGCTTCCTCCTTTATAGAAAAACCAAACATGATATTTTTACACAAGATACTAGCCATAAAGTATGTTTTGAGTGCCATTGCGATATACATAATATAGACATTGTCCACTCCATTATAGAATTAGATATTCTTTCATTCTGCTGGCATTAGAAAGAGCTGTATTTTATACTGTTGATGACATACATAAAACATTCTGCATACTATACATATACTACTCTAGAAAAACTGGTGAACTGATGGATGGACGAATGTTTTAATTTACTTTTCTTTTTTAGAAATGTGTTATTGAATATCTCAGATGGAAAATTATCAGAACATGAAATTATGACTATTGGACGATATTACAGCGTAAGAGAGGAGAATGAAATGGATGCCACTTATCTTCTGGCAGTGTCCCAGGAAAATCTCAAGAAAAATAATTTTGAAAATTTTGGCCAGTTGTTGGCAGCCTTGGCATACAGTGATCGGGAAAAGTAAGACCTTCTTCTAATATCAAATCTGCATTTTTTAATTCTTATTAACCACAATCTAATAAAATAGGAGCTGTCTTTCCCCTCATTTCAAGTCAATGTATGTGGTGGAAAGTTTAAGCCTTCTACTCTGTATCTCAGAGGATTGACACTGGAAATAGCTTTTCTCCATGTCAGCCTTCCTGTCATGGGAGAAGAAATTACTCTCACTCCTGCCTTCCTTCCCATTTAAATCGGGTATCATGCATTACAAAGAACTAATAGGGAAACTCTCAGAAGGACAATTACAATGGGATAATTAACCTTCCTTCATAATTGTACATCATTCAGCCTAAGTAATTAAAGAAAACAATTGTCAATGGCTGCCCTTGACATATATATGCATAATATAAGACCTCCATGAACTGTAAGCGATTTGGATTTATTAATACTCTGATTTAGATAACTGAAGGGTTTTTTAAAATTTTATATTGAACCAAAGCAAAAGTTGAGATTTGATTCAAGGTATCTTTAATATGCTAAAAAGGCATGGAATAGTAGTTACAACTTTCTTAACCTTTCTAGTATGCTTCAAAATTTTTGTTTTTCTAAATACCCTATAGCAGTGATGGCGAACCTTTTTTGGCTCGCTTGCCAAATGCAGGGTGTGTGTGTCATTTGCGGGCATGCCACACCCATAATGGTATACATGTGACCCAGCGCACATGCACTCACGCCCAACCCCCTGCTTTTGGCACACTTTTTTCACCCTCCCCAAGCTCCAGAGGCTTTCTAGGAGCTTCCCTGAAGCCTCTAGAGTGCGAAAAACGGACCTTATGCGCAAACCGGAAGTTTAGGAACAGACTTCCGGTTTGCTTGTAGGCCCGTTTTTTACCCTCTGGCACCTTCAGGAGGCTTCCCTGAAGACTCCGGAGGGCAGCAAATGGCCTTACGGCCAAAACAGAAGTCACTTCCATTTACCCATAAGGCTATTTTTCGTCCTCCAGAGCCTTCAGGGAAGCCTCCTGAAGGCTCCGGAGGGCGAAAAACAGTCTCAAAAGAAGGCCAAAGTCAGCTGGCCAGCGCGCACATGCATGCTGGAGCTGACAGGGCACAGCCTTGCTTGCCCTAACAAATGACTCCACGTGCCACCTGTGGCACATGTGCCATAGATTCGCCATCACGGTCCTATAGCATGAATAGGGTCTGGATCTTAATACTGTTAACAAATAATATACCAACATAGTTCAATCAATATAAAACTATAGATTTGAAAGAGAAGATAAATATAAATTTGTTGGTGCAGTTACATGGGTGTTAATGTCTTAGAGCAGCAGCCCCCAACCTTTTAAGCACACAGGACCAGTTCTGTGGAGAGAGGACTTTTTGTGGACCAGAGAGGGCATGATTTCACCTGCTGCCTACATCCCGTGGATGGGGCTTCATTTGTTTGCCTGGACCAGTTTCTGTCATGCTGCCGACTGGGGCTGGTCCATGACCGGGGGTTGAAGAACCTTGTCTTACAGGCAAAATTCTTTAGCAAGGGGGAAGGATGAGGAAGATGACTGCTCAGCTATGAACTGAAGGTACCCCCCCCCCCACAAATACATCACAAAAGTGATGAAGTATTGGAATTGGAATTGGAATTGATTTTATTTGTAGGCCGCCCTTTTCCCTGAGGGGACTCAGGGCGGCTCACAGAAACCAGGGAGAGGGGAATACAATACAATACAATACTACGACAACAACACATAATAAAATAATACGCAACATGCATACAACATTCGGGCGGGGTAGTGGTCCTTATCCCCAGGCCTGACGGGCGAGCCAGTTCTTCAAGGCTGTGCGGAAGGCCTGGACGGTGGAGAGGGTACGAATCTCTACGGGGAGCTCGTTCCAAAGGGTCGGGGCCGCTACTGAGAAGGCCCTCCTCCTTGTGGTTGCCAGCCGACATTGGCTGGCCGATGGGATGCGGAGGAGGCCTAACCTATGAGATCTTATAGGCCGTAGGGAGGTAATTGGCAGAAGGCGGTCTCTCAAGTATCCAGATCCACTGCCATGTAGGGCTTTATGGGTGGTCAATAGCACCTTGAAGCGCATCCGGAGATCAACAGGTAGCCAGCGCAGCTCGCGGAGGATAGGTGTAATGCGGGTGAATCGGGGTGCACCCGCAATCACTCGCGCGGCTGTGTTCTGTACTAGCTGAAGTCGCCGGATGCTCTTCAAGGGCAGCCCCATGTAGAGCACATTGCAGTATTCCAGCCTAGAAATCACGAGGGCCCGAGTGACTGTTGTGAGGGCCTCCCGGTTCAGGTAGGGTCGCAACTGGCGCACCAGGCATACCTGGGCGAATGCCCCCCTGGTCACAGCCGCTATATGATGGTCGAATGACAGCTGTGAATCCAGGAGGACTCCCAGGTTGCGAACCCTCTCTGAGGGGTGTAAAATTTGACCCCCCAGCCTGAGTGTTGGATTAATGGCCGAATTTTTGGGAGGAAAACACAACAGCCACTCGGTCTTTTCTGGGTTGAGCACAAGCTTGTTAATCCTCATCCAGTCCATGACGGCTTCGAGCCCCCGGCCCATTACGTCAACCGCTTCATTGATTTGGCACGGGGCGGACAGATACAATTGAGTATCGTCCGCATATTGATGGTATCTAATCCCGTGCCTACGGATGATCTCTCCCAGTGGTTTCATGTAAATGTTAAATAGTAGGGGGGATAAGACCGAACCCTGCGGCACCCCATATTTCAGGGGCCTTGGGGACGATCTCTGCCCTCCCACTAACACCGACTGCGACCTGTCCGAGAGGTAGGAGGAGAACCACCGTAACACGGTGCCTCCCACTCCCACCTCCCGCAGTCTTCGCAGAAGGATACCATGGTCGATGGTATCGAAAGCCGCTGAGAGGTCAAGGAGGACCAGGATGGAGGGATGTCCTTCATCTCTGGCTCTCCAGAGATCATCCATCAATGCGACCAAGGCGGTTTCAGTGCTGTAACCGGGTCTGAAGCCTGACTGGAAGGGGTCTAGATAGTCTTCAGGCATGTTCATTAATGCCTGAATTGTGGATGGCACGATGGGAGAAGCTTTGGCAGGAGGTTGCTGGTGGGGGAGCCAAGTGACTGCTTGGTGAAAAGAGTGCAAATGTTCAGAAACATCTATTTTCTCTAGGGCTCAAAATCTTCTTTAAAGACAGGACCAAAAGAAATAGCTGGCACATTTGAACCAGTTTTCCTTTTCATTTTCCATCTTTTTAACATTCCTTTCTAGCACAATTCTAAACATTCTTTTAAATCATCCATCATGATTGTTTTTAATTCCAATTTTAAAATAAATAGAAAGTTATTACTTTTGTTTGCGCAGATGCGGACTGCTGGCCAGTGACAAGTGCAGGACTGTTTGCAAATCCTTCAGGCTACCATTAGCAGATGATCTTCTACGTGCTTTACTGGCTGCGTAAGTTCCAATGTAATAATTAGTATGAATAAGAGTTAAAGAATGTTTTTTCTTCTTCTGAGAATCACATTCCTTTTCTGATAATGTACCAGTGGCTATTTCAAGACCATCTCTTTTCTTTCTACTTGTCCATCAACCACTTCTTCTTCTCTCTGTTGCTATTGGGATCAGGACAAAGGGCTAAACTATTTGATTGGAGAAGATTTTTTAAAACACAAAAAAGGGCCAAGAACCACTTAACTTTTCAGTGATCTTAATATAAATGCCTCAGGCAACATGTCTGAGATGTGATGCTGAAGTAATTCCATTGTAAACTAGTAATCATTATTTGGAAGTAATTTCAATGAGAGATGGACTTTGAAAAGAGTAATGACTGACTATTTTAGCAAGCCAGAGGTTTCCTAGGGTACTTGTTCCTGTCCTCCAGTTATGAGAATCCTACCTTGTCTTAATCTATTCAGCAGGATACTTCTAAGCCTTCTTGTCAAAGAGGAGTCATCAGCACCACTCTAAGAAAAAAAAGTCTTAAAATTGTAAACATAGCAGGAATGGAAATATCTGTTTACCTCGAAGAGATTTTAGCAAAGAACTTCATTTTCTTGCTAAAATATATATCCAAATGTTCACCTTTTAAACAAAAATAGATGATTATGTGGAAAAGGGGAGAAAAAGAAATAATAAGGGAAAGCAACAGTCTACACTTAGTTATATATTAATTGTTTGAGAAGGGTTTCCAAACATACACATAAAAGCTGGTCCCATGATATTCAGAAACTTATATTTACCTTTTATAGAAACTAGCAAGGCAGTCAATATTTAAGACAAAATGGTGGTGCTACCATTTATATCTCCTTCAGTCCCAGATTTGTGGGAGTCTTGTATATTTGCAGGATTCAGTTCAGTCTTTTAAATCAGAGATTGATGGGGAAGATGAAGAATCTGCTATTTGTCTAGAAAAGATTTCAAGTGATGCAAATTTCTTTCCAAATCTGAGAGATAGTCACAGCCAGTTTATGAAATAGTAGCAAAATATACAAAACCCTTTTTTCCTTAAGTGGGAATGGAATTACTGTTCATGTCATTCCTTTAATTAAAATCCCTTTTAATACTGAGAAAAATTATTAAACCTATTCAGCTTGGATGAAATGGCAATCTGCAAGCAATTCTGCCTTTTGCATTGTTTATGTTCTAATGTTGTTTCTCCCCAGGGATTTTTTTGCATATTCATGTTATTTTCATTTTGGCTACAGCCTTGTAATATCTCTGCTTAATATTTTTATTATTCAGATGAGTCATGTGTGTACGTTGCACTTCAATATGTTAGCAATGTTGAAACAAACGAGAATATTGTTTAGAAAATGTGCTGTTAACACAGCTGCTTCAGAAGAAAATACACAATGTAGAAACAGCTTGAATGAAAAAGATGCTTCATTATTGAACTTGGACTATTTAGACTTCAATTAATCAGTGCAAGTATTAAAGCTATATATCTGCACTGCCTATTATTTTGAGCATACTACTTGCAAAAGTGCAGCGGAGCATAGTCAACTCTTCAAGGCAAACCAATTTGGGTTACAATACCCAAATTGTGTATTATTCATTCAGAACACCAGAGGGCTGTGATGCATGAAATAACTGTTGGCTTGTTACTATTTAGAAACCTCCCCTCTCAACTGTGTGCACAATTATTAGGCAAATGAATATTTTGACCATATCATTTTTATGCATTGAATGTTCGGTGGATATAAGCAGATCAAGTGGTGTGTATTTGTGTAATGAAGGAGGGTGTGGCCTAAGAAGATCAAGGAGTGCATAGTTATTAGGCAGCTTCTTTTCCTCAGGCAAAATGTGCCAAAAAAGAGATTTAACTGACTCTGAAAAGCCAAAAATTCTAAAAAGTCTTCCAGAGGAATGTAGCACTCTTGAAATTGCTAAGATATTGGGGCATGATCAGAGGCCCATCCAACATTTTGTTGCAAAAAGTCAACAGGGTCGCAAAATAAATGTGTTGAGAAAAAACGATGCATATTAACCTCCAAAGATTTGAGAAGTATCAAATGTGAAGCTACCAGCACTATCACCCAGTGCTGTCATATTCCAGAATTGCAACCTACCTAGAATGCACAGAATACAAGGTGTTCAATGTTCAGAAACATGGCCAAGGTAAGGAAGGCTGAAATCCAACCACCACTGAACAAGACAAATAAGTTGAAATGGCAAGACTCAACCAAGAAATATCTGAACACAGATTTTTTAAAGGTTTTATGGACTGATGAGATGAGAGTGACTCTTGACAGACCAAATGGATAGGCCCGTGGCTGGGTCAGTAACAGAGCTCCATGTTGACTCAAGACGCCAGCAAAGTGGAGATAGAGTACTGGTATGGACTGGTATTATGAAAGATAAGCTAGTTGGACCTTTTCGGGTTGAAGTTGAACTCAAAATCAAGTCCCAAACCCAATTTGGCAGTTTTTAGAAGACACTTTCTTCAGGCAGTGGTATAGGAAAAAGTCTGCATCTTTCAAGAAGGCCATGATTTTTATGCAGGACACTGCTCAGTCGCTAATATACATCGAAGTACTCCACTGCATGGCTAGCCACTAAAGGCCTTAAAGATGAAAGAATAACGATATGCCCCTCTTCTTCACCTGACCTAAATCCTATTGAGAAATTGTGGGCCCTTCTTTAATGGGAAATTTATGGTGAAGGAAAACAGCACACCTCTCTCAACAGTGTCTGAGACACTGTGGTTACTGCTGCACAAAATTTGATCATCAACAGCTCAAGAAACTGACAGTCCATGAATGGAAGGCTTATGGCTGTTATTGAAAAGAAGGGTGGTTATATTGGTAACCATTTTTTTTTTTTGAAATGTTAAAAATTTTGAGCTGTTATAAATGAGTGAGATGGGTAAATTTTCATTTTTCATAAGAATTCTGCATACTAGTTGCCCAAATATTGTGCACACATAGATATTCTCCATAGTGTTGGAGATAGCATCCAGGAATGGGTTACCTCCGTCTGTCATCTAATTGGACTGAGTCTGAAAACTGTGACGGCATGCCTCCTCTGCTTGCTCCTCCCAGCTTTTAGACTCAGTCTAGCTAGGACCGACATGTTGTAATATTCTCCTCCATTCCTGGACACTTCTCCATCAAATAACAGAGAAAAGAAGAATAGAAATGATTCAATTTAATAGGCTGGCTCCCGTTAGAACAAGGTAAAGCAGCCTTTCATTCCAGCACAAAGGGCTTTCAGCCTGACACTGCTGAGGGCCATGTGGTGGCAATTCAGCTGCCTGGCGATAGCTGGATAGGGCAGCGCCCACAAGCAGAGCTCCAGAATGCTGACCCAGGACTACAAAGGCATTGGATCTCAAATCGGCTCAGGTAGTCCACACAATTGATCAGGGCAGCACTCATGAGCTTGTCTCCCCGGCACTGACCCTGGGGCTCGGGGTGTGGCCATATTGTGCACCAAATTTGAATGAGATGAGCAGCAGGTGGGAGGACTCGTGCAGTGTGGCGCCCCCCCCCCAAAATTGGAGCCCTTAGTCTCACTCAAGGAGGAGGATGCAGAGCCACTGCCCACATCCTGGGCATACCGCTTAATGGAGTGCAAAGTGGCGAGGCTCGTGTCGGGTGAGTTCGCCACATGGCACACTCAAAATGGTGGCCGCCACTCAGGGTGATTTGGCCCTTGAGGTTGAAACCCAGGAAATCTCCCAATGCAAAGAAGAGGCTGTGGGACCCTTGGGGTCGAAGCCTGCAAGGAAGAGAAAAGTCTCTGAGCCCCACACAAGGGAACCTACCAAGAAGGCCTCTAAAGCCACAGAGCAGGATGAGAGCCACTGTCAGAGGGCCCTGGATTGCGAAATTGCGAAGGCCCAGAGGAGAGCCAAAGATCAGGGGCCTACGGGGCAGGTCAGCCCCCACTCTTTCCCTTTACAGCCACTGGCACTGACTCACCCCTGTGCTAGCCCGTAGCCAGCTGCATGGTCACCAGACACTGCAGAGGAACAGCCTTCGCCTTCTGCCTCCAATCAGCATGGCAAGTTTCTTGGTGGTAGTTTCTTCAGCTCCCCGCCAGAGCATGGATCTCCGATAACTGCCAGGGAACAGCCAGGGAGACAAAGATTTTCATCTGCAGCAGCAACCTTCACTCTCACTGCTGCCGACCTCCACTCTCAGGAACAAGCAGAGGCTCCACTGCCTCCTAACATGAGAGCCATTATCTCAGAAGCCATCAGACGGGATAACTGCAGGATTACAACAGAGAGCAGCTTTAGTGGAGTCAGACCAACCTAGGCCCTGCGCCTGCATGGAACTGCAAGAGCCTGAGGGGTTTATGCCTCCCCTAGAGCACTACCCTCCTGCCTCCCCCAGTCAGGCTTCTTTGTCGGGGGAAGAAGCACACGGACCTGGAGCAGTCAGATGATGAGGGCCTAATTGCCAATCAACCTGCCTTTGTGGGTCTTTTCCAACCATCCTTATTTAGATCCTTGCTGTTAAAGGCAAAGAAGGCAGACAATATGGGGGCCAGTAAAACAGCTCAGGAGGCAGCACCTGGATCAGGAGACCTGGCAGATTCTCTATTCTCAGAACCAGCAGTGGAGAGAGAGGTGGTTCTGTCCCCCAGGCTCTTCCTGTAGTGCACAGGCAGTGGACCTCCCCTGGGTGAGGAACCTATCCCAACAATCAGGACAGATGTTTCTATAACATGGGCCCAGATCTATCTAAGGCCCTAGAGGTCCCCATAGTGGATGTCCTCATGGCTGTGTTGTCAACATCACCAGTCATGGCTGGTTCTCCAGGGGAAACCCTCCGGATGGAGGACAAGTGAAATAAGCAAACCTTAGTAAAAGCTACAAGGCTGTCACTTGGACTGTCAAAGCTTCTACGGCGGCCTCCTTCAATAGAGCTTCATTGCTCTGATTGAAGGACCTATAGGATAGGATCCCTCCAGGTGACACTAGGTCACATCAAGGTATCAACAAATTGAAGGCTGCAATAGAATTCTCAGCGGAGGCCATGCTGGACGTAGCGCTCTTCGCATCCAAGTCCATTGCCTTGTCTGTAGCACCAGATGTCTTCTATGGCTCCACCAGTGGCAAACGGATGTCAGACACAAGTGGAGACTGGCCTCTGCCTCCTTCACAGGGGAACAATTGCTTGGGGACTCCCTGGAACCAATCCTGGTTGAGTCCAGGGACAAGCACAAGATCATTTCGATTTCGATTTTCGATTTTATTGTATTTCTATGCCGCCCTATTCCCAGAGGGACTCAGGGCGGCTCACAAACCAAGTCGGGGGGGGGGGCGGTTTACAAACAGGGAAAAAAAAGAAAGACAACGAACAATACAACACCACAATTTTAAAAACAATCAACAGCCACACCATTCAAGCGGGGACAGGAACTCATCAGCCCCAGGCCTGTTGGAACAGCCAGGTTTTTAAGGCTTTGCGGAAAGCCTGGAGGGTGGTGAGGGTCCGAATCTCCATGGGGAGCTCGTTCCAGAGGGCCGGAGCAGCCACAGAGAAAGCCCTCCTCCGGGTGGTAGCCAATCGGCATTGGCAGGTGGATGGAATTCGGAGGAGGCCTAATCTGTGGGATCTAATCAGTCTGTTGGAGGTAATTGGCAGCAGGCGCTCTCTCAAGTACCCAGGTCCAATACCATGGAGGGCTTTATAAGTGACAACTAGCACCTTGAAGCGTATCCGAAGACCAATGGGCAGCCAGTGCAGCTTGCGGAGGATAGGTGTAACGTGGGTGTACCGGGGTGCACCCACGATCGCTCGCGCGGCTGCATTCTGGACAAGCTGAAGTCTCTGAATGCTCTTCAAGGGCTGCCCCATGTAGAGCACGTTGCAGTAGTCCAGTCTTGAGGTCACAAGGGCACGAGTGACTGTTGCGGGGGCCTCCTGGTTCAGGTAGGGACGCAATTGGTGCACCAGGCGAACCTGGGCAATGCCCCCCTGGTCACAGCCGACAAATGGTGTTCAAAGGTCAGCTGTGGATCCAGGAGGACTCCCAAATTGCGAACCCTGTCTGAGGGGCGTACTGTTTGACCCCCCAGCCTGAGAGATGGAGGCATGACCCCCGTCCCTGGCTCTCCAGAGATCATTAGTCAGTGCGACCAAAGCAGTTTCCGTGCTGTAGCCAGGCCTGAATCCCGACTGAAAGGTATCTAGATAATCGGTTTCATCCAAGGACCGCCGGAGCTGAGAGGCCATCACTTTCTCAACAACCTTCCCCACAAAGGGGAGGTTGGAGACTGGACGATAGTTATTTAAGACGGCTGGATCCAAAGATGGCTTCTTCAGATGGGGTCTCACCACCGCTGCCTTTAAAGCGGGGGGAAAGAACCCCTCCCAAAGCGAGGCGATAACTACCGCCTGGATCCAGCCCCATGTCACCTCCCTGCTGTTAGCAATCAGCCAGGAGGGGCATGGGTCCAGCACACATGTGAAGGCACTCACAGCTCCCATGGCCTTGTCCACTTCCTCAGGGGTAACAAGTTGAAAATCAATCCAGAGATGTCGCTCCAGATTCTCCCATGGTGCCTCGGCTGGCTCTGCGCAATTGGAGTCCAGGTCCGCCCAAAGCCGAGCAACTTTATCCGCGAGGAATTGGACGTATTCCTCAGCTCTACCTCGCAAAGGATCACTTGTATCCCTCCTATTCAGGAGGGAACAGGTTATCCTAAACAAGGCGGTTGGACGCGACTCAGTGGAAGCTATCAGAGTGGCAATATGAGTTCTTTTTGACATCCTAATTGCCCGAAGGTAAACTCTGATGCAGGATTTTAATAGTGCTCGGTCTGACTCGGACTTACTGGATCTCCAGCGGTGCTCTAGGCATCTCTTTTGGCGCTTCATCTCCCGGAGTTCCTCGGTAAACCAAGGAGCCCTCCTGGATCCACTGCCTCGGATCGGCCGTAAAGGTGCAATCCGGTTGAGAGCCTCTGACGCTGCTGAGTTCCAAGCAGCAACCAGGGTCTCCGCCGGACTGTGGGCGAGGGTATCAGGAACAACGCCAAGCGCCGTCTGAAAGCCCAAAGGGTCCATAAGGCGCCTGGGGTGGAACCACCTAATCGGTTCCTCCTCCCTACAGTGGGGGTTTGGCCTCCGAAAGTCAAACCTCAATAGGTAGTGATCCGACCATGACAGGGGTAAGATCATACTACCCCTCAAACCAACATCACAACTCCACTGCTCCGAGAGTAATACGAGTTTGAGCGTGTGACCCGCCGAGTGGGCCAGCCCCCGGATTACTTGGGCCAAGCCCATGGCTGTCATGGAAGCCATGAACTCCTGCGCTCCATCAGAGTGCTCGCCGAGCGAAGGCAAATTGAAGTCCCCCAGCACCATAAGCCTGGGGAACTCAATTGCCAGCTCGGCTACTGACTTGAGGAGCGAGGGGAGGGCTGTTGCAATGCTGTTGGGAGGCAGGTACATTATCAGCAAGCCCACTTGACCCTTGAGGTCCAACTTCACCAGCAAGGACTCACACCCGACAAGCTCTGGAGCAGGGATCCTACGAGGAGCTAGAGACTCTCGGATAACAATAGCCACCCCCCACCCCTTCCCTGGGGTCGCAGCTGATGCAGCACTTGAAAACCGTCATGCCGTCCCTTTCCCGGAGAGCAGAGACGCACCCACCTCATCGCCACTTACCCTTTCGAGGGTCAAACAGTAGATTTAGCCTTCCTGGGCCACAGAGGCAATTCCAGCCCAGACAGGGACAACAGCAGGACAAGACAGGTAGGAGTGGACAGCGTTTTCCCTCAAAGAAGTCCTCCAAGAGTGGGGGAGGTCGCTACTTTCAGTGTCAGAAGTGACTGCCTAACAAACTTTCCCATTGGGGGTCGCCTGACCTTTGCCAACCAATGGGAGGAGGTTGCCACGGACGCCTGGGTCAGGGAGACAATAAACTTCAACCTCTCCCTAGAGCTCCTCTCCATCCCCCTCCTGAGGTTTTTCATCAGGTGTCCAGTATCACAGGACTGGGCGAAGCTGTTCCTCATGGAATCGGCAATATAACACCTACTGGATATTCAGGCAATCCAGACAGTTCCAGAGGAGCAGCAGGGTCACAGTTTTTACTCCTTCCTGCTCATCGTTCCAAAGGCTTCAGGGGGTTGGAGGGCAATTCTAGAACTCTGAACCATCACATTGCCTACTGATGGTTCAAGATGCACTTGCTCCAGACCATTTTGGAGAGCATCAGAATGGGCGACTTCCTCGCATCCGTGGACCTCACAGAGGCATATCTACATGTGCCCACCCTTCCTGCCCACAGACAGTTTCTCCATTTCTACCATGCGGGGAAACACTACCAATACAGGGCATTGCCCTTAGGGCTGTCGTCTGCTGCCAGAGTGTTCACCAAGCTGCTAACAGCATTGGCGGGGCAACTTCACGATATTCTAATTCAATCCAGATCGGAAACTCAGGCGAAGAAAGACCTGCAACTCATGCTTTGGGTTCTCCGGAACCATGGTTTCTCCATAAACCTGGCCAAGAGTCACCTGATCCTGATGAACCAACTGCTCTATCTGGGGGCAGTCATAGACACCACGGAGTGCATGGTCCACATCTCCCAGGACTGCCATATCCTGTAAGGAGAGAAGGTGCAGTTACACTGCTCCAGCTCTCCCAACTCCTGGGGAAGATGGTGTCCTGCTTTTCCATCATCCTGTAGCCTGGGCTGCACAGCAGGTGTTTTCAATGGTTCCTCCTACCATATCAAAGGACCGGCAAGAGCTGCTTGTCGGACATGGTACAGGTCTTACCAGAGGTAATCCGATCCCTGAGGTGGTGGACATCCCGGGCCATCACCAGGGGTTGCCAGTTCAGAGAACTGGACTGCCTGATATTAATAACAGACACCAGCCTCTTCAGCTGGGGGGCACACCTGCAATTACTGATGGCCCAGGGACAGTGGTCTCAGGTGGACCTGAGCCACAACATAAATTGGCTTGAACTCCTGGCAATCCACCTGGCTCTTATACCATTCAAGGACAGGGTGGCGAACAAGCACATTCTGGTCCTGACAGACAACACGGCCGCAAAGGCCCACATCAACCACCAGGGGGTACCCATTCCAGGTCCCTCATGCAGGAGATTGAACAGCTGGGCCTCTGGGCAGAGAGACACCTTCCGCCTATAAGGGTAGAGTATATTTCGGGGGTGGCAAATGTGCAGACGGACTGGTTCAGTCAAGCTTCAGTTGACCACATGGAATGGTGCCTGCACCCAAACCTGTTCCAGGAATTGACAGAATGGTTCAGCCTTCCAGCAGTCGATGTATTTGCCACCTCAGATAACAGCCAGCTGCCCAGATACTACGCCAGATATTCGACACCAGGGGCAAAGGGAGCAGATGTGCTTTGCAGTCCGTTACTTGCAAGACTACTGTATGCCTCCTCTTCCACTCATTCTGAGGGTCATCAGGAAGATGCTGGAGGAGGAAGCAGAGCTCTTACTCCTGGTGCCCCACTGGCCAAGAACACCATGGTTCGCAGACCTGGTGAACCTATTGGTGACTTGACCCTGAAGGATCCCTCTGACTAGGATCTCCTTCAACCAGGGGTTTCTAGTACATCCAGACCTTCAGTGGCTCCAGTTGACCACCTGGCGCTTGAGCGGAGGGTCCTGAGTGGGGACAATCTTCTTTCCAGGGTCATCAAGATGATCCTGGCTTCTAGACGGTCTTCACCCAACCAAATATACGATGCTACCTGGAGGGTATTTTGCAGTTGGTGCTCTTAAGAAGGGTCTCATCCTTACAGAGATTTCCATACCTCGAGTCCTGGATTTCCTCCAGGAAGGACTGAATAGAAGGTTATCCCCCAGTACCCTCAGGAGGCAGGTATCAGCCCTGTCTTCAATTTTGGCGTGTGGGTCCTTGGATTCACTAGCCCAACTTCCCTTGGTCTGACGATTCTTAAGGCGAACAATAACCTGAACCCCCGGTTGTGCATCGATACCCCACTTGGGACTTATCCAAAGTATTGAACTCCCTCACCGGGGGGCCTTTGAGTACTACCTGCCTTCGCTACCTTATCTTTAAGGTGGCTTTCCTAGTGGCCATCAGATTGACCAGGTGAGTATCGGAACTGGCAGCCTTGTTGGTTAGACAAGAACTCTGTATGTTCCACTCTGACAGAGTGGTGTTGTGACTGGACCCATACTTTTGCATATATACAGAGAACCCTCTGCATGTCCAGAATATGCCACTTTTGTTCCAGACGATGGACCTGTTCAGGGCAAAAGTTTGGCAGCACCAGCTCCTGGACCCTGTGGAACCAGGTGTTTATCTTCTGTATGAAGTATGGGTCCAGTCACAACACCACTCTGTCAGAGCGGAACATACAGAGGTCTTGTCTAACCAACAAGGCTGCCAGTTCTGATACTATATGTGTGTGTGTGTGTGTGTGTGTGTGTGTACTATATACATATATATGTACTATATACATATACATAGGAGCCGAGGTGGCGCAGTGGTTAAATGCAGCACTGCAGGCTACTGCTAGATCAGCAGTTCAGCGGTTCAAATCTCACCGGCTCAGGGTTGACTCAGCCTTCCATCCTTCCGAGGTGGGTAAAATGAGGACCCAGATTGTTGGGGGCAATATTCTGACTCTCTGTAAACCGCTTAGAGAGGGCTGAAAGCCCTATGAAGCGGTATATAAGTCTACTGCTATTGCTATTGCTATATACATATACATCATATACATATACATATACATCATATACATATACATATACATCATATACCTATACCTATACCTATACCTATACCTATACCTATACCTATACCTATACCTATACCTATACCTATACCTATACCTATACCTATACCTATACATATACATATACATATACATATACATATACATATACATATACATATATATATATATATATATATATATATATATATATATATATAACCAACAAGGCGTGGTAATGTGTTTTGGAGCTGGCAAGGCCTGTAACTCATAGGTTTTAGCTATACAAGCCCTAATCCAATGCTCCAAGGAAGATAGGGTCACCCTGTTGCCCAGCGTGGAGCACGTCCTTCTATTTTGCTCCTTGTATAACACAGACAGATCTAAGTTACTGTCTCTTCTTGAAATCATCCCTTCTAGACTTAATGGCTATAATTTATTTGTATATTGCCTTGGAGTTGGCTCCCCATACATCACTTCTCAGGTTTCCAAATTTTTCTTAAGAGCTGTAACCTTTAGAAGAGAACACTGTACCTTCCCTTAGTTAAGCTTTTGGTGACTGATTGCTATGATGCTATGATCAATTCTCTTATGTCTCTTTTGTAATACTCGTGTTTTGGTCTGTGATCGTAAATAAAGTATATATATTGCTATTTCCACCACTATGGAGAATGGGTGTTGGTCTTACCTGAACGCCCATTTTCTGGGAAATGGAGATAGCATCCAGCCCCACCCTGATCAGTGTCCAGTCCTGGGTCCAAGAGGACACACTTCTTCCTCACCACAGGTCAGTCTGCCATGACATCTTCGTCAAAAAACTGGGATGAACAAGCAGAGGAGGCATGTTGTTACAGTTTGCAGACGCAGTCCAATTAGATGACAGACAGAGTTAATCCATTCTTGGATGCTATCTCCACCTCCCAGAGAATGGGCATATCAGGTAAGATCAAAGCCCATTCTCAAAACCAAAATTTCACTTTTACCTTCTTAAATATTCAGGTTTGAGGTTTATTAACAGTTTGGATTCACCGAGAGTGCTGTAGTTGTTCAATAATAAAATTAATCCTCCAAAATACAATTTTCCTAATTATTGTGCACACAGTGTAGAACCGTGGATGACAGAACACTAAGTTTAGCCCAAGAGAATGCTTTCTTATGCAAGATGGAGAAAATATTAGTAAAATAGCTGAAGTAGTCTTTTAATTAGTATAATAGAGTAGTTAAAGGATTACCAAAGTGGCTAAGTGTTAGAATTGTGAGGAGTCCTACTATATGAAAAACCATGTTGGGAAATTGCAGCTTTATTTCTAAAGTAGCTCTCAAATCACAGCATCATCAGGAATTATGTTAGAAGTCATAATAATTCAAATCTGAGGCCATACATTTCTTGTAGCAGAAGAAAGTTTTTTAGCTAGGACTAAACCATAAGTGAATTTGAGATTCTTCTCTAAAGATTAATTTTAGCCAGTACTTTAATTGGAAAGACTTTATAGGAGCCTCCACAGAGGAAAAGCTAGGGGATTTATGTGCAGAAGTACAGTTAGTATACATCAGGGGAGCTCTGCGCATGTGCGAGAGAACAGAATGGCGACTAAGCTTTTTCGCTCCAATACGAGCTGGCGAAAAAGCACTGGGGAATTCCAGGAACTGGCTTTGTTCCGCTCTTTCTGAGGCCTCCGGGATGAGCGACATTCAGGGGGTCTGTGTGGACCAAAACCTGAGGGGAACCGGCGTCCTTGACCAGCCTTGGACATCAAAAACTCCAGCACGTCCCGGCGTCTTTAGCGGTGAGAATGGCGGCCCCTTAAGGAAAACAGAGACGTTTGAAAACATTTTGCGGTGGTTTGAGCATCTGCGGGGTTTTTCAATCCTCCCCTTCCAGCTGTTACAGCCTTGGTGAGCCTCTTAAGGTGGTACCTCTTAAGGTGGTATGGACTGTGCTGGCCAATTACTGCCAGCCTTGCCAGCCTTTAGAAAGGAGGAGATCAAACAGGACTCCTACCCAGAGCAGGCGAATCGGGCGGCTGGCTGAGCCTACCGTGGCCGTAGCCTTCTCTGGATTTCCACCCCCCCTCATATTTGGCTCAGTTCTTCCAACGATGCTGCCTCCTTAAACAACGCTGCTCCTTCCACCAACGCTGCTTTTGCTATCAATGCTGCCCCCTACATCAACGTGGCTTTTTCCATCGTGGCTCTTTCCATCATTATAGCCCCCCCCCCACAACGCTATTCCCTCTACCAACACTGCCTTCTCCATCAACACTTCCACCAATGCTGTCCCCTCTATCAATATTGGTCCCTTATCATCTTGGGCTTTAACCATTTGACTGCCCTCAAGCGTATTTCTAGGACTTTTGGATTGGTTATCTTGGCTCCAACTGCTGCCAGTATTACCATCTTTCACGGCTTGTGGACTACCAGCATTGACAGCTTTATTACCTCCTATTGCGACCCCTGGACTACCAACGGGGAGAGTGCCTGTTTATTCCATCTAAGCCTCTTTACTATGACGCTGTGGACTGTGGTCACTTGGAGGTATTTGCGGTATTCCACCTTTATTACCTATGTTAGCTGGCTCCCCCAGTTCATTTTTATGGACCTGGCCTGTTGGACTCCTAGTTTTATATCTTCGTTCCCGGACTATGACCACTATTACGACCATCACCAACCATTACCATCTCAGGAACTTTATTTTAGCCACCTGGACTGTTGCTCCTCTTATATTAGACTACCAGAGAAAGAGGTTATTCTATCTCCCTTATACCTCGCCAGCCTTGACCGACATATTGTGCCTCGTTCCATGTACTTACGTTTCTACGTAAGGATCTACTTGCCTAGCTTTAACATCTTTTTAACATCTGCGCAATTTCTCTTGTATGTAGTGTGAATGTGTGTGACTGTGAGTGAATGATCCCACCTTTTTAACTTAATGTAATCCCTTTGTTCATATTATATTGTTGTAACTTTTTAAATTTCTTGTGGGGGTTTGAGTGAGCGAGCGCTTGGGTGTGTATGTGATGATTGGGATTGGAACCGGGTTCCCCCACACTGAGTGCTCTGCAGAAGTGTTGGGGGGATCTGGGCCATTCCCAATCTCAGGATGACTGATTCGAAGGGCCTGCCGGGGAATGCAGGGGCTATGGGGGTGGGTGGAGGGACCATGGACACAGGAGTGGGCCGGAACATTACGGTCTTAACAGGGAGGGGCAGATATGGCGGGGATTTTAGGGCTAGCCATTACCGGGGAAGGAGGGTTCACTACGTCACAGAGATCCCTCCTTCCTGCCCTATTAGTCCCACTGCAAGGCCAGATGGCGTGAGTAATCAGGACCCTGGTCTCAGGCTGCTGTCGCTAAATGCCAGGTCTGTAGTTCACAAGGCTCCCCTCGTCCGGGACTTAATTTTAGACGAGGGGGCAGACCTGGCATGTATTACTGAAACCTGGCTGGGCCCGGAGGGAGGAGTCCCCCTCACTGAGATGTGCCCAGAGGGTTTTCAGGTGCTTCATCAGTCGCGACCTCAGGGAAGGGGTGGGGGTGTGGCTATTGTTATCCAAGAGTCTCTAGCTCCTCGTAGGATCCCTGCTCCGGAGCTTGTCGGGTGTGAGTCCTTGCTGGTGAAGTTGGACATCGCGGGTCAAGTGGGCTTGTTGTTAACGTACCTGCCTCCCAACAGCGTTGCAACAGCCCTCCCCTCGCTCCTCGAGCCAGTAGCCGAGCTGGCAATTGAATTCCCCAGGCTTATGGTTCTGGGGGACTTCAATTTGCCTTCGCTCGGCGAGCACTCTGATGGAGCGCAGGAGTTCATGGCTTCCATGACAGCCATGGGCTTGGCCCAAGTAATCCGGAGCCCGACTCACTCAGCAGGTCACACACTCGACCTCGTATTCCTTTCGGAGCAGTGGAGTTGTGATCTTGGTTTGAGGGGTAGTGAGATCTTCCCCCTGTCATGGTCGGACCACTACCTACTGAGGCTTGACTTTCGGAGGCCAAACCCCCACTGTAGGGAGGAGGAACCGATTAGGTGGTTCCACCCCAGGCGCCTTATGGACCCTTTGGGCTTTCAGACGGCGCTTGGTGTTGTTCCTGATACCCTCGCCCGCAGTCTGGCGGAGACCCTGGTTGCTGCTTGGAATTCAGCAGCATCAGAGGCTCTCAACCGGATTGCGCCTTTACGGCCGATCCGAGGCAGTGGATCCAGGAGGGCTCCTTGGTTTACCGAGGAACTCCGGGAGATGAAGCGCCAAAAGAGACGCCTAGAGCACCGCTGGAGATCCAGTAAGTCCGAGTCAGTCCGGGCACTATTAAAATCTTGCATCAGAGTTTACCTTCGGGCAATTAGGATGTCAAAAAGAACACATATTGCCACTCTGATAGCTTCCGCTGAGTCGCACCCAGCCACCTTGTTTAGGATAACCCGTTACCTCCTGAATAGGAGGGATACAAGTGATCCTTTGCGAGGTAGAGCTGAGGAATACGTCCAATTCCTCGTGGGTAAAGTTGCTCGGCTTCGGGCGGACCTGGACTCCAATTGCGCAGACCCAGCCAAGGCACCAGGGGAGAATCTGGAGCGACATCTCTGGATTGATTTTCAACTTGTTACCCCTGAGGAAGTGGACAAGGCCATGGGAGCTGTGAGTGCCTCCACATGTGTGCTGGACCCGTGCCCCTCCTGGCTGATTGCTAACAGCAGGGAGGTGACACGGGGCTGGATCCAGGCGGTTGTTATCGCCTCCCTTCGGGAGGGGTTCTTTCCCCCCGCTTTAAAGGCGGCTGTGGTGAGACCTCTCCTGAAGAAGCCATCTTTGGATCCAGCCGTTTTAAATAACTATCCTCCAGTCTCCAACCTCCCCTTTGTGGGGAAGGTTGTTGATAAAGTGGTGGCCTCTCAGCTCCGGCGGTCCTTGGAGGAAACCGATTATCTAGATCCCTTTCAGTCGGGATTTAGGCCTGGCTACAGCACGGAAACCGCCTTGGTCGCACTGACCGATGATCTCTGGAGAGCCAGGGATGGGGGTCATGCCTCCGTCCTAGTGCTCCATGACCTCTCAGTGGCCTTCGATACCATCGACCATGGTATCCTTCTGCGACGACTGCGGGAGGTGGGGGTGGGAGGCACCGTTCTACGGTGGTTCTCCTCCTACCTCTCGGACAGGTCGCAGTCAATGTTGGTCGGAGGACAGAGATCAACCCCTAGGCCCCTGAATTATGGGGAGCCGCAGGGTTCGGTCCTGTCCCCCCTCCTGTTTAATATCTACATGAAGCCGCTGGGTGAGATCATTCGATGGCACGGGATAAAATACCATCAGTATGCGGACGATACACAGCTGTATCTGTCCACCCCGTGCCAACTCAGTGAAGCGGTTGACGTGATGTGTCAGTGCCTCGAGGCTGTTAGGGTCTGGATGGGGGTTAACAAGCTTGCACTCAATCCGGATAAGACCAAGTGGCTGGTGTGTTTCCCTCCCACTAATTGGCCAAGTTTTCCATCTCTCAGGCTGGGGGGGTCAAACAGTACGTCCCTCAGACAGGGTTCGCAATTTGGGTGTCCTCCTGGACCCACAGCTGACTTTTGAACACCACTTGTCGGCTGTGACCAGGGGGGCATTTGCCCAGGTTCGCCTGGTGCACCAGTTGCGTCCCTACCTGAACCGGGAGGCCCTCACAACAGTCACTCGTGCCCTTGTGACCTCAAGACTGGACTACTGCAATGTGCTCTACATGGGGCAGCCCTTGAAGAGCATTCGGAGACTTCAGCTTGTCCAGAATGCAGCCGCGCGAGCGATTGTGGGTGCACCTCGTTACACCCACGTTACACCTATCCTCCGTGAGCTGCACTGGCTGCCTATTGGTCTTCGGATACGCTTCAAGGCGCTAGTCGTCATTTATAAAGCCCTTCATGGTATTGGACCTGGGTACTTGAGAGACCGCCTCCTGCCAATTACCTCCAATAGACCGATTAGATCCCACAGATTAGGCCTCCTCCGAATTCCATCCACTGGCCAATGCCGACTGGCGACCACTCGGAGGAAGGCCTTCTCTGTGGCTGCTCCGGCCCTCTGGAACAAGCTCCCCGTGGAGATTCGGACCCTCACCACCCTCCAGGCTTTCTGCAAAGTCCTTAAAACCTGGCTGTTCCGACAGGCCTGGGGCTGATGAGTTCCTGTCCCTGCTCGAATGGTGTGTCTGTTGAGTTGTTTTTAAAATTGTGGTATTGTTTGTCTATGTCTTTTTTTCCCTATTTGTATCCCCTATCCCCCCCCTGACTCGGGTTGTGAGCCGCCCTGAGTCCCTTCTGAGAAAAGGGCGGCATAGAAATATAATAAATTAAATTCAATTCTTATGAATTCTAGTTACTCTAGGTTCTCATTTTCGTTCCAAACATAGGATTCTGTTCTGTGAAAGACAAGACTCAATATCTCAGCTCTGAATATAGGCTAATACTTTGAATATAAAGATTTATTGATGTTTTTTATTTATTTATTGAGTTTTATTTTTTCATAGGAAATAATCATTATCTGAAATACCTAATGAGTACTAAAATGCTCGTGGAAAAAAATGGTTCCTTCATAAAATAAAATAATTTCAGGGACTTCACCATAGTGGCAAATGGATAATTTTTGCACCTTGCATATTCCTCACTTACAACACCTAGTCATGAGCATTAAAAAGAGGAAAGTTAGACTCCCTACTGAATGGTTAGAAAATTAGAACAACTAAAATTGCAGAATGAAAAATTATCTCTGTTCTCTAAACCAGTGATCAAAGAATTGTATTCAAACAGAATTATCATAAATGTATTAAATATTTAATATGAGTCCTTTGTATAGATAATATAGAAGAATACAACATAACTTTTGATCTCTCTCTCTCTCTCTGTGCATATACTGTATTTTTCAGAGTATAAGACTTTTTCCCTCAAAAAAGAGGCTGAAAATCTGGGTGCGTCTTATACAGTGAATACAGCATTTTTTGCCTCCTGAAACCCCGCCCACTTGACCAAAATGGCTGTGCATAGTTTTTTGAAGGCTTTCAGAGAGCTTCTGGGGGCTGGAGTTTCCCCCGCCCCCAGCTCCCAGGAGCACTCTATAAGCCTCCTAAAGGCTCTTCATGCCCTTTTTTTGACAATAAAATGGACCCATTTTTGTGAAAAATGGGCCGTTTTTTGCTTGTTTTTGGCCCCACCCCCCAGGAGCACTCTACAAGCCTCCTAAAGGCTATTCGTGCCCCCCCCCTTTAAAAAAAAAAACAACCGACCCGTTTTTGGGAGGTTTGCAGAGTACCAAAACTTTTTTTTTTAATTTGCCTCTTCAAAACCTTGGTGCGTCTTATACTCCAAAAAATACAGTGTGTGTGTGTGTTTGTGTGTGTGTGTGTGTGTGTGTGTGTGTGTGTGTGTGTGTGTGTAAAATCTATCCACCCATCATCCATCCTTCCTTCTTTCTTTCTTTCTTTCTTTCTTTCTTTCTTTCTTTCTTTCTTTCTTTCTTTCTTTCTTTCTTTCTTTCTCCTAAATGAATTCCACAATGTGACAATTTTACAATTACAATTACAAAACACATGTTTAATTTGTTATATAAAAGCTAAACTTTCTCTGAATTAAGTCTTATACATGTGTTAACCTAAAAATAACCCACAAATTTCATATTGTGAAATATAAAATGGGCCACAGGAATGTATTACATCTGAAACAAAACCAATAATTCAATTGCCATGGTTATTTGACAGCAATTAAGGAAGAAGGCCTACAGAGTTTCCCACAATCTTATAGCATATTTATTGGAATTTTTTAAAAAATTTGATCCAACAACTTGAAAATTTTACAGCAGATGAATAAATATGCACTGTTTGTTCAGATGTTGAGGGTAAAAGAAGTTTTTTTTAACAGAGAAAGTCTTTCTGTGTGCCACAGTTGTTATTTTTATCTAACATTATAACAACATTTATTTATTTATTTAGCTTAGGCTTCTTACTCTTACTTTTTCTCCCTTTTTTTTGAGCCAAACAAATACTGCAAACGCAAAAAGCTAAAAATCTATTAATAAAATTGCAGATTGTTAATATAATGTAGCAATCCAATATTTGACTTAGTCTTTACTGAAAGAATACATATTATTTCAAGGCACACATGTAAAACTGATTTATTACCAGTTGATTTTTATTTAGTGTATTTGCTATTTAAACAAAGGTTGGCAATTATTGTCATTTCAGATTTAATCTTTTAAAATATGGCCATTTATTGGCTCAGTATTTCTGTGTAATAAGTAATTGTTTTTCACAAATGGGAAAAATAAATGTAATAATGTAAAGCATGTTCATGGCAGTTGACCAGATTTCCCATCAGCAAACATAATCAGGAATATTACTTGAGTTAATCTGTTTTAGTTCAAAGGCCACTACCATAATTTACTTCATTTTGATTTTGTTGGCTTCTCATTATCTATTCTTGTAATACATAACTGATATTTCAGTCTTTCTTAAGTAAAAGGAGAATTCTACCATAAAAATAAATTTCTGTCCACTCCTTGTTGTCGAATGACTTAAAAAAACCCTCCATGAATGTGCATCTGCAAAGTAAACTCTGCCACAAACGGGAAACATTTAAGCATTTACATAAAATACTCTGACTCTTGGAATTTAGTTTCTGAATTCTAAAAAAGCCTCTTAAGTATCAGTTGCTCACTGACAGACCAGTCATTCTTGTGACCGCTAAGGTCTGGGGGCTAGGGGACTATGCCAACAGGGTGCTTTGCCAGTTAAATCAGGAATAACAAATCATCCAAGAAATAATAAAAGAAAAACAAGGACTCTGTAAGCAAGCATATCTTAAAATAAGGAGTTCCTTTCACAATTTGTGTACATGCATAATGAAGATTTAAAGACATGAGTGAACACAGGCTAAAACCATGGGGCTCTTCTTTTCTCCTTAATTTCTTCTTTTTCATGAGTTCCTGCTATACTCCAAATATACTTCCATTATTCACTGTATAAAAATAAACAATAGCTTAAACCAAATGATAGAGGAGAACCCAAATAATGAAAATATGCACACAATCTTTATTTAGGTGTGAAGATTGCAAAGAACATGTAAATTATAAGAAATTGGTTGATGGGCTGAACTGGAGAGAGCACCCAATTCCAGCTTTCCAAACCATCCTGATGCCATTGCAGGTAAAGTAAAATATGCATCCATAAGTTTCCAAAAATATAAATCATAACAAGAGTATAAGAATGGTTTGTGTTTACTGCCAAAACATTATTACTATTTACAAGGAATTTCAGTTTTAATTTTACACGAGACAACTTGTAACCGTTTGGGTCATCATTTGAGAGATATTTCCTTACCAGATTCCTCAATGCCTTTAGAAATGGCAGAGCATCTAATGTATTTGAAAGATTCTGAAAACGTCAAGGAGATATTCAGAGATATATGTGCCGGGAAAGTAGCCCATGTTGAACTGTATAGCACTGTCAGACATCAAAAGTTGATACTAGGAAATGTTTTATGACATTTTGTTTTGTGTCATATAATGCTTTATAATAATTTTTATTTCATAAAATGTTTTATAAAATATGTAAAATTTCAGTTGCACAGATTGTCATAGGTCCTAGATTTTGGACAAATTCTATACATCAGCTCATTTGGGTATCTTGGTTGAAAATGTTTTCTCTACTATGCACCATTTCACCTAATTAAAGTTTATAGGCATGAGAGTTTTAGTAGCATATAGATTTGAAAACTTACTTATGCTTGTTTCAACACAATATCTTTCTCTCCATGCTGGACGTTAATAAGCTCTACATTTGGTATTAATGTTTAGGGCCTCTACTTGTATATCTAGTTAATTTATACTTTCATAGGCCCTCCATTTTACAGGTAATAATCCTACATAATGAGGATCATGCCCACATGAAGTAGCTTCTCTATTCATATCTATGCTGATTTTAAGTTGCTAGGAGGTTTAATCAGTGTATGAACCAGGCAAGATTAACTTAAGTTGATTAAGAAAACATATGTTAGGTTGATGAAGAGGATATTGAGCAGATTGCTTTGTCCCAAAATCTATTTTGTAATTGAAATGATTTAATAAACATTTGTTAGGTTGATGAAGGGTGTACCCAGCAGATTGCTTTGTCCCAAAACCTATGTTGTAATTAAGATGATTTAATTTTGGATGTGCGGCTTTATCTATGATGACTTCATTCTGTTCAAATCAGGTCATTAGAGTGCAAATCATAGCTTTAAATCTGTCTAAATATTAAGTGAGAATGCAGCCTAGAGTGCCTACCAGATACTTATAAAATTTCTTATATCTGCTACCATAATATCTTGTGGCATATTTAATATCCTTCAGATATTAAAAATCAGCCTCTACTTGATGAGATATTAATGAGTGTCAGATTTAAGCAGAAATGAAATGGTCTAGATTAACAAAATATATAAAACTGATAACTGCAGATTAAGAATCCCTAATTTGCATAACATTAATACATTTTTAATCTCATATTCAGTTTATACTTTTATTTCTTTTTAAAGTCAGTATGAACATCCATATAAACTTACATACATATATTTTACATATAAAATGTAGTGCACATTTTTGTACACAAGCATTCTCCCACTAAGTTTAACTTTCTCATAATGTTGGCTGTTTTTTTATTGAAAATTTTTGGGGGAAAAAAAGACTTTTACAAATATTTACCTCCCCTCCCTCACCCTTCCCACCCGAGCCCAACCCCCCCCAACCTCCCCCCCCCCGACTTCCCAGAACAGATACAAGGTATAAATCTTTAACAAAGATATTCTAAAATAAACTTAAAGAAAGTTAGTATCATCTTTCATTTGAGCTTTAACTCCTCTTTTGTTAGGCTAACTCTAAACAGATTATAACATTCCTCGCTTTTTCAGTCATAAACTATCTGGAATTTCTTAGTCCCATATTTATTTTGAATATAGTCAATCCATCTTCTCCACTCCAGTTTATATTTCTCATTTGAGTGGTCCTTAAGATATGCTGATATTTTAGCCATCTCTGCTAAGTTTGTTACTTTTAATGTCCATTCTTGGATAGTAGGCAAGTCTTCCTTCTTCCAGTATTGCGCCACCAACAGTCTTGCTGCCGTTATTAAGTACAAAATCAAATTAGTCTCTATAACAGTACAATCAGTAGTTATACCTAACAAAAATAACTAAGGAGTAAACTTTATCCTTTTTTTAAGAACATTTTGCATAATCCACCATATTTTTATCCAAAATGCTTTAACCTTTTTACAAATCCACCATATATGGTAATATGTAGCATTGAGACAATCACATCTCCAGCATTTAGGTTGTAAATTTGGATACATACAGGCCAGTTTTTTAGGATCTAAATGCCATCTATAAAACATCTTATAAAAGTTCTCTCTCAAATTCTGGGCTTGTGTGAATTTTACATTTCTTACCCATATCTTTTCCCATGTATCCAACATTATTGGTTCTTCAAAATTTTGTGCCCACTTTATCATACAGTCTTTGACTAATTCTGTTTCTGAATCCATTTCTATTAATACATTATATAATCTTTTTATATGCATTTGACTTTGATCCCTAATTTGTTTTAGTAAATTATCCTCATTTTGCGTAAAACCAATTTTTTGATCTTTTTTCCATCTGGCCTGTAACTGTCCATACTGAAACCATGTTTGAATTACCTTTTCCTCTTTTAGTACATTCAAGGGTTTTAGCTGTAATACACCTCTTTCTATAGTGAGAAGCTGTCTGTATGTAGTTACATCCTGTTTTTGTACTATACTTATGTTCTCTATTGCATGTCTGGGAATTGCCCACATAGGTATCTTGTCGTTTAATTTATGTTGATATTTTTTCCAGACCCGCAGTAGAGCATTCCTTAAGATATGACTTTTGAAATTCTTATCCACCTTCTTGTCATATAACAGATAAGCATGCCAACCATATACCAGATCATACCCTTCAATATTAAGTATTCTATCATCTGTTGAGTTAATCAAATCACTGATTAGTGATAAAACTACTGCTTCATAATATAATTTTAGATTTGGCAATTTCAAACCTCCTCTCTCCCGTACATCTTGCATTATCTTAAGTTTTATTCTCGGTTTCTTCCCTGCCCAAACAAATTTATTAATACCCTTCTGCCATTCTAGCAAATTTGCATCTTTTTAAAGTATTGGTATCATTTGAAAAAGAAATAGAAATTTTGGCAGAACATTCATTTTCACTGCTGCTATTCTTCCCAACAAAGATATTTGTAATTTTTCCCAATTTTTCATCTCTGCCTGTATACTATGCCATACTGGCTCATAATTATACTTATATAGTTTCCCGTTTGAGGTTGAAATATAGACTCCTAGATATTTAACCTTTTTAACATCGTGTCATTTTTTCTAAGTCTTCCCTTTGATTAGTGTTCATATTTTTAACTAACATCTTTGTTTTTCCTAGGTTAATTTTAAATCCAGATACTTGGCCATATTGATTAATTATATTCATTAAAACCTTGATAGATTTGTCTGGTTGGGTTAATGTTATAACCAAGTCCGCGAATGCATGTAGTCTATATTCTTGATGCCTAATCTTGATTCCCTGTAAATCATCTGACCCCCGTATTTTATTCAACAACAATTCCAGGGTTACAATAAACAATAATGGCAATAGTGGGCAACCCTGTCTTGTACCTTTCTCGATTTTAAATGGTTCTGTTAAACTTCCATTGACTATAATTTGTGCTTTTTGTTCCTGATATATTGCTTTAATTGATTGTAGAAAATACTCTCCTACTTGCATCTTTTGCATTGTTTTCATTAAAAATTGCCAATTCACTCGATCAAAGGCTTTCTCGGCATCTAAAAATATAAGCGCTGCGGGGATTTGATTAGTCTTTCTCAAATATTCCAATATATTAACAATTTGTCTTACATTATTTTTGTAAAAATTTTATAATCTATATTAAGTAATGATATAGGTCTATAATTTTTTGGTTGATTAAGATCTTGATCTTCTTTAGGTATCAGGGATATGAAAGCTGTCTTCCAAGATGGGGGTACCTTCCCTTCCACTTGGATTTTATTAAATAATTCCATAAGGGGTTCTACCATTTCTAATTGTAAACTTTTGTAATAAGCCGATGTCAAACCATCTGTGCCCGGTGCTTTCCCTGCCTTTAGCTGTTTAATTACCTGGAGGATTTCCCGAGGTTATTGGTTGATTCAATCTTTTCCTCTGCTCGTCCTTAACCATAAGTATTTTTTCTTTGTCCAGGTATCTATCTATATCTAAACCTTGTATTTTGTCACTCGTGTACAATCCTGTAAAAAATTCACAAAAGGTCTTTTGAATCACATCCTGTTGATACACTTCCTTCCCCTTATAATGTATTTTCGATATATTGCGAGATTTTTGTTTCTTCCTAGTCAAATATGCTAACCATCTGCCAGGTTTATTTCCATTACAGAAAGTATTATGTTTTGCATATAACAGGTTAGTAGCCACCTGGTCTGACATCAGCATATTAAATTGTGCTCGTAATAAGGTAATTGCTTCTTTAATCTTCTTATCTCCTGGGTTTAATATTAACTCCTGTTCTCTCTTTCTAATCTCTTCCTCTAGTTCATTTCTTCCCCCCCCCTGTTTATGTCTATGTAACCTATTTAAATTTATTAGAATGTAAAGTCCTGTTCTTTTGCATTTCTTTCTCGCCAGATGTCTCTTAGCTCCATATCATCCATCATATCGAAAAAGACTTAGGTAACTTCGCTCGCGTTTGGATGTTTTGCAGAAGACCCTTCTTGTCTTTCTTGGTATCCAGAACACCGTTCCAATCACCCAGTAATATACAAGATCTATAGTCCCACTGTATTAACTTAGTATGGAGCATTTTGTAAAATTTGTCTTGTTGTTGATTGGGAGCATATATTCCCATTAAAAGCATCTTTTCCTCTTCTAATACCAATTCTATTGCAATATATCTTCCTTGGGAATCTGCTTCAATTAATTCAGCTTTCATGTCCTTTTTTAAGTATATAACTATACCATTTTTCTTCTCCGAGGCGGAGGCTACAAAGTGTTGTCCAAGTCTTGTATTGATCAAATATTTCTGGTCGGGTAGTCTGATATGTGTCTCTTGCAGGCAAATTATGTCCTTAAATTGTTTCAAATAATGATTTATTTTCTTCCTTTTCTGTGTGGAATTTAAGCCATTAACATTCCAGGTTAAGAACTTAGTTGTCATCTTTAGCTCCCTGAAGCTTTTAAAGAGCCATTTGAAAATCCTGTAGTTTGGCTTTCGGCCTGGCTCCTCCCACTGCTTCTGAGCTGAAACCTGTGATTTCTTGAACCGTTGCATGTGTTTGTTGCGAAGTTTGTTGCTTTTTTAACTCTTGTTCCATACGCCTAGTGACCACGCAGGTTTGCCTTTGCTCCTTAATGATCCTTAGATATCTTGCTGTCTGCTCTGTCCTTCTTGTTCTCTTTCTCTGGGTCCAGGAGGGGAGGGATGTCCAGGCTTCAGTATGTTATTATAAAAATCTTGAGCCTTCCATACTGAGTTAAGACGATATTTTTGTCCCTGGTAATTACCTGCTAGTCCAGCTGGGGCTTCCCATCTGAACTGTAACTGATGGTTTTTGAGCTCATCCACTAAAAAGGCATAGTCTTTCCTTGATCTCAACATTTTGGGTGGCATTTCCTTCAAGACAGTCACCTCCTGACCTCCAATTTGCAACTTGGTTTTGTAAGACTCTTGAAATATCAAATTCCTTGTATCTCTCGTGGCAAAATACACCACAATGTCCCTTGGGAGTTGTTTTTGTTTGGCAAACCAGGAATTAGCATGATATATCTTGTCAATTTGACAATCGAAATCCCCTCCTGGCCGTCCCATCAATTGATCAAAAGCTTCTGAGAAAATCTGCTTCAAATTTTCTTGGTTTTTCTCTTTAAGGCCCCTTATCCTTAAAGCAAATTCCATCTGTCTGTACTGCAACATTATAATTTCATTTTCTGCATCATCAATCTTACGTTGGACCACATCCATTTTTGTTACCAGGTTAATATTGGAGTCACTAAGATCTTCCAATTTGTCTTCGATGCCTGATACATAGCCAGATAGGCATTTAAAAGTCTCTTAAAATATTGTCTCGAATTTCTTGATTACGAATCTGGATAGAATTCATAACTTCTTCTGACAATTCCTTAAAAGCAACAGAGATCTTTTCCTGTATTTTAATTTCCATCGCAGCTGCATGATTTTTAAAGCCTCAGATAAAGCCACAGTTAATTCTTTTTGCAGTATTTCTCGAGTCAAAGGTTCCTCAGCAGGAATAGGAGGGGGTTGGGAGGGGAGTAATGACTGTAATTTAGATGCCAGAGCAGGTGAACTCCTTGCGCTCTTTGAGGCGTTTGATTTATGCTTAGAGGACATTTCTCATTTAATCTTCCCTTGCACCCAGTTACTAAATCCAGACAAGCCGCTTGTTCCAATAATTACTATGTAGTTTACTAATAAACCACTACTGATTTAATAATCTTTAGATGGTCTTGAACTCTATAATAGATTAAGCTCCTTGAAAATCTGTAATATCACAGCACAACCACGCCTACAAAGCTGTTCGGCGCCATCTTTGTCTTTGTCTTGCTGCCACAAAGTTTATCAGAAGGAATTTTATTTTTTTAAAAATGGAGTTAAAGACTGTAATACATACAATTAGAAGTTCTTTGGTATCTGTCTGCCCATGTTGGAATCAAGTATAAATCAATCTTTAAGCTGAGGGTGGACGTATACTTTCGTTCTGCAAAAAGGCAGAAAAAAATCCTTGGCGCGGAGAATTCACTGGGTCATAGGGCGGCTCACACCTTCCACGCCCCAGATTTATGTTCTGGGGGAGGCTGAATGCAGCATTTCCCAAACACAGCTTCTCACCCCTCCTTCTATGCCCGAAGGAGAGGTAATCAAACTGTCAAACAGTTGATGGATGCTGTTTAGACAGCTTAACACAGCCAAGGGTCCAGAGCTGTTAAAAACGAAACAACACTGCAGGTAACGCCCAAACCGGAAGTCCCTATTGCCTGTTTTTTTAACTTAAAGAATTATATTACAAAATTTGAAAAAGTATGAGAGTGCTAATTATTGTTTTATTAGTAAATTATTATAAAAATACTTGGAAAGTTTAAATTAGGTTGATTCATATTGAAATACAAGCCAAGTATTTTCTTTTTTCATCCACTGTATGGATCACAGTAAGGATCACTTCTCTCATTCCATGAAAGATAGTCTCCTTCAAGTCAAATTAGATTCCCATTGACTGCATTTTCTCGCCGATAAGATGCGATGGTTTGCCATTGATATCCTTTACCATTTTTTTGTTTCCTACTCTATTTTATAGCTCTGGGCTTTCATTATAATTGTTTATTCAAAAACCACTCGTTCTATCCTTTTAGTTATTTGATTAAGTAAGGTTGGAAAGGTGCTGCTACCTGTTGTACTTGATTTATGAAGTTTAGGGAGAGAAAAATAAAATTACAAGAAGGCAAAAATTATATTTAATGGAGTACTAAAAACAGTAAAGCATGATGACCTGATTTCAAGACTTTTTAAAATTTAGTTCCTACAATTCTGATGCTTCCTTCCATCAGTTTCTCAGAATTTAACCTATAATGACCAGGCAGTTTGTTTCAATAAAAGTTAGAGACTTCACATTTATAGAAGTGGGACATCCTATTTAAAAAAAATTCTAGGAGCTGTCCTGTATGCAATAGCAGCTGAAAGTCTGTCTTAAAGATGTAAATTCTCAGACTTTTGAAGTTCTCCCTAATCATATCTATTACTGGTAATCAGTCAATCAAGTCCATCTGTCTTATCTACCTGTCTCTTTTTTCTTTTACATTTTCTTTTAAATTTAAGATAGTAGAAATATAGAACAATTGGGCAGAGATTCCCTTGAATATTTTCAAATAACTTTTTAAGTCTCATTCCATATTTGCAAGATCCAAGAAAAGTTAATCCAAGTTAGTCATAAGATGAATTGAAGAATAAACACATCTTTTAAAATAATCTCTGGATAACATGGGTGGCATACATTTAAAGTGTAGAAATCTCTATTCACTTGCTCCTTAACATTTCATTTTATTTAAATATCACATTTAGAAATTGCACAGGAACTATGCAAGGAGGAAATAAAAATCATACAGTTTCCAAATTAAACATTATCTCAGCCAATTATTTAATAATATGTATTCTATTTTAAAATAGAACATGCATAATAATGTGCCTTTCTTACCAATATTTCTAAAGGGAATTCTATCGGATTGTCTTCTGTTCTCATTTCACATCACTACATCATGAGGTAAATCATCAGGTAAATCAAAGAACAGCATACAGAGCTGAAGAAAAAGGCTGAAAAAAGGGAAAGTCCTCCTCCATTGGAGAGCACTGAAAATTACAATGCAAATATATAGTGTATTGTTTTGATAGAAACAAAGACTGCATTGCTTACTAGTATTTAACATCATTTTTAGTTTTCCATTTCACTTTGTAGTTCTAAACCTTCTTACCCTTTGCTTATGCTTTCAGTATGAAGATGGATGGAGTGGGGAGCCCCCAGCACTTCCAGTGAAAAAAATAAAATACCTACCATTAATAGAAGATGTCTTTGGCAGCAAAGATTAGCCTTAGTCCATACATCATACTTCTTATGGTTAAACATTGCAACTTTCTCTTTCTGGACAGTTACTGCATATTTTTATTTAAACAAAATAAAAGAATCACAGCTACAGATTATTTTTGGGGGGGATGTAAGTTTTATTTTTTTATTTTATTGTAGAAATATAATTCATATACTTTGTAATTCTTTGAAATGCTTATACTATATATTCAGTATAATAATTTAAATGTGTCTTTATTTCAGTTCTTACATATGGAATGGATGCTATATAACTTAGAATTTTGCTCCTTTCCACTTGAACAATCAAGCTGTTACCCTTTGTTTTTTCAAGAAAGTCCTTACAAATTTTGGCCCTTTAAGAGTTCCATAGAAGAGAAAAATTGACCAGAATCTCCCACTTTAGCATTGTAAGTGTTGTTAATAAGTAATTGCAATTCAATTTCCACATGAAAAGGAACAGGAATATATATTTGCAAGTCAAATCTGAATAATAGTTTGAATGACTCCAGATTACCACCAGGCTTGTTCTATGATTATAATAAGGTAATTTTTTTTTTCCAAAAATACAATTGATAGTTAAAAACAACCAAAGGAAAGTGCAAGAAATATCAAGAATAGAAATTTATTCGTAGCCAGTCACACGGATGTGCTTTGTGCAGATATGGATTGCTCATGGAGTAAGTTTAATAAAATGTAAAACATGTTTTGTTCTCAGCTGTCTCATGACAAAAGTAACGATCATTCTTCATCCTATTTTGTTAATATAGCCTTATGCCTCTCTTAAATATAGGTGTACGTATGTATTTATATGAGAGATATAGATAATAGATGTGGGTATAGAAATAGAATTAGAGATGGATGTGTTTAATAGTGTGGGCAGTCATCTTACAAGTGTGGTACAGTTTTATTTAGCAAGATTTTGTTTGGGGGACAGATTTTATTTTGATATTCTTAAATACTATCTCAGGAAAAACTTTTACATGAATGATATAATTAATAACATATATATCAACCTACCTGGAACTTTCCTATCTTTGTTATAGCACAGTAGTCTGTTAATAGTGAGACATTCATAATCTTTTCCCCCCATTTCTTTCTAGCATATTTTGGAATCCCAAATAATTCTTCCTTGTTGGAAAAAAATTAGAATAGATTTATTAATGACTAAAATAAATTTGTAATAAAAATCATACATTCCTTTAACTGTTGTCTTAAATGTTTCTCCACTTTCTCACAGGAATGAATGTCTTTGCCTTAAATATGAACATCATCAGCGATCTGAACAAAAAGTCTTTAATACAAGATATTTTCTTTTTGTTTGGAAAAAGGAAAGTGATTTGTGAAATAACTGAAAAGAGATTTTAAAAAAATACATCACAGTTCACAAACATCAATACATTTTGTAATAGCTCATGACTTTATTGCTCCAAACAGGAATGTGCCAAGAAATTCTCATATAGAAATACATTTATAATATCCCTAGACTTAATAGAAAAGAACAACAGAGTTGGAAGGGACCTTGGAGGTCTTCTAGTCCAATCCCCTGCTCAAGCAGGAGACCCTATACCATTCTAAACAAATGGCTGTCCAATCTCTTCTTAAAAACTTCCAGAGATGGAGCACCCACAACTTCTGAAGGCAAGCCATTCCACTGATTAATTGTTCTAACGGGTCATGACATTTCTCCTTTATTTCTAGGTTGGCTCTCTCCATTAGTTTCCATCCATTGCTTCTTGTCCTGCCCCCTGGTGATTTGGAAAGTAGGTTGACCCCTTCTTCTTTATGGCAAATGGGGCATCTTTTCAAGTCTTCACTACTTGGATGTGTGATTTAAAGTGTAAAGTCGAAAAACAATTTTATTTAATTTTGTTCCAGTTCCTCAGTTTTTTATATTCTGAGAACAGAATATTTATTCCCAGAAAATGATGCAAACAGATCTCAATACTTTAAATACCAGCAGATGTTGTTTTAAGTCTTCTAACTTACTTTGCAAACCTTTTGAGAGATCCCAGCTTGAAAATAGTGAAATGAATGCATTGACTTGGATGAGATTTCCCTTCATGTATGTGAATAATACCACTAATCAAGCCCTAGTCCACTTAACAATGAGTACTGTCTCTTATATGACACTAGAAATACAACAAAAATTGGTATGGTTAAAGGTTAGTCAAGATTTCCAGGCAACAATGAATACTGATTCCTACTGTTAAAATTGGCAAATACATGTTTATTGCTTTATTCAACAATATGCTATTTGTGGGTCTGTGCTGTCTTTGGATGTTTGGTGACTCAACAGGGCAAAGGATATTCAGACTGCTGAGTGGGGATTTAATTCCTGACCAATATTTTTATTACATAAGGATCATAATTATTTGTTTATTACAAAAATGTGTGTGTTGTCTGATTCACTAGATTCTGTGGCAATTCTATATTGGCAAGAATGGAACATTAGAATGTAGATGGAAAAGAAAATGCTGTTCATCAGGCCAACAGCCCATCCATTCCAGCATCTGAACCACAACACAGATTAAATGATACTAGTTTTCTTTCATCATTGATGATCCTTAGATGATGCTGTCAATGAGTGTAGAGTGTAGTAAAGAGTAATCAAAATTCATAGCAATTGATAGTATAATCCTCTATGATTTGATAAATTTATATAGCTACCCATCTCATGAAACATAATTCTAGGCAGCATAAAACATATGTACAGTTAAAATCATGATTTGAACAACATAAAGGATAAAAAACAAAAGAAAGTGAGACAATACAATCATTCAGCATCACATAACCATCTTGCAGGCTCACCATAGCTGATGACCCCAAAATGAAGTTTTAAAAGCCTTCCAGAAAGTAGATGGGTGGGTCCAACTTTACCACAGGGAGAATGAGGTTGCAAAAAATGGGGGGGGGGGTTTACAGCAGTAAAGATATGCCATCTGGATCCTACCATATACACTCTAGTAGACAGGACCTGCAGCATAATTCTCATAAATAAATTATTAAGACTATTGTAATTTAAAAAAATGTAATAAAAAGATCAGATATTAATACTATTAATAATATTTCGGCCAAAGTACATTTAAACAAGAGGAATAAAAATCAAATAGTATTAATATCTGATCTTTTTTATTACATTAAATATTTTATTACATTTATATCCTACTGTAATTAAAGAAGCTAGCCAAGTTTGAATGAATGGGCCCTAACTCTAATATTGTAAAGAAGGAAAAATTCTCCATATTTTCCATACTGGCTGTAACTATATATACTTCCATAAATTACTTTAACTCCAAGCTGACAATCATTATTGTACTCTTTGAGCATTTCTACAATCTACTTTTTCTGCTCCATAGAAAATCATTGAATAAGCGATCTGAAACCAGCTTGTAGTCATCCTCATTTCTACAGATTTGAAATTGCAGGGAACATAATAAAGAACATGCTCACTAACCTAGCAGTGTCCTGAAGGTGCCAAGCTGTGGGAACCAGGGGGGGAGGCAAAAGTGATCGTGTTGCTTGGTGCCTTCGGGATACCGCTAGGTTGGTGAGCAGTGCAGTGCCCAGCTGAAGAGGGGGCTTGCCGGGTGGCTGCTCTCTTGCAAGCGGGCTCCCAAAGATCTGGGCACAGCCTCATGGGTGAATGGCTGTGTTGCGCTGTCGCAGTAGCGCAACACAATAGCCATGAAATAACCATGCTCATGAGCAGCCACCTGGCAAACTCCCTTTCCAGCTGGGCACAGCGCCATTCACTGACCTAGTGGTATCGCCAAGCCGTGGGAGCGCCAAGCTGCGGGAGCCGGGCGGCAGTGAAGAAGAGATGCTCATGCAGCTTGGCAATACCCCATGGTGAGTGAGTGGTGCTGTGCCTGGCTGCAAAGGGGGTTTGTGGGGTGGCTGCTCGTGAGCGTGGTTGCTTCATGGCTGTTGTGTTGTGCTGCTGCGACAGCGCAACACAGCCATTCGCCCATGAGACTGTGCTTGGCTCTTTGAGAGACCGCTCGGAAGAGAGCAACTGTGTGGCAACCCCAAAACAATAAACCCTCCCCTCATAATAAGGCCCAAGCCATATTTTGTGAGTAAAAAGAAAATAAGACCCTGTCTTATTTTTGGGAAAACACTATTCTTAACCCAGATCTTTTCCATGAACTACACATTTCATTTCTTTCACTTTTGTCTCCTTAAAATTTATTATTTTATCTTCAGCTAATTTTTCTAACTAAAAGATAAATTTTGTTTCTCTATTTTAATATTAGCTATTTTATCCAGTTCGTATCATCTGCAAATTTGATAAAGATGTGATCCACATCATCAAATAATTGAAATGCTAAAGAATGCCAATTCAGGACAAAACTCTGGTACTCCATTCTACTGCATGCATCTTATTTTTATATTTATTTGACATACCCAACTCTTTCATATAAGAAATTAAGTAGAAGCACCATCTTATACACACTCGTTTTCTTTAGACAAATGTTCATCACAATGTATCACACATATTGCCTTCTACCTTTCTACCAGTATTTTCTCCTCTCAGAAAATTACTACCAGGGTAGACCAATCCCTCTACTTGCTCCAATGTTTCCCCATGTCTACAGAACTTACTCATTCCAGTTTCCCTATGAAAAACAATTACCGTATATACTCAAGTATAAGCCGAGTTTTTCAGCCCACTTTTTGGGCTGAAAAAAGCCGCCTCGGCTTATACTCGAGTCAGTGAAAAATTTGCCTGAAATGGAGGAGAAAAAGGGGCAGGGCCATGCCGCTGGGTGACGCTCGTGAATGGCCCGGCGCCCCTGTGAGTTTCCCCTCCCTCTGTGTCAGTTTGCCGCGCAGCGCGCACCGCACCATCCCCCCTCCTCACGTTCTAATGTAATGCAGGGCTGTCTTACGATTTCCCTTCCTCCCCCTCCTGCCGCTCTGCAACGATGTCCCACCTCCTCCTTGTTATGGCAAGCAGCCACATAGCGATGTCCCACCTCCTCTGGTACAGTGATCCAATGATAGGAATCACTGTGCCGTGTGTCATAGGAGGCGGGACATCGCTCCCGCGGCTGCACGGGACATCATTACCGGTAGCTGCTGCATTTCCCACCCTAGGCTTATACTCGAGTCAATAACTTTTCCAGTTTTTTGTGGTAAAATTAGGTGCCTCGGCTTATATTCGGGTCGGCCTATACTCGAGTATATACGGTACTTTAGTCTTCAGTAAATTAATGTTGTGATCCTTATTCATCATTACATTTTAAGAGCCTTCATCTCAATACCACTCTTTAATATATTACTATTAGTTCCCTTAGGATTAGGTAAATATATAAAATATTAAAAATTACCATAATACCAAACTTTTTATGGTTGAAATTTACTTTCTCGACAACATCCTGAAAGTGTTTCTGAGGCTGTACCAGTTTAACCAATTTTTTCATCTAATCTCCTTTTTATTGTTAGAGCAGTCCTTATTCCAGTAATCTTGGAGCAATGTATTTTAGAACTCACAAGTTACCAGACTGAAATATTTTGCACACCTCCAGCTTGTACTTACATCCATGTTGTTTTTCTCTTGCCTTCCCACTCTTTTTAAGTGTTTCTTTTAAAAAGAATTATAAACTTTAGGGCAGGAAATGCCTCCCTCCACATCCTTCAGCTGTTCTGGGTATTTTTCAGCTGAAAAGCAATGAATGTTTCCAGTAAATACATAAATAAATTCTATGCAGTTAGCAAATCCATGATAAGATGTTATGGACCAAAATACCAAATAAATTGGTGGATTCTTCTCCAATTAACTCCACTGGCACTGGAACAAGAGTGTTTGTTAATCTAATTTCTTGAGGAAAAACTTTATTCTGGAATTGTTACATTTCTAAAGAATCTTTCTAAACCGATTGGCACTTATGTTGGCAAAAGCTTTTGTTGACAGGCATAAAAGTAACTAATTTTAAGGCCTCCCCACCCCCAGATTTTAGAATTTCACTTGAAGCCAAACTTTTTCAACCTAGAGGAAAACATTGAGAGGAGAAAAAAGTACAAGAAACCCTTCTTACCTACATATAAAGAATACATCAAAATAAAACAGTAATTAGTATGTTCTTTCTCAACTTTTTTTTTGGAATCATGTTTATGTTGGGAAATATACACTTTTCCCTTCTGGGCAAATTAAAACCAGCTGAAAACATTTATTCAAATGTTTAGTCAGAGATAAACATTTTATTTCAGTCCCATTAAGCAATTTTTTCAAAGAAAGCACATGACAGAAAACTTGTTATAATGCAGATCATGTTTTGTACCCTTAAGTTGGATTTATGAAATTTATGGCATTTCTCAACTATTTGCTTGCCTCTTGGGAGAGAATAGACTTGCTTTATTAAATCTGGCTTCTATTGAAGAATAAATAAACCCTCTCCCTGGCAAACAGGATTTCCTAATATCCATAAAGCTCAATTCGAAGCATGTAACTGAGACATATGTCCTACAGTTTTCATTGGGATTTATTCTTTAGAAAATATGCATAATGCTATGGCTTTCATTATTTCTTGTGGAAAGCATTGAATTATTTGATGGGATCCTTACAAAAGTGGGCTCTATTCATATTGTACAACCTGAAGAAATCTCTCTATTCAGGGCTATATGCTGTAAGTATCATCAGAACTCTACACTTGCATGATAATTAAATGGCAAATTGCATAAGAAAAGTTGGCCCCAGCATCAGTTTTTGTTAATTCTTTAGGAGGACTCAGCAAATGAAGCATACAATTTCAATTTCCTACCATGCTAAGGTAGGAAATATGCCAAAGTTGTAGTATAAACATAAATTAAGTTTAACACACATTAAGAAAACACTTCTCCCAAGGCACAAAAATTAGAAAACAGAAATTAGTCCTCTGCCTTTGTGCAGAATGTAGCCCCATCGATAATACATTAGCATTTTGCTCAATGAAACCTCATTTCACATGATGCATATCTGAAAAAATTCAGTATGGTGTCTAATTACTTTAATGTTACCTATTGGGTAAAAAGTACACATTTAGAACATTGTACATTTTAAAACATTTGAGTTGGTCATATTTGAGTATGTCTGACAGATTGAAAAATCTTTCATTGTTCACTTTTACCACATTTCTATTTCTACTTTGAAAATTAATGTCCAATTTATAGGCAGAAGATTATAATTGAACAGTAAAGCTGCAGTTAAAAGTGAAAATGGTGATGTCTAGACTTCAAATTCTCTGGAGAAGATAGTAGTATACTTTTCAAGATCCTCTTGCACCTACCGAAGATAAAGAAAAGAATGGATTTGATTGGAATAATGACTCATGGAATAGGCGTACCCCACTCAGCAGTGACTAACATGAAGGACAACAGTTGATTTGCAAGACATTAAATGTGATTTGGTCTTTGGAACAATGCTGATGTCCAGAAGTGCTTTTTGCTATGAATGAGGGGAAGCATTTGTTTTCTTCACATTATTTTAATTTCTCAATTTTTGAAGGGTTTTACCAGAGCGAAATGTGGTTATCTTTAAAAGTTATACTTTTTCAACTTCTGCAATGCATTAAAACATTCACAGAAGATAAATATTAAAGGGAATAAAAAGGAAACCAAAATGTGTTAAAGAAAATGATTACAATACTTATATTTGTAGAGAATAGGAAGATGACATGGATGGAGATATGCAAATTACATCATGCAGAACAATGAGCTAACATTCAAAAGCAGCTCAGGCAGATGCCTCCCTAGTTGACTGAACTTCAAGATGTAACACAATCAGATTTGCAAAATTATATAATTATAGCAAATGGAGTTAATTTCATGGGCTGATCTACCTAGTGGGGTTGATATCACAATGCAAAATTCTGCAGCCAAATGTGCATTTACAGAAATAATTTTGCATATTTATACATTAAGAAATGTAATTTGGAAATAAGATAAATCCTCCTTGACTGAAAAAAGAATAATGAAAAAAACAAAATGACTTGTACATCTCATTGAGTGATTGATCCTGTCTATTATAGAAGAGCTTAAGTTGACATACACGGTAATCCCTCTTATTTTTTCCCAGAACAACCAGTCCATCATGTAGGCTTGGGTGGGAGAGATTAACAGGTCCAAATTTATCAACTTGAAGAGTGAGCTAGTTGTAGCATTCTTTGCCATGAACAGTCAAACAATGAAATATTCTGGGGTATATTGAGGTATTCTGGGAAAGCAGAGATACCAGCTATCCTGTACATGTTTGACAAACTAATAAATAAACTAAAATAAAAAAGCAATAAAGTTGCATAGCATCCTTGCTAACTTTTTATGACAGTAGGAATCTATGAGGACTTCTTAACTGTTGCTCCCACCAGGTGTTGATATTTTTATAGATTTTGCAAACTCTAGATTTTGTGCTATTTTGTTTTTTAATTGCATTACATTACATTACATTGAGTAAAAGACTATTGAACATTTATTTGGGAATAAACACTCACATTTCTTTGTTAAACTCCAGCACACTTTAATAAATTAACCCAAAGCTATGTGGTGCATCTGGTGTTTTCGGTAATGGTTAACTTGTGGGGTTAATATTAGTTATGTTAGTTAGTTTGATTTATTTATATTAGATAATAATGTATTATACATTATATAACTATAATTTAGTTACATTAATTAATAGTTATATTAAGGTGTGATCTAAATTAATTTATCTTGTGGCTGGGAGATAAATGTATTTATACCACACCTTTAATAATATAAAGGTGTCAGGAATCGGTATGCATAAATACTGATTCTTCCTTCAATTTCCCCCTTTTGAGTTGGATTTTGGCTGAAAGAAACAACTGCCCCAAATTCCATGCCAGTTCCCATGCTTAAGGAAGTACCAGGACTTACAATCTTCCAGTTCTAGTCCAGCTCAACCACTACACTAAACTTGCTGTTTAAATGAACTCATTCAGATGACTCCTTTTGAAATGGAAATATAATTTAAGAAGCATGGTAAATTCACAGTTGATATGCTACCCAACCCAGCATCAGTTTAGACTCCTTAAGTAGTTTTGTTGATATTGTTGTTGTGGGATGTCTAATGTCTTAAATTATTTTTCATGGCATCGATACTACCTTAACTGTTAACGTCTTATTTCAACAATCAGAAGGAAATCAGAGGAGCAACCATCAAATTATAATGAACAGAAAGTACTAAAGATACACCCCCTAATTTAAAGAAATAAATACACCATTCACTTAGTTTCCCTAGTTCACAGCAGATCAATTGCAAGGCAGAGCTGCTTTCTTTCTCAATCTTGCCCCTTCCAGGTCCACTACTGATCAATTGATTTGCATAAATACATTGGCAACTGAGAACTAGTGGTTTGAAATGCATTTTCAATAAAAAAACAAGTAATAATGTAAATATTACAGTACATTAAAATCCTGATCAATCTTGAGTGCAGTTACTCAATCCACATGTGCTGTGCCACATAGAACTGTGATCTGGTATTAGCAAAAAGAAAAGACTTTTATAAAATATAAAAATTAAAATCTACCAATGGGATTTTGCTGAACGTAAGATTAATTTATCCCTACCCATCTAGATAGAGTTTAGAGTTTAGAGTTTTATTTAGCTTGTATGCCGCCCTATTCCCGGAAGACTCAGGGCGGCTAACAATAAGAAGGGAAGGGGTACAAAAATAAAAACAACAATTAAAAATTCAGCAACAGTCGTAACATAGGATGGGGCTGGATAATTCAACAGTCCCAGGCCTGCTGGAACAGCCAGGTCTTAGTTGCTTTGTGGAAGGCTGGAAGGGTAGTAAGGGTCCGGATCTCAACGGGGAGATCGTTCCATAGGGCCGGAGCAGCTACAGAGAAGGCCCTCCCCTGGGGGGTCGCCGGCTGACATTGGCCGGCCGATGGAATCCGGAGAAGGCCTAGTCTGTGGGATCTAATAGGTCTTTGGGAGGTGACTGGCAGGAGGCAGTCTCTCAGGTAACCAGGTCTGATACCATGTAGGGCTTTAAAAGTAATGACTAGCACCTTGAAGCGTGTCCGGAGACCAATGGGAAGCCAGTGCAGCTCACGGAGGATAGGTGTAATGTGGGTGTACCTAGGTGCACCCACAATCGCTCGCGCGGCTGCATTCTGGACTAACTGAAGTCTTCAAACACTCTTCAAGGGCAGCCCCATGTAGAGCGCGTTACAGTAATCCAGTCTTGAGGTGACGAGGGTGTGAGTGACTATCCGAAGGGCCTCCCGGTCCAGATAGGTCGCAATTGGTGCACCAGGCAAACCTGGGCAAAGGGCCCCCTGGTCACAGCCGACAGATGATGTTCTAGAGTCAGCTGCGGATCCAGGAGGACTCCCAAATTGCGAACCCTCTCTGAGGGGCGTATAATTTCACCCCCCAGGCTGAGAGATGGAATAGCTGGACCATCCTTGGGAGGGAGCATCAATAGCCACTCGGTCTTGTTGGGATTGAGCGCAAGCTTGTTCGTTCCCATCCAGACCCTGACAGCCTCCAGGCACTGGCACATCACTTCTACCGCTTCACTGAGTTGGCCCGGGGCGGACAGATACAATTGTGTATCATCCGCATATTGATGATATTTAATCCCGTGCTGGCATATGATCTCACCCAGCGGCTTCATGTAGATGTTAAATAGGAGGGAGGACAGGATGGAACTCTGCGGCACCCCGTAATTGAGGGGCCTAGGGGTCGATCTCTGCCCTCCAACCAACACCGACTGCGACCTGTCCGAGAGGTAGGAGGAGAACCACCGAAGAATGGTGCCTCCCACTCTCACCTCCCGCAACCGTCGCAGAAGGATACCATGGTCAATGGTATCGAAGGCCGCTGAGAGGTCAAGAAGCACTAGGATAGAGGAATGACCCCTATCCCTGGAGATCATCGATCAGCGCGACCAAAGCAGTTTCTGTGCTGTAACCAGGCCTGAAACTGGACTGAAAGGAATCCAGATAATCGGTTTCATCCAAGGACCATCAGAGTTGAAAGGCCACCACTTTCTCAACAACCTTCCCTACAAAGGGGAGGTTGGAGACTGGACGATAGTTACTCAAAATGGCTGGATCCAGAGAAGGTTTCTTCAGGAGTGGTCTCACCACCGCATCCTTTAGGAGGTGCGGGAAGGACCCCTCCTGGAGAGAGGTGTTAACTATCATCTGGATCCAGCCACGTGTCACCTCCCTGTTGGTCGAGACCAGCCAGGAGGGACACGGGTCCAGTATACAAGTGGAGGCACTCACCGCTCCCATGGCCTTGTCCACTTCCTCAGGAGCGACACGTTGAAACTCGCTCCATAAAATTCACTCAAGACCTTCCCCCGGTACCTCGGCTGGTACCGTGCAATTGGAGTCCAGATCTGTCCGAATCCAAGCGACTTTATCCGTTAGAAACTGAACAAATTCCTCAGCTCTACCCTGTAAAGGGTCATCCGCATCCCTCCCATTCAAGAGGGAGCAGGCTATTCTAAACAAGGCGGCTGGGCGCGATTCAGCAGATGCAATAAGAGCGGCAAAATGCGCACATTTTGCCGCCCGTATTGCCACGAGATAGGTTCTGATAAAGGCTCTCATCAGTGCTCGGTCTGACTCGGAGTTACTGGCCCTCCAGCGGCGCTCTAGGCGTCTCTTTTGGCGCTTCATCTCCCGGAGTTCCTCGGTGAAACAAAGAGCTCTCCTGGATCCATTACCTCGGAGAGGCCGTAAAGGCACAATCCGGTTTAGGGCCCCCGCCGCCACTGTATTCCAAGCAGCGACTAAGGACTCCACCGGATTGTGGACAAGAGTGTCAGGTATTTTTCCAAGTGCCGTCTGAAATCCCATAGTGTCCATCAGGCACCTGGGGCGGAACCACCTAATCGGTTCCTCTTCCCTACAGTGGGGGATTGGTCTCCGAAAGTCAAGCCTCAGTAGGAAGTGATCAGACCATGACAAGGGCAAGATCTTAATGCCCCTCAAATCTAGATCACGTCTCCACTGCTCCGAGAGGAATACGAGGTCAAGTGTGTGCCCCGCTGAGTGACTCGGACCCTGGATTACTTGGGTCAAGTCCATGGCTTTCATGGAAGCCATGAACTCCTGCGCCCCATCAGAGTGTCCACCGAGCGAAGGCAGATTGAAATCCCCCAGCACCATAAGCCTGGGGAACTCTACCGCTAGCTCGGCTACTGACTCGAGGAGCGAGGGGAGGGCTGTTGCAACGCTGTTGGGAGGAAGGTACATTAGCAACAAGCCCACTTGACCCTCAAGGTCCAACTTCACCAACAAGGACTCACACCCGACAAGCTCCGGAGCAGGGATCCTACGAGGAACTAATGACCCTCGGATGATGATAGCCACTCCCCCACCCCTTTTCTGGGGTCGCGGCTGATGAAGCACCTGAAATCTTTCTGGGCACATTTCAGTGAGGGGGACTCCTCCCTCCGGGCCCAGCCAGGTTTCAGTAATACATGCCAGGTCTGCCCCCTCGTCTAATATTAGGTCCTGGACGAGAGGAGCTTTGTGAACCACAGACCTGGCATTTAGCAACAACAGCCTGAGACCAGGGCTCTGACAACTCTCGCCATCTGGTTCTGGAGTGGAACTAGTAGGGCCGGAAGGAGGGATCGCTGTGATGTAGCGAACCCTCCTTCCCCAGTAATGGCTAGCCCTAAAGTTCCCGCCATACCTCCCCCTCCCCATCATGACCATAATGCTCTGGCCCACCCCCGCACCCATAGACCCTATTTCCCCTCCCGCAGCCTCCGCTCTCCCCGGCAGGCCATTTATGTCAATCATTCTAGGATGGGAGGTAGACCAGGGCCCCCTACCACTTCTGCAATAGCACTCAGTGTAGGAGGCACCTGGCTGTATTCCCAGTCCACTCAAACATACACAGCCACTCACCCATACAGTCCCCATGTGAATCAATTAAAAAACAGTTACAATGATAATAGGAATTTAAAAAGTGGGTACACACATCAACAATCACACCATACACACCCCATTCATAAAATTGCGGAGAGATTAGATTTGCGCAGTTCTTAGATAGAACAAAAGTGAGGAGAAGGAGGGAGAGGTACTCCGCTCCTCTCCCTTCCTATGACGATTAAGTTGGCTAAGATGGTTAAAAACCCAGCAGCAGTCCACAGAGAGTATGCAGGGAGGAGTCACGTTTCCCCCCCTCCGGTAAGGCTGAAAAGGTCCCAAGAGTCTAAGACGGTTGAGGGGAGCAGAAGGCCTTCCTACGCGCAGTGGGCATCCCCGTTTGTCCAAAAACCAAGGCACTGTGATAGATGGAATTAAATAAGTGCTGTCCGAGATGGTATTGGTATTCCCAGGGCAGTTGCAGCTAGTAATAGTCAAAACAGCTGGGGCTGAAATAGCACGTCCAGAGACCCTGGGGTTATGGTTAGGCAAAACTTGATGTTTAAAAGCCCAGCTGGGAAAGGGCCAGATGACCAGCAAGGGAAATAGACAAAGGCTCCACAATATCGATGACAGGCTATAGGAGAAACACTCCCAGTCCACTAAGGGAAGAAGTCCAAACAAACAGAGCTCAGGAGAGAACGAGGGCAGTGTTAATACAAAGGCTGAGCCACAGGGAAAGGGGGGAGGGAGGCGTCCGGAAAGGCCATGGCGGCGGCAGTTGTAGTCAGCCGCTCAATTCGTCCAGTCTCTACGGGTGCCCAGATTGTTTTCTCCCCCCTCCGGAGCAGTGGTAGTCCAGGAAGGTCCCCAGGGGACCTTGCCCAGTAATTAATCTCCTGTCAGGACTCCTTTTCGCCTATCGCTGGGATCTCAATCCGCAGATTGTTCGTTCTTTTCGTTCTTCGCAAGCCCAGGCATTTAGCTTGGGTAGCCATTTCCCATCTGTGCTATGACTGAGACAGCTGCAAGGAGACAAGATATTTATTAAGAATATTCTTCTTCTAAATGTTTGTGCTCTTATTGCAGTATGATATCTGATATATAAAATAATTGAAGTTGTAACAAACCATAAAGAATTAATTTAATAAAATAACTTTCAATTTTTTAAAAAAATACATGATTTAGCCAAAAATACATTTTTAAAAGGAGGAGATGGAAAGGCATACAGGAAGGCAACTATAACATTGTCTTATTTACCAAAAGGTATGAATTTAAAAATGAAATGTAGGAAGGCGTATTTATCTGGTTGGTCTACATTTTCTATTTATTTTATGTTCCATGATTGAAGAAATTTTGATAAATACCAGATGACCCTAAATACAAATAAAAAATAAAAAATAGTGTTCTGTATTTCTTTGCTGCTATCTAGTGGTCATCTAGATTTTTGCAATCCATATCTGGAAGTCCTGAAATATACAGTGGAAATGAAATAATTTTCCTCTCCAAACATTAAATCAAGCACAGATGTTAATATATGTTATTATAGCTTTACAGCAGTTTCTTATTCATTATTTTATATGACGTTTGCTGCAGCAGGAAGCCAGTAAGATTATAATGCTAAGTGGCACCCGATTTCTTATCCCTGATCTAAGAAGCTGATTCTTTTTCTTGCATGGAGCTGAAGGATTTGTGTCACTGTCCATCTGCAGAGCTCAAGATTCAATCTTATAAAAGCTAATAAAGTACAGGATTCCTTCAAAAGTTATAACTTGGCTGAAAATCAAAGTTTTGTTATAGAGATAGTATTCCATAAAGTAATGCATGTTTTCTTATCTTTTCATGAGTAATATATAAGATAATACAGCTTATCCATCTTTTCCTATCTCTTAGCAATACTAGAGATATTGGCCTCTCTGTAACAGTTGCAAAAGCTGTCCCTTTTCCAGTTACCAAATAGATTGCAGTTTGATATTAATAAACTCCCTGGCAGGATAAAAGAGACAAATGTCCTTTCCCACAGACATTATTATTCCATTTAGGTGAATCACAGAATTAACACAACAGTAAAATGAAATGAAATGAAATGTTTGCTGTTTTGTTTTTTAATATCTCTTCCCAGCCATTATTATTTCCTCAATATATCATATTGATGTGTTGCTAGGCATTATCTAAATTAGTTAATTGGTTCCATCAATAATTTGTTTTATTAACCTTTCAAAATTAAAAGTACAACTGATCATCAGGTTGTATCAATGAATTACTTTAACAAGTAATAAACTGCTGCTTTATTTAGTAAAACCAAACCAAACCAAGCCAAGCCAAACCAAAACAAGAGTTTCAACTTGTGTTCATATTGGTAACAAAGGACAGCCACTTCATTTTGATTGTATTTCTTCCTTGAAGAAACTTTAACGTGTGGATCAGCAGCTGATCAGTCAACCATGCAATAATAATTTTATATATGCAGATCAGTACTGAAGAAGGAGGGGGGTGGAGCCGATTAAGTGGTTCCGCCCCAGGCACCGGATGGACATGTTGGGATTTCAGAAGGAGTTTAGAGAGATACCTGACTCCCTTGCCCACAATCCGACAGAGTCCTTGGTCGCTGCCTGGAATGCTGCGGTGACCGAGGTGCTGGATTGGATTGCGCCTTTGCGGCCTCTCCGCGAGAGTGGATCCAGGAGGGCACCTTGGTTTACCGAGGAACTCCGGGAGATGAAGCGCCAAAAGAGATGCCTAGAGCGACGCTGGAGGGCTAGTAACTCCGAATCCGACCGAACACTATTAAGAGCCTTTATTAGGACTTATTTAGTGGTGATACGGGCGGCAAAATGTGCACATTTTTCCGCTCTTATTGCATCCGCAGAATCTCGCCCAGCCGCCCTGTTTAGGGTAAACCGCTCCCTCTTGAAGGGTGAGGAACCGGGGGAACCCTTGCAGGAAAGGGCTGAGGAGTTCGCTCAGTTTCTGATTCAAAATCACTCAGATTCGGGCAGACCTGGACTCCACTTGGGCAGTACCAGCGGAAATGCCGAGGGAGAGTCTTGATCAGATTTCCTGGAACGAGTTTGAGCTTGTCACCCCTGAGGAAGTGGACAAGGCCATGGGAGCGATGAGTGCCTCCACCTGTTTACTGGACCCATGCCCCTCCAGCAGGGAGGTAACATGAGGCTGGCTCCAGATGATTACGAATGCCTCTTTACAGGAGGGATCTTTCCCGCAACCTTTGAAGGAAGCAGTGGTAAGACC